>NW_027122705.1:0-640055 GCF_030686945.1 Centruroides vittatus
TCTGCTCTCTGGTAAAACTAAAGACTTTCTGTCTTTTTGACAAGAATCATGGTCACTTTTTGATTGATGTTATGATTGGTTTCGTTTACTTTTGTAAACATCTGTGCTGACTAAATCTTTCCTCCTTACTTCTTTTGTAGCTCTGCCTAGGAGACTCCTCTGTATCCCATTTGCAAGTGTGCAGTTCTTTACTCGAATAGACTTGTTCATGTGGATTTCAGTTTGTTAAACCCTAGTAAATTCCCTCAGCTTTCTAAAAAAGACAGCAGACTTTTGAAGGAGAGTTCATGCTTTTGAAATAATCTCATGCACAACGGGTCTTTCGGGTTAAAGTGCATTTGGCCTACTGCCTCCACTCATATAATAATAACCCTCTGTTTCTGATATGATGTCATCACTGATTTTAAGATATTCATAAACTATATTAATTTTATTCTAAAATAAATTCTAATGTTTTAAAATTATCATCTAAAACAAATTATATAATTATAAAGTTACTAGGGCATTTGCTTTCCTGCTTGCTTCACTCGCTCTCCCACGATCTTCATCCACTTGTTAAAAAATTTTACGACAATTCATCAATTTTTGGAGCTGCCATTTCTATCTTTTTCTCTTTTGTGACAGAAAAATGTCGTCGTCGTGATTTTAAGATTAATTTTAGAAGTTGTTCTGAAAACTTTGAATATTTATTAATAAATGATCTTATAATAGATTTTAAAAATAAATTTAAATCTATATTTCTCACTTGATAGAATAAAATTTGTGTAAGTGACAGAATCTGCCATTTTGTCTACATTGTGCAAATGCTACACGATCTTTTTGTTTGGGCTTTTCCGGCATGCCTGATCGCAATGTCGGAAGACGAGATTATGCACCATTTTGAAAACACAAGTGCAGGTCATCTTTTGACAGATTTTAGCACAATTGTACAGCTTGGTTAGGCGCAAGAGTAATTTATAGACACATCCTTAGTCAGGGAGTGCTTCCAGTTTGCAGTAACATGATAGGATTTTTATTCTTGGAGGGCAGAACATAAAAGACATTAATTTTTAAAATTTCGCAGTCGATTTCAGTAAGACATACAAGCAGAAGTTCAGTGAGAACACATAATTACTTGGCAAACAACCAATTCGTGTCTAAAGAAACTCCCACTAATGGTCGGTACAGGTATGCTCGAGTAAATTATTTCAGGATAGGTGGACTGGCGGGCAAGGAGATTTTAAGTCGAGTTGTCTCCCGCTCTTGCCGCATCCTAGAACCATCCGCAAACCCCACGTGTTGTTGCTAAAAAGCAGGCTTATTCCAGAGTTTAAAAGATTTTTCTGTAGTTTTCGGCACTTAACAGTGAGTTCATAATTTACGCAGAAACTGTGGAAAATCTGCACTAGTTCCGCTGTTAAATTTAATAACGTTGTTTACGCATAAAATAAAATGTATTTAGTAACAAAAATATACTTACGTATTTTGTGCGAAAGCTTTTATTTTTGCTAAATGAATAATCTGTTGCTCTCCTAATCTGGAAATATTAAACAAACAATAGGTTATAAATAGTAAATTAAATGTTGTAAATATGTTCAATCATCAATAGTTTCAATAAAAATAAAAATTTAACCATTTGGAAAATAATTTAATTTTTATTTATTTTGTTAGACAAGGAAAAACATTTTTGTTACTTAACAACATTGTAAGATTTCATATAAATTAAAAAATTACTTTTATGTCTATCTGAAAATTTATCATAAGGATTCTAATTTCTGCAAATATCTTCCTATTTAAAACAAAATAGGAAGATAAATTAAAAAATAATTCTGTAATCAGAAAGCCCCAAGGGGCCATTCAAGTATTTGTCGGCAAAAATTTGTCCTTTTTTTGATCCCCCTGCTCTCATCACTGGTCATCAAAAATCAAGTACCTCCTCCTCTTCCCCTAATTAGGCTATTGAGTCAAAAGTCGACGACATTCGCATATACACGAGAACTATATTCGGACAGTTGTATCTGTTCATAACACTGTTTTTATTTATTGCGGCAGCTACGAGTCGACAATTACAACCTTCGGTTTACGGACTGACGCATTGGAAAATATAAATTCTTGTCAAAATAAACACCGGAATACAAAAGACGCACGATACATACTATATAATGTAAAAGGAATGTAGTAATAATATTGTAATCATCCCCCCATAAATTTTATGGAGACTGTGGAGAAAAATAATGGGTGCATCTTACTTCATCAAAGCCTTCCCTCCCCCTCATCAGTAATTGTCAGAACAAACAAATCTCCTCTTCGTAAACTACTGATGTAATACTCAAATTCTCCCAAGTAAAAATATATCAATACTAAGCCAAATGATCTCCATAATTAAATATACTTCAAATAAAATGTATCATATGAATATACGGGATGGGCAGAAAGTAAAAAAGCATTGAGAAATCACTATAATTTTTGTAATAATAATACAATCATAAAATCTGTACGTGCATTTACATCAGTCAACAGAATTTTATAATTCCTGCATCAGTGATGTGAGCAGTGACCAAGAGAGACCGACCATTCATCTTTTTGGAAGCGAGTGCAGATTGTCAGGTGCTGCGGGATGCAGAAATCAATGGTCGCCATGCAGAGATGGTGGCGTGTGGCAAAACGATGTCTTGCCACCGTTCCTTCCGTCCAGAAACAATCTAGAATTTTCATCCGAAGCTAATGATTGCAGACTCATGGAGGATTCGCTGTCCATCCATGTCACAATCCTCAGTCGTTTGAGAAAGTTGGTGGATGGCGCTAGTGCCTAAATTAAACTTCTAGGTACAAATCCATATCTCCATTTAATAAAATACATTTAAAATAATTTTCCTCATCTTTGCATTTGAAATATATAAATTTATGATATCCCAATGTCTAGTTACATTCCATCCTTCCTGTACATTACTAATATAAAAGGAATTGTCTGTGTGTGTGAATTCCTTATAACTCCTGCAATTTTTGTCCAACGGAAATGAAATTTTGGTTATATACATTTTGTTCTGACAGAAAGTATAGGCTGCTTATTCTATGAAAATATAGCTATAGAATAAACGTTTCATTGATTTTTGATCGGTGGTTGCACTTGTGGAGATATGCCATATTACTGTATATATTTTAGATATAAGTTTAGTTTTAAGTTTTCTTTCTTCTCCCTTTTTTTTCCTCAAATTTTTGACTAACATTCCTTTCCTGTGGGTGGGGTAACCCTTTCTAAGAACTACATTAGCAATGGGAAGTGAAGGCCCTGAGATTACTATAACGGATAAGAAGGGACATTCTTGGCAAAGGCGGATGTGTGAAAGGTACGTTCCTGCTCGTCATCTAGAAGGACAAAGGGAAACAAAGGTGGCCTGCAAAGGTGAGAAAGGACCATGTTAACGTGAGGAGAGAGAGACGAATGTCCCTTGTATAAAGAGAATCATTGAAGAGATCCAATTAAAGATCATTGGGAAACAGGATTTAGTGGCTCCCCACCAGAAGAGCATTAAGACCAGACAAAAAACCCGGGTATTCTTTATAACCTTCTCTTCTATCATACTAAAACCTTTTTCGTTAACCTTTCTTTCCTCTTTTAGTTTATAATTTAGTGTAAGTATTAGTTGTAAGATTCCGTTCATGAACGGTTTCCTTGATTTGTATTTACTTGACTTCTTGCTCCAATTTTGGATATTTTGTAATGCTCAGAGTTGGAATCCGAAAAGAATCCCGTGTATTACTAATCACGTGAAAAATAAATAATTGTCATTATTTATTCGTGTACTGCCTTTCGTGGTACATTCACGTGACTCTCACACACTTATGTTTCAGTGATGTCAGTGACCTCATTTAGTTCATGCTTGATCACAGAATTTCCCTTGAGTTGCATTTTAAAATATTTTGGCAAATGGCATATTTTAAACTTACTTTTTTAAATTTAAGAAAAAAAAAAAAAGATAGCCGCATCATGTCGCTTCTACAACAATTAAAAAAAACTTTTTATAGTGACCATTTGATGTCCTATTATCCAATCGAAAGTAGCGAGCCTGCTATTTAAAATATATTATCATGCTTCAATTATTTCTGATGGACAGTATAAGCTATTCAATTTGAAGAAATATTAGTTACTCTTCTTGAATTTCTTGAAATCTCTACTCTTCTCAATTCTTCAACATACTCAATGGGAGAATTTTTAGACATCTGCATGCTACAAAATGCCACCAGAATGCCTTAAAATTGCCACCTTGGTATCCTTTATAAAAGCTTGCAGAGGCTTACTGCATTCTGAATTTCCAGTGTACCTGTTTAAAGGCTTTGAATGCTTTGCATGCCTGTATGATTCAGTTAAAGACATACAGCATGGCTGACGAAAGTTTCAGAAAGACAATACCACTGGGCCGAGGAAAACTGGATGACTATTTTGTTGAATTGCTGTCATCTGGGCCATTCTGACCTGACTGTGAGCTGTTGGGAGCAGTGAATATGTTAGACAGGCTTCAGTACTACCAGGAGAGATGACTGTTCATGAGATAAGCATGAACAGCTGTAACATCTTTGTCCATCATCTACCTGTCTGTGTTGTTACAGAATCCTGTCCCTTCCTGATCATTGATGGACAACTAGCATAGACAAATTTTCATGCATCCTGCCATTATTGGCTTTGTTTCAGTAATGCTGTGACAGAGGAGCATGAAATACTACAGATTTGCAGCATACTATCTTTAGTAACAAATCCCAATTCCTTTGAAAACAGAGTACCATGTTAAGACCAATAGTGAGTCACCTTTACTGTTCAGTTGTTCACTGTCCTAATTGTTGATGTACCAGTATGGGGGCATTCTTATATGAGTCATTCATAGCAGTGATATGAGGGACACTGATGGAACAACAATACGTTTGGGAAATCCTTCATTCTCATTTCTTGCCTTTCATGGCAGGGTTGCAAACAACCATTTTCCAGCAAGATAATGCTTGGTCATACACAGCTAGAGTTTCTCATTATATTGTTACACTTCCTTGGCCTGCCTTGTTTCCAGCTTTATCTCCCATTGAGCATTTGTGGAACCAGATGGGACATCAGCTTTGGCCATATCAGTGTGAAGGAACCAAGCAACAGTTGCAACATCTGGGCAAATCTGTTAGAGGATACAGTGTCTGTGTCTAGCCGATATTTCTACATGTATCCAAGAAAGAGAAGGCTGTACATGCTTAACATTCCTTTAAATTATACCATTGTTCCACAAGAAATTATCCTTTAGCTATGGTTTTATAATTACTTATTACCACTATAATTACATTTGCACTAAGAAAGTTACACTTGATTACTTCTTGGTACTTAACTTTTGTGATAATGTATGTATATTTATACTAAAAATTCAGTTATCAGAAATATTGAGCACAGCTAAAACAACACTAGTAGTGATAAAAGTCTGCCTATAATTACTATTATTTCTGCACAAAGCCTCTGCAATATTATGTAAAACAGTTTTGAAAAATGTTTGCTGACGATAAGCCAAAAATTGTAAAAATATATACATAATTTCAATTAAAAAGGCATTTTAGTTTCTTCTATATTTTATAAGTTTGTTTTTTTAAATATAAATCTTTATAAGAGGTTACTGAAAACAAAAAAAAAAAAAAACATTTTCTGATAGAACTGTCATTTAGTTCCACAAAGTTGATTATTTAAAAAGTTTTCAAGCACATTAAAGCAAATTCGCATAAATGGAGGGGATACTGAATGTCATTTCACCTACATACATACAAATATTTCCAAAATGAATGGTACAATTTTAAATTATTATGTTATTATCTGAGAAGTATGAGATGTATACCAATAAATACCTCTAGAAAGTTCCAAAAATGAAAAATGGCAATTCAAATACAAAAAGTATTTTGCATTCTGTCGTTCACAAAGTTGGAATCACTCATCTTTGTGCAATGCAAGTAATCTGTGGGAGTTGTAGAACTGTGGCTATCATGCGAGGAGTGATGACGGATATGACATGGCAAGTGTGGGAAGACTTTGAGAATCAGTCAGGTGCATGCACTGAGAATTGAAATGAGCAAATGTAAAACTTGGACAGTTTTCCAATGCTTTAATGTACATTATGACATTCTTATATAATAATTAACATTAATACAAAAATTTAAAATAGTAGCATTCTTTTGGAAGGCCCTGAATATGTATAAATGTTTTATGTATCTTTCCGCATATGAAACAAGTGCAAAGTTGTAAGATTAAACTTATTTAACATTATTATTTAAAAACTTAAATTTCATCTTATTTAAATTAATGATAATCTAGGAAATTACATTTTATTCACCTGTTATTCGATTCCACTATATAATCGTAAAAAGCAGCATCTTCTTTTAATAATCTCAATGGCACAATTTCTACTATGTCTTGATTACATAGAGAAGAAGACAGTTGTCCCAATCTACAGTTTACTTCATATAAATAGTCATGGATGTCTTTGGTATTTTCTAGACGATTTTTACAGATTATATATCTTTCCGAATTTGCGGGCCTGCTAGTATTTGGTTTATGAATACAGATGTGTTGAAACGCGTGATAGACAAGGTATATCAGGCCGACGCTGAACGGAGTGAATACGTCAAATAATTTACAAATGAAGTGTCCACCTGAATTAAAATTCAGAATAAAATAAACATTAATAAATATTTTTAAAAGAATTTACCAAACTTAATAATTAATTGAATAAAGAAGCAACTATTTCTTGTGCTCAAACCGTAATATTTTTTAAAAATTTGTTTTTGGCGCGCTTTCTTACTAATGACTTTTCATAAGTCATTAGTAAGAAAGCTAATGATTTTAATGATTTCTTAATAATGCATTGAGATTTATCATTATATTTTTCACAAATTCACTGTGTCCCAGAGGAAATATCAAGCTCCAACTCCACCCTCATCCGAAAACAAAACCCTTTCAGACAAGTGGAAATTTGGGGCTCTAAATTTGATCCTTAGCTAAATTGGGTCAGAGAGGACAATTCTGTAAACTATAATTTTGCAATCGTTCACGTAATCTGCTCACCTACGGACTCTATGTTTGTATGTTTCCATCTAAGACTTCCTTAATTACATTTGTAAGTACTGTACATTATTTAACTGAAAATAATATCAGTTTCAGCATAGTATTCATAAGCAAATGCTCAGTTTCCAGACAATATACATATGTGAAAATTACTTGTTTTTTCAATATATTGCAATTAATTCCCTGGGTTCAATCCATTACCTAAAATCGCAATTTTCTGAAATAAAATTCAGAAATAAAACATATGGCTTTATGGGGATACTTTTCAGTCCCCCAGAATAACCACATGAAGGCTGATGCAAATCTGTAAATACATTTCTGAGCCTCCCCTTGTAAGTGCAAGTTGCTCCAATGAATGTGGTGTTAATTATCAAACACAAGGAAGGCGCTTTGGTCATCTTGGTTGTTGGTTTGTTTTGTGTGATGAGCTTTTCAAAAACTATTTTGGTACAAAGAAGTTTACAAATAGCAAAAATTTGTCCTTAAACTTTCTTATTATAATAATATTTAGGTTATTAATGATGGCAAGAATAGAAACAATCTATGGAACTTTGGGAAGAATTATTTTAAATTATTCAGTAATTAATTTAAAATAACTGCAATACAATCCAGTAGTTGTTGGTGTATTACATATTACGTCAGGTTTGTCGATGTTGGTTTATGTAACAATCAGATCAATTGTAAAAGTTGGTTTAAATTTACTCATACAATAAATTACCTTTGGGGAATCTCAGGCTTTGTTTGATGAATCTGAGAAGGATTGGGCTTCTGATCACACTATTAAAAGCATCTGCTTACTCTATTAAAGAGACCAAAAGGCCTTATCTAATTCAAGCTTTCATCTCTAGTACCAGCAAACTTTAAGTATTGGTCAGTGTTATCTTATATAAAAAAAAAATAATAATAAAAACGAATGTATGCCTGTCTGTCTGTTGCTGTCTGTCCTTCATGCATTACTACACCATTTATCTGATTGCCATGAAACTTTGGGAAATTGTTTAATACACTCCCGCGAAGGTTTGTGGCATATGTGAAGACCACCATTTCCCCCTCTTCCAAAAATATCTTTATATATGGATTAAGGCTTTTATGTTCAACAAATGGCACTAACTCTGATGACCTAAGTTTTCTTTTCTGTGAGGCATTATGCTTTTCTGTGAGAATGGACTAAAGCAGATCATTTTCTATCTATCTAGATAAATAAAATATAACGTTCGTTTGTTCCTACCGATTCCTTTGAAAGTTTGACACAACGTTGCATTCAAATACGCACGTGTTTTTATATAATATACATGTTGAAATTCCCCCCATTGGGGGGGAGATGGACAGAATTAAGGCTTACTGTGAAGAACTTTGCTTCTATTACACTATTTTAGATGCAGTTTTTTGCGTTTTAATAGGTTACGTCAACAGAATATATACTAAAAAGGGATTTTTCGATATTCCCCAGCAGGGAGAGGGACAGGATTAAGGCTTACTGTGAAGAACTCGGCTTTTATTATACTATTTTAGATGCATTTTTGATTGCGTTTTAATAGGGTACATCAAGAGAATGTACACTAAGAAGGGATTTTTTGAAATTCCCCCACGGGGGAAGTGTTACACATTTATAATAGATACATTTTGAGCCACAACAACGCGTGGCCGGGTCAGCTAGTCTTATATAAAAATGAATGTTGTTATCTCAAATGATTAATAATGCAGCTTAAACTAGATAAGTTCTCAATATATATTAACTGTACATATATTAATTGCAAACTAAAGCCACGTTCATTGGTGTGAATATTCTCCATGTAATGTCTATCATTTTTTAAATAAATGTAAAGTACCATCATTGGCACTTGAATATTTTGGACTAAATGCAATTTTTTGTAATAAAACTAGTAACAATTATTGAAATAGTATAATTATTTTGTTTATTTAACTAAGAGTATAAACACAAATGTACACTAACAGGAACTTAAATTATAATGTATGTCTATTGTAAAAAATTGTTGTATTGCAACTTATTTGCCTCCTGTAATAGGTTATCCAAACAAAAACATCTGAGATGTAAATAATTTTGCCAAGTAAAAATTTATGACAATTTAGACGACAGTCAAAATTTTTCTTAGCAGTTTTACTTTGGTAAAGATAAGCTTGGTGCTTAAAGGCAAAATGTAAGGTAAATACAGGTAAAAATCTTGTGGGTACCACTCCAAGCACCAAGCTTATCTTTACCAAAGTAAAACTGCTAAGAAAAATTTCGACTGTCGTCTAAATTGTCATAAATTTTTACTTGGCAAAATTATTTACATCTCAGGTGTTTTTGTTTGGATATCAATTGTTTTGTTTAATGAATTGTATTATTACATCAAGATTGGTTGGCACTCTGATTCCTGTATATACAGTCAGTTGGTGACTTTTTTACTTGGCAGGGAGTCATTGCAGTGACTCCTGATAACCCTTTGTACCAAAACAGTTTGAAAAAAAATAAATAAAGGAATAAATTATTGAATGTATAGAGATTTTATAGATGTCAGAAGCTCCAGAATGTTCCACAAATCCCAGTCACAGATTATAAACCTTGAAAGTGTAGTGTCGTCTTGGCAAATCTGTATGTTGTTCCTGTGTCTTACCTTTATTATATTCATTCATGAAATAAGGATCTTGTATCTTTACATATTTATTATATATATTACTTATTTTTATATTTCTATAAAAATCACATCATCTTATTAAAAATTTTTTACCTGTCCGAAGAATTGAGAGTGCGCACAAAAACTGACAAAGATACAATCTTTTAGATAAAATTTCTTGTAAATTTTCTCGTCCTTCAACTGAAAACCCCTGAAATGTAATATTTTAATAATTTATGTAAAATCTATTATAGAATTACTAAACATAATTTTTAAATTTCAGAAATGTAGGAAGATGGTTATAAAAATTAACCTTAAAAATGTTTACCAGGAAACTAGACCTGGTATTCTATGCAATGTAGCATCACTTTTCAACTTAGTCCTCCACTTCTGAACACTTGTTTACCATCTTGGAAGATTAGAATACAATTTACAGTATGTCCTTGAGGCCTGTAATGTTCGACAATGTCATCCTATAAAACACCAGCAATGTGTGTCCTGGATTAGGCTGGCTTTGAACTATTTTGGTGACAAGGTGTAATGCCATTCTTTGTTTTAGCTTTTGGTTTCTGGTTAAAAGCAGTGTACCCAACTTTCATCACCAGTAGCAATTAGACATTCCAAAACATCTCAAAAGTATGTGAAACAGTGAACCACCCTGCAGACACTTTTTGATATTGCAGTTCATCAAGGATAATGTGATGGTTTTATTCCTTTGCTTGTAAGGAAATGAATAACTGCATTCCGCTCCCCCTTTGTGCACATCTCCAAGGGAGCCACCAAGTTTGCAGAGCTACCACGTGATATCGCAAGTGGCACGGACTACGAAAGTCACACAATATGCATGGTATGTCAAATATCACATCCTACGCATAGTTGCCGAGCTATAAATTATGATTTTTTTATAACGTTTTTAAGGATAAATTTTGAACCATCCTCGTAAATATACAAATATTACAAAATTAGTTATTGTAATAATTATATTTTTTCACGTACTATATAAAATTTCTATCTTCTTAAAATGCTAATTAAAACGTGGATATTTATGCAATATGAATTCATTTACTACAAGAGTCAAAATTTTTTGTTGTTATTAATAAATTTGACATATTATGATTTATAATATTACTATATGACTTTACTTACATGAGCTATGTAATGTTTATGTAATATAAAAATATGTATAAGCTGAGCTAAGAGATAGACATTAACACACAATAAAAAAAAATTATTTTAGATTTAAGATTCAACAAAAAATCCTATTCAATTCACTTACTCCGTCGGCCATGACAAAATGCACTCCTTTTCCGTCCGTATTTTCCAAAACAAATCTTCGAAATTCTCTTAAATTTTCAGAAACGTAAATATCACCATCTCCTTCTAAGCCATTCACACCTAAATGCAATTTAAAAGAAAGCTATTAAATATCTTAAAAACTATTTATTATTTCTATCATTTTATAATTAATATATATTTGTTACCATAATGAGGTTCAAAACTTTCGGGCGGTCCAGCAAAAAACTCTTCTAGTTTGAAATCATTTTGTCCTCTTAATGTAAAACCGAAACCTTTCGCTTCCCACTTTTTCCTCCATAATACGTACTCGGAAAAACCTCCGGGTCCGGCACAAATATCCGCAAAATAAAGCAATTCGTGAGGTTCTAATATTGAATTCTGTAAAATTTTCAGAATTATTTTTAAATAATAATGACAGAAATTATCATAGCATTATATAAATTTGGTATTTTACATTTATTTCGTCCCTAGTTAATTAATCTCCTTAAAACAAATAAAAAACAACATTCTTCAAGAATAATTTTGTATTTATTTGGGAATCTTTTACATATTTACTCCTTTGAAAGTACAGTAGATTCTATTTATTGTAATTGCTGATATCGTGATCGGACATCAACATTATCAAAATTAGTACATCCTGAAACGTTTAAGTTAAAATACACTATAAAAACTTTGCTGAGTATAGTTGAAATTCAATTATCATCATCATTATCTTCAGATAAACATGCATTTTTAAGCCATTACTTTCCTAGCTGCTATATATAACAGAGGGAAAGTATGCAATCAGTCAAAAACAACCCCCAAAGTTTCTTACATTCTTGGACTCGGGGACTTCAAAACATCAAGAAATACAAAAAAGTTGGGGGGATTTGTATGAATGGATGTTAATGTGTATTTGCGTATGTGTGTGCATACGTGTGGCATGATACCATTCTATACAAATGGATGTTAGTGAGTGAGTGTGGTATGATCCACATTGCAGCTTAATAACTTCTATGCTTTTTAAAAACATACCACTATGTTTGTTTATGTTATGTTTTTCTATGCTTTTTGTAGACAATTTTTGAAAATTTGCAGGGAAATTTGCATATTAGGAAAATTAACATTATTACATTTTGGTGGTTAAAGAACAAGGGGATGGGGAGATAGAGGAGGTCGTGTGCCATATCTCAAGTGGGTCTGACTTAATGAAAATTTTACTTGTTATCGGCATTTATAACTTGTTTTTTTTTATATAAAATTCATCTCTGTCCTCGAAATTAAGTTTTTTGCCATTTTATAATCATTAATAATATAAAAAGTTTTTAAATAACATATGATAACAGATGGTATCACATATAATTAAAAAATTTTTTGCCAAATAACAATAAAATTTAATCAATTTAATTGTTATTTGCTCTCAATAGAGTAGTTTAAACTGCTGGCATTTCTTACCTTGGTTATACACTAGCTGACATTAAAGACCACAGAAGACAAATAACAGTGAATTACGTATTAATTAACAATAATCGGAATAAAGAAATTACATATTGTTTTATATATTATATATTCTTTTAGAGTCAGTCAATAAAGCTAGAATTTTCAATAACTGTATTCTTATTTAGTTATCCCGCTTAATGTTACTGGTTTTTTGGTTATTGTTATCAGTTTAGGCGAGCCCCAAAGCAATTATATTAGGAAGATTCTACTGTTATGTTCCCAATTAACATTTGGAAATTGTATAGTAGTGATGTAGGACTGGGAATTCTATGTCAGACTTGAAAATGAATAAACAAGTTTGTCAATTTTTCTTGTCTAACACAGAATCCTTATTTTACCTTATGTAAAATTCAGTTTTTCGTAAACAAATGCTCTAAAAAACTAAAAATTGATAAATATATATAAAAGAGTACGAAACAAATATCCTCAAAATTATTGTTTTCTAATACTATAATGAAAATATGCAATTTAATGAAACATCCAGCACCAAAACAATGATTTTTCCCAGAAAATTGGGTTTTGATATTTTAGATTTTACTTATTTTTCTACATGGTCACCGCCAAGTTTTAAGCATTTACCATGCTGTAACAGTAGTTTCTGGATTTCTTCATCGTAGAAGTTTTCTGCCAGTTCTTTTAACCAATTAACGACAGTTTCTTTCTTCTCCTCATTGTTTTCAAAATGATTGCCACACAAAAAATCTGTGAGTCACTGCGAGTCAGGTTGGAACTGTATGGTGGATGCTCAAAAACTTCCCAGTCACATTTCTCTAGAATTGCTCGAACTGTTGCCATTCTATGATGTAAGAGAACACCATTTGACAACATGCCATAATGTTTGTTTTGAACTGCATGTCAAAGCAGCTCAAATGCAATTTCAATGTTTTATGGTACTCTCAAGTTTATTGTCACAGTCTTCAGCATAAAGTTAGAGAGTAGGAAGCCTTTCTGGTACTAGAAAACGGTTGCTGTCATTTTTTACACATTAAAAGTTTGTTTAAGCATTTCTGTTTTTGATGAGGATCTTGAATGATGCCACTCTATCGACTGGCACTCACTTTCAGGAAGTGCCAATCGACAGATTTCTCATTTCCTGTGATAATGTGACAAAAATTTGTTCCCCTCTTGTGAGTAGCAACCAAGAAATATCAAAAATGTTTCCATTTGATTTTTTTTTTGTGCTCTGATAGTGGTTGAAGAAAACATCTAATGTAATGTTTTCGTACCCAAGCTGCACTGTAAAAATTTCACAAAGGAGAGATTTTGAATTGTGCGGGAACAAACAAAATGCCTGACCTTAGATTTCATCATCAATTTTTTGCTTCAGTTCATCAGTCATGGGAGAAGGGTGTCAAGAATGATCATTTATGAGCAATCTAATCTTCTTTGGTTAAACATTAAACACTTGTTTGCTTACAACGTTACCATACACTTCTGTAATTTGCCTATGAATCTCTACAGGCAAACCTTTTTTGCATTTTTAAAAATTGAATCACATTTCAAACTTTGCATTTGGTGGAATTTTCGATTTTCTAATTCATTTCAAACAGTTGGCAAAACAAAGCTACAAATCTACTGCCAAAACTCGGTGAATGCTGAGTCAACACACCAGAAAACTTGTTGATCTTGAATGGATGATGATGACTCACTAGTGCCACAATGTTCTTTACCTTCTGGATGGCCTACAAACACATTCTTAAACTTATATACAGTGATACCTCGGTTTTTGTCACTAATCTTTCCAAAACAATGAGTGAAATCCAAAACCGATGACAACCAAGGCAATTATTTCCATATGAATCAATGTAAATCCAATTAATTCATTTTAGACCAACAACACATTTTATAGAGAATAAATATAGTGTTTAACACTAAAAATAATAAGAAATTAATATAAAATGAATATAAAAGACTAATGTAAAGAATAAATGAACATTTAACATGGCATTCGAAGGGATGCTGGCTCTGGAAACTTTCTTTGGTTCCATGATGAAGCTAAATATTTACAGACATGAAATATATATTATTACATTAGAATTTTATTTAAATTACAGCATTAAGTTTAATCTGGCACACTTGTCATAATTATAAAAGACTATTTATTTAAAGTATTATAAAAATTTATATGGCATATAACATCATTGTATAATACATTTCTTATAAACAGTGATTTTTGTCAAACAATTGCCAGATTACACCAGGCTATAACAATTAAATGTAAAGTAATTTAGCTTAGGGGTAGGTGTTTTATTAATAATTAATTTAGAAAATACTGGAAGAAATTATTAAATTTATCAAGAGATAACACACAACACCTACCACTAAGCTAAATTACTTTACATTTAATTAGTACTTAGTACCATTAATCTAAGAATTGAATTTAATTGATGTTTATATTTTTGTACAGTGATTTTTCTATGTAAAAATCTGATATATAATGTGAGATGGAGGACCTGATTTTGCTCTAATTTAGAAACACTTTAACACATTTCTCCATCGCGATCATTAAGAAAACATCGCACAGAAAATGGATTGAATGACACCCTTTTCATCAACAACTTACAGAATTATAACAATCTATTGTTAAAAGAGGAGAAGTCAACCTTCGAATGAGTAAACAGGATAAATCGAACAGGTCTCGAACAAAATATTACACTATCAACTCTGTTTAAATGGCAGATTAGTGTCATCAACAGCTCATCTATGCACTCACACCTGCAACTTTACCTCCAAACAGCTGATCATCTGATCATTTTCCCAGGCCTAAGAAGAATAAAAGGAGCTCAAACTTGGGTTTCAGTACGGATACTGGCAGACTAGACCACTGAACCAAGTCTCCCATCTCATCATATTCAGGCAGACATAACATAAAAGGCAGACACAGCCCACGACCATACAAAGTGGACATCTCCAGCCTCACCATATTTCAGAGTGAACATCCTCATAGAAGAAGTCTCCTGTCTTGCCAAGTTCAGAGTCATAGAGAGTTTCAGCTTGACCTAGCAACCACCCAGATGATCTCCATATACACCTCCACAGCAATACAGAGCTACATCTTTCTTTCAGAGGTATTTGGTGTTTTGTTAGAACATTTGTAAACTCTCTCTCTCTTTCCATGTAGAATGGGAACGATTTCCCTAGAGCCTAGTATTTACGTTTAGTATTTAGTCATGAGTGTTGTAGTTATTTTGTAATATTAAACTTTTGTTACTGATTAATCTGTCTACTTGTTTCTCTCGGAATACTGGACACCCTACTGACTACCCATTGCACTCCCCACTCGACTAGACACCCTCCTTTAATTTTTGAACTCAGTGAACTGAATAGATCGGAATCAAGGAGAGTTAGAATATGTTTAACCCTATCCTAACTGGTGTCAGGTCCTGACGTCAGAAGGATTGTACAATCCTGACGACAACTTACCAAATAGCCATCCAGTGACAAAGTGAGCGGGTTTTACCACTCGACGACTAGAGGGCTAACCCACGCCCACATTCTCACATATAATTTTATTAATTATATGAAAAATCTTGTATTTTGTTTTCCAGATAGTGGTTGTGAAACTATGAATAAAATATATAACAACTGAAAATATTTCCATAAGAATACAATTACTCTAATAAAAGTATAAAGGTGCACAATCAAAAATGAAACTTACTCCATCACTATCTTTAGGATCTGTAAACATAAAATCAAACATCGCATCAATGTTTGCCATCTTCACTGCTGCCCTATTAAAAGAAAAAAACAGTTTCAATAATATTTAAAGAATAACAAAAAATATAACTTTATTCCTAAGATATTTAACAGAATTAATTATTAATGTACTGGAGACATTCACACTGAAAAACTAAAATGGTTTCAGGCAAGGAAGATCTTATATCGATAACATATTCACACCAGAATAGCTCATAGAAGAATGTAGAGAATGTAATCTTGAAACTCATACAACATCGGGCGTGTTGCCTTTAAAGCAGATTTAATGCAGTCAGATAAGCAATGACTCTGTTTCAAATGAAACAAAATATCTTACTGGTTTGCTTATCTAGCTGTATTAAAGCCAGTTTACTAAGCAATGCACCAATCTATAAATTTCAAAAAGACACTCAACCTTGTAATACAGAAGATGTGCGGAAGATAATGTACCGTGGATGTTTTCTCAAACCCTTAATACAAGCCATCCAAAGCCTGTGTCATAAAACAAAAACAGTCTTACTAGAAACAATAGATGTGGAAATAGTAACAAATCAAGTTGTGAGGTGGGGATGCAATTTATCTCCAATGTTATTAAATCTACTTATCGACAAACTAATTACAGTGTTGAAATCAGTAATGCAATTAAATAGCAGAATGCATTTAAGTTCCATGCTTTTGCAATGATCAAATTATTGTCTAAGTAAATGAGAATGAATTACAGAGATTTTCAAACTGCAAGAAATATGCAGTAACTATAACATGAAAATATCAATAAATGAAACAAAGTCAATGATAGTTATAAATACTTTAACGATCATATTATAGAACCGGTCTGACATTTTAAATACCTTAGATGCAATATTGATGGAAATTATCATAAGATCTGTCGAGTGGGTGGAAAGTAACTATGCATTGAGAAAGATGCTATAATTTTTGTAATAATAATGCAATTGCAATAAAATTTATGCTTGCATGTACATTGGTCAACAAAATTTTGTAATTCCCACATTGGTGTGGGCAATGACTAAGAGAAGCTACATACACAGTAAAAAAAAAATGGCCGACTGCACATCTTTGGAAGTGAGTGCAGATTGCTACACACTATGAAATTGGAAATCAGTGGTTGCCATACCGAGATGGTAACATATGGTTGAAGGGACATCGTGCCACAATCCATTCAGAAACAATCATAAATTGTCATTTGAAGTTAATGACCACAGGTTCAATTTTGGATGCACCGAGATGACACTGTCAATTCATGTCACGATCCCCAATCCCGTGGATGGCCTGTATTGAATTTTAACGTATGCATTCATATTTCCATTTAATAATGTATGTATCACATCATTTTCATCATCTTTGCATTAGAAATATAGAAATTATTGCAATTTGTCAATACTTAGTTACTTTCCATCCA
Organism: Centruroides vittatus; assembly: GCF_030686945.1. Taxonomy (NCBI): domain Eukaryota; kingdom Metazoa; phylum Arthropoda; class Arachnida; order Scorpiones; family Buthidae; genus Centruroides; species Centruroides vittatus. The sequence goes on from NW_027122705.1 coordinate 17,564, forward strand.
CTATGCATATGGAAAATCTTATAAATTCTGACAAATAGCATTTGCTGTATAAAACTTTTAAAATAATTAATTAATTTTAAAAAATAAAAAGTATAGAAAACAACTACAAAATATTTAAATTTTACCTGTTTTGAAAAATCACACCCCGTATGGTTTCAAAGGGATTCGATCGAGTTCTTGCCCTCCTCATTTCTTCAGGTTCTAATTTATCAAACACACTCTGTAACAATAACCTAAATTAATAAACAGCAGAACTGTGGGGATCTGAATTATTTGCCTAAAATATTTAAATTTTTATACGAAATCTAACAATCAAACTAAAAGTTTAGAAAGAATCATATGAGAAACATCAGTTGAACTGTTTATTGTTCAACAAAAAATACTTTACATAAACAACTCATTGACATTTGATGACAGACACATACAAAGATGCTGCATACTGTTAATAAGAATCATAATCTCACCTACAATTAAAGAAAGAAAAAAATTCTTCTCTAATTCGAGATATTCGGAGGGGTAAAACTGAATGAAAGTCCTGTTTAGAAAAAATTGTGTGAGTAGTAGTATTGCCACTTTTTCAAAATTGCTGACCCGAACGGGAGATCAGGTCCGTTCGAACAGAAGTCCCTGACACGTGCAATATTATTTTACCATGTAAAGAATAACGTGCATGCCAGTTCTAATAGTTAGGGACTTGCGTAGGAGCAACTTAAATTAAGAAATGAAATAACTTAGCTGTAAAGAGCTGAGAAGCAAAAAAAATAAAAAAGGGAGACAGGTTGCGACGTACGTCAGCGTGAGATGGCGAATTAAGTTTCAGTGAGAGTGTGAAGTCTTTCACTGTTAAAATAAAGTAAATTTATAAAAATATTTGCTAGTACTTTGTTTCATCATAATTTCACAATTTCTACGAAATCCCGGACAAAATTAATTGTTAACCCGGACAATGAATTAAAAACCGGACGGGTGGCAACCTTAGTAAGTTGGACCAAAAACAGGGACAAAAAAGAAGAAATGTGAAATTCTGGTCACTTGTTATTTGTCAAATCAACTTTTCACTTGCAATCCACTTTCCAACCAATCGTCAGTTTGAAGTTAGACAATATCTACTAGTTGTAAAATCTCAGACATCTCTACTGTAACCTTCCACGATCAGCTGTACATTTGTTAAATTGGCTACTATATAAACTCTCTCCCTTCTACAGGTGGGAAGTTTAATGTAATCTTCTCACCACAGAGTAAATAAATGTATTTAATTTTTAAACATGTATGACTGCTCTATTAATACCCGCTCATACAGGTTTAATATCAAGCCCAAATATAATTTATATATACCTGAATATAAGTTGTCATTTCTAGAGTTTAAAATTTATTTTTAACAGCGATATAATGTAATAAATTAAATACCTTGCAAGCCAATACATTCCTTAATATGCCTGGATCGCAGAACTCGTCTTCATCATCAATTACTAACTTTTTCTGCAATAAGCAAATAATAATCGTTTTAATAATTTATTTATATTATTACATTTAATCAATGGGAAAAGAACAATAAAATTGAATTATTACAAAAAATAAAGATAAATGTTTTTTAAACTAACCAAATGTCATGCAGGTCGAAAAAATTGGGAGGGTTGTGTACGGGACACAATCACAATTGTTTAAGGTGCGAATCCGTCTTTGTATTATTAAAAGAAGGATAAGATGTAAATGAATAGTCTTGGTGATTATCACATTCCAAGTCAATATCTATCAGTTTGGGTGGCAGCGCACTCGAAGTATTCGTGTTGAAGTTGACGAGTTTTCTTACACTCTCTATACAATCTGCATTGTTCAGCATCAGTCTTTGGGCTATTTTGATTCCTTTCAAATGACATGTTTCTTACATTTTTGTTCAAATTTCCTTTGCAATTTCTTCGGCATTATGAAAATTTTCTTCGCATGGCACAGCTATTGGCTTATAACTTTACAAATTGCATTTTATCAGTTATTATTGCTAAATAATATTGTAGATCTTGTCGTTCTGTACTTATTGACACTGATTTCGATGTCCTATCTCTTTGCCATCCAAAATTTCGCTGCTCAAACACCACACTCGTCACCATTTTCAGTGTTCATACGCAACCACTACCCCTCCCTGCACGGCTGCACATCCCCACTACCTACCATTTTAAATACAGACATTCTATTCAAGAAAATTTAAATTGTGAAACTATCATTTATAGTTTACAAGAAATAAGTGCAGTAAATCTTGCTATTTGTTTGGTCGATTGTCGAACCGAATTTAAAGACTGTGCCAAAGAACCGAATTTAAGTGTCGTGATCAAAAGGGAGTGAGAGCGACAGATGGATTCTGTGGTATTTGCGGATCACCCGACTTTTTCTGCTAAAAATCTTACTACTGATTTTCCAGGTCTGTACAGATCCTGAAGATGTGCCATAATCTTACAAAAAAGATTTTCTTTATTCGATTCTCCAGGTAAACCAAAAAAATTGTTAATTGTGTTATCCCAGATACATCGTACTTTTAATGTATATGCTGTATTATCAATTGCAATGATAAAAAAAGTAAATAAATCATTCAATTTTATTTTTTGGAGCGAGAAGGGAGAAGCAAAAGCTGAAGCATGATAACATTAATCCTATTACTTTCCTGGCTGTTATGTATACATAACAAGGGAAAGTATTGGAATCGTATCAAATTTGACCATCTGAGTTTTTTGCAAATCTCCACATTTTGAGACCTCTTGAATCCAAAAAAGTAAAAAAAAAATAAAAATTTTATAGATAAGTATGTATGTAGGCATCCATTTCACTTAATATCTCAGGACAGGGTAAGGATTAAGTAACAAAATTTGGCATGGTGGCTTGTATATGAGGGGTATCGATGCTATTAAATTTTGGTGGTTAAAGGTTGAATGGGTGGGGGGATAAAGGGAGTCATGTGTATCTGCAGTAGGGTCGAACTTAATGACAAATTTACTCGTTATTAACATTTATACTTTTCTATAAAACTTGTTCCTACCCTCAAAATTAAGCTTTTTGCCATTTTATAGTTATTAAAAATATAAAAAGTTTTTATAACAAAATCTCGTAACAGATAGTGCAATAATGGGAATTTTATTAAGTTATATTGTAATTAAAATTATAAAAGTTATTTTCTAAATACAATCTCATAACAGCTGGGAAAGTTATGTAACTCGTTTCTAGATTTTTTAAGTGTCCTTTAATCCAGTTGTAGAAATCTGGCAACCATATCCATACCACAGTCCACATTTAGTAGATTTTTCGTCCTCATCAAGTCACATTTTCAAATAATAAACTTTGTTTAGATCAATAAAATACTAACCGGACCTTCTTTCATCCACTGTCGCAATTCGTGTATTTTTGGCGGATCTCTAAAACACTGCGGCATCCAATACACATCTTCTTGGATGTTCACCTAAACGAACAATTCATGTATTAATTAAAAATTCTTTTAGAAAAATTTCTTTACTCAGACAAAATATAGTGTCAAAATAACTGAAAGAAAAATGACCTAATACTGATATTTTATCAGATGTGTGCATTTTCACATCACTAACAGTAACTATGCATTTATCAGTTCTAAACTTGTAGTCTATAAGTTTTGTAATTATTGAACAGACTTCTGCAGAGTTAAGCAAATAAACAATATTAGAATTGGATCAAATTTTTACAGAGAGTTTCAGAACCTTACACGTTGGCCTCGGTGTTATTTGTTGTGAAAAAATTCAATTGAATGCAGAAAATCAATGTGATCAAAGGAATGGAAAATAAATTTGATTTTCAGTGACATTATCGTATTAAAATAAATAATGTATTGTTATATTTTATTCCTAAGGACTCAATTACATTGGGCAAGTTTAGTAGCCACTTGCCAACATTTACTCGTTGTTATTAAACTGGCTTGATGATTTATCCGAACGAATAAAGTCAAAGACCCGGGTACTTTTGCCATTAATCACTCACAAGTTTCTTCTCTGACTAGAAAACTCCCTCTGTGTAATCAAGTGTGATGAGTACCACAGAGAGTCGATGTCTACATCTCATCTTTTACTTTAACATTTGCATAATTAGGATGTTTTATATTGTATAACAACAGATATTGATTAAATGATTAAAAAAGTAATATCATTGTCACAGTTCCACTTTCTTAATATTATATGTTTTGATAAGCTGGAACCTAACAACACAGAAAGAGCATTGATGTTGCTGGCAGAAAAAAAATTGCTACCAGAGATTTCCTTTTTGATTCGATTGCTATAGTATGAGCTAAAATGTATATAAAATAAATATTTTTATTAAGAACGACACTACTTTTGGATTAACTTTGATCATCATTGGATTATCACCAGAATGGTGATAATCCAAATTAACTTTGTTCATCATTGGATTTAAAATAGCTTAGCAGAATCATGCTACTTCTGGCAACATGCAGCACTATACCTTGCTACTATAAAGTAAATTACAGTGAATTTACTTGCCCAGTGTAATCGGTACTCACTGCATATGTGTGAATTCGTTCTCCCTTTCATGTGTGCTTACAAGTGAGTAGTTAATAAACAAGCCCAATGTATGGTACCTGAGCCTATACACTCAGAAGATGCATATACACTCAGGAAATTTGATTCTGTATACCTGTCTTTAAACTTATTGATTTTTATAAAGTCAAAAGCTTTAATAAATACAATAGTCATAATGAAATTAAAAATTGCAGCCACACATTGTGACATCATCACAATGCGGGGCTGCAATTTTTAATCATATTCTTAATTTATTTAATTTAAAATATACATTCTCTGTCTCAAATTAGTGATATCTTGCCCCTGTACATCGTACTTCACCTTACGACAACAGAGTCATGCCAGTCATCTATGTAACTCCAATCAGGAAAAAATTTTTGAACTGAATTCATATGACTTTCTGTCTAAACCAGAAATTGGTATATAGTTAATTGGGGCCTCCTCTAAGCTTTCCATATCTGGTCTTGATTTTTATCTATCTAACACCATTCTCAAGATTAAAAGAAAACATACAGACAGACGAATGACAGTGGAAATTTATAGGTCTGTATGTATGTTCTCTTTTAAGATGATGATGAAAACTGCAACCCAAACATCAATAGACTTCAAAAAATCACACTTTCTAGGCAGAAAATGTTGGAATGATCCAGATCAAATTCAACTGAATATTCCTAAAGTAGTGTGCATGTAGTGTCTTAATGCATAGTTTTCTGATAAATCAAGAAAAATATATACGTGATGTAATGGGAAGTATTCAATACAAATACTATTTCAATATAAAATGAATTCCTCACTTGGTTAAATCGATTAAAATAGTTAAGATTTTTTTCTTTATCTTTTTATTTTACCAAAGTCGGGTATCTATTTAAATTATATTCAAAATATAAAAATTTCATAAAACTATCCTTTCTACTTTTCCGACTTTTCATCCGAGGTGAACTTTAAAATAAGTTTATCGTTATTTTAAAGTTCACCTCAGATGAAAAGTCGGAAAAGTAAAAAGAATAAATGTTTTTATCAGAGTTTTATGAAATTTTTATATCCTCATTTAGTTTGTTTTTGTATCCGCTTTCTGCACCAAACTATTATACTTATCACAATTTCCTTGCTTACTGCTGCATGGTAAGCAAGCTCAAGTTCTGCTCTAGGCCAATTCTTTTCTTCCAGAAATTCTAAATTAAAAATTAATCTATTATAATTATTAAAATTAACAGGCAATAACAACCTAACTGACTACCTCTGGACAAATTAATTCATGTCTAATTATAAACTTAATTATAATTATAAATTATTTGGCTATAATAAGGCTAAGTTACCTTATTATAGCCAATTAATTTGCAGATTGCTTGGTTTGAATTAAAGTATCAAGTTACTGGAGTTGTCTATTTACATGTAGAAACAAAAGGCATAAATTATTTATAAACATACTTTTTCTTTCGAAAAGTCCCACTGAATGTCAGCTGGTTCCAATCCATCCAGATGTAAACCAAAACCTCTTCTTCCTCTCTGTTTGGATGCCTCGACAATTTGGGTCCTACCTTGTCCGTATTTTCCTAATCCAGAGCCTTCTTTAAAACCCATATTTTTCTGAAAATAACAAAAATTCTTGCATTATCCCATAAGCAATACAAATGTGGTCATCATACTATTTACTGGACGGCCACAGATATCAGTGTGTGTAGAGCGTGATTATTTACACTGCACTTATTGGTGGTGATATTGCAATTTTGTGATATTCTTAGTTTATTTTGATTAAATTTATTCAAAGAGATAAAAAAATCAATGGGATCGGTATTATATCCACAAATCTTTTTAATTTATCCCTAGCTATGGCTTCTAAGAGAGATGAGAATGTCAGTGATAGTATCAAACATAATTTTTATTTAGTATTCATTTAATTTATATTTCTAGCAGATCATCCAATTTAGATAGGGAAAAGGGTTCTGCGTATGAATGTGGGTTTGAGTCTTTTGTTATAGCTCGTGTTCCTTTTTCTTTATATAAAATTTGTTGAAGAGTGTCTTATTTTTGATATAATGAATTTGTATGCAAGTGTAATTTATGATATTATTGTATACAAGTTTTTGTTATGAACAGCAGGTTTGTAGAAATTAACATAAAATTATGTTTTTATTGTGTTTGTACTGTCCATATGGGGGATGTTTATGTTAGAGGGAATAAAAACCGAATGCTAGAAGTCTATTGGGATTTTTCCCATCTTTGTGTTAACTGAAACTAATAACTAGAGTGTGTGGGTTGCTCACAGTTTGATGGTGTACAGATCCTTATGGCTCACGCAGCTGAATAATTGAGCAAGATAATCAAATAGTGAATTTATAAACAGTTTTTTAGTTTTGAATCTTAGTAAATTTAGAACTGCTGTTTAAAATCATTGTACCCAAAGTTTTAGGAATGAAAATGTAAAATAAAAATATAAAGATACAATCTTTGTAATTTACATAAGATCAGTTTCATGTGATAGTGTTGCATGTACATTAATGTGAGATAGTTATCTCATGTTAACATACATAATAATTCATATATTAATAAGAAAAGAATCAAGTGGAAAATGTTTCTGAAATTTGTAACAGAAAATTCAGAAAACAGCGTATAAGCATCAAATTTTGTGCGTTAAAGTAAAAAATATCCTGACAGAAACATACATCTGGATAAAATGTCTTTTGAAAAGAAAGTTGCCCAAAACAACCTAAAAAATGAGACACTTCATTGCAACAACAGGTACATAAAGTCATTAAAATCATTATTTATTTGATAAAACATGAAACTGCTAAAACTAGCAAATAAGTTTGTCGGAAACAAACTTATTTAATCATGCAACAAACTCTATTATTTTGTTTATTGTTTGTTGTATCAGGGAGTGGCAATTATTATCCTAGAGACATCGCCCATAAATAATATGTAAATAAAATAAAAAATTTAATGAAACTGCTAGATTTTCCCAACAATCCTATATTCCAAATTAGGTCCTAACAATGTTCTTATTTACCCAAATTAAAAGAAATTGTTGGAAAAATGTATCAAAGTTTGAGATAATTATTTTAAAAAAATATTACATAAATTTCTTTATATCCTAATGATTTAATTTTTGACTCATTCCTGTAACTTTTTGAACACGCTCTATTAGAGTTTATATTATGTATTTAGTTCTTTTTAATCTGTTTAAAATTATAAATTCAGAACCAAAAATAAAACAATGTGTAAGATATCACAAAATTACAAAAATACATTTTTAACGACAATAGAAAAACCTTACCATCATATTTTTAACAATGGGATTATATCCACTAGGAGCCGAGGCCATATTTTGTTCTTGTCTTTTTCGTTTCTTAGAAGATTCGTTTTCATCTTCGCTATCGTATTCTAATAAAATGAAAACTATACAGTTTTAATTCAGAGTGACAATCAATACCAGCTTTTTCCCAAGTCTATTCCGTGAGGAAAGAGCCAGTCTACAGAAGTGGTAAATTAACAGCAAATAAACAATATATTAAAATAATAATAATAAATTTAATGCATTTCTCACAAATAGTACAAATAATTGGCATAATGAGAGATTGCACTTAGTCTATACTAACCGTCTATTTTAGGGGAGAGAGTGACGGGATGGGATAGTTCTATTGTAATTTTGCTAGTACTTACACTATACAAATTTTATCAATTATAATATGTTATTTTTCAACAAAAAGTGCCTTTGTGTACAAAAATGAACCCTCTGTAGCCTAGGTGATAATTAGAAAAGTATGGAAAGGCTGGGGGTGATCTATGGATTTAATAGTCAGTCACATGCATTTTTGCTTTGACAGAAATTGTTTTCTGTTGAGTATTGGAATATATTTCCTTGAAAACAGGTTTAAAAAACCAGTATAAAAATCTACTATCACATCCATCACCCTATCTCCCCTAAAATGGGCACAGTTAGTACTGACCAAGTGCAATCTCCCATTGTGCTATAAATATATCTAATGAAATCAACCAAGTGCAAAGGAGGTAATCAAATCAAAATGTCAGATTAATCATGATAAGACCTCTGACAACATATGAACTTTTGTCAAAAATGTAAAAAAGCCCAATGGATAATATACTAAAGACAGGAGTGTATGAAACACTGATAGAAATAGAAAACCAGGGAATTACTGAATGATATACAGGGAGCACTAACCACCAAATATTACAAGATATGTTAACGGAATGACAATATGACTTACACAAAGGCATTTCAAACACGATCTTGGCCGAAGCATTAATTACCAATAAAAATAAAGCGAAACTTATAGTTCCAATGTTAAAAACAGTGTCAGCTCTAATAACAGCACAAACAAACAAGAAGGAAATGATTTGGAACTGTGTATGGTGCTAAGACATGACAAGACACTTAGTAACTGATAGAGAGCTGTTAGAATTTTATTACTTTTTTTACTTTTCATCACTTCCTATTTTATTTACATGTTGTTAATTCAATATGGATGATTTTATTTTATTTATTTTACTTTTGTATTATATGGCATGCTTTCATTTTAACAGATTAGTTTGTAAGAGTTTGTTTTATGGCTTAATGCAAATTTTCAGTAAGGTACTACCTTTGAACTGTCAAATAGCACAGTTAGAATATTTTTTGATAAATCATTCTTTATTTGAATCAGTGATTGTGATCTGATTGATGATGAAGTAAAACATCTTGAAAACATTTAACCTTGATTAATTTTTAGCATTTTTTAACATTTATTTGACAGATGGAGTCATATAGAACTAAACAGGCATACACTATTGTTACAAATTTTTAAATAGTGTTCCCATTTAAATACCAACTAATTAACTAATTTGTTTGCCAAATGATTAGTTAAAAAAATCCAAAATAAGTTATATTTATGAATTTTTTATCTATAAGCTATTTATTGTTTAGCCATTTTCTAGTAAAACATGAGGAATTGGCTAAACAGTAAATAACTTTCACATCAACTACTAAGTCATCAATTGCAATATTAATGACTTATCATTAGAAGAAATAAGTCCATTAGTAAATTAACGAAGTTAAATATGTTGCTATTCCTTAAGGCAGTGTTTCTCAAACTTTTTTGTCTGGTGGCACACTGAAATTATTAAACAAAATTCACGGCACCCCTATTACTATTAATAATAATAATAATAATAATATTATTATTTTATTTTTTTTTTTTTTTTTGCTTTTTTACGGTTAGTAAAGATATGAAGGATGAAAAGTCTTTGAAAAAAAATAAAAGTTTTTTAAAGTAAGTAAGTTTATTTCCAAACAACACAAAAACATTCAAAACAAAAGTTATTATTATAAAGGTATCTGGTGATAAAATGAGCTCCCAATTTTTCATGATTTACTAGCGCTAATTGATTCCTTAGCTTTGCTACCAGTAACCACTTCTTGATCATTAGAATCTTCACGTTTTCTTTCTTTAATGAAAAAATTATTCATGATATTGAACGACATAATTAACTTCAATATTTTATTATAAAATTTAATTACAAGTTAATAATTTATTTTTTCTTGTTGTAAAGAAGAAAAATATTTTTATATGATGCTTTTTTGTTATTGTCTGAACATATAACAATAATAAAAACAATTACTGCATTCAACGCATTTATATTGCACTTCTACTCGCTGCAGGAACAGAAGAACAGACAACTAGTAACTAGTTCGTTTTTTTTCTCTAGTATTTACGTATCGCCAATTACAGAGTCACTGAGACAAGTGGTGACGTAACAAGATTAGTAGAAAAAAACCAATATTCATTTTTTATAATTGTTTTAATTATTTATTTAATTTAATACTTTAATTCCATTATTTTAAGTAATTTTAATTTAATTATTTAAAAATTTTGCGGCACCCTTGTGGCGTACTTGCGGCACCCGCTTTGAGAACCACTGCCTTAAGGGCTTGTGAATCTCATTATTGTTATAGATTAACCGTATTAACAGCTACACAAGAATTCACTTCATGCTTTGACAATGCTTCCCGTAGAACAGCACTTTAGACATTATATGATATATCCGTCCTAGTAAGACTTCAATACTATAAACAATACAGTATTTGCAACAAAGCATCACTGGAAAGTATTCCTGATTTGTACTCAAGACTTACGTGAAAGTAATGAAAGTGAGTATTAACAATTATTTACATACCTTTTAAGAATAATAGAAATAAATTTAAAATTTTTTTTCTATTGTTTTTTTATGGGATTTCAAGTATTTTTCATTCATCAATAACTTCATAAGAGAATAGTTTTCATGATAGCTCGTGTGACATTTATAATGCATGATATATTCACACGACAGTCAAAATTTAAGACTTCCTTAGTCCTCATCGCAGACACTAAATATTTTAAATTTTGTCCAAATCGGTTCATTGGACTTTGAGATATTAATGGTCAAATTTGATACTTTAACATTAGACATGTGGCTGAGCTCTACTATGGGGTGCTACTGTGTTCTATGATAACATTAATTTTAATAGAAACTTTAAATTTCAAATATCAATAACTATTAAAAAAAAAATGTTCCAAATTCAATTTTTAAAAATTGTAAAAACTTTGATTTTTGAAATTTTATTTTCAAATCAACACACAATTGCTTATGGCTTCTAATTTTATCACAGACTGGTATAAGTTAATTAAATTGTAACTTCTAAATTATAATTAAATAAATATTTAAATATAACTCACTTCTTTTGAAACCTTTGAATCCCAAACTGTTTATTTCGTCATCCGACTCCAAATTTTGATCGTCATCACAGTCATTTGCATAGTTTTCTGTAACATAAAAAACAATCAATTTTTAATAACCGAATTAATATTTCTAAAAATATAAATGTATTTTTTATGAACCGAAAAATGTTTCATGCCTAATCAAATAAAAATGCATCCTTTTGAAAATATTGACTATAACTTTTCTTGTTTTGATATTAATAATGCCTAAATTGCATTATTTTTAAAGTAATAAACTAACAAATGATATGTCAAACCAAAATCGATAAATTTTTACAATACTGATACCGATAATTTACATTTTAGAATGCCGAAATACCAACTTTTAGTATTTGTCAAATGATAAATATCAATAATTTAACTAACAGACGATAAGCTCGGTTAACGACTCGTGTATTAAACTTCACTTTTTGCTCATTTTACTGTAATTGCATTCAGAGTGATTGTATTTGCATATAACTGCAATAATGTTTACAGTTTATCAGATGTGTAACTAAAGACCTAAACACAAGTCTGTGACTATTGTCACAGCTGCAACAACTCCCCAGAATTTTTAACACTAGTGCATTCTCCTGACAGCTAGAAAATTGCTCTGTTGAAAGATGCAAATATTCAAAGATAATCTTTTTCTTTTTCTTAGCTTTACTTTCTTTGATGGCCGAGACAGTTAAAGTGTTTATCTATAAAGTCAAAGGACCGAAGATCAGATCCGAGCAAACAAAAAGCCTCAAAAGTATTTTGTAGAAGGTCTAGCCCAAGTGCATCAGGTCCTGTGCCTCAACACCCAGCTTAGGGTACGTTTGTTAAGTCGAACGAGTTAAACGCGTTAGTGACGAATTGTTCGAAAAGTAGTAGTCTCGCTCAGTGCGCATGCTCCGCGGTGATGACGTATCGAACGAAACTCTAACAAAGCTCACAAAGGAAAGAGTCAGTTTACTTCGTTAAGAAAATGGCGCCCAACGATATCGATGTTTCTAGATCTACTCGAGTGTTTAAATTGTGAATTAAAAGGTGAAATGATTGAAATAACTGTCCATCCTAAGCAACCTAAGAAAAATATTTTGGATAAGGCTGCACTAGCAACATTCATATCTTCGATTTTAGAAACAGCCATTTAGTTATAACGAATCGCTCGAAAAGTCTAACAAAACAAGAATAACGATGACATCATTCTCGTTTAACTCGTTTGACTTAACAAATGTACCCTTAGTAAGGAAGCAGCAAATAATTAACTTTCTACTTAAATTGGAGTTCATAAAATGAAAACACCACCAAAATCTTCTCCAATTGAGTGTTGTTTATATTCTTTTCTTTGACCGTCAAGGATAACCCAAAAACTGTAGCTTAACCACAATTGCTAAAGAAAACTTACTTGGGAAATTCGTAGTTGCCGTCTAACCTAGATTTCCGACACGAGACGACGAGACTGTTATTACTAGCATAATCGGGGTTACCGATATTGTCACTTCATACAAAATTTATTATATTAGATCTGTATTTTTTTTTTATTAAAAATTTTAAATGGAGAAATAATGTTTACGAAAAAGATTTTGCTCGACCCCCCACTCAAACTGCTGACCTAGACAGAATGAATTGTAACTTAGACATTAAGTGAATAAACGTATATAGAAAACATTGCAAACAACATAATCAATTCTATGTAAGAAATTTAAATGGACAGATAAATTTTGTGACAATATTTTGCATTATTATTAATTTTGCCAAGGCAACACTATAACAAATAATTTTAGTTTACCCGTTTGTTGTTGGGGAAGGTCCTCTTTGCTCCAGCTTTTGAAACATGGCCTGCTAAATTCCGATTCACTGTCACTAGATTCTGGAAATGAAACAAATAAATTCATTAGAATAAAATTAATAAATTTACAAATTATCTTAATATTTCCATAAGTATTATAACTCGTCTTTAATTCTTTAATTTCAAACGTAGCCAACTGTTCAATTATAATTCGTCGTTTGCAAATTTTATCTCGTATCCGACACAAAGTTCTGAAGTGTTTTGTTCTTTGGAGTCCAAAACATAATGTTTTGAAATTTTTAGGGCAACAGAGGGTTAATTTGCATGGGTTCAGTGTAGTGCTTGGCACACAACAGATTCGAGTTGTTCTTTTCAAAACTTTCTGAAATTTTTTCCAAATATTTTCAATTTATCTTCAATCAAATCCACGGATACGGAGGGTTAACTGTAATATAAAACTAAAATTGTTAGCCGATGATTACTTTTTAAGCTATATTTAGTCGTGTACAGAATTGATCTTCTCTTCCAGAATTTTTGAATTTATTTAACTAAATTTAAAATCAGTTTCTAATTATTAATCTTTACCCAATAATGTGATTTTATGTAATCTTTAGGCCAATACAGATATTTTATTAATTAAAATTCAACTTTAGCCAAACCCAAAAACTAATGTGGAAATTTAACTTCTGTTTGGGACAATGAATAAACAAACAGCAAGCTCGTTAAAATGAATACAGAAAGGTGTAGACATTAAATCAATAATAGGCTCTGAAAGCTGGGTCCATATTAAACTGATTTTAAGTAAAATAACAATTAATTTAATCTATTAATTTGGCATTGACTATATCTTTATATAGATTTATCAATATAAAGTTGAAGTAGCTACCGGAATAAATTTAATGAAGTAACCAAAGCACTTTTAACAGCAAGTAAGGATAGAGAAATTGTAATGTTCTCAATCCTGTAAGCATTTCATTCCTCTTACTCCAACAAGTCAATAGGGCATCATTCGCATCCAAAAGATGCCTATTAACTGGGTCAAAAATATTAACATTTCTTCAATCTTACCCACTTTTAATGTGTATTGGTTACTTCATTAGATTTATCATTTCCTATATTCTAATCTTAAGATTCGATAAACTTCATAGCTAAAAAGTTAAATTATTCCTCATTAACAGCTGCCTGCTGCTAAATTTGCTTTAAGGATTACTCTGTTTATTATTATTTCTTTAAATTTTATTTTATTCCAAAAAAGATTATTCTCTTATCTCATAATGTATTGGGTTGAATGTTTTTGTTTTTCAATAGATGCCATTACAAAGATGACAGTGTGATTTAATTAATGCTATTCTGACATTAACATATCATTAATGTATAGCAACATAGTATCATTAAACTGAGTTTCCTATTTAATATCTTGACTGGAACAAAACTCATAAAAAGAATGTTATGCTTTATGAGTTTTGTTAAAATACATTATATATCATGGATGATGTATCCATGATAAATTCCCACGATTAACCCAAACTTGAATCTAGATCCCAGAGATGCAGACTGATCAATTCCTTTACGAAACTGCCAACTAAACTCTACAGGATACAGTCGTCTTTTCCTACAAATTTTGCCCCATATTTTTATTTGCTTTTCACTTGATAATTTTATTTTGATTCTTTCTTGTCTGCAGGCAGCAAGAACTTTTTTTGTGCCATCGTACAGTCTGCCAAGACACGGCAGACATTGCTCCGCACTGTGAAACAGAACCTATAAAACTTCCAAGGGTCCGATCCAGATTCGAATTGAGTCTCCCAAAGTAACAACAAGCACTTTGGCCACCGTCATTTCCACATTCACGACACTGATTCGGTGTCCCGGCATTTCAATTTTGAGCAAAATTGAAATGCTTAAAGCAGAACAATATCTTCACATAGGTTATTTAGAAATCACAAGCTCTGTCCATTTTTCGCAAAAGTTTTAACTTTCTCTCCACATCATTCCGAATTGGATCGAATTGACGAGATAAGACAACACAAACACGCTCTGTCAATGAGCACCTACCAAAAGTCCAGGTATTGACGAAGATTGGCAGTACGGGAAAGCAGACCACGTTTAAGTATCGGACAAGCAAAGAAAACGAAAACTCTGTGCGACCACCGGCATTCGACAATTCTATTCTGTCACTCGGGTGGTGGCAGACCCACACCGACGGTCAAAAGTCATTAAAGCGACCCATTCGACAGGTTTTTTCGGATAGAACAATTTTCCATTTTGCAAAGTCCAGTGTGAAACGTCGGGTGTCGTCGAGTTGAACCGCAAAGTGGCCAAGTCGTACGGAATCGACATCCGGTCCACGCGCTTCCCGAATTCGTCATCGAGATACTCTCAAACTGGGAGACTCGGGGTCCAATCGCACGTGTTGGAACCACGTGGTCGTTTCGTATTTGTAAGCGTTACTTCGCGTACGCGTCAAATGCACGCTTAACGATCGAATTTCTTAATTTTTCTTAGTAACTTCGAGGTAATTATAATCCGCAATGAAATGACCAACGGCATTTTAAATAAATCCTTCGTTTAGAATTCCTTTGCGAGCATCGGACGAGGGAATAACGGAGGAGGAATCGCGCCTCGTAGTGTTTGTTATGGAAATCGAAACCGAAACATAAATAAATCTTCCACTTTCAAAAATTGAGTAAATTAAAATATATTCCACGTTTGTTATTTGGCGGAAATCTTTACCTGGTCATATTTTTCCAATATTTATTAATTAATATCGACTAGAAACGTGTTTAACGTTTCCAGTAAACAAACCACTCACCACTTAACGTCGCCATTTCTAAATTTATGAGATTCGAGCGTCGCCTTTCGTAATATTAAAATATCTCGGTATTTAAAATATGTATCGATAATTGTAAATATAATACTTGATGTTGTTTAATGTTTACAATAATTTTATGAAGATAAATAAAATGTAATCGAAATTAAAATTGCGTCTCAAATTTGTTCTACCGACGGGCGGATGGCCGAGCAGTTAACATGGCGGTTTACCGCGCTGAGGGACCGGAATCGAATCCGGGCGGGTAGAAAAACTTTAGGTATTCTTTCGCGTCTGGTGGGATATGTTGGGCCCCATCCCACATTACCCGACTGCCCTATTGTAGGCCTGGCCGAACCCGTAATGGACACGATAAATCAAGGTCTATGAACAGTGTCGGGGTTCGATACCATAATGCATTGTGAAGTCGCCATATTGGTTCCTTTGTGGTAGTGTATACTGTCAGATCGGGGGTTGTGAGATTCCGCTCACTATAATCAGGATGGTTAAGATTTTTTATGTTAAAAACACTAATATATAGCAAAATCTCCGTCTACGTCAGTCTGACACTAGTCAGGATTATTATACGCGTCTCAACTCGCATTTAAAATGAATTATTTCTAATTAGTCCGATTTTTATCCGAGTGGCAAATGAAAATCTAGGCGAGAGTCTCGGACCGACAATGGATCGACGTAGTACGATAATAATAAAACTATTTATTTATATTTAAATTATAAGCTATATATAGTATATAATACATGAATAATAAGAATAAAAATAAACAAAGTTTCCATTCGACAATCCAATATTCAATTCCTTTAAATCTATCTTTGGAGGGTCCACTGGTGGCCAAGCGGTTCCGTTCCCTGAACACTGGGAGTTTGGTCGTGGGCTCACACCTGGCCAGGACGGGCTGGCCACGTAGAGTTTTCCGGGTTTTCTCCACGTCTGTAACGCCTGAACAAGGGCAGTTACCCTAAAAAGACCCACCAGAAGGCATCCCTCCAGGCAGATCGCCCAAGTGTTGCATTGCCATAACTTAATAAAACCAAACCTGTCTTTAGAGAGAGCTTACAGTGTTACAGTCAAATGCAATACCTCTTCTTTCCTTTATTCTCTTCTGAGTCGTTGATAGGGCTTGTCGTGTTTTCCTGCATTTGGAAGGAAACTCTTTTTTATTCAGACACAACTTTCTAGAGAGTTATGTTTCCAATTTCAGTTCTCTGGACGTTGATGTGAACTCTACAGTATTTATAGGACATTCGTCCGACCAATCATCTGGGGCTATTCGAGTCATCTGAGGAGAGAAGCAACAAGGAACTTTCTTTAAAATTTAAAAAATGTTCGTCTGTGACTAACACAAATGTTTCCTGTTTGACAAATTTTAGAATTTTCTATTCAACCCAAAACATTGTCAGGGGCCAATATTTTGGGTTGACAATTCTAAGTTCTGACAATTGCACATTATTGTAAATATGTGCAATTGTTTGTTTTAAATTATATTTCTAGTTATTCTATTTGGTAAATTTTAAATTTCTGAGTAAAACTTTTCCGTAAATACTAATTTTCATCATAAATTGAACTGTGATGTATTGGCTTTACAGTTTTTAATGGATGAGACGCACAAGGTACAGATTTAATAATTAGTTAGAAAACAAATGACGGACAATCTATTAAGTTTAACATATTTAGATTTTTATGGCTATGGTGAAAAACGTTTAAAATTTACAACAACCCTGTCGCGTTCTTTGAGGTATACTAGTGATACGACAAAAGAGGCATTTGACATTGACCAGTATCGGCACCCGCGGGATTTGGCAGCCTGCGCGCGTGCATGCACGCACTGCACCTACGAGGATCGTCTCTGATTCCATCCATTAACCACTGATAGGGAGCTATTTGACTAAGTGAATTAAAAAGCAAAGAAGATTTTATGTTATTTTTATATACAGTACGTTTCTTTACAAAGCTATATTTAATTATAATTCTCTTTAAAAGTATATTCGTATAATTGAAGAATATTTTGTACTGAGTATGTATATCCACCACACATTTTATTTCACCAAGATAGTTTTCATAATTTTATTTTTAACTAGCAGATAAGCCCGGCGTTGCTCGGGCGAAAAGTAATGATAGCGAAGATTATTACATTACAGCCAATCTTACCCGTTTTCACAGAATGCAAGAATTAGGTCCCCCTGTTTCCAGACTAATTAGAGAATTTTTAGATTGGTCTAAAAATATGTTCGATTTCCTGTAAAAACGAAAAAATCGCATCTGCACCTGTAAGTCTTGCACGTCGCTTTCTCTTAACTCTTCCATTGTTAACACTTCATAGTTAAGTAATACACTTCTTTCATCCCCACGTGGTACCCTACTAAAACGCAGTTAAAAATAAAAAATTGCATCTAAAATAGCACAGTAAAGTAAAGCTGAGTTCTTTAGAATAAGCCTTAATCGTTTCTTTCTCCCCCGCGGGGGGAATTTCGTGTGACGTCTATATAATAGTAGGTGTATAAAAACACGCGCGTATTCGAATGAAACATTGTGTCAAAATTTCAAGGCAATCGGAGAAGAACTTTCGGAGATTTAAGATTTTGAACAAACGAACATTTACATCTTTATTTATATAGATTTTAGCCTAGCGATTCGGAATGTAATTGTGATACTGAAAATTTATTTTTAAAAAGTTTCGGCTCAAGACCATACAATGAAAAAGAAAACATTATTAAGTACGTCGGATAATCTATTAACACTAAACGTATGGCTGAGTTCTTCTATAGAGCGCTGTTCCGCTCTATGATCATTTTGTTTCTCTTGTAATTATATATAGAAGCCGGAAAAGTAAAAATGCTGGCTTGCTTTTTATTATCTCGATAAGGGAAGGCAGATTGATATTGTCAATGTTTATAACTTGTTGCAAATAAATATCCATTGGTGTTTCTCCGATTAACATCTGGTGTAATACGATGCCAAATGTCCACAAATCGCAGTAAGCATCTAAAAGTAATACATAATAAAACGGAAAATATGATGAGAGGTCAAAAAATGACCCCCAAGATATTTACATTTTTGGACTTAGGACACCTTAAAACAGTTTTTTCCTGTTGGAACGGACGTTAGTGCGTAGGGGGTACGATTTTGTTCACCCTGTTTGAAGCTTAATAATTCCCGTGCTTTATGTCGTAAAATTCTGAAATTTTACAGGGAGGTTTGTGTATTAGAGGGATCGATGCTATTAAATTTTGGTGATTTAAGGTCTAGGGGGTAGGGAGATAATGGGGATCGTATCTCCGTAGGACTTAATGACGATTTTACTCGTTATTAGCATTTACAATTTTTTTTATAAAACATCCCTTCCATTAAAATTGAGCTTCTGGCCATTTTATAATAGTTAAAAATACAAAAAGTTTTTAAAGTGAAATATAACATATGACGCCACCAAATGTCACCGGGAAAGTTAAGCAACTCATTGCTGGATTTTTAATTTGTTAACGATAAGGAGAAAAGATGTAATTAATGCAACAGTGTCTTTTCAGTCGCTCAAAATGTCGAGTTGCAGTATTCTATGCAACTATAGATGAATGCAATACACATAATCGAGGATTACAAATTTGCATTACACCTCAAAGTATTAAATGTTAGTGTTTATTTGTATTACGCGAGAATTTCATAAATATTATATAGTTAATAAGAAACACGTTCATTCATTTAATAATACAAATACATTTCAACATATTTTCTACGTAATCTTAGGGACAAGAGGCCCCGATTAACTATATACGAACTTCCGATCCCAACCGGAAATCACGTTATTTCAATTCAAAAATTTCTCCCGGAAAGCAGTTAGATGACCGGCACGACTTATTGCTAGCAGGAAAAGCGTGATGTACAGGGGCAAGACACTATTAATTTGAGATAGAGAGCATACATTTTAAATTAATTAAAATTGCAGCCCGGCATTGTGACCGTGTCACGATAATGGGCTGCAATTTATACCGCTTTTATGGGTCATCAATTTTATTTTATGTGTTATTCAATAGTTTTACAACCGATTAATAATATAAAATTCAAAATCCTTCCTAAGTAATCCAGAATTTAATAATTCTACATTATTTATGAACGGATTTTTCTTTTGAACCAGTGCCATCTTACGTTACAGTCTACAGTTGGAGGGACCCGGACCCGAAATGCATTCTGCACAATCACTATTTGAATAACTTAATTTGTCCATCTCTGTATGATAAGTCCTTATTTTATCGATTTAGACTATATAAGTGACTCCGTTAATGAGTCACTGACTCGTAATTACACCGAAGTAGGGCGCGCGCGCGACGGAAGACCCCTGGTTCTTCTTAGCGCTTTACGTAGAAACCGAACCGTCCGGAAGATTTCAAATTTCGTTTTTTAATACGCGCACGCTATTGGCCCAGACGAAGACGGGGCCTTTGTTCTTAGAACTAATTCGCGCGCGTGACGAGATCCGAAATGGAAAAAGAACACATGATTCTATCAAGGAAAACAAACGGTTTTTATTCAAAAGGAGAAACCAAAATATAAATAGACAAACGGACAAACGAACGAGACGGCGATTACAATTCTTTTTTTTTCTCTTTATAATCCATCTGTTTATGTACACGAACGATAAAGCACGACTCCGCGCAGCCGCGACGGACGTAGTTGTACTACGGGAAGGACATCACAGATTGAGCAAACGACCGAAAAACGGAGCACCACTTCACTTAGGAACGCGGCGGGCCACCGCCGATTCTCGCGCGTCTAAAAACTCCCGCGTCACCCGCAACCCCTCTTCGGGTCCCCCCCAAACCCGGCCTTAAAACCGTAGGAAAGTTGCATAGTTCGTCCAGAGAATCCCAAGCTGGCCCCTTCCTCCGGAGCGGATGCGGCTCCGGAGGGGAGGAGGAATCCGTCGCTTCCGCTTCGGAAGGGGGAGAGAGCCACTCCGCCCCATTCCGAGTCGTCGGGTTCCGTTTTTATCTCTCGTTAGGAATGTTTTCGCAAGCTTCTAATAAAAATGGCGACTGCCAACGATCCGCGGTCATTCGGGTTCCCATTTACTCACCGGCGCCTCTCTTTTCCACTCTGTTCGCGGGCCTACGAAAAACGAAAAAAAACCCGCGGGGCGGAGTCTTCCGACCCCTCCGAGGGCCCGGAAGCTCGCCCCGCGCGCAAACACGCTAGTTAAATTCGGCTCCGCGCCCTATCACAGCCTCCGGGTAGCGCCCCGAAACCGATCGCTTCCGGGAGGGTGGGAGAAGAAGAGCTCCGCCCAAACGGAAGCGGAAGTCCGCGGTCGTGGGCAGTCGGGCCGCGCGGCGACGTTAGGAGTGAGGCCGGGGATACCAGGTCACTCCGTTGGTCGGGTGTGACGATTTGGTCGGGGGGTGGTAGGGGCCGAAGCCATGAGGAGCGTAGGACTGCTGCCGATCGTAGACCGAGGGGTCGACGGAGCCCGGACGAACAAAGACCCGCGGTTTGAGAGGCAGGTGGGAGGGCGGCGCTTCGGCCGCCGCGTAGTGACGCGGATGCGACAGGCCCGCCTCCGAGAAAGCCGAGACGTCGACCGGCGAGGGTCGAAACTCGTCGCCGGGCGACGGGGCTGCGCCGCGGGCCTCGGCGAAGCAGTCGGGGGCCGGCGCGTAGCCCGCCGGCGGGCCGTAGGCTTCGGCCGCCGTCTGGGCCGCGTAGCAATCGGCGGCGGGTGGCGCCCGGCCATAATAGGAGGGGCGACCAGGCCGGGCCCCCGAGCGGATGACCGATTCGCGATTGGCGTACAACTGTCGGAGGAAGGCGGAGGCGGGCAACGCGGCGCCGGGCGCGCCGATCCACTGGATGGCGGAGCGCTGGGTCGCGCGGCACCCGGCCTCGGGCCCGAAGTCTCCCGGGGCCTCGAGCGGAGGCGGGGCGAAGGCGGCGTCGGGATCGTCGGCGGCCCGAGAGTAGGCGCCGTCCGGGGACCTCCTCCACGGTCGGGCCACACGTTTGCCCCCCTCTTTGGCGGTTCCGTCGGAGTCGTCAGACGGAGCGTCGACTAGAAAAACTCCGTTCCGCTCCGAAGCGCCTTCCAGACTAGAGTGTTTGCCCTCGGGACCATCGGCCTCCGCCTCAGCGGAAGCGGAGGGAGGTTCGAGCCTCCTCTTCCTTCTTCGTTCGTCGACAAAGTCGTCTTCGGAGCGGGTTTCGTTGCCATTTCCTTCGTCGTCTTCGTTGGCTTTCGATCGTCCCTCCTCCAGGAACGACAGCGCCGAATTCTCTGACGACGTCGTCTTCTGTGGAAAGAAAATCGCCCGATTAATTAAGACGATTTAAGAGAAATCCTCCCCATTGTGCCGGGAAGAGTTCGTTTTCCTTCTTTCCATCAAAAAGTACAGAAAACAGAAATGTCGCTAACGACTTCAAGCGGAAGGGATGCCACAAGACGTGAACATGCTTAAAGGGTGTAGTCAATACTTAACTGAAGTGTATAAAAAAAGTCACGTGTAGGCCCATTTATACTCTAAGGATCCAGAACGGTACCTTAGAACCGCGTTTAAGGCGTTTAATAGTAGGGCAAGGTGGCCATACCGAGGAATGAGGATAACCAAGAAGACACTGAAAGGATTAAAGATATAGTGGCTTTGTGTGAGTTAAAAGGGGGAGATTGAAAGGACGGATAAAAAACCAGAGGTGAAAAAACAAATAGGGAAAAGAGAGAGAAGGGGAATGGATCCCTGATGACTCGGGGAAACGGGAGAGGATTCAATTGGAAAGTTGTTTTAAAAACAATGCGTCGATAGAACTATTGTTCCAATAGAAAGCCGTTAAAAAAATTCAAAAATATTCCAAAAAATCCAGCAACGAGTTGCGTAACTTTGCCAGCAAAAGAATTTAAAATTGCATATGGCGCCATCTGCTACAATATTTTATTTAAAAATCTTTTTATATTATTGATTACTATAAAATGGCATAAAGCTTAATTTCGAGGGTAGAGACGAGCTTTATTTTAAAAAGAACTGTAAATGGTAATGACGAGTAAAATCTTCATTAAGTCCGACCCCACTCGAGATAAATTAATCCCCTCTATCGACCTCCTCTAATCTCCTCGACCTTTAATCACCAAATAGCATCGATCCCCCTAATACACAAATCTCCCTGCAAAATTTCAGAAATTTTCGACATAAAGCACAGAAGTTATTAAGCTTCGAAGAGGGTGAACAAAATCGTGCCTCCCACACATACCCATATTATGGCGCCATTCCGGTCATAAGGAGTATGACTAAAAAGGCCCACAAGACGGAAAGAATAAAAAATATATACTGTGGACACTGGTAATTTATTTTTATAACTTTAATGGAAGAAACTGAATCACCTTCACTAGTTTAGCGTATTTTCAGGCTTACACCTAGTTACATTGAAAAAAGGACAAACAAATGGTTTCGAAGATCGGCCCGAATTAGAAAAGCCTGTTAGCAACGTGGAGTTTTCCGGGTTCTCTTCACGCTAATAGCACCTAAATAGGGACCAATTTTCCGCAGAAAATCCTTCCGTGAGAAGTGCCTCTAGGAAGGACTTTGCTTGGATTACTCGGAAAACAGCAACCAGCCACAAAATAAGTATTTCCTGTTGGTTCAGTGGCAGATCCAGAAGAATCGAATGGGGGCTAACGCAAACATTCTTTTTTCGTGTCAACCCTGACCTGGATCCACCCCTGATGGCCTTTGAACTCTTCCCTTTGCACGTGGCACCCTACCGACTATGTTCGCCAATATAAATTTTCACAATACAAATCAAAATATAACAATCAATCAAAATAAAAGAAAATGTTGCTGGTCGGCGAAGACTACTTACATTTAGGGATCCCATTTGCGTGCATTCGTTGCTCGATCTCAGCTGGATTAGGGCATCTCCATTTAAGTTCTCACTTTCGGTAGAACCGTCCCCTCCAGTAATCTTAGGAGACGACGCAATGGGTTTTATATTCTCCACAGCAGGATTGTCTGCAGATAACAGAAGAATGATTGCGTTAGAGCTTAAATTCAAAGTTTCTTTAAATATAATGGAAAAGTTTACATCTCTAATCTATTTCGAATCCTTTCTATATTCTAATCAACGAGTTCTATAGTCTCGAATGAGGAAATCAAACGTATAAGAGAGCTTTTCTTTATTCTATTTGTCATACCACACTGAAAAAGCTTAGTGGATCGAAACTATCGCCATTAAAGTCAATAGGCAGTTTTTTAAAAGCTGCATTTTGCAATTTATTAATGTGTAAGCAAACTACTGAGCAAATTATCTTTTGGTGCCCACCAGTGCCCGAGTGGATAAGACCACCGAACGTTGATAGTTGGTTATGGTTCACGCCTGGCTGACGGGCCAGCCACGTTGAGTTTTCCGGGGTTTTCTTCACATTATTAGGCCCTATCTGTGTTTAAAAGACAATTTGAAAGGGAATGACATTTATTTTCATGTGATAAGAATATAACTCTTGGGCGATTTGTTGAGGGGTGAATTCCTATGGAAAAATGGCCCTTATTTAGGTGTTAAACACGTGAAAAACATGGAAAACTCTGCACAGCCAGCCCGTAGATGAGGTACAAACCCTCAACTGACAACCAGTGTTTGGTGGTTTTACCCACTCGATCACTGATGGACCAATTTGAAAGAATGTAGGTTATATGCCAATTTACAAATACAAACTCATGTTTACGGTATAATGGCACGGATCCCATAGACGTGCCTAGTCTCTAGCTGTGTAAGTAACAACACCAGTGTGTTGTGTCATTCAGCAAATAGTCTCAATGAATGTCAGTTAGTACTATGTGATGTTCATGTTGTTATTCACATAATTCGAAAGTTGACACTAGAAGTGGGCATATGGAGGGAGAATTATGCAAAGGTTTTGTTTTTGGTTTTGTTCAAGCAATTTTCATCTGTAGCAAGTCACACACGAAACCGAAGTACCTGTACCTCTTTGTCAAAATATTTACTTAAAATTCAAAACGTTTGCATTTGAATCATCGATTATCTATACTGTTGTCATCTCTACTATTTTACACAGTTATGCGAATTATTAATCTGATAAAGTGTAATCTGGTACAAAATACTTTTTAGGAGGTGGAGTGTCTCCAAAAGACATCAACAGAATCCTAAGAAGGATAGGAGTTCTTGATTTTATGGATTAAAAATAATGAGTATAACCTCAAGAACTTTTGGACATATTAAAATGTATTAGTCAACATGTGAATTTTAAATTTATTATTCAGATATTTTATTCCTTTGTGTACAAAATAGATAAGGTTTTAGCCAAGGGCAGTACTGATATAGTAACGATATTGCAGAATTCTTGTAGGTGAAGATGTTAATTACTTATGATATCAGACAGAGCCAGCTTTTCTTAAGACTCAACTTTAATTTCTAAAAGATATTTCTTAAATTTAGAGTAGCCTTATTTCAGGTCTGATTTATTGCATACATTATCCAGCGGGCCTCCTTCTAGTCTTAAAATACCTTTTTTCTATTTATAACTTCTAATTCTAATTAATTATCCCTAGCAGAAGTTTCTGTAAAAAGAATCTAGAAACTCTCCAAGAAAGTTTAGTAGAGAGACGAAAAGAAGGCTTTTTTTAAGAAAAAACCTCTCTGTCTATGGAATGAAAATAATCTAGATTAGTTTTTTTTGAAGGATCTACCCTTCAGTCTGTAGTAAGAATGCACAAGAAATTCTTGAATATTAAAATATCAATTACCGAAAATAGGATAAATATGACATTAGAACAGATACAATGAATATGCTATTAAACAAAGAGAACAAGGCTAATATTTGTGTAATCCTGGGGTAACGCAAGTATTACACAGGACTAATGATCATATTAAGCTCAATCATTAGTCCTGTTTGTGTTAATTGTGTTCCTTTCATCTTTATCTTCTGTATATATATTTTTCCTTCTTGGTCTCATTGATGTATATTGTAGAAAGTTTAGGGATATATGTTTTATAGTTAACTTATCTATCACTTAAACCATAGAAGAATTCTTCCACATTTTGTGATCAAGGAAACGAGAGTAGTTTTAAGAAACTTTTATAACTTAGAATTAAACTTTTACTATTTTTATGGAATCTTCTGGATATACATACTGGCTAAGTAAATGAACAACTTCTCACTTGTCAAGAAGACAGAGAAAGATGTAATAAATGCTATCCTTGTAACTTCTATATTATTTTAAATCATTAATATAGATATACAGAGTATCTTAAAATAACTTCCAGATTCTGGGATACCCTGTATAATCCCCAGATTCTGTTGTTGTTACAGTGTCAAACAGTAGAACACAAAGCTACATTGTCTTCCTACTGTGGCATGACACCATTTATCATGTATAGTTTTTAAATTATGCTATTTTCATTTTCTATACTTCCCTTTCCTAGCCTATCAATTTCCCTTTTGTTCTTGATTTTCTTTTGTTTCTCAAGTTTGAGAAGTTTCCACCCTTGCCCTACTTCCGTGGGTGTGGGCATTAGACAATAGAGTGGAGAAGGCCCTGAGGGCAAACATCAGTGTAGTCAAGACTTTTTGGTCAAGTTTCTAAGGAAATCAGATGTGCAGAGGACGGGTGCTGGTAAAAACATAGGTTATAAGGTAGTTTTAAGTGCAGCTGATCTTTGTATATACTTTCGTGATTTGAACCCCATGTGTGTGAATCCTGAAAAGTGGTTGGGAAAATCCTTTTGTGTAACGATCTTGATTGTACTATACTGTTGTATAAAAGTATTCACTAACAATGCATCAGAGTTGGGACCTGATCTTTTGTGTTCATATTGTATAAAATAAACTTTTGTTCTTTATGTTATACCTGTTTCTTATTCTCGTCGCACTGAACACTACACTAAACTACAGTTCATCATCAACAGGCTTGCTTCTAACCTTGTGGAGAGTGTAATGCAGTGGTTTCCAACCTTTTTGTACCTGCGCCCCCCTTTAAAAAAAAATTGTTGCTCCCCCTTAATTTTTCTAACAATCTAATTTCATAAATACTCAAAGCGCGCTCAGCTCCAAACGCAAAAGCGAGATGTTCTCGTTCCAGCAAGAGTATGGATGGATGTTTTAGCATTTGTACCCGAAAAATTTGCGGCGAGGATTGTGGATTACGTATACGTATTTTGCTGATTCATTTTTTTGACACCTATTCAACTTTTTTGGTTTGTATTCGAAAATGATATTTTGGAAACAGCTGCATGCCCCCCTTGCAACAGTCTCGCGCCCCCTAGGGGCGCGCCCCACAGGTTGGAAACCACTGGTGTAATGTATCAACAACCCTGTATATACAGATTGTTTCAAAAACATACCAAACTTCAGGAAGCTATAGAGGACACCAAAACAATCCCTTTTTGTTAATAGACTGTGGCTGTACGCCATATGTATATAGTAATCATATATTTGTATTTTATAATTTTATTCTTGTTTCCATTCCTCTTTCTTAGTTTTCCCCTTTGTTCTTTTGTCTGTTCTACGTGGAATTTTCCTATTCAAACTTCCTTTCCATATATGGTTATAGAAAATCTTCAGAACAATAAGAGGACATGCAGCCCTGAGGGCAAAAGAGGGAATTGAGGTTTGGACTGTGGCGTGAATGGACGTGTGTGACAACCCTTCCGGTATGTTTTAGCATCATACGGAGGAAATGAGGGACATGAGATGTCGAGTAGAATATTACTGATAAGTTATTGAAGGACTTACAGATATACTGTGCTTGTTACAGTGTAGTGAGTAATTTAACAAATAGAGAACAGGATGTCCCGATATACAACTTGAGGACAGGGCCGTGCCATAGATTTTCTCAGTGTGATGCAAGTCTTCGAAATGCCGCCCTTAAATGTTTTTCTTTAAAATAACCTTCGATTGTGATTTTAAAAAACTGCACAAAATGTACGAATACTATTTTTATTTTGAAGATATAAACTACTTTAAAATAATGATATCAAGTATCAACCAACTACAACAATATACTACAGTTTTACCCTTCTGACTTTAGCAGATTCGTTAATTAGGGATGTGTAATCTACAGTGGCAGCCAATGTAGATTCAATAGAAATTAATGATAGATATTCTAAGTTTTGTTTGGCTTATTGAACTTCTTAAGTGGTGTTTTATTAATCTTAATTTAAAAAAACTTTTTCCCCACTAGCTACAGAGACGGGCAGTGTTAATAAAATTCTCAGAGCTACAACAGTATTCGGATACAAAGTAATTAAGTTATTTTGGCACAAATTATTTAAAACAGCCAAAGGTTTCACAGAATATGGTAGCATTCGGGATATATCATGTGATTCTTCTCGAAGATCATTTGCATTTATATCTGATTCATTTTCGACCGAAAGTATCGGCTGGAGACAGATACAATAATTTTCTAGTGTTTTCTCATCTAAATCCTCGAGTTTTAAAATGTCATATAAAAACTGAAAATTTTTGCTACGGGTTTCCAGAAGCGTGAATCGTTCATTCGGAGAATTAAGGGTAATGTCCAGAATATAGCTGAAAAAAGTTTATTTTAAATTTACTCTCTTCTGTTAAGGGTTCATTGATAGCTTCTTCATAGTCAAATTGATGCTTTTTTCCTTCAGGCTCTAACTTCAGTTTCAGCAGGAAATTCTGTAATGCATTCGAGATTCTCTGCAATCTCATTAGCAACAATTTTCATCCCATCGTATCCGGATTGTCTATAACTTTTCACTTTTTGTATGGTTTCTGATAACATCTTTACACGGTCTGACAAATTTATAGTTACAGATTACAATAGCTTTGAGACTGAATTTATTTCAAATAAAATATCATGCTAGAGAAGTACACTGCATATAAACTTTCAATTTTTTATATTTTTTGCGAACTTTCTTGTTTTAACTTTAGTTTCTGCATTTCTGTTGACGTCTTCTATTATTTGGAATAATGCATCGTAGATTTCACAAAGTTAAAATCGTAAAAGTTTTAACGCATCTATTCTGCTTGACCACCAAGTAGCACTCAATGGTTTTAAAGTTAATTGTGAAACATATTTTTTTAGCAGTTCCCAACACTTTGTAGAACCAGAAAAAAAGTGTAAAGTTCTTGTATAATAGAAAAAAAAACGTTATTGTTTCTGTAGAAGACGCTGCATCATTCATAACTAGGTATACAAAATGACATGCGCAGGGCACATAAAACACCTCAGATATTTTTCAAGTATTCTATTTTGTACACCCTTTCTTACTCTTCATATTAGCTCCATTGTCATATGTGTTAACAGAGCAATTTATCCAATAATGGCACAACTTAAGGTGTCAAATGAACACTGTGTTCAGGAAGTTAAAGAAAAATGTGGTGACGACATTTTATGGTCATTTTCTTAATTTTTTTCTTGATTCATTAATATAATAATAGCTGCAGCAACCAATTTTCTTGTTGTGCCCATGGGAGCATACTGTCTTGTTCTTCATTGATAGCAATGGTACCTGAACTGGCAGACATGTGCAGGGCTCGTTCATGACAACATGTGATTAGAGATCCTTTGCCCATCAAGATTGAAATCTGAAGTTATTTGTGAGATTGTGGCCTCTGTTTGCTTGCACAATTCTACCGATCCTCCAACCTCTCTCATCAACAAAAGATTTTCTTCCACAGGAGTGCCAATGACTGGATGTTTTCTCTTTGTTGTACCATTGCACCATTCTCAATACCTCTTTGAAACTACAATGCTTGAAAAGCTCAGGAGAGCTAACATTTTAGAAATGCTTTGTCCAGCATGTCTTGCACACACTATCTTGTCACAGTGTAGACTTGTCTAGCTGTGACAAGTTCTGCCACTTTGGGTAAATTTCATTTCAGAAATGTTTAAAAATTCCTATATTTTTTAAAACCATGGCATTTTTTGTTCCTCTCACTGTACTCTTTTAACAAAACAAAATCTACAATTCTAGAAACATTTCTTATTATTAAATTAATAGCAAATTTTCCTCTGTGTTCTACTTGTGATCTTTACCTTCACTTCACATTTTAGTACACATGCTGAATAAAATGCTACATGCAGTGTAAAATCTATTTGAACAAACAAGTAGAGCTAGACAAGTATACACTAGTGTCCTATCACAACAGCAACATGACATGATTTTACTTTGCTGCTTTAAATCTCAATAGAGTTACTCTACCACCACTCTAGTGAGAGCAATTCAAACCACATGTACTGTACACAATTCAAATATAGTGTACAGTACATGTGGTTACAGTTTAGTCTTGTTAAAGAATAGGAAATCTAGTCAGAATTTTCTCTACAGTGCACACAAACATAGTTTAACAGTGCTGACATATGTTTCACCCCATCAAAAAGATTCCAATTGATGGCATATACAAGCAAGATTATGGTCACTATTTTTTAGGACATCATTCATTTGGATGTTTTTACCTTACTGTGTCACTGTGACTAGTACTTAAAACTGTCAGGTTGTTGAAGGTGTGAAGAAGGCACTGTGGAGGAAGCAGCCTGATTTCATCACAAAAGGCATCCTGTTATTTGCAGGACAGTGCACAATCCCATATATTCCACTTCCAGTGCAAAATACAGGAATTCAACTGGGTAACTGCCATATCTCCTTTTCAGTCTGGATCTTCTCTTAATAACTTTCATCTTTTTGGAGCCCTAAAAGTCTTTCTAGCGTGAACATTTCTCCAGTGATGATGTTCAAGAGGCCGTCCAATCTTATTTCAGACATGCTGACAAAATCTTGTATGCTGCTGATATCCAGGTATTGCCAAACCCTGGAATAAATGTGTTTTTGTATCACCAGATTATATAGAGAAGAAAATATAGCTTTGTTCTTTCTTGTGTCTATTCTGTTAAAAGTCTCTATTTCATTGAAATGATTTTTATAACAGATATTAAACTAGGATTGGTAGTAGTACCGTTTCCTGCTAATATATTTTCTTATTAATTTCTTTAAACTGTCAAACATATTTAACTGTTAATTCTATATTTAGAATAATGGAATAATAGAGGGTAATCCATTTGGGTGGGTAAAATTTGAAAACTATCATAATAAACACATTAGTTGTGTGAATTTAAAATTATGTCACAACAGCAAGGTATGGAAGCAGTTTCATTGGGTAGTTTTGTCATATGACAAAAGTGAAAAACTTGGAGTTAACTCTGCCACACACAATGTGTCAACACGTTGTTTCACATTACCTGAAAATGTACCTGTATTGCTTACAGCATGTACTGTACTGTACAAGTATAATGCTTGTACAGTACATGCTATAAGCAATATAGGTACATTTTCTGATGATTTCAAACAATGCATTAACATGCTGTGTGTGATAGAGTGACTCTAACTCCAAGGACTCTATCATATACAGCATAATCTGTTCGACTGGATGTTGCTTTTCAGAGATTAGTAAAAACTGGTTAGACTTGATTAACTAGTTATGTAACAAAGGAACAAACATTACACAAAAGATAACACTGTCTTGACTCACAGAAGGTCAGTGTTGGAAAGGGGAGAGTAAAACGAGGTCATTGTCATCAACAGTTCTCCGAGGGGTGAACAGCGCCACCAACCTTTTATTACGTAATGGGAAAAATATTTACAAAAACACCACTGCAACACAATGCATTGTACTATTGATGTCATATAATATTTAACAATGACTTCAATTGCTGATTCCAACATAATCATCATAGATTTTTCCTTGGACTATGCACCAATGCAGCAGAAACACAGGCTTCTTTCTCAGAATCTCACTTATGACAACTAGAATAGCTATGCAATTGACCCTATTTTTTCATATTAGTGATACAAGCACATTATTCAATTATACTTAGATGCCTTCCCAAAACCATAAACGTGACAAAATTTATGTTTAACAGCCATCACACTCTCAAACTGTGCAAACCAAATTACACATTTGTTCCATGGTTTGTGCCATTTCCACTTTTGTCATGTGACAAAACTATCCAATGAAATTCCTACCTTACCTTGCTGTTGTGGCAAAATTTGAATTCCATACAACTAATGTGTT
The DNA here is from genome assembly GCF_030686945.1 of Centruroides vittatus. Lineage (NCBI taxonomy): Eukaryota > Metazoa > Arthropoda > Arachnida > Scorpiones > Buthidae > Centruroides > Centruroides vittatus. The sequence goes on from NW_027122705.1 coordinate 49,468, forward strand.
TATTATGACACAGTTTTCAAATTATCCTATCCAAAACAAATCACCTTGTATTTCTGTCATTTGTTCCAGCTGCTTTCATTCCAGAATTGCTGAAAATATTACTGAATTTCTTTTACCTTTTCTTAGTCTTTTGTAATTCTAATGTTCTTTCACATCAAAAGCAGCTTAATTATTCGTGTCACCTCTATCAGACAAAATCTAAAATCAGAAATTTCTTAAAAGTAACAAGAAGGGAAACTGTGTAGGTTCTATGCCTTAATGCAATGTTTTTTAACCTTTTTCTAATAGTGGCACCCCAATCTGGTAATTTTTTCTTGTAGCACCCCTACTTCTTTATCAATAGAGTTATTCCACTATTTTGTACTTTTAGTAATGTAAGTATTATGGTGCTGCTCAGACTATATTTTGTAGACCTGGTTGAAAACCGCTGCCTTAGCGGGTGAGGAATAAAGCATATCTATTTGTAAAAAAGTAATGAAAACACCTAGATTTTGAAGTCTTAACAAAAGAAAGCACAAGTTACAGATTTCATTTTTCATGTGTAAAAATGAATGTGTCAGAACTATCCAATATCATTCTATACGGAGGTGCAAAAGTAGGTATACAGTTGATATTATGGAAAAAAAACATACAGAAAGAAAATAGTGAAAAAAACATTTATTTTTATGTACAAATTAAATCACAAATAAGGAATACGAACTAATAAAAGATAATAAAAATAATAATAATGAACACCAAATGTTTGTATTTCTCAGATTCTCAACTGTATACCTACTTTTGCATTCCATGTATATACTATGTATATATTATTTTATATGTGGGTTAACTTTATGTTCATTTTGACTTGTTGATGAATGCTTTGTTAATCGAAAAACTCAAAATTCTTACTATCTTAATCTCATAATGTGAAAATTCACTTATTGAATCCAGCTGGCAGAGAGGATGATAAGCAGTCGTCACATCCTTCCCATGGATCTGTCAGTTATACAAAGGTAAGAAGAGATTAACTAAATTTAAGCCTGGAATATCTGTACAGTGTGATCAGAAATATGGCCTTTTAGTTCATTCTCTCAAAATGTAATATTAATCTTGAAATCCTGAGATTAATGTCTTCTACTTTCGAGATTTTGAAAACAACATTTTGAATGGAATCTGAAGATTTAAGATTCCAGGACTGCAATCATGTCTAACATTGGGGGAAGATACATCTTTGACAACAATGGTATGCTAAATAGATGTTGCCTCTCTCTGTTTGTAGGAGGCACCCTGACTGTTCAAGCATTACAGGGACTAGATCTTCAACTTTCTATGTAAAATTTTTTCAGGGAGATGCTGTATATCATTCTTTTTTATAAAAGGTTTATCTATATAAGTTTCAGTCATTGATTTCTTTGGTCAATGAATGATATTTGAAGAATGGACTCCACACCAAACATCTGTAGTACTCTAGGAAAAGGTACTGCCATTTTTCAGTCTTTTACCAACTGTTTTTAAGCAAGATTCTGCTCTTGTTAATGAATAAAATTTATTTTATGCAGAATTTATTGATATAACTCATCATTTTTGATGATTATTGGTCTTCAGAAGCAACCATATTCTTTATTGATCTTCTGCATAACTGTTATTTCAATCAGGAATCTGCCTTATAATTGTCAAAATAAAGATTCATTGCTATGTTTAACTGTAAATGCTTGTGTAAATTTATAATAAATTACTTTTAATATACAATATAAATCTTTCTTTAATCTGATTTGTATATTGATTGAATCATAAGAAGAAAAATTTTTTAAATTATGATTTATATTAAGGTTATTTTAATTCAGAATTAATGATTTTTTTAATAAAACATTTGTAAATGTAGATATTGGGTGAGCAAATGAAAATAGAATTTGTGCTATTTCTTGTAAGTTCTGCTTTCATTTGATCACTGGGTATAATGCACATTATATCTTAAGTTAATAAAGTGTAGCACTGTCTATTTAATGATGGAGTAAATAAAATCTTTCAGAAAATAAAAAGCTTTAGCGTTAAGGAAATTTTCTACAAACTATTTAAAAATGTTTTAGAAGTAATTACTGAGTTTAATGTACATCCTAATGTCTACCCACGTACTGGGGACACTCACTACCTCTGCCCTCCTTGTCCAAAGAATTGTCTTTCTCTGAATTGCTTGTTTCATCTGATTTCAAGTTGTTCGTATGCCTCATCTGACTGCAATCCATTACGTAATTCTGATATTCGGTGCCACTGAAATAAAAATTATTAACATATTAGATTATGTGAAATGAGCTCCTCATCTTAAATAAAATACAACAAATTTTTAATAAAAAGATTTTTTTTCATCAAATACAGTCGACTCCACATAAGTCGACACCCAGATAACTCGTTACTCGTCGGTTACATAGTAAATTTTTTGTGGTCCTGGCCGACTTACATAGGCATTAATGTTATTAATCTTAAAAAACTCGGTTTACTCGACATTGTTTAACTCGTCACCACTGGATAAATCAACATACTTTTTCTGTTTCACACTTTTTAGAATTCTGATAAGTCGACTCCCCCCCTGAAAAATGAGTTTACACCACACAGCCTATTGTACGGTGTGAACTCATTTTTTCAGGAGGGGAGTCGACTTATCAGCTGTCAAAAAAGTGTAAAACAGAAAAAGTATGTTGATTTATCCAGTGGTGACAAATTAAACGATGTCAAGTAAACTGAGTTTTTTAACATTAATAACATTATTGCCTATGTAAGTCGGCCGGGACCACAGAAAATTGACTAATTAACCTACGGTGATGTGTTATCCAGGTGTCGACTTATGTGGAGTCGACTGTAATAATATTTTGAAGTTACATAGAACATGGTATATATATATATATATATGTAAACATCTCAATACCTGATATTATCAGTTAATGCCAAACGACACTGTGATGCATCAGGCTATTTATTGGCTACACGTCTAACATCTACTTCTAGTAACAAATTACGGCATAACAAATTATGGCACTTAAAATTTAATTAAGGATGTAGCTGATAAATAGCCTGATGCATTATGGTATCATTTGGCGTTAACAAGTGTATCTTTGAATTTTTATATCAATAGGAATCTTATCAATGGTGGGCACACGAGGTGTTTGGAATGTTTATAAGCTGAACATCTGTTTCTAGTTACATCAATATTTAGAAAAATAATAATATAAATGATAAGAATTGTAACTGATCCAGTGATTCACCAGAATTCATTGCCTGTATTCATAATTTAATTTGTGAATATATGAGGGTTCATTGGAAAAGCAAAGACCAGTACTGAACATTGAAAAGATGAATATGTATTATGTTGAAATTATGCCTGTATGATCAACATCGTACTTACAGCTAGTGGACAGGCTTCTGTCCTGCGTCTGCATCTCACAGATGTGTAGAAACAGCTGCTGAAAATGGTGACATGATCTTGAAAGTTTGTGGTATTGTTTCACCAAATACCCATCTGTGACAAAAATTCATCAGCAATAGAAAGAGACCCATATATCTTTCTAAAGGTATAGCAGTTTTGCATGACAATGCATGGCCTGGTGCAGTTGCACAGACAAAGAACTTGCTGAAATTTTGACAACAGTATGAGGATCATCCACCATACTGTCCAGATTTGGCTCCAAGATATTTTCACATATATGGACTTTAAAAAAAAAAGGCATCAAAGTAGCAGCCAATTTAGGTGTTATGGAAGTGCAGGAAGTCATGAGAAAATGGTGCAAAGCCCACATTATTTGCTTATGGCATACAAAAATTGCTTTCATGTAATGGCAAGTGCTTGAATTATCTGGGAGACTACATGGGAAATTGTTTTGTATGCTTGTTTGAATGAACTAAAGTGTAATTAATCTTTGTAATTTAAATCTCTGATACGACAACAGATTTTTAATTTCAGTATATCCTGATTTCTATTATGAATACTGTGCAAGTCTACCATGTAAAATATGTGTCTCATAAAGTAACAGTAAATAAATTTTATTTACTTTTGTTAAAATATTATCTTCTATCCTTTTATGTCTGCAAAATTGTCAATAATACTGTGGTTTCTTTAAAAGGAAAAGAAAACCACAGTATATTATATATTAAATCATTCATTTTACATTTAGGCTAATCTAATTTCTTTTCTTTATTTGTTTTTTTCCTTAAAATTCACTTCTTTTCCTTTTTTAATCCATTCTGGGATTTAGTACCAGCCTGACATGAATGGTCATTATTAGTCAATAGAATATGTAAAGAGGAAAGAAGATTTATAAAGGAAAAAGAACAAAAAATAAAAAGTTATTTTTCTTGTGTTTGTCAAGTGTACCCCTGCAGTTTGTCAAGTGTTTGTCAATGCATTCCCCTAAGATATTTAAACATATTAAGGGGAATGCACATGTGTATGGTATCTGAAATCTATTACCATTCAATTTATATTCGAATGTTAACTGCCAGCTTGTTTTGAATAAAAATGAATCCTGAGAAAGAGCCCAGAAGGGGGTACAAAAATGTTCACAAGTTTTAATCGTAGGTACACCGGTCAACCAGTTAATGTGAGTCACACTGTTTATATTCATCCTGGTGTGTAGTGCAGTTAAGTATTAAGGTAGGAAGTATATCTTTTATATATTTGCAAGAACAACAAAGCTGTATTATTATAAATGACTGCATTTTCAAGTCCAACCTTTGCTTCCTTTTTTTATATTGTGAAATGGAACTTTAATGATTATTTATTTTTCTTAATCAAATTGGTTAATGCTTGTCTCGAACAACTTAAAACCAACAATATTATTAAAAGTTTTGTCTTTGAAAATTTTGTATTTTATCTGTTTAATGTCATTTCATCTGGGAAAGAGTTCCGTTTACCCATCCCTCGTTATACTATTTCGCTAGTATACAATTTCAACAATGACCGTATTAAATTATATTTTTAACATTTAAATACTTACCTTAAAACATAATTTACACATATGATACTCTGTTCTTCGGAACTTTTGTTGTTACATATAATCGTGGCGCAAGTCTGTATCCACGTATAGCCTCCGGTTTTATTCATCACACGATAATATTCGCTCATCACTTGACCTTTATGTATTACTAAAATTTTAAAACATAATTAGTTATATATATTTTTAGGAAAAGTATATTTAACTTTTATTATGAATATATTAAAATTTATTGTTACTGATTTTAATTTGAGACAGAATTGAGCTATACATAAAATATTTTACATAAACAGCAAAATATAAAGATAAATTTAATAATTTGAATAAAATGAGGAAAAAATTATAACATTTTCTGATTTTTTTTTCTTTTTTTTTGCAGAATAATTGTCTATTTTGTCTCATTATTTGTATCTTATAATAGCAATGTAAATAAATATTAATTGTATTTGTATTAAATACTCATCATTTGAATACTTACAGTCGATATGGCACTGCCTTAATTTCTGGACATCTTGGCCATGACAGAGTAAATACATATTTTTCCCAGTCATTTCTTCGGCCGTATAGTCTAATAATTCTGATACTCTATTATAATAAATAGAATTTGAAATTACAAGCTTTTTTCTTTAAAAGCAATTTTACCATAGATTTTCTTAACTCTTTTTGCCCTGTGGCAAAGAATGGAGTCTGATATATCTGGACAAACCACACCCAGAATCATTTCTGGAAATTTTTAACCCATCTGGATTCGTTCCTAGGTCCACAAGAGCAGCTAGCTGACACCTTAACCACCTGGCCATCCAGCTTAGGTTTTAAATTTTGTTTATTTTATAATTATTTAAAATTTTGACTTATATCATAAACTATTAATGAAAAATGTTGTTTTTATACATTTTCTTAGAAAGTGAAAGGAAAAAATATATTAAAAATTGTAAAAATGTATTTTAATTTTTTGTCACAACTCCTTTGAAGCTGGAACTGTCACAGAATTACACAACACCCTTAACACTCTTCCAGCAAGAAAATATTTTTATTCAAATAAGCATTTTAGGTCCGATTCGGGGGCCCAATTCGGGTTACCCACTACAAATGAAATATTTGCAGAGACTCTAAATTGGAACTTCGTATAAATTCCTTCTTTTGACGTCAAACCTTATAATTATTCAAATGATATATCAGAAAATGCATTTATTCAAATATAAATATTATTGTATAAAATAAAATACAGGACTCCTCACTTTACGACCGAGTTCTGTTCCGACAACTACGTCGTTAAGCAAATTGGTCGATAAGCGAGGAGCTTGTGCCGGGAATATAGGATTGTTGTAAAATTATACAAATTATGCAACAAACTTCAAATTTATTCGTAAAAAGACTATTATAGTACGCTGTTAGCCTATTATAGTACTATAAGACAATTATAGTATGCGCAAGCCACTTAGTGCGCATGTCACCATTTGCCACTGATCGACACTCAAGCTGAGAAAGGGGATTCCCCGAATTGCAGGTCGAAACTCGATTGATCGTAAGTGTGAGTGGTTGTTAAGCAGATAGGTCGTAAAGTGAGGAGTACCTGTATATTGATATTATATATGTGTTTATTGTATATTTAAATAAGTACATTCTCTGATAAACCTTGTAGTTATTCAAATGTTATGACATCAAAAGGAGAAAATTGTATAAAGTTTCAATTTAAAATTTTAGCAAATGTTCAACTTTTAACAGTTGAAGCTTGAGGCAGTCCCTGAATGCGGCCAAAAATGTTCATTTGAATGAATATCCAGAAGAATATGTGTAATTCTTTTGAGTTTTTATCAATGCCGAACAATGTTAAACCATAACATCAAATACACCTTTACTTTAGAAATCAAAATTTATTGAAAACATTCAGAAATTCCATTTATATTGGTATCAAAAATTATTATTAAACAAAGACAAGTAATAATAATAAGAAATACTTAAGGAAACCAATGGCAAAAAATCTTTGAGAAATGTTTTTGGTATTATTTTTCATTTTGCTAAAACATTTAAATTTAAATATCAAAAACTGATTTTATACAGTAAATAAAATAAATAAATAAATTAATTAATTAATCAAAACTCAAATAAAATTTTGAAGATAAGTTAAAAAAAAATACAAGTATACTTTTCTTCATATAAATACTAATATATCCTTTTCTTGCAATTAAAATTAAACGTTAATTTTTTCATGTTTTCCTTCAGCATTTCCAATATTAAAAATATCTGATTACATATGTTTTTTGTAATTAATTAAGTTAAATATATTATTTTTTATAAATCATATTCATAAATATACTTTAAGAGTTTGGAGGTACGACATATTATATGTCCGAAATAAACAAACAGAAACATACCTGGGCTCGCAGTGCACTATCCTAAAGTCGAAAGTTAATCTCGTGACAAACATGTCGCTTTCTAGGCGAACTTCGTTCATGGAAGGTGGTGGAAGAGCGATCGCCAAAGCCACCATTCCTATTATCACCGGTGGATTTTTTCTGTTGTGAGAAAACGAATACTGCGGCCGAAGATGAGTAAGGAGGAGAACGACCTGAAATTAAATTTTAACACTCAAGTTAACTGCATTTAATTAAATCTGATTCATTGATTATTAAAAATATTCAAATGTTTTATTTAAAGTTCATTAAAGTTGGTCATTTCCTAGTAAAAATATCTATCTTTCATCATGAAGTGGTTCTTTTTGGCAATACATTTTTAAAATTTAAAAAATAAGGATAAATATTTTAAGTATGTTTTCACCTTTTAATTGATATTTAAGACTTTCTTTTTCAAATACAAAAAAGGAAAAAATAGAAAATGTTTTTGATGAAAATGATCCAGTATCTTGCATTCTATAAATGGTAATGGCATAATTTAATTATAAAAAATCAAGTAATGTTTCAAATTTAAATATTTAATTAAATGACAAAAGTTATAGTCAAATCCGAGAAGCTGTCACCGTTCGACAAAAAGACTCTCTAGGCTTAATCCTTACATATTTAACAAATGACACTAGTCATTTGTTAAATATGTAAGGATTAAGCCTAGCATTATATAATGTTTTTTGCAAATGCCTCATCCCTCATAACTTGTCGTAATGATTTCTTGCATACCCACCCACATTTGCACTATTTAATTCGTGAACTGTCCTACGTTTTAACCAAAAAAGTAAATAAATTGTAGGAGCATTAATAACCATATAACTTTATTGCATTTACAAAATTTAGTTTTCAATCTCCTGAATTTAAAACTATAGAGAACTGTAAGGATTTTTAATAAGAACAACTTTCGCAACATATAAAATGAGTGGCAGAAATTAATGTTTAACACGTTCTGTTCTATATTCTAAGACAAAATTTCAATAACAAAATTAAAAATTCCACACCTAATATAAATCCACAAAAACACCTTAATTTGCATTATTTTGCAAAATTTATAGTATTGATAATGCAGAAGCAGGGCAGTGCACGCAAGAAAAGTTTCGGGGCTAAACCCCCACCGTTTGGAAAGAATTTTAAAATTAAATAAAATCTATGCACTGTGTTACACTATATACTTATGTTGTAAAAACTAAAATTATGTTATAAGAAAATAATATTTTTGAAAACAATACACTTTTAAAAATCTTGTACATCAGCGTGCAGAGAAGTACAATTATACTATTATTTATAAACATCAAAATAAGAAATATAGGACCTATAAAAATCTATGTTATGTGATTTAAATTACAGCTTTGTGCCACTTGACGACTAACCACGTGTATGGTAGAGGTCCCATAAGATTATAATGAAGCCAAAAAATTCTTAGCCACTAGTACCTTTTCTATGTTTAGATATGTAAATACTTATCATTGTGTTACATATAGCCTATATGAGTAGGAGACTATACCATATATAAGTTTGTCTAAGTATATTATGTGATGTTTGTTTAACAATGTATTTCTTGGAACTTAACCTCATCTTTAAGCAGCATGTACCCGTATATTAAATTAGAAAGAAACAAAGAAAAATATTTGATATTCACACATTAAATTCTGCTGAATGTGCTAAGGTTTATCATAATTAAATACACTCACAACGCCCGTAAATGAACGGGTTAAATTTGGTACTAGAGCTAGGCGTTTTAACCCGTTCATTTACAGCTGTTGCGAGTGTATTTACTTATATTATTGGGTTTCGTTGATGTATATTTGTTTATCATAATGTATATAAGTCAGATATTGCATGATGACATCACTGTGTAGTCAGTAACAAAATTGAAAAATACTTAAAATTTGTTTTTGTATCATTTTATTATATTATTTAATGGAAATGTATGGAAAACAGATTAGCCTTGAATTTTAGTAGACTGTGTGGAAAAATAATGTCTGTTAATGCTTATGTTATGATATTAATAAATTATTATTTATATGCAGTATATTAAAACTATATTAATATTTTATATTGTGTTTTTTACTGTTACATCATAATGAAATATTTTAAGTAATCATTTCCATTATGAAAAATAATACTAAAAAACCTCAAATTATATTTAACAATAATTATAGCATGAAAAACTACTGTAATATTGAAATAGTTGGCTGCAATTAAGTGTATTCTATTACATCAAAACATCAATAAAGAATAAAAATACCATTAAAATATTTTATTTTCATTTAACGTGATTAAATTAACTTTTTTAAATAGGAGAATATCAACTGTTATCCTAAAATTGAGAGCTCTGCATTTTAATTCTCAATTAACTTAATATAAAATTCATCTATTTTTCTAAAGATAATTTAATAGTCTGTAATTTCTTTCTGCAAAAGCATTTTTGTTTTCATTGGAGTCAGCAGCGCCGCTAGCTGTTTGAGCGCCCGTGTGCAATACCGATTATGCCACCCCTGTTTAACCACGACTACCTACGCCGAGCTTGCCGACAATACCAATTTGCCGCCCCCTGGACGTGCCGCCTGCATGTGGTACACGCCTTGCACGCCCGCTTACGGCGGGCCTGATTGGAGTTACTGTCATAAATCTGCTCTTTCGTAAACAATGCTACATTTAAGAATACTTAAAATTTTAAAAAAAGTGATTGTTACAATAATCTGTGATAAATTTAGAATTTTCAAATAAAATAATAATTAACTTGTTTGTTTAATTTATATTCTGTGAACTGTAATTATCCCATTTTTGTGCGTATAACCTGTAATGGCATATATCCCACAGAAAATTTTCAGAACAAAAACAAAACATTTACATAACCCACCTCACTGTATACCCTACACCTATGGAGTAGCCATTGCCAAACAGGCAAGAGTTCATAACTAATTTAAAATCAAAATTTAAAACACAGGTAATATATACAAAAATATAATAATTAACAAGTACTTTTGAGTTCTGTCATCTTCCCTTTGAGGTGTATGGATTCTCACAGATGAGGATGAAGTGTAAGGACAAGTGATTTTGCACGCCAAAAAAAAAAATAGAAATTGGTGTAGTTATTGCTTATGAAGAGTAGTTATAGTTTAATATTGGATATTGAAGTTATTTTCTTTTTTATTCTATTTAGTATTCTTGTCACACATGACATTATGTATCGCTTCTATCCAATTAGATTTACAAGATTTAGAATGAATGTTTAAATATTAAATACAACTGTTGATTTTAGACAATAATACACAGTTATTTTCCTGAATAAATTTCTGATAGTTGCTCTAGATTTATCACGCTTCTTATGTGTTTCCTTCCAGATGTATAAATGATTTATTTACTGTCTCCTCTAGCAGATAAGAATTTGTTTAAATTACTAGAAAAAACAAGATTACTACAGAGAAATTTATTTTTGAAGATAGTTCAAAAAAAAAAAAGACCAATTCTTAATGTTCAAAAACTTTCCAGAAGGATTCCATTAAAAAAAATAAAAATATTGAATCTTTAAACACTCACCAGTCATTTAGCGAACAGACACACACAATTGCCGAAACACAACATTCGTTTTACACAAAGAACACTCTCAAAATTTTCGGCCAATTCCTTCGGCCTTCTTCGGGAATACAGAAACTAAAATCCGTACCTTCGAAATTTAGAACAAAACGACGCAGTAAGAAATATACGCCATAAAATGCAATTTATAACAAAATACATTAAAAAATGAAATAGGACTAAGTAATCATATAAAAAAATATAATTAATAACAAAAAAAAAAATAGAAATGAACATTATTTATTATACAGACATATAAGCGTGCATATATAATATGAAAAATTAATGATTATATAGAAAAATTATAAATTATATTGAATGCATGCCATTTGAAACAAATAACAATTATAAAGATAAAAATAATATAAGAAAAATTTGGGTTATATAAGTGATTTTTTTTTTACCATAAATGTTAATTATATGCTAATTTTTTCATTTAATTCTTGTAGGATTCTATTGTTTAATTTATATCATTACATTATATTATTGCATTCGGAATAGTAATATTTTTCATTCGAAAAATATATTTGAATGAAAAATCACCTCACTTTCATGACAGCTTGCTCTTTTCTTTTTAGACATTTACATTAGATTACATTGATGTATACCACAAATGTAACCTATATTAGATTTAGTTATAGATAAGATTTTCTTCGAATGCTGTTCGTTCCTATTATTCAAATGAGGTTTATAAATATTTAACTGTAATCGGATTTCAAATATTTTTACATTCGTTGTAATTTGTAAGTTGAAATCAGAAAGTAACATGGCTAACACAAGTTTTATTACCTCAAAAATAAAATGAGATTATGTTTTATTGTCGGTATTTTTAATAAAATTAGAAAAAATATTCATTGAAAACCTTTCGTCTTTCTTGATACGAAGTACAAAACTGTTGTCCGAATGCACGATATACGTTATACAAACATTTCTATTTAATTAAACGCACATAGAAGCAAATACAGGTTCATACTTCTTAATGACATTTGACACGTATGGCAGAAATCACGTAAGGTTATAACGAACTGAAAACTTTGTAGCTGCCTGTACCTTTTCTATGTTTAGATATGATAATACTGGATTGATAATAATTTAAATTGTTCTTTCATCTCCAATAAGTATTGAATATTTATTTATTAAATGATAATCATAACAATGAACTCAAATATAACCAGAGGAAACAAGAATACTTAATGTTATCAAAGACAGAAAACAGTAAAATGAGAACACTGTTAGAAGAAGTGATTGTAGTGATACTTGATTGAATATCAAGAAATAAAAACAGACTAGGACCCATAAAAGATGGGAAGATAAAATCTGAAAATTTGCCAAGCTAACATGAATGAGAGTGATGGTGGACAGGTATAGACCCTTGGACTTGAGGTTTCATCCTGTAGACAATGGCATAGCTAGGATTTGTTCTGCCCGGGGCAATTTTCAAACTTACCACTCCCACAAAAAACACAATGTAATGCACATCAAACACACTTGGACAGAAAATAAAAAAGACGTAAGCCATAGGGAAAACCCATGAAAAAAATTAGGACACTGCTACCAATTTTTTATTAATTAAGCACAGCTAAGTGCTTAAACAGGAATGATGATCAATAAGGCCAAGGCTTTAAGGGAACTCAGTGCATATCATTATAGAAAATTTCTAACAACAAGCAGAGTTTTCATGGAAAAATAAAATGGTGTCTGGCATTTTCTATAATTTTATTATCCCAACCAAAAAAATTTCCTTTTTATTGCGACAGACCAAAATTACTGCTTGGAACAGACTGTTCTCCCTAGCTATGCTACTACCTGTAGAGGAATGAGAACAGTCGATAATGATGCTAAATCATGATAACAATAAATCTTCATATCATAACTTATAAAAGAATTTTCCAAATATAAATTATAATCTTATTACAGTACAGTGGTGTAGCGTGAGTGTCAGCCGCCCGGGACAGGAGAAAATTTCGCCGCCCCCTTATTTAGGTATTATTATTATTTATTGTGAAATTTTGCCGTCCCCTTAAAGTGCCGCCCAGGGCAGGTCGCCCCTGCCGCCCCACTACACTACGCCACTGTTACAGTATGTAAAATTTTTATTACATTTGGAATTTTGTGTATAAAAATTGGATGCTCTAGTAAAATGTCATTTATAATCATTTTTAACAGTAAAATGGTTTAAAATCATACAAATTAATGCCAATTGACGGGAAATGATATTGAATAGAAACAAATTGTTAGTCTTTTGCAATCATTTACTTTGTAGAAGAGAATGTCATCAAATTATCTCGGTATGTTTTCATATTTTTAATTCTAAATACATGCTATCAATTAATATCATTTGTAAATGATAAAATGGTATTTTCACTAGGGTATTAAGTTCAATCTGAAATGAGATTTAAGGAAATTAATAATGGCTTTAAATGTTTCAAAATTCTATGAATTTGGGATTATTCTATGTTATGATTTTTAAATGTCCATCCTTTATTCTTGAAGAAAAATACTAAACGATTGTACAGGTATCCCTCGTATAACATGGTAGATACGTTCCAAAAAAGTGAAGTATTATGCAAATCCATGAAATATGAAACAAAGGACTAATACAAATCATAGGGTTCCAAAAGTTACAAAAGTATACTATTCTCTTTTGTTACTAAGAGAAATATGTTTATTAATGCAATCGATAATTTATTTCCAATCAATAATTAATTAACAATCACAATTAAAAGTACTGTTAATATTAAGTTTAGTTAAATGAGGGCATTTTCTTTTTACAAAGTATCATCATCATCTGAGCTTTTTTGTTAATCTTGATCAGAAATATTGTGAGGTCCCCAAAACAGGTTGACATTAAACATTTATATTAGAAAATTGTTAAAGCAAAACTAGAAAAAAACCTCCATTGTTAAAAACCGATCAAAGATCGGATTAGTTGTGCTAGTCATATGAAACAATGACGAGAAAAAAATGCTATTGATGTAAACAGAACACAATAATTGTAAATGATTAATAATTGTAAACGAGCGTCCTCCAGTAGAGATGGACATTTGACAAGGCACTTGTATACAAATAATTAGAACATAGAAATTTTGGAAAGGGGAAAGGTTAATGACAAAAAGGAACATCGCGTCAGGTCGTTAAAATTATAAAACGTCACAGACTAGACAACAATGAGGGAAAAATATGAGCGTGAGTTCCAAAGTTCCATCAGCACTTTCTGCCCAGAGCTAATGGATGGTGTCAAGTAGATTCTTTGAAGCAGATCTTTCTTGTGACTCAAACAGAGGTTGTTTTTCGCTTAGGAACAGACATGGGACCAATCGGGGAGCAAGAAAGAAGGACATAGAGCCAATCAGGTGGATGAAAAGGGAGAAAACGGAGATTGAGAGGCCAGTTAAAAAAAGACATGACAGAGGACTCTCTGAGAGGCTTCAGAAGACACAAGATGTGTGCACCAACGTGTGTCAATCGAGAAGTCCGCCGACATCAGCCTACGAGTCTCCTCACCTGCCGCTGCCCTGGGGCTTACCTTTGAGCGACTTTAGGAAACACCCTCGAGACTTCGATCCTTTGACCTTCCATTGTTTAAAAAACTCTGTGCTTAGTGAAAGTTGTTTCATGTTTGAATAAATAGGTTTTTGTGAGATACTTGTCATCTGTGATTCCTCCGCCACACCCACATGCGAACGACCCTAGACCATCCTCTCAAAGGATTAACAATTCCCCCCCTAGAAGTTGGCTAACATACACTGGTGTCCGAGAAGTGGGATTTTAAGTCCCCAATCTCCACCAGGTCAGCGAACTTACAATATCAGCGACGTCTTCATTTTTTATTTTTATGGATGACATAATAAAAATGACATAATTTTCAAAAAGTGATTCTAACCATCCAATTCGTTACTCAGTGCCAATTGATGGATTTCTTGATTAACCTATAAACAAAAAAAATAAACTTGAACATACAACTGTTGAAAGGTCTAAGAATTTTTTATCTGAGAAGCCCAAGATGATTGCCATTAATCCCAAGTCCATACAGTTGAAGTTGGTCAGCCATGAGAATGGTAAATTGCCATTGTGTGATCTGGATGCAAAACTGAGAGAGACCTCACAATACTAGAAGACAGGTAGATACAAATCATGTGCAGATGGACACAGAAAATACTGCTGTACTGGTTGTATTGATAGAATACCAAATTTTAAATGAGTTTATTGTATTTTAATTGAATAAAATTGTCGATCTTAATGGGTTTCTGCTAGTAGATATTAAATGATACAAGTGGATTTGTCAATAGAACATGTGAAATCAATTCATTTATAGATATATTCAAATCATATAATTTTAAATGTTACAGGAGAAATACTTCAATGCTTTAATTAACTTTGTCATTTTACATCTGTACAATCAAGAAGAACTAACTAAAATAATTTGAAATTAATTAAAAAATCATTTAATGATTTTAATTGTTTTTAATTTAAGTAACTATATTTTCTGTCATACTTTTATCTACAAAAGAAAAAGGAAATTTCATATAAATATCTAAACTTCTCTAAGAAAAAAATTAAACATGTATTTTAATGAGCACAAGAATCAACTTAACTGTATACAGATTTGCAGAATTCTCTTCTGTTTCCACTCTACAGGCACTGTTAAATAATAATATAAGTACAGTGTTACCTCATACTTCGAAGGACTAACTTTGAATGGTCCAGAGTTTGAATGCTAAATTAGAGAGAAATTCGACCTGGTGTTTGAACAATGCTTCTACATTTGAACTGCATATGCAGTGAAAATGTGCTCACGGCATAAATATCATCTGTTGCACATCCCCAAGTTGTCTCTCTCTGTGAAAGTATCTCTTGCATTATGCTTGTTTTCAGTATGTTTTTGCTTTATTTTTGATGTGTCTGATTACATATATATACAAGGTGTGTCTTTTCAGACACACCTTGTATATATATGTTCAGTGAATGGTCTCATAAAATAAAGGAAACAAGAGATACAAACAAAATACTTTTACTGGCATTCAAAGTAATCGCCATTAGCGACAACACACATTTGACATCGGTTGTATAGCTGCTTGAAGCTGTGAGCAAACACTTCTTTCGGTATTGCTCGAAGCACCGTTGTCACACGTTGTTGGATCTGTGCAATGTCGGAAAAGCGTAGGCCTTTCAGGTGGGGAACAAGAAATCTGCAGGTGCCAGATCTGGAGAATATGAAGAGTGTTGATGAACTGTCACCTGGCGTGTAGCGAGGAAGTGCCATAATGTTCACGCATTGCTCCATTTCGCAGTGACACTCCTTCTCACACTGACTGCATTGCATTGTTTGCTGCACGCACTTCTGTTTAACTGTAATGATTTTGACACTAGGGGGCACTAGTTGGCAAGTCTCTCACTACGTCTGCGTGAGCGCAACATCCTAACCAGCACGGTTATTCAACTATGGGACCATTCACCAAACTTTTTCAGACGCACCTTGTATATATATATATATGGCAGATCTGGTGGTCATGTTTAAGATGTCAAAGTTGATCATTCTTAACAATAAGGAAGCAATAAAAGCAGCAAATATTGCTATTTCAAATGATATCAATTTATATCGATAATAGGGACTGAGAGTAAACATAAAAGTGAGATAACTAAATATATCTTTCACTACTGATAGAGAAGTGACCATCGATATTTTGAATGACAAAGAATACAAAGTGACAGATAATCTGACTAATAATTAATAACAATGTATTCCATTAACTCAATTAGAACATGTAATGTTACTAAAGGATTTGGATCCAACTTAAGATCAATTATATTTCTCTGTCTAGATAGTTTCTATTTTTCCATAATTGTACATGTATAAAAGTTTGTAAAAAATTCTCAAATAATCAAAAAGAATGAACTAGCCACTATGACTACTCAGCTGAATTAATCGATGCACCTTGACAGTGAGTAAAGTTTAAATAATGCTAACTTTTTCAATCCTCGTAATGGACAATATTCAGGTTTGGACAGTTGAAAGTATGTTATTTAAATTTCATCCACTGTTAAAGGTGCATTATGTAATCTAGTTACACAAGGATTCCAACATAGAGAGTTATGAGTGTAAAAATTTTTAATTAGTTATGATAATGCCTAGTCTTGCAAAAATATTTGAAAAGATTGTTATCAAAATTTCACGAATAGATCCTAATTAATGAAAACTCTACTAGTGATTTGCATGCTGGGGTATATCCTACTTCCAGTGGGTATGCCGAAAAGCTGTAATGGCTGCTCGATGCAGATGCCATCATTATTAATGCCATAATTATGTTAAGCATGGAGGAGAAAGAAATATTGATCAATATATTTTGTGATTTTCAATTAAAGGTAAATTTCAAGAATAAATTTAATTTTTAACTAGTTAACTAATTTATTAACTAATGCTGTTAACCAATAAAACAATTATAATCCTGCTGCCATTTACAACTATACACCGTACTGTACATATGTGGAAGAATGTTTACTTTACTTTACTTCACTTAAACCAGATAAAAATCTAGACCAGATTTTTGCCTTTATCTCACTGTAGTGCATAACACAGAGACACAGACTAAAACCTTTTACAGTGTTGTATACGATAGAGAACCAACTAACGTTTTCGACCTCCACCGAGGCCTTCTTCAGGTTGAGAACTAAAAGTCATCCCCACCAGACCGCCAGAATCGTGTTGCCCATAAAATAAACAACATATGTGTCGCGTTTCACCCCTTGATAGAATTTGAACGGTGCCGAGCAGAGGGGTGAAACGCGACACATATGTTGTTTATTTTATGGGCAACACGATTCTGGCGGTCTGGTGGGGATGACTTTTAGTTCTCAACCTGAAGAAGGCCTCGGTGGAGGCCGAAAACGTTAGTTGGTTCTCTATCATATACAACACTGTAAAAGGTTTTAGTCTGTGTCTCTGCAATTACTTAAGCAGTAAATGGACTACAAAACAATTTTCAAACTGTTTGCCTTTAGACGCAACCAAATTCTGTAATAATTCATAAAATTAGTCAATAATATGGCATCTGACCAATGCTGAATTTCCTTTCATTGTATCTCTGATGCACTCCTGAAGAATCTACAAACTTTATCTTTAGTTATCATCATATTGAAAAATCTGGGGAGTTTAAATAGTAGCTAGATGGAGACCATTTGATATTATCTCCTACCTTTTCCAGTCTATCGACCATGTTTATTGTTTTGCATAAGTATATAGTGTATTCCAACTATCCCTCTATCAAATCTCAAATGCAACTTGTTTCTAACAAATTGTTGAAAAAATAATTTCCTGCCATGATGTATACATGCCTCGTCCTGTATATTGTATTATATTCAAACCTAATTTTATATAAAATTACTATATTTGAAAACATGAGTGGATGAAAGTATTATATTACAAAATCTTGAGTAAATTGCTGTTCAAGTCATTATTATGTAATCATATAATGTAAATATATCCATGAAATAGCATCACAGAGAGTAGACCATTACAACTTAGTGCTATTTTATGTGAGATTTAGACACGTTACACCTTTATCCACGTGTCTTTAACAACAAATAACTCTAATATTAAAAGACAAGCTCTTTCTTTTGGCAAAAGTTAATAATTAAAATTTCAGTAATCCCTTGATTAATTGTATATTTGATTATCACAGGTTATAAATATGGTTATAAATTAATAATGAGTTTTGAATAATGTGAGCGAAAGCTTAGTGCAAGGTTCTATTTTTGAGGGTTGATTCATATTTTCAAGCTACCACCACATATTTGGCAAATGGCTTGAATAACAATGTATGCATAATAAACAGCAATCTGGTTTTGTAGGATGCATTAACTGTGTAAATCAAGGGATTACCGTAAACAGTGGTAGCCCTAGGAAAAATTTATTTTTGAGGCGCATTAAAAGAGCAATGGGAATAGAGTCGATTTTATTTAAGTCTACAATAATACAACATTTTAATATAGAATGGACAATAAAACACAATAAAGTAATTAAAATATACACAAAATTTTTACAATAAATTTGAAAGTTCAATAGAAGTACAGAAATTTACCTATGAAACTGCTTCCCTGCTTTTAGTAGCACCGATTTCATCGATTACTAAGGATGATCTAGCCACTGTGGTTACTCAACTTAATTAATGCACCTTTAACAGTGGTTAAATTTGAATAATGCAAATGTTTTCGCACCTGTCTATGCCCGAGGATGACTTATTAACTCGGTCAAAAATGCTTGCGTTATTCAAATTCAGTGAACTTATAATGGTGTGTTTTAACCAGTTTTATAGGGGAAAAATTCAATTCTGTATCAATATCTCTTTCAATGTATAAGAACAAAAGTGAAGAAATCTCTCTTGATACCTTACTGATTGGAAGTAGTCCGTGATCAATTTTAACTTTGAAATGATCATTCCGCAGATGCAACTTACTAATTTGATGATTTAACTACTAAAATATACCACCAAATTTGCAAGGATCCCGCAAGTGTGAAGCCCTAGGCACTACTTGATTTATGTAAGGATGTCCCTGACTGTAAATGTATTAAATTTGTTTGCAAAGCAACAGCTTGTCTCAGCTTAATCAAACAAGAAATTTTTGTATTTTAATTTAGTATAGTTTTCAAAAATAATACAACATTCCAGATTTAAAACAAGTGTAATTTAGTAATTGTAATTTTTAATTAAAAAAAATGTAAATGGATACAATTTTTAACATTTTCAAATGATGCTTATCTTTATAATACTTCCTAAAGGAGATTAAAAATTAACCAAATGCAACCTCACATCACGAACAAGCCATTGCCTACGGCATCATGTTTTCAAGGTTGCAATGTACAGGTTTAAAATTAAGTTTAAAAATATCAACTATAAAAAAAATGAATAAATAAAACAAAATATAATTATTTATATTAATGGCCTGACATTTACAAATAATTAACACAGTCATTAACTTAGCATAGTATTCCCCAAAATGTAAATATCACTGCCATCTTGACTAAGTATTTGTATATCGTAACCTTGAGAAGAGGTTGCTATAGGCAACAATTTGTTGATGTAAAAATAAAACTGTATTTGATTGATCTATATCCTAAATTTCAAATCTCTGATGATAAGCAGCCATTTATTATATTAGAAAATAAAGCATTTTATTATTACATGGAATAAAAAGCCAAAATGGATTATTAAAGAAGTATCGGCAAATAGAAATGCACATCAAAGTTTTAAAATATAGGAAGATTGAAAGAAATCAAAACAACACTAGAAAAATTCAAGATGGCGCAGTTTGGGTGGGGATACCATACATATTATGGACAACACGCAGACAGAAATGTTTGATTGTTCAACTTAAGGATCTTGAAATAAATCAAATCATCATTATTTCCAATGATAAAAATTATGATCTTCATCATTGGAGATAATCACAAAGTACTGTCCATTAATTACATGTACAGTCTTGAGTCATTTTTAACATCCTCCGCAGGTGTTTAATGATGTATGTTTGGCAAACCGCTACCCTTTAATTATGGGTGCAATAGTTCACAGACACCCTGACATTGAAGAAATTACTTAGAAAATATTTGAAGAACTTTTTTAACAGCTTATTCACGTGACTAGTAATTAGGCCTGTAAGAACAAATCTGTACATCACTAGTACCACTAAAAATTAGTCTAAGTAGACAATACCTTGAGCTCTCTTCCCCCATTGTGTACAATCAGGGCTACTTTTCAGCAAGAATGCACCGGCAGATAACATGAAAAGTATTGTAAATATAATCTTATCAGCAGCTGCTTAGTTAAAAGAATACTACATGTTCAGTCACTACATATGCATGCCAGTAGTAATTATTTTAGAAAAAGAGTACTGTGTACAGTACTAAACTTTTTATGACCCCCTAACTATACACATAATTAATAAACGACCCCTAAAATAGAATGACAGCATTGTATGAATAAGTTATTAAAGAAAAACATTTCCAAATAATTTGGCATAATACAATTATGACATAAAACATTTGGTTCTGAAAATATTCTCATTCCTTTAAATTCATCAGATACAGTAGAATTATAAAAATTACCGATAGGCCTAAGTTCCAGCAGTCTTTAATATCCAGAGTGGAATTTAAAATTGCAAGAGGATTTCATTTAGATTCAGCATTGTAACATATTATCTGAAGATTAATTTAATGACTAATTTAGTCAATAAGAAGATTCTTGATTAATTAAAAAGACCTGGATGATGAATTCAATTAAAATTCACATAAAGAAAATATCCACAAAATATTCATAATTTGTCAATTTTCACACTATGGCAATAACATTTCTACTTGACAAAGTCAACCTATTTCTATAGGCTCTCCTCTATCTCAATACACTAAAACTGTATAAAGACCCTCTAGCAACAGTTATAACTCATAAAAATTTCTAATTAATTAAAAATTCCTAGTAGAATTGTCTACTACATATTAGATGCCATTCCTGTGGCATAAAGACAGACAAATTATGATTTTGTGTATTTTCTTTTTATGAATTTTTTAAATTCAATACGAAGATTATGAAATATATTTTAATTTAAAGCATTATAGTATTAATATAGATGAATAGTAACATTAAAACTAAGTTTACATTATTCAAGAAAAAATTTCTTTATGAATGCTGACTAATATTCTCTGAACTGTAATGGGCTAGCTCAAAGGTGGACCATTAGCAAAAAAATTATTATATGTCTAGCAATTCATTATAGAAAAAAGAAATGTTTTCATCTATCTCAGATCAGTAGATGACTGCATCATAAAGTATCAGCCTACTCTGTGGAGCTTTGGGATTGAATTCAATCCATATTCCTACAATTTATCACGTGTAATATGGGTCAGAATATTATTCCCTACATCTTTGGTCAAGTTGGCTGCAGATCAGATTTAGTAAATAATGGATGAAATTGTGGCTAGCCATGTAGTATTAATGTACTGGTGCCTCACGTGGATAAAATCAATCAATTGAGGATCATTTCAGTTTACAAAG
Organism: Centruroides vittatus; assembly: GCF_030686945.1. Taxonomy (NCBI): domain Eukaryota; kingdom Metazoa; phylum Arthropoda; class Arachnida; order Scorpiones; family Buthidae; genus Centruroides; species Centruroides vittatus. Next base: position 71,452 of record NW_027122705.1, read on the forward strand.
AATAAAAATAATATTCTTAGGATCTGTTCTCAGTTATCTGCATAAAAAATAAGAGCACAACATAAGATTGAATAATGCTTTTCTCAACAGTAAGAGGATTGCTTTTAAATGTAAAATCCCTCCTCTTTGATTACATGTACAATAGTTCTTGGTACGAAGTAGCAAGAGTGATTTCTATTTAAAGTTATATTTAATTTCTTACATTTATTTATTTTTCATGTCTGTTTTAGTTATTTTGAGTTTTGGGGATTGAGTTATGTTAAACTTTAAATAATATATTAGTAGTTTCTATTACCTCTATGAAGATACACTAGTTAAGAAATATTGTATAAAAGACTGATCCAGCAACCTAAGCTTCACTAGACTTCACTTTTACTAGTCAGTATAGCTGTGGTGGCTTATCGGCATCTAATATGGGGGATGTCTTTGCAGGAGGGTGCATGGCACACAATCCTAATGGAATCATTTTGATTGCTGCTGGCTTTGATTAATTTTAAGTTCAAATTAATGTTTTTATCAAAACCAGCATTGATCAAAACATATATGAAATGAAAACAATTTTATTAGGGCTGTGTGCCCTCCTGCAATTGCACCCCCTTATTAAGCATCAGAAGCTGTCACTGTATGGAGCGTAAGCTGTTGATAATTGCAAGTGATTGATTGATTTGGTGCTGATTACAGGTTAATATCTGCTAGATTTTCCTTAATCAGGTTAATTGTTTGAGATTTTGAATAATTGTAATTTTGTAAATTGTGCTAGTAATCAATTTCATTGTTATAAATACTGAATTTAAAATCTGTATTTGAGCCTTATCCTAACTATTACTATTTTGCTTTGTATTCAGAAAATCCAGTACTGGCATTTATAGTGTAATAAAGTTTTTTTTTTTTTTTTTATATTTTATAATTCTGGTGCCAGACTCAGTGGTGATATTCAGCGGGTTCGCACAGGTTTGGCCGAACCCATTGTTAAATTTTCAATTTCCCGAACCTTGTTAAACACACGTAACATTTCTCAGTGGTTTTGTTTTTTTTTTAAAAATACATTAAAATATACGTATTATACTCTGTAATACTACTAAACTAGAGCCTTATACCCCGTTCGCACCGAGCATTTCAATCTAGATTCCAGATTGTGAGCAAGGTCGGGGACTATGTCTTAGTGCAATCTCTCTCAACCGTTTCAATCTCGACTGAAACGAGGTTTAATCGCGATCGATTCAAGAGAGTTCTTGAAACTAGATCCAGTCATAAGAGAGATCCCACAATCTCACGCGCGCGAGATAATACAAGATGGCTGTGGAAGACGTCTCGGGCTATGGACAGCGAAATAAAAAGGATATTGTATTACGAGAGATGATAACATCTGTCTACTATGAGTAGTGCGATTCGGGGTGAAAAATTTCTCTGCCGGAAAAAAAATGGTCGACAGCACTAATATACTATTGTTACATGGTCTTCGCCCAGGGCTCGTTACGTTCCAAATACGCCACTGATTATTAGATATATCGCAAGAAAAGGTATTGTATTTATTTCTAGCCAAAACTTCCATTTCGTTTGTCGGTGATTGTCAGGGAAAAATTTTCTGCTAGCGAACCCTTTGTTAAATATTTCGAATATCACCACTGGCCAGACTCATTTCTTTGGCATTGTGGACCTTTCAATGGACTTGAAGAAATGCTTAAAAAAATTTTGTGGAACATTTTTAACTGGAAATTTATTCACATGATTAATAAGTAGGATTATAAGAACAAATAAAGAAGTTAAAATATAAAAACGATAATAAAGGAGTCAAGAATAATAATGTGAATATTCTGTCAAAGTTACTTTTGCATAAGATTGAAGTTAATAGTAATGAGAGTGATTTCTTTCAAGGTAACAGAACAGTTTCTCTCTACATGTATATTCTCATATATAAATTGACTCTTTCCATCCTTTGGGCATTAAAAGGGACTTTTCCCTATGCCCATTGTGAGTTAGGCCAGGTCCATGATGGGGTTGCTGGGTGTCAAGGGATAGGATCTGATATGTCCAGACAGACTACCCCTAAAAAATTAATTTTATTTTTACTAACAGAAAATAAAAGTTTTAAGACTGCTTTTTATTAATAAAGAAACTGTTGTAGTTTATGCTGAATATGGTAATGTGGTAAAGTAAGAAACTCTTACAAGAAAAAAGAGTTTAGGCCTAATCAACACATAATATAGGTACATGGACAATATACGAGTATGGCTACATAAAACTATTCCTATAAAGATGACTTAAACACTACCTGGAATGTTCTTGGGAGAATGCTATGATACTCTTGCCAACAAAAACATTCTATGTATTTCATTTAAACAAGAACAAAACAAATATGGCTAAAGTGGCCCACTCTGTCCTGGGTCCCATACAAGCTCTTGATAGCTCCATATTGACAATACCCGAATCAGTGGTGACACCAATATTAACCAAAACCACTACAATGAAAGTACAGTACATTAATATAAAATTTGGGATTGTTATCAAAGATGTAATACAAGCTACAGAAGGAAGTAAAACTTTACTACACAGAAAATATACCACCTTATGATGTAGAATAATGGAATGAACTTGTCTTACTACAGCAACTAATACAAAAGTTTTTGTTCATTTCTCAGATTTACATTTTGTAAAAAAAATAACTATTTTTTTTCAGTAGTGAATATATGACATAGTGTGTTTTAAAACTAAAAAGACAATTCTGATAATGAAGACGTATGTTATATACTTAGCCAAGAACCAAAACACAGTTAATTAACTGTTGAATCACCACAGGAATTTTTCAGGACGGTCCCTCGCCATCTGGCCACCCCACTGTGGGCCTGGCTGAATCCATAATGGGCTCGCTAAAAAAGGCCCTGTTAGTGCCCACAGGACAGAGTAAAAAAATAAAACTTATTGAATCAAACCTAAGAAGCTAAAGATAAACCTCTTGCAATCGAAATAATTCATTTACATTCAAAATTAATACTTTACAAATGTATTTTATTTGTAATAAAAAGTTTTCAATTGTTCCAACAAAAACATTTTGTCTTTCCTATTAAGTAATTTTAAACATAAGTTCATAAATAAAACCAAAATTAATCAATATGACAACAACAAGTGAAATTTAGAGTGCTAATGTTTTCGACCCAGTGCTTCAGTGATTCAAGCAATTTATATTTAAGATTTTGTATTGCGCTGATGCTAGGATTCCGAAACAAAATATATTCAAGCTATTTCAATTGTATCTTCCATATTCCTCCAATTTATCTCCCACAAAATATTAATACACCAAAATTAAGTTGATATGTATGAAAAGGTTATTTGAGGAAAGAGATTAAAAATGATGCAAGAAAGAAAATGGTAGCTCAATTTTATATTTAAAAAAAATATCTGTTGATGGTTTAATATGTATAAGTTTTTGTTGATAAATTGCAAATTTGTATGAGACCAATATCACATTTTATCAAATTTTTACCATTAAGAGCACTGTCTAAAAATACAATTAAGGAAATAAATTTACTACATGCAATATGGAAAGAAAAAGGCCACATTAATTCATGTAACTGTATAGAGTCAATTAAACTGTCAAAAGATTAATTATAAAAAAAGCATGCATACAATGAATTTGAATGCCTAACTCATTGTATTCATATTCTCTCAATTATGTTTAATGTTTTATACTGAAAGATCAATTAAACCTTTGGAGTACTGTATTTTAGAAAATCATAAGTATCATTGAGAATGTGTTTAATTGTCAATACTGCCGCAGAAGTGTATATGAGTCATTTACCGACTGTATGTCTTGTTGTGTGCATCTAGGAATTCAACTACATTAATTTCAGTAATGTATATGTAATTGATTCTGCTACTGTTTGTTCATGTTAAATAAAATGTATTCTCTTGTTTATCTCATATATATATATATACCTCTCAACCCATAATACATCTATTATCTGGTTAGACAAGGAAAAATGGCTGGCAAATCAAAGTAATGGATCCAGATGTACAATTACTCAATTAATAAGTACCTTTTATTAACACTTGCAATACAGTCATGTTGCAGATGATCTGATAACTATATTTGCCATCAAATATTTATAAAATGTTTTCAAATTTGAATAAAAATACAGGGAGCTTAACCCCCCTTAGTCCACCCAAGGATCTACCGCTGACAAATCATAAAATTGTTTTATTTTTTATCTTATAATATACAGCAAACACTAGCAAGTTGTTTTTACAGCAGAGTTGAGAGGTTTGATGGTAGATACCATTAATGACTAGCTCTGGTTATACAGACCTCTTTGGCGTTGATTATATAATAATCAGAAATGTATAACCATAGCTTTATTCACTGATATCATCCACCATTAAATCCTCACAAATTGTGATCTTAAGTTATGTTTCAGATATGGTACCATACATTATAGTATGATGTAATTGGCTAAATTATTGCAATCATCTGATGGATATATTTCAATCACAAACATTTCATCCAGATGGCTTCCTACATGGCCACCTGGATAAAATGTCTGCAGGGCAAGATGGACAGATAGCCCACTATTCAGATGAGCGGTCGAGAAGCACAATACTATACTAAATAATACACCTCGACGGCGAGTGTCCTATTTATTGAAGGAATTTGTTTCCCGTTTGGTCCCTTAAAAAGAAACGAGTCTTCAATTTTATCCTTATAACCAAGCATTTTATCATTTGGCAAAAAAACTTTGATTCATTCTGCATAATACATCATTAAATAAATATCACTGAATCAGATGTGATTTATCTTTATATAGAATGCATACCCAACTTACCACTTATTCTGTCAGATGTATCAATAGAAATATACTCAATTTTCATGCCAGAAAGTTTTCTTTGTCAAGATCTATTTAACAATGGACATGCAATCTATTTTCAAATCCTAATAATAATAATTTAAAATAAAATTCTTTAATATCCATTTATGGGAGTACATTTCATAAATAAAACTGCTTTTGTCATTATGCCATTACCATAACAGTAAAGTTATTGATGGAAAACATAAATAAAGACATATGTCCACTACATATGCCATTACCTATTCACATAATGGCAAAATGTCTAACAACAGAGACAATTATGCAAAAACTTAAAAAAGAAAACCAGTTTGAACAATGCCTTTATATGTCGAAGAAAAGAATTATAGAAATTATTACCCAAAGTAATATATATTTTTATGGTAACCACTTACTCTATATCCCGACGACTTGAAATGACAACCTCTTTTCGTAAGAGTCGACTTCATTCGAATACAAAATACCCTTTCTAAACCCTTGTACATGCTATTCGAATTCAACGTCATTATGGGAGCTGAAAAGTACATAAAATAAGGTATTGTTAAGCCAGGGTATCACGGCATATAATTAATTACTAACTTAAAAAAACATTCCAGTAAACTATTTAATAATAAAATAATTATTGATTATATTCAGCAGTGCCTAAACTTGTAAGTTGCAGGCAGGAGGGCCACAAATATTTTGTATATTCCTCACATGCAAAAAGTAGGCCTCTTACATTAACAAGATGGAATAATAGTCAGATTTACCAGCTAAAAGAGCTACAACTTGGGGCCTCGTTCTATTTTTAACGACAGTTTATATATATTGCCCATTATTATTTGATAATGAAGGAAGGGTCTTTTTGCATGTAGTGAAGGGCCACAGGTCTAAATCTGGCTCTGGGTAGAATACAGTATACACTTAACCATTACCAGGTTACTCATTTAATGTTCACTTAAGTTACGAATTTTTAACATCCAGTCATGTTGCATTTAGTATTACTAAATCTAGCACACAAGCAAGCTCCAGATGTAGGCCTATTATTCTCGATACTGTGCAGATAGGATCGTAGCTAATACAGGACCTGCAGGATCAAGACCAAGTATTTTTAGATTTTCGTAAATCGCTAGTGATCCACAAAATGTCTATAATATTCGAATATGTTATCGTAAATTTCGGTATGGCTCACTGACCCTTCGGATCGGGCGCGAACTCTCGACAGACTGGCCACGTGGAGTTTTCCTTGTCTCCTAAACACTATAAAGTGTTCGAGTGTCTACACTTTATAGTGTTTAGGAGACAACAATAATTACCGACACGGTTTCAAATGCATTAAAACAAGTGGAGTTTTCCATTCTTTCTTCACGTGTCTAATACCTAAATAAGAACCATAGTCCTCCCGAGAGACACTCCCTCGTTGCCTTATCCCATCATCCGACCCAATCGTAGTTTCCCCAAAAAATGACCAGTGTGTGCCTCCATACCCTCAAGTGCAGGCGGTGAGCAGGATGTAGCTGCACCCCGTTCTGGGGATTTTCCCCAAGTAAAGCCGGGTAAGTTACCTCAGATAGTAAAAATTTATAATTTGCATCCTCTCTAAAGATTTCTGGATACTCTACTTCGTGAAAGATGTACTATACACAGGCAACAACAGGAGCAACACTGCTGTAGAAACTTTGTTTACGGGAGTACACCCGCCTCTGATGTACTGTACAGTACAGTACATTATTTCTGAAAACAAAATGGGGGCTCACTTGACCGGAAGCTTTGAAAAAGTTGCATAAAGTTGAAAAAGTATACACGTATTTGTTTTTATCATTTAAAACATAAGATGTGGCACTTTCAACGACTCGTTCTTGGCACACCAAACTGCAGTGAATAGGCTCCGATCTAGTGTACAGCAGGCCTATTGTTGGAGGTGACGCAACAATATAAACTTTGTTTGTTTGTTTATTTGTATACGGAAACGTGCCACGTGGGCGATCTCGGAAGAGAGTTGCCTCCCGGGGAAACTTACAGGGCGATACGTTGGCCTCGTCCTTCGCCCGGCCTGTTGTGGGCCCGGCCAAACCCACAATGGGCTCGACAGTAGGCTATGTGATGCATTACTGCCACTCACCAGTGATAGTTGTTTCGCGGTTTCGCGGGCTGGCCGGGTTTTCTTAACTCGGTCGGACCCACAACGGGATCGACATATCCGGACAGACCACACATGGAAAGTTCTAGAAAGTTGCTGGTCCGGATCGAACCCGATCCCGTATGTCGGTAGGGCAAAACTTCACTCCGGCTGTAATTGTGATTGTTTTGTTTTTACATTATTAAGCGTAAGAGGGCAGCAAAACGATAAATCAGATCGTATTAAATGAGCACCCTCCACCGTTTTAAGCGAGATGTCCGGCCGAAGGTACCTTTTATATGTGAAATATTATAAAAAAGAAAACGTTTGATCGTCTGTCCGTAATTTTATCAGATGTCATTCCCATTCGGATCATCGGGTAAAAATCCAGTATACAATTTTGGCCAATCCCCTCGGGCCATTTCCGTCTGCGGATCCACCAGACTACTCAACGAATGGAGATTCCGGCCAACTTTTAATCTTGTCAATCCATGTAATCGCGCGTCTACTTCTTTGTCTTTATCCATTGTTTAATTCCCTGGAGCGCCTTTCTTGTCACTTCATCAGATCTGCAAACGTGACCGAACACCTCGACCATGTTTTTTTTTTCTTTCACTCCCGATAATATGTTTACACTTTCTTCCACTTCCTCGTTTGTCATTCGATCGCTGTCGAGAGATTTTTCGCTCTGCCCTTCTTCCACACAAGTAAATAAATTAAGTATCTTCCCATTTGTTTCAAAGGTATCTTCAATTGCCCGTGTTCTGTACAGAGTGGTTAGCGAATTAAGTCTTAATTCCACTTACAAATATACCGGGCATTCCTCCCACTGAAGGAAAATGTGCCACCGGTGGCCGAGTGGATAAAACCACAGAATACGTAGTTGGTCGCACGTTCGCGCCTGGCCACGTGGACTTTTCCGCATTTTCTTCACCTTTATAAAACCTAAACAGGAGCCAATTCCCCGTAGGGGATTCCAAACCTAAATCAGCCTTTGGCAGATCGCCCAAGTGTCGTGTAGGCCTATACGAATAAACTAAACCTAAATCTCAGGTTCTACGCGTTAACAACTTCTAGTGTTACGTACGCGTACGCATCACACGTATTCTTTCGGGATGCCCGCATATTTTCGAGTGTTCCCGCAAATAAAAATAAAGGAAGCGATATCCGGGTAATTAGGAGACCACGCTGTTTTTAGGGATCTTTGACACATCCTGTCATTATGCGGAGTGAGTCTAAAGCTCTAAATACTTCATAAATATAGGAATTTAATAATATCTTTTTATTTGTGACTGTAGGCAAATCACAATGGAAGCATAAAGAACAGATTTCCCACGTCATTCACGTGTCCAACGTGCGAATGGATGAATGACATGAGAAAGAACAACTTTCCTGTTCCCGAAACGCCGCTTATCTACACATCAGAGATCCGCAGAATATTAAAAATCTGCTGCAGAAATCTAGTGGCGCGTTGTGGGCAAATTTAAATTTGGGCAATATCTGGGGATCCAGATTGCCCAAATTAAATTTTGATAGTCTTATCACAGTAATGAGTTTATAAAAGATTGGTTCTGGACCCTGAAAATTGTTATTTTAGTCCATAGGATAATCCACAGCTGCAGAAATCCCGGGGTTTCGCGGAACAGTTTGTACCTTGATACAGAGGATTGCTGTGTTTGTTGCCGTGTTCTCCGATGCCTTATTAAGTTAAATGGAACCAGAAAAGGAATTTACCTGGTCTGTCGGGACCGGTGGGCGTCGAAGGCCCTCCCGTAACGGAAGATCCGTCGTCGGATGTGGTAGAAGAGGGAGAAGTGGAAGCCTGCGATAGGCTGATGCCCATTTGTTCCGCCATTTCCGCGTGGTCTTGGTGATGGACGTAGTCGAAAACGTTACTTCCGGTCATCTCGACCTGCAAGAAACGGTTCGGTTATTTAAAGTTCCCCTTATAAAATAAGATTCGATACGAAGAGATTCCGGGAGATCTCATTTTCAAACTAGTTGCAACGAGCAATTACATCCGTTTAGTCCGTTGTACACGGGTTACGAAATTGCATTCGATGGTGTGATCGGGATTTGCATTACGGATTGTAGATCATGTTGGGGGTTATCCGGCACAGAACCCGAAAGAACCGTCAGGACGGATTACAAAATTGCGAGCCACGTTAACGGACGATACTAATTGGATCCAAAATTCGGCGTCATTTTGTCCAGATCTGTACCACAGTCGAACCTCCAGTAACGGTCACCGCCACTGCACACAGTCAGTTTTTCAGGAACATTTCTTTTGAAATGCATGCAAAATAACCTCTAAACAACGGCCACTTTTTACGTTCCACATTGATCGAGCTGCAGAGGTTCGACCATAATTATTTTAATTTTTCCGATTCAAGACGAGCCCTTCAGTAAATGGACAACGGTCAAGGGGAAAATCTCCGCTCGCGATCAACTAATTGCAAACACGTAAACAATAACTGACCTGTGACAGTCCTAGATAAATAGACACCGTCTCGGACACGTACAAAAATCGTGCATCCGATGCTAACACGAAGGCAAAGCCGTCCAGTGACTGAAAAGAAAAAAATAATAAGTCAACGTTATTTTGTCAGGACCAGAAACGCGTTTTATTCTAATTCGCGACTTTCTCCAACGTTTTCCCCCCCGTAACTTCTGATTTCTTCGATTAACTAAAACCCGCCACGTTTATGCCCGTGGTAGGTGGGCCCTACGAGGGTGGGGGCGAAGTAGGGGGCCAGACACGCCATTTTTCGGTAGCAGTTGCGAACGAAAATGGCCGAACGTTAAGGCGTGACGTAGGCGAGTCGCAACGTCATTTCACCGGAAAAAGGGCGTGTTTACGCGTCGATTCGAATTTGACATTTATGTCGACCAACGGAAACAAATCGAACCAATAGCCAAGCGGAATAGAAGACAAGAAATTATGCAAATAAACGGAAATGGGCAAAGGTGTGTCCCGCCGTTCTGACGGATCCGGGACGATCTGACCCGGATATTGTATCTTTGCAGGCAAATCATCACCTCCTTATAAGAGAAATCCGCGTGCCGAATCACGGGCCTACGCACACTGGAAAACGGGGAGGTTAATACTACGCCCTTTACGAGAACGTGGAAACAATAAAATATGGAGTTGCCACAACTCATTCCCTGGGTTCATATATTATGGAGGCGCTCGGATGAGAGGACCCCGGACTAGGGTAAGGACCAGAAACACAAACAACCGCTTTCAATTATTCGTTCGAAGACGTCGATAATCGATAGCATCCGGTGGCGTAACGCGAGAGAGGTGACGAGTCGCAGGTGTCCCGATTCACCATCAACATTGCAATTAACAAGAGTCTCGGACCCCGAAGACTCCCGCGTGCGAAGATTGCGGATTTCTAATTGTATAGATGACACTACAACCGGGTGTTCGAGTGTTGCGCTGTGCTACAGAGCAACTGGAAAGTTTTAAGTGTGCGTAAGTACGCAGCACACGCACTTACGTAACAGTTGGAGAGAAGAGATCGGCCTAAAATGCGGCTGATTTGCATAACGACGTCGTTGGGCACGAGGACAATCCAATGATTTGTTTGGGAGTATTATCCGCAACGGGGTGGGAGATGGCAATTGAAGTTTGGCGAGATTAAGAAGGAGAAATATTACAATACGTCTGTCGATAAGACACAAGAACTTTGTGAAGGGTACTGTACCTACCGTATACAAGAAAGCTCTAAACAATGGAGGCGAGGAAATTAAGATGAATCAAATTATTTGCTGGAAAAAATGGGAATGTGGTGAACTCCTCTGTTTGGGAACCATTCGAGTATTATTACGTCAGTAGTTTATGAGGGAGAAGGGCGAGTCTTTGGTTTAATATGATGTTAAGAAGCCTTTCCGAAGAGGTGGTGCCAAATAGTTTACTGATCAATTAAGGGAGGGGGTTAATTTGATTTCTGTCGATAGTGTTGGGAGGGGTTTTAAAAAAGAAAATGTTTGCTGATGTAATTTTCCCGGCAGTGCTTCCACCAGTTCGCGTGCTTCGATATTCTACAGTAGGACCTTCAAGAGCCAGCGACGGTGTCCACTTTACACACAATCCATATTCACTGGCATTAAATGGATTATATACAATGGTAAACACTGTAGATAAACAATAGTTCGTCACTAAAGAAGTTAGACTTTCTCGGTATTAGGTAGATAAATAATGGGTGACTCCAACAAAATTATTCTATACCAAATAATGGTTAATCCCCTTTTAAGTACACTGAAAACCACTCAAGGAATTTTAAATCTATTGTTATCCAGTAGATTGTAATTAAATACAAGGAATTTAAACAATGCAATTCAACTAAGTGTTATGACAATGGTTCAAAGTAACCGGAGTTGAATACACTCGGAGAAATTCCAACTGTTTTTTGAGTGTTGCATAATCTCTATTTACTTCTATCGCTTTACGCAACAAGTGTTTAAACACTAAAATTAACACAGGAAATTCCTTAAGTAGAAGATTTTTCTATAAGACGAGTGTGATAAATCATCATTAAAACACCAGGATCCTTTCTTCCAATCGATTCAATTACGCACGTCTCGTTGTTACGCATTTTAATTCGTAACAATTAAGAGGCACGCGCGAATCTCTCGACGGAAGAAAAAGGGGGGGCCAGAAAAAGGAATGGACATTATATGTTAACGTTAATGAAAGCCGAAGACTTCCCCCCTCGTTCCCTAATGATTTACAAAGGCACTAACAGTGTGCCGGGAGATTGGTGCACTTTGCCACCATACTTTATTACATATATATTATGTTTAGGGGAGTATTTAGAATCGGCAGAAGTAATTTCCTTTAGCAATGATTTACCATCTGCTCGATTACTCATTTTCTCGATGCTGTGTCTATTTTCGTCTTGTCTAATTATCCCGAGTAATTTATGGTATAACTCGCTTCTGCATGAGTTTACCGCATCAACTTGTCTGTCAAATACAATAGACAAAAAGTTCACATTTTGGCATTAAAATCCTCGACCTCCCGAAGAAAACCTTGACCCGTGGGCCCCAGTAAAGGGCCCGTTAGAGTCGTTAAGAAAAAGATTTATCTGCGTTGTAATTTAAAGAGGGCGCTCATCATTTTTTTTACTGTGTTCTAAGCAATAAACACGAGAATTCCAGTCGAGATTTAGAATAGTTCCTCATACGGCCGGTAGATGGTGCGAATCGTTAACGGAGGCCACCTACACGGCGGATGGAATGTAATGTTAAGAACTTTTGAATAAATAAATGAAGGCGAGAGTAAGAAGGAATAAACGTTCGACTAAGAAAAGTTTGCCTCTTTAAACAAATAAACAGAACAGAAATGTAAACAGTAACGCTGTATTAATGCCCCGCAATTAATAATAATTGAAGTAATCTGCGGAGTTGCACAAATGTATGCCTCTGCACGGGAGATTCTCACATTTCTTCAGCTGAACGCGTGTAAATAAACCGCCATCAGTTCTATTTACTTACAAATAGAATGAAACTAACGGTGGTACTTAAAACCCAGCCCTGTCGCAGTCCTGGATAACAGGAATTATATCGGAGGCCTCAAAAGATAAGTGGCTCGGGCGTCTCGACTTCTCAAGAGGCCTTAGTATTTTTTCGAACGATGATCCGTTTGGAAATTTGTAATTGTAAGTAGTATAGGCAATTGACTAGTTATTAAAATTAATATGTAGGGCCTCTCGGAAAACAAGTTTGGATCGTTTACCTTTCTAAGGCGTGCGAAATGTCGGTATTAAAGATCGAGCGATATTTCTTCTTAATACACAAGAAATACAATGGAAGCATAAGTTTGTGAGGCCTGATAAGTGGGAAGGCTCTGTGACGGGGCCTGTTTACGACTACGAGTTTGGCTTAGAAGTATCCATTTTAAAGGCCTTTTTTTTAAGGGAAACCCATCTGCCAACCGAGCGAATGCAATGGGTGGATGCGTTTGTATTATGCCCACGTAAGCGGGCATTTCTAAATATATAGGGCCTACGATTTACACAGGAAACATAAATTAAGTTTAATGATTTATACATCCTGAAATATATATTATCGGCCGAGCGAATATCGAGTTTGGAATCAATTGGAGGGGGAGGAGAGTAAACGAGGTCCGGTTACAATCAAAGATCGACGATGGAATCCGGAAATCTCGGGCGGTAGGCCAATACCAAAGACAATATCGCGTCTCGTATTTTATCCCCTAATCTCGGATAATTACACGAGATTAGGGGGATAAAGACCCACGAACCGGAGGATGGAGCGAAACAAAGACCCCGTCCGCCATTAAGGCCGGCTAAGGCGCCATTTTAAACTACCGATCGGCTTATATTACGATGGATGGGGGCGAAAATGGCCCTGGTCGGGAGCCAGGGGTCGGGTTTTTTGGTCTCGTCGCTGGAGAAATGGAAATTTTCGTTCTAGATTCATCGGCAAAAAATACCAAAGCAATTCCGCCCGGCTTAGCGGGCAGATTCCATCGTGGAAGTCTCTCTCTTTCGCCCCCTCCTACACCAGCGGCGAACGGGGGGATGGGGGAAGAGCGGGATATTCCCGTTACAAAATACGTCATTCTACCTCCTCCGCGATTATGAACAGTAACAATTTCAAACACAAAATTTCAAAAATACAAAAAATGCTACATCGGCATTACAATGGTGCGCTTAGGAAAAATATTGAATACGGAATGAAAGGAAGAGCTCGTGTCTCCACGTCACACCGATCGACTCCCCCCAAACACACACGCCCGCGCGCAGAAAATACCGCGTAAATTCATATGGGGGCAGAGGGTTTTAAATATTGTTTTAAGCGTAAACAAGTTAAAATGTAAATTTTCCTCCATATAATAAAAGTATTGGCCTCTCGGTGGAAGTTTTTAACAAAGGTGTAAGATTAGATAGGTGTAGGCGGTCGGCATTGTTTTCGGTCGAAAATTATTGGGCAAAATTTAAATTTATAAAAAAAAAAAGTGCACAATGCGTAAACCACGAAGGAAATTTAAATTTTAATAAGCGGAATTTCTTTTCTGCGCCAAAAGCTGGTGTATAAAAACTGGAAAAAGTGATGGTAATTTACAACAATTAGGCCCTTCGATAGAGGCCTTAATTATTTATATTACATCCGTCACTTCCTACTGTCGTTACACCCTTGTCCCTTACTACAGAAGGGAATCGAACGAATTGGGTACGACGTTGAAAAATGTCATTGGTATGGAAAAAAAGAGAAGAATTTGAAGAATTTTAACTTAAAATTGAATCGTTGCTTGTATTCGGCCATCGTCCCAAACGGGGAAGCGCTTAAACTCATTCCTCAAAACAATTACCTGAGCATTGTCGAAACGTTTAGTGTATTACCGTACTGTACTTGTAAATTAGTGTATTAGGAACAATATTCGAGTGTACAAAATGTCGAGTGGTGCTGTGTGTTACTATTCCCAACAGCCGGGAAACAAAGACCGTGTAAGTTAATGGATATTATTATTTCGAAAATAACTCATTTGGTTGGGAAAAATCGATTACGTCACGGCTCCGTAAACCCACCGACGTCTATTTAATTACAATGAATCCAAATGCGATTATTGCTTTATCTCTTTGATTGTAGTTATTAACTTTACGCCAATTCTTTCTCGTTCTCTCCAATTATGGCCGGGGAGGGGGGGGTGACGCGCACAAATTGCACAAATGAGAAGTGTTTTTTTCCTTATTCTTAATTGACGAAACTAATATCCGCTTATCGATCGATAAACGATTTCCATTATTTAATTACAATTACTCTTCCGATTTGTCTAGACGAGAATTCTGCACCCTCATCAATTATTGGGTGCGTAGACACACACACAGTTACGTTCGCCCGTTTCTCGTGTGGAGCGGTGACGTTGCCAGTGAATTATCATTTGAAGTTTGATTATTTAACAACCCCTTCGATTCGTTATCCAATTAACAATAGAAAATGGCAAGTGGAATTTAATTTCGGGGGTTGTTTTCAATACGCAAAGGGTGTTTATAAATGTTCCTACGAACTATTCATTGGATACAGCATTTATTCTAATTCTGGATTGGGTACGTTAGCGTTAAATCCTTATCACAATGGACCTGGGCCCAATGATTGTCGCATTTTTCGTGTCTTTAAGGGGGAGAAAACCCGCACTATTTAAAATATAAACTGCAAATTTCAACTCGGTTTCCCTTACTTTGTACAAAAGACCTCGAAAAGTTAATTGTGTCGGGCCTCTCTCGACCTCTTAGAGGCTCCGGTTGGCTCTTTCTGTCTTTAAATTAATTACTGTCCATTATGTCATTAAGTATGACGTAAATACACACTTCTGTTACGTTTCCAGCCTTTAATTATTTCATTCGGTTCCTGTATTGTTAACTACGCAATGCACTTGTTGCATTGCTTCTCTTAATTTCTAGTGCCTTCTGAAAACACTTAGATTACTCATTAACACTAGTAGAACACACTTCTGTGTAGGTAAGTGTTGGGTAGTGTTGGCCCTCCGATGCGCGAATTAATCACGTGAGTTGGACGAGTTAACGTGGAGAGAGGGAAACGTAGGGTAGTGTTTATGACCCGTAATTAACATTTGTTACAGGATGTGTAAGGATGGAGTGAGTAAACGCAATACACGAGTGGAAAAATTCTATTACGAAAAAATTACCACCCCACGAATTGGGAAACGGCTACAAACTCTATAAAGGGGTCGAAGTTGATACCCGTTTTATCCTAGAGAAGGGCACACACGAACACCGATATCCCCAAATTTACGTCATTTGTAGCGGTGGAACCATTATAGAAAATCTCGAGAACCCATCTTCAATTCCCCCACGAAAAACGTGAGGGAAGAAGGAATTAACAGGAATAAAAATCTCGTACTTTGTTTCCAATTTTAAGTAACAGATGGCACTACACATAGCCACACCTTATCACACCCTATTTTCGTTATTTAACCCGTGACAGGAGAATATTGTGTGGGTCAATAGGCGAAAATGTGTTATGTTTCTTAAAACCGGAAAGTAGGTCGGTGGGTTTTGTGGGACTTGGCCATGCAACGCGTGGACATCTGTCAAGGGGTGCCTCCCGGGAGGACTTTCTATGGCCCCTATTTAAGTGAAGAAAACACGTGGTCAGGCTGTAATTCGCGACCAAGAGGTCAGTGGTTTTATCCACTAGGCAACTAGTTTAGTCGTCTCGAGGCAGCTCACACCTATAAGGTTAAAGGTCACGGATACTACGCTGTTTCGAATGTAAGGAGCGCCATATATTTTATAGTTAAGAGAGCCCGAAACGATAGAAAAGGTGCGCACCGTTTACCCGTTTCCATATTTAGGTAGGTGCGTAAAAGAATTATTATTACATAATACATATTTGCAGATATTCTCCTACATTGATTGTTTTATGGTATTAAATAAGAAAGCGCATTATTTTTCCAGAATCCATTTTGTAAAGGGTACGAATAGGCGCACGAGTTGCTTCAAAAGTCCACTGAAAGAGCAAGAGATTCCCTATTCGACGGCTCTCGCGCTATTTCAAGGTAGTCGCGCGACTTTCGCTCGTATTTTACACGCGTTTATTATTCTCTGGTGTAAAAAAAGACAAAGGAAATGGGAACCAACCTGTTCGGGGAAGACGATTTTAGTCTGTCACTCCATCCAAATTGTATATATTTTGGGTTTTGCCCCGGGACAAAATCACGAGATTGCCCTCGCTCGGTATTGCAAGATGGCGGAGGAAACAGAAACGAGTAACTCAAAATAGTCGTACGTTAGACGCTTTAACAGCCGGTACTGGACTTAAACTCGTAGCTCTAAGCTATAGCGCGTGACGGACCCTTCCTCACCACCAAATAATACGCGTAACAATGTGAGGCCCTAAGCTATAGACTCGAAAAGCGAGGCCCTAGATTACGTACAGTACAAAGATTTACGATGTCGAGTAGTAGCGCAACCAGGGTGGGGCCTAAGGGCCTTGTTTCCTTACCTTTATAAATAAATGAAAATAAAATAAAATACGTACAAGAAACAGATTTTATACACATATATATCCAGTATATATGTACAGTACGTGAGTAGCATAAGTGTAGCCTATACATGTATATACACACTATATATATAGCATAATTCTGAAAAGCAACCTGCTACTGCCACTGCGCCCGAAAAGTATTCAAGCAATGTGGTCTACGTAGCAGAAATGTGGACACTAACATGCAAAACAATACACAAATAAACGTGGAAAGACACGTGCTGGGCACTACGAGCGAATCACCTGGATAAGAAATCAAACAAAGGAATAGACATCATCGAGGGGATCAAACGTTCAAAATGGCAATGGGTCGGACAAGACAAAAGAACGGATGGACTACAAATATCCTAGACTGGTACCCACCAGGGATCGAACGCCCAAGACGAAGACTCCAAGTACGAAATGAGGAAAATGGTTGAGGTAAATTGAAAAACCGAGGCATCAGACGGGAAAATAGGAAAGATTAGAGGAGACCTTCATCCACAAGTGGATTGACAATGGTTGATCATGACGACGATGATGATACAATATTTAAGAGTTTACTCTTTACCCACGGCGCTACTGGTACAGTGGGACCCCGCAACTCTAATAGCGATTCTAATTCGGAATCTCCACTCTAATATAAGTTCTGAAGTATGAAGTATTATCACGCCTCACCACTGTCGACGAACACAGGAACACGTGACCAGGTAGGAGGATGGGATTTACCTATCGGAGTAGAGATTTGACTAATTTATTTGGGTGTCGCGTCCGAGAAGTCGGAAATTCCGTTCGGTAATTGAAACGTTTATTCGGAAAGGACCGGCGGAAGAAAGAAAGAAAGAAAAAAAAATTAACAATTTGCGGCGCGATCCGTCGTTCCGTTTAATATAAAAATCCGCGAGGCGAGTCGTTTAGCATATAAAGAGAGTTTAAAATAAGGCAAACAATTAAGGGATAGAAGAGTATTCCTACACCAGGAGAGTATTACGCGCTGCATGCGATACGGAAGCCGTCGACGTTAATGCATAATTTGAATGCTGTTTTCCGCGTCGTCACGACACACTGCAAAAAGTTACAATGGAGGGTGCATTTTGACGAGTGTTAACACATGAATTAATCATGTACGCCGAATGCCGCCTTATTCCTTTGTAATCGACGCGTCGCGGCTAAACTCTTCCTCCCCTCGCTCCATCCCCCGCCCGCCACCGACGATCGCGCCAAATTGCCTTCTAACAGTTCGATTAATTATTATTTGTTCTTTATACCGGAGCCTTAACCGGTCCGGTCTTTGTTCGCGTCGCTAAGGGGTCGGCGAGCGTGACGAATTCGCCTCGTTTTGGTCCACCACGTACGTTGACGAGCGTCGTAATTGTTGCGGCGATACCGACGACGCCGAGCGATTGGGCCCTGTGACGTTTTATATACCTTCTTTGGTACTCGCACCATTGATTTCCCGTCCGGGCCTCCACTTTCCACACGTCGGGGGCCTCTACCTAAATTCTGCACGCGAGCCGCTTTTATCGGCCGTACGCTCGCCCCCTCTCTCTCTTAATTTCGTCTGGTTTTTACCCGGTGACCCCTGCGCCCCGACCCCCGTTTTGCCAAAGCGAAAGGGGGAGCGCGTGCGTGATTCTCGCGTGGAAATTTGCCAAAAATTCGAAGCGATTTCGCTCCACTCGTTCTGGTAGAGGGGCGACGAGCGAGAATTCTACCGGACTATTTTCTCTCCGACAACGATCGATCTTCGCTAGTGTCGTCAATATAGACGAAGTCGCGGCGAAAATTCAGTTTGGACAGAGCCGCCACGTGCCCTCTTCCTCAAAAACACCACCCCCCCTCTTCCGGTCACTCGCGCGTGTTGAAAAGTTAAATAAAAGAAATCTGCCTTTGCCTTAAAATCAGGAACCTTAATTGAGGAGCGGTGCGCGCGCTTGAAATACCGGAGATATCACCTCCCCAAATTAATTTCGGGTCTATTTTAAGTAAGTGTTTAAAGTGTTTCCCGTTCCCCCGGTCCTGCAACTGGCCGAAACGGAGTGCCAATTTTAAAACTTTGGAAGATATTGTTACAAAATCTGAGACTCAATTACTTTCTTGAAGTCTATTGGAAATTAAAGGCCTTTTTTAAAACCATAGGACAACTCTAGACTATTGTTTTGAACGCAGATCACCCCTCTGCTGGATTACGTAAGTCGCTACACCGAGTGTCCTTTTGTGGCTTCTCGATATAGCGAACTTTCAAAGGTAATCTTTGAAAGTTCGGCATGTATTCTCTACTAATTCACTATATACGTAAAGAACAACAAGACCAACGCTATATCGGGTGCTCGCTATACTGGTGATTGTATTTAGATGCAAATATGCTATGACAAACGAGTTCGTAATTAGAACCCCCCGTCTCTCGATGGAAAAACGTTAAAACGAAGCAATTTTGGCGCCTTTAATAAAATTACGCTTTAGCGGGGTTTGCCGCCCGAATTAACGATTCCAATAATACTCGCGCAGGAACACAGGCCTTAGGAAAATAATAAGATAAACGATCCGATTGGTCGGAAGCGCACCCGATCCTTATCTACGTCACACCGGGAATGTCGTAATTGTTTTGTATTACGAGTATAATGACCTGGCGGGCACCGAAAGGGCCTTCTTTCCGTATCCACGGTGCGCCATTCCCACAACAGGGGGAGGCAGAGGGCCCGATGCTTCCATTTAATCGAAGCTCGACTTAAAATTATCATAATTTACGTGGAAGAGCCATGTTACGTTTGCGATATCGTACCGGGTATCGACCAATGACAGAAATCGAGCGTAGAGACGCCCACGAGGGTTCGACCCCATCGAAAATCCATTCGATTTCGCGTGATTTCGAACGTGTTACGTAACAATCGATGGCCGCCGGAAAGAAAAAGATACACGGGCGCGTTTATATCGGATAATTACTCGTAAATATGAAATAAATCGACGCTCCACTCGATTTAACGACACCAGAAATCGCGGTTTCTCCCACATTACACGGCAATATCCGAAAGAAACCGGAGGGGTACGAAAAACGGGAGAGGGGACGGATGGATTTAGTTAGTGTGACAATTCCTTTGGTATAAAACGACGAAGGCCAAACCACAAGGCAGTTTCCTTTAGTATCGAAGAAAATCCGCGCTCGAGGCGACTTCCCCACCTTTCGCCACCTTAATTCGGCCTCATCTCGACGAGTAGAAACGCATTCGCCTCATAAAAATGCGAACGGCGGGTCACGCTCTGCCAATACTCTAAACCGAGATCTTCTTGCTAGCAAAAGTATTTTCGTTATGTCTGCCACCGAGATCGACCCCGAAATTAAAGTCGGACCATTTAAAATAATCAGAATTGGCGGAAAAAAGGAATCGCGTCTATAAATATGATGAATGCAATTCCGTTACAGAATATCTGCCCATGATTTAAGGGTACCTGCGGCATCGCGTATCCTACGGAATGAACAGAGAACCTACAAAATAAAGAAAGTGCACGATAAAGTTAGTGCCTGCACAATGGAGTACTTGCAAAGTAAACAGAGTGGCTACAAAATAAAGTACTGTAACTGCAGAATAAACTGAGTGGCTTAAAAAGAGTGTAACTAGAAAATGAAGTACAGTACCTATAGAATAAAGTGATTAGACACAAAATGGAGTATCTGCAAAATAGAATAAGGTACTTGCGAAAGAAAGTAGTTACAGAATAAGTACCTGCAGAATAAACAGGAACTAAAAAATAAAGGAAAAAAAACTAGGAAATAAAGAGAGTGGCTACACAATAAAGACAATACTCACAATCTTCCGCAGAAAATAATATCGAAAAATCCACCGCAGTCAATTCTCGTTAAGCTCCATTATTTCTATTGGCAAGATCGTTAATAAACGACGCGTAAAGTACAGTACAAACCCTAGAACACAAACAGGCCCACCCAGAGAGAGAAATCCAGATCCGGATAGGGGGAAAACCGTGTCTTGCCCCCGACTAGCACGGTACTTAACAGAGGATCGGATTCCACTCGGGGCTAAAACATTTTCCCGCCTATAGCGATTTTACATCGCACCAGGCCCTAAACGAGCGCGGACTAGCCAGGCCCGTTTTATAAAAGTTTACGTAATGTAAAGCGTGTATGGTACAAGTCTAGGGTGATAACGAATAGTAATTTCCGAATATAGACGCTCGGGTACGTTTTTCCGTATCGGAGGGCCCTAAAACCATAACCTCGCGCTCTTAGGGCCTTCCGCAAGCGCTTTGTTTATCTATTTGCGTCAATGCGACACGTGGGCGCATCTGTCGAGGGAGATACCTCCCGGAAGGGCTTTTAAGGGAAGCCGGCCCTTATTTAGGTGTTTTAACGTGAAGAAAACCCGGGAAACTCCACGTTGACCCGCGACCGACAGTTTTATCCCCTCGCCACCGGTGGGCTTCGGGTTCCTAAATTCTTCACGAATTTATATTATCGAATTTAATAGATTTTTCTTTTTGCCATTCGGACCGGGCGACGGACGGACAAAAGGCCAACGAGTCCCGAGTTTCCACCAACGAAATTCCACGTCTCTTATTCGGAAGCGTTTTCACTTTTTCCATTTCCAATTGCGAATTCGAGGAACGTTTTCGGCCATCTTCGGATTCCATTGAAGTTTCGGTGGGGGTGATGACGTTCTCCATTATTAACCAAACATTTCCTTACGGAGTCAACAGTGGGATAGGGCCTACGCCTCTTTGGTTAAATTAAATTTATTGGAAAAACCTCCAGGTAAGGGAGGGGTGAAGATACATCCATTTTCGTGGTCGGGGTACGAAACAAAAGGGAGGACACAGCAGGCCCCTCGACGTAACGTACAGTACGTTACGTCTAGTTGCCTGCAGTTCGTTATATCGAGGTTTAAAGTGTATTTGTCTTCGTTAGGCAGACGTTTCAATTTCTACTTGCAATTTGGTGGGTGGCGTGAGGGATATAATTAAGAAGGCTGACGTAACACGTCAACCTGGAGTATTGTCTAAATCAATAATTTAACACCAGAATATTTAAAGGTATTGTCCAAGAAAAAACGGAAAATAAAACGAGGTTAATTTATGGCGTGGCATCCGAAAATGAAATAACAACAACGTGGAAGGAACGACATTCACGTGCGTGTTTTCCGTGGAAAGGAGCCATTGACTAAATATTAAATTATAAATTCTCGTAAATAATTGATTCGATATTCATAAATTTATACATAAAATATGCGTAAATCATTGTTAGAAATTATTCTCGCATGGTGTAACGGGGGACACTATTTCGCCCTGTGGGACCTAAGGGAGGCTGGCAACGAGAGCGGTCGAGGCCCCACGTATCCGGGACTCAACCTGGTGGCGGGTTCGGACCAGGAAGCGAAGTAGACGAAAGTTTAACGTATTGTTTCCTGTGAAAATAAATAAAAGGCAATCCGTTAGTCTATACGCCGCCATTTTCGACAGAAGGCCACCCTTTGACCCGGTTACACTAAGCAAAAAGTAACCGTTACTGCAATAAATAACATAAACGATTTACAATGTTACGATTTATAACTCGCAGTGTTTACCATTAAATACGATTAAATGTGTGTAAACACGAAGAGAAGACAAACCGAGAAGACTGAAACGTGAGAAACAATACCGAGGGGACGGAGCAAAAGCGGAATTGTAATTAAATCCGGAAATGACGACCGCGAATCTAAACCTACGTCATTTATTACTTCAGTTTGGAACCATTCGAAAGGACAGACAAGCGGGACGTTGTATAAATGCCATTGTCTTCCTTCTACGCTTTGAACGTTCGGAGGGGAGGTTTATTCCCTCGTTTCGGACGTAATACGCGAATTTTAACAAATCCTTTGCGATTTGTGCCTTATCCGGGATGGGGAAGGATTTGGAGAAGGCGGGAGATGGCCCAAATGGAACGGGGGATAAACCTACTTTTGCGGTTTTGGCAAAATGTCGTGTTTGCACGAATGGCAAACAAATGGCACCTATTTACTCGCATACTCCGGTGGGCCCCACGAGTTATCGTTGAGGTTTTATGAACGAATATTTCCGGTAATGGAATTATTTCGTGCCCCACGTTAGTTGGCGGGTAATTATTTAATATTTAATACCCGATCGGTCGATCCTCGCTATAATTCTACCCTCTGTTTAGTGAAAGGATCGAGGAAAATGGTGAAGAAATTCGTTAATTTGGTAAGTACTTCTTAGAGAGGTTTTCTTACACTTGGAGACGTTTTTCATAAATTTAGAGAAGCCTTTCTTGCATTTAGGGAAGTATTTCTTACATATAGAGAGGTTTTTCTTACATTTGCAGTGGTCTTTCCATATTTAGGCAAGTTTTTCTTACATCTAGGGAAGTTTTTCTTACTTTTAGGGAAATCTTTCTTATATTTAGGGAAATATTTCTTACATCTAGGGAAGTTTTCTTATATTTAGGAAACTATTTCTTACATCTAGGGAAGCCTTTCTCGCATTTAGGGAAGTATTTCTTACATATAGGGAGGTTTTTCTTACATTTACAGCGGTCTCCATATTTAGGCAAGTTTTTCTTACATCTAGGGAAGTTTTTCTTACTTTTAGGGAAATCTTTCTTATATTTAGGGAAATATTTCTTACATCTAGGGAAGTTTTCTTATATTTAGGAAACTATTTCTTACATCTAGGGAAGCCTTTCTCGCATTTAGGGAAGTATTTCTTACATATAGGGAGGTTTTTCTTACATTTACAGCGGTCTCCATATTTAGGCAAGTTTTTCTTACATCTAGGGAGGTTTTTCTTACTTTTAGGGAAATATTTCTTACATCTAGGAAAGTTTTCTTATATGTGGGGAAATTTTTCTTACATCTAGAGAGGATTCTCTTATATGTAGAGATGTCTTTGAGAAATTTAGATCGTTCATAAATTTAGAAAGTACTTTCTAAAATTTAATAACAGGAAGAGTTTGGCGAGAAAGAAGCCTGTTGAACTAAATTACACGGGCGTCGATAATAATCACATTGTTAATGTATTATCAAAGGAGAATTTCCATGTTTCCAATGTAATCGTAACATTTGTTTTACCGGAAGCGTAACCGTCCAACATCGAGTTTTGCATATTGTTGCTATAACAACCGAATTTTGTGTTGTTTAGAATACCGAACAAGGCGCTGACGTAGGGATGAACAACACTTCCTTCAAAAGAGGCATAATAATTCATTTTACTTATCCGGCAACACTTGTAGGGGAGCGTGTATCGGCACGTGCGCCATTACGTCAATTGACGGAGGGGGAACCCGCTGTAATTTACCCCGTATTAAGTCTAGGTGACGTCACAGCAAATCCGGTCCTCCCGGCGAAGATTTCCCACCCCTTTTTTGCCAGGTGTCGACTAATAAATAAATATTTCCGAGCCGCGAAAATTCGATATGTTGTGTGTTACACGAGAGAAGTTACACGCGATCGTTCTATTTATATTAAATATTTATAAGCCGCGTGGATCCCCGGATCCACCGAATTGATGACGTAACACGGGGAGGACACGAACTTCTAGAGAAGAGGGGGAGGAAACTCGAATCTTATCCCCTTTACCATCTACAAAAGGGCCATACAGGACGAGTCCACCCCGCTACCGCCAGGAAGGTGCGAAACGTCGCACGCGCGATGCGACGGGAGGGGGACGTCGCTCCACGTCACACCAGAACACGATTCGAAAGAAATCCTTCGCGTTTTCGTCAGAAATCGCGGGCGATAATCGCGCGCGAGAAAGAAAAAAGACCAATTATTTATCAGGTGTCTGGCGGCACGGATCCAACCTAAATTACTCGCTGTGTTTAATTCGATTGAATTTATCCAATTAGAATCCGTTTTACATCCGACGCAATCGATGTTAAGGGGGGAAACGATGGAGATTATTAATAATTCGATGCGTAATATCGGGGCGGAAGTAATGACCTAACATCCGGGCGATTCTTCCCTACGAACCAGCGCCCTTACGGAAGCTCGCCATTATCGAAAAGTAGGCATTTTTTTCCGGCAAAGTGGTTCGTCACTTTCTATTAAGCCGAGGGAGGGGGACGAGCGACGATCGGGCGCTCAAGTCGTGCGTGTCTACTTTAGCGTGCGAACCACGAAAGCGACTCGCCCCCCAAAACCGTGCCTAACGCTTGGTTTCGCGTCACAGTCGCGTAAAGCCTTTAAGCATTTTATTTGCCTTCTTGGACCAGCAAATAACGCTAATGGTGTATTTTATTTCTTATTTCTACGAAAAACCGAAGGGACAAAGCGCCGCTTCCACCTCCAATAACCCTATTAGTAACGGACGTTTCGTATCGCTTCGCTTTCGAATCCGAAAGCGACCGAGCGACAAAGAGCGGCGATTTCGCTTTAACAACGAAAATTCTCACTCTACTGTTCTATTTAAACAATTTTAAATACCTTACGACGAAGATCTCGTGTTCAATTTATCGTTAAACCTCGCATTTATCGAATCCCCCGTCGTTAGATCGGGTGTCTTGCGACTCCGATCTCGCTCATTACGAGAAACGAATCGAGTGGAGGCGAGGGAGTCAGTACACAGAAAGAAAAGTTGGCAAAGGATTACGTAAGTTAACTAGTTTATTTAACTCCCCCCAGGACGACCGTCCATAGAATAATAATTAGGTGGGGCGCCTATCGAACGGAAGGGGGAAAATCGAAGTTCCTTGGGACACCGCTATCCTTAGCTCGCTAGTTATTTTGTGGGGGAGACGTTTGTAATGAAAACACCTACTGTGTGGCGTCGATACGCGGATTAAATTTTAAGAAGAACTCGCATTAGTTACGCGTTACGCGCTAAATTAAGATTCGGATCCACGCGCTGGTGTCTCTCCCAACTGTCAAACTGCCCCCTACTTAATTTCCCCTTTCGTTCGCCCTTTTCGTTCGCCCCTTAACGTTTAGGTGGGGGACCAGCGCCGGATACCATTGCCTTTAAGTCAGAACGAAAAATAGATTAGGCGTGGAAAGTAACACTGATAAACGAACTCCTGTAGATTTTCTCGATTTTACGTGAAAATCGATGTCGAGAAGGACAATAAAGAAGAGAAATTTCTTACCGAGGCTCAAATCTTAAAAACAATAGAAAAGTTAGAAAAGAAAATAGGGAATTCGAACTCGGAAAATCGGGAGGAAAAGTGAAGGAGAGGCGAGACCGGGCTATTAATGGTGACTTTCCATTTTCGCTCCTCTTTTCTCACGGGATCTCCTCCCGATTCTTTGTTTTTACGAGGGAAATCCGAGTCGCCCCCGACCATCGATCGGGCACCGCCGACGAGATTCCACCCTCTACTTCCGGAAAGAAAATAACGGAAGCGGAGTCAGCCGCGATCCACCCGTAGCGAACCGGAAGCCGCGTCAAATGTTAGGTAAAGCGTTAGGACAGTTTATTTCCGTTCTGTCCTAGCCCCCCTCCGGTCGTATCCAAACCCTGGCCGATTCCGCCCGG
Organism: Centruroides vittatus; assembly: GCF_030686945.1. Classification (NCBI taxonomy): domain Eukaryota; kingdom Metazoa; phylum Arthropoda; class Arachnida; order Scorpiones; family Buthidae; genus Centruroides; species Centruroides vittatus. The sequence continues at coordinate 97,879 of NW_027122705.1, forward strand.
AGATTTCCTCACCTGTAATATGTGCGTGCCCTGATGCCTCTCGAACAGTTCGGCGCCCACTGTCACTCCCACCGACCTGGATCCCGGATGTCCACCTGCCAAAAAAAAGAAAACACCCCGTCAGAAACGTTCAGGGTACTTTCCCTCGCCAGCGCCGGAGGAGACGTGACGCGCGTCGCGTGCCGTGCGCGAAATTACGGAAGAGAAAACGGAAAAAGACGTTCTAGCTGCGGGGGGTCAGAAAGGGGGTCGAGGGCAATTTGAAGATTGCCGCGCGCGCTCCCCTCTCGGCCGGACGGCTTTACGATCGCCTGTAGGAACGGGGTCGGGGTTAACGATCCGCGCTAATCCGTCTCGGCGGCGGCGCCCCGGCCTTCGCCCTTCGGACCGAAAACGGACCTCTGCCCCCCGGGTGAAATTTTTCGCCCCGACAAACGCACGGAGGGGGAAACTTTAAAAGACGGGAAGGGGGAACGATCGTTTCCGACGTCCTCGTGGCGCGCGCGGATGCTACGTCGTTTGAACTAGACGAATCGGATCGGCGATTTGGAAGAGTCTTTTCTCTTCCCCCCCCTTCGTAACTGGATGGAGCCGGGTCCGGCGTGGATCTTTTTCCGAAAATTCCACCTTTTTGTTGGCGAAAATGCGCGCGCGCCAAGTGCTCGAGCGGTAGGACGGCCCGGTTGGGATCGGCGTAGGAAAAGGAGGTAGAGGAGAGGTTGAAGTTCCGGTCGTCACAATACAAGAGAAGAAAGGGGAAAAAACATTGGAACTGGAAGGAATTTACGTAGGAAAGAGGGAGCTAGGAGGGGAGAGAATGGAGGTGACGCCCGCGCGCCGTTCGCGAGACGATACGGAGGGGTAGAGGCGGCAATTCTTCTTTGCTTTAATGTTTGGACGGAGGCGGAGGAGAGGCGCGTGTGGATTGTCGCCCGTTTAAGTCCTAATCCGATACTTAGCCGGCCGGCGATAAAACAACATCAATATTGACGTTAGATCCCCGCGGGGAGCGAAATCCCTCGCGCGCCTCCGCTTTAAATTACCTCCCCCACCCGCGGGTCTCCCTCCCCCGCCTAATCCGTCGAGTCCCAAGCCGGAGCCTCGCGCCCGGAAGGGTAGGAGCGCGTTTCCTTACCTTTGGAGGTGTGGAGCGGTCCCTCTCGGCTCCAGGGTGGGTCGCCGCGACCGGAAAAGTCCCGGAGCTTGAGGTAGCTGATGGACAGCCTGATGATGGAGGCCTTGTCCAGCTGACTGGTGATGGCGGCCGGAAGTGGTAGCAGCTTGGCCAGTTCGTAGAATTCGTAGTTCTCCTTCCCCCTCCGAGATCGGGCCGCGTCGCGAGACTTCTCCTTTCTCATTTCCAAGACACTGAAATTAGAAGGAACAACGGTGACGTCGGCGGGCCCAGAAAGACGGGAAGGTGGGGAGGGAGGGGATACCCTCGCCACCGCCTCCTTACTCGGGTTTCGCGCCCGCGCGTGGGGGTCGGATTCCCCGCGGGGCCGTCCCGCGCCTCTGGCAATTCGGTTACGTCGCCCTCCCTCTCTCGGGACTGACGCGCTTCCCCCCCGCACTTACTTTTCTCTTAGTCGCCCCCCTCTCTTGTCGTCCGATGGAGAAATTCGACCTCCGACCGGAGGTCTCGTCCTTCTTTTTCGAAAGGGCGAGGGGGACGACGGGAAAGCCTGTTCTTCTTGCCGGAGAAACGCGGGAAATTTCGAGGCACGTCCAATGTCGGGAGGTTTTTCCACCCCCGCGCCGGGGGGGAAGGAAGCGTCCGTTTCCCGAGGTTTCCCTGCGGGACGGCGGTCGGAGGCCGAAAATTGGGTCGGGGCCCGGTTCCTCCCGGAGGAGGGGGAAGCCGCGTCTTACATTAAAGATGGGCGTCGACGAGATTTCCGGCGGTCTTCGCCCCTCCTTCCGCTTCCTTCCGCTCCCGGTTAAATAATTCCGCGTCGGACCGAGGGTAATTTCCCTCAGGACGAGATGCGGCCACCGCGCGCGCCGACGCGGACTCATTCGACGTCCGAGCACGTCTCGCCCGTCTTAATCTCCTCCCCGGGAGCGGCCGGGCCGCCCCGGGGGAGTGAGGCCCGCGGGCCCCACTCTACCTCACGCGGGCTACGCGAGATTAACCAAAGATTTACTGACCAGGAGTGAGCGAAGGCCGAGTCGACGGTCGGGTAAGCGAAGGGAGAGAAGGCCGAGGGATCGCGCGGGGTCAGCATGGGTCCCGACGGCGAAGAGACGTGACACCACCGGATGCGGAGACGACGAGTGAGCACGGCGCTACACCCGCGCGCGCCTCCTCCGGTTCCGGCGCCGCCCCGCCGATTACGCTCTTCGGCGCGGCGCCGATTCCACGCCGGCGAAGAAGAAGGGAGAGGGGCGGAGCGGGCGGAGACGGGCGACGGGCGGCCCAATTTCCGTAGGATTACGGGAGGAAGAATCGCCCGTCCGCCGGGGGACGGGCGCGTAATTAGCGCACCGTGTTACGGCGCGTAATTTAAAAGAGCGCGAGATCATCGACTCACCGGGGGAGGAGGAGGAACGGGGCGGAGTCCTTCACGCATCCTTCCGTCTACCTTCTCTCGAGTACTTTTAACGTTAATGATTGTTTTAAATCGAATTTCCCGGCATACCCTCGGCTTTTGTCCCGTCCGTGTTTACAGAGATCGCGTGTTATCTGGGGGTGGGCGAAAAGTACGCGTGGAAAAAGGGCGCACACTGCTAAAGGTAGAGCTAGGAGGAGATCTGTAAAACTCTACACCTCGCCTTTTAAGATTAGTCCAGAGGAGGGAACGAAAAACTCGTCCTTTTTACCTCAACCGCCACCTTATGTATTTGCGACGTTCGTCTCTTTTGCCCCCGCCTTCTTCCGGTTCTCTCTTGCCAAAAACTTTTAAGTGACTAAACTGAGAACGCGGGGAGGGCGCGCGCGTACATCCGAACGTCGAAACGGAAACGGAAATAAGTTTAAATAGGGGGTTTCGGTTTCGTTTCCCGCCAGATAGCCTCGTTCTAAGAGCTTCGAAAATATCCAAACCGGAAGTTGTTCGAACGAAATAGTCCGGGAAACGACGGGAATTCCGGGGACAATCCGACGGAGAGACGATGGGGGAAGAGAGGGGAACTCCCCCCAGCAAGAGCCTCCGATAAATCGTTACCGACGGCAGCCGGTGGCTACGTGACAAAAACGCCTGGTCCAGAGCGGGGGGAGTTTGGACGAAGGAAAAGAACGGGGAAGTTCGACACTCCGATTGTTTCTTTATTCGCGCGACGTCACGCCCGACGAAAAGCTTTCACTTAAGGATTCGCCACCCTCTCTCTCGCAACGTCGCAAAATCGCGTGCGAATTCGAGTCGGACGGAAGGGAAAGGGCGAGGGGCCCTGTAGAGAAGATGGGTTTTTCGCTTTCCGGGCGGGAGAGAGACGAGGACGACACACGGGGGAACGTGGCGGAGAGCGTTCCGGAGCGGGAGCGATTTTTTTTCTTTAAGGCGGGGCGCGGAGGGGGAGAGTTAGAAACGCGGGGGAAGACGAGCGTCCGGGTCGCGCTCGGGTCGGAAATTAGCCGGGACGGCGCTTCCGTCACCCACTCCGATTCGTTTCGACCGTAACGACGCGGCCGAGCGTGCTAAACGCCTCTTTGTGGTCGCGCGCCCTCATTTAAATTTTAATGGGCGTCGGAGGCGACGCTTTATCCCTCTCAGTACAGTACATAAGCGCCGACGGGAGGCGAAAACCCGAAAAATACCCCACCCCTTCCCGACAAGTGTTGCCAGTCTAGGGAACGGCGCGTGAGGGAATTCGCACGAACTTAGATAGGTCCCTCGGTCAAGCTTTTATTACGGGACTGAGGTCCGAAAATAACGTCACATTACATCACACGCGAAAGGCCTCGTGTGTTTCCTTACGAATGCGTCTACGGACGGGCACCCAAATCTCCCCCGTCCGTCATCGTATACACTAAACTAACGTAACACGTAGCGCGTAACCGTAACCTAACACTAATTGTATTTATGTCAAGATTTTTCGAATTCGTCGTCCACGACGTCATACGGAATTAGGGATTGAGGAAGCCATCGATGACGTCATAATTCCACCCCCCTCTTTGATCGAAGCGTCAATGTAACGTCACGTAATAATACGATGACCTACCTCGTGCCGGTTACTCAGAAATTTCGGAACGGAGGGAAGTTTTGCCAAATAATTAAGCTCCGGACCTTCCACCGGGGGAAAAATAGCGCTGCTATTCGCATCCTCGTAACTTTATTGGAGCGCGCGCTTTAGTAAATCTCTACTCCCGAAATGGCGGCTATTCGGGAAAAATTATTACCTTATCTCCTCCCTACACCCTCACTCGTACCGACTTATCGTGCTACGAGAGGATAGCGAGACGCCACTTTTTCCCTATCGACCAAAAGTGGAACTAAGCTGTTGCACACACGCTTGTCGCGGGGCTCTAAATTAAATTTCTTCGATATAGCGTAGTTGATTTTACTAACATTAACCTCGTTAAATCGGGGTGATTGGTATTGCTTTTCAATTACGAAGCGAATTCCTATAATTATTTTACGCTTCCGGTAATTCATTGTTATACATAATATCGGGTACTAATTTGAATACAATACTCTCTATACCTGTAGATACACTACAAAACAATACAGTCGCGTATAAGCTACCAATACATAATACTGCATACGTATCGATTCGTTTTCGAAGCGTAACACGTAATTATATTGTCAGTAAAACATGCAAATTAGCCCGTAGTGTCTGAATATTGAAAACAATACGGAAAACAGTTAAAGAAATTAAAGGAGAGGGCAGGCCTAAACGTTACTATACTCAAATATTTAGTTTATAACACGTAAAATATGAACCTGGATGAGCGGACGGGTGTCTTTTAAATCTAGTATTTTATTGTCTCTATCTGCCATTTATGTGTGGAATTAACACCGGGAGCTTCGTGTATAAACGTAAACAGGAACACGTGCCTACAATCTGCCTTAGAATCTATTCAAATTTATTAATTAACGCACCTCTACGTCATTTTTGTAGTGTTAAACTCGGTGTTGTACTCATTTGATGTATTGTTTCTTTAATACTTGTGTTACTCTTATCTGATGTGGGGCAGTGCTCGTGATCGAAGTGACTATAAATGCACAAATTATTAATTTTTAACAAGCAAACCGACACTCCCCACCAGGCCTTGCTTGTCTGAAACACTGGCACAACGACATTACACCGAACTTAGTATAATTCTGTAGAACAGACTACAAAAATGCATTCGTTTGACGTCATTTTACACTTGCACGTTACAAAAAAACACAAGAATGATGTCATCTGACGTCATCTCGTGTTTTTTTGTAACATGGAAGTGTAAAATGACGTCATTTATAACTTTTTGTAACGTGGATGTATAAAATGACGTCAAATTGATGTAAAGACAGGCAATATCTTAACAAGTGTTTGGTTTACCGTTTTTTCTAAGAAATACAACGGCGTATTGTTTGTAAAACACAATTAAATCAGACGCTGGTCTTCACTTACGGACCAACGGAGGGCCACAATACTTAATTCCGAATAAATATCTTTTATTACAATACAAGGATGTGTTATTTATGCGATCGAAAATGGCTACATCCCAGTCATTTTGTGTGTAAATATGAGGGGGTGGGCCGCGGGGAGTACGGGTGTATACGGTGCGGTGCGGTGCCACTAACGTTTATCTTTCCAACAGCTATAACTGTGTTGCCCGGGGGAACCACCACGGCTCGATTTTATTCTCGTATTTAGTTTTGCATGGAAACAATCCGGATTTAAAGCTCTCTTCGATTCTTTTATAACCTCGATTCTACGCCAGGCATTGTCTAAATCGCCAACTTCCCAATTATACTTTATATTTATTATACTTTTGCGGGAATATTCCCAAATGTTTTCGGTTTATTTTATCGATCCTGCATAATTTCTAACGTCACTTCTCCCGAGTTTCCCCTTCTTTTGTTCTTTCGCCTAACGGAATAGCCTATTTTAACCTGTTGCGAGGGTAACCATCCAAGAGATAATTGCGGTCCAGGGGGTAAAAAAAACTCCAGTTTAGGAGTTTTTGGGGTTCCTTCTAACGAAATGTTTGCTTAGAGTTTAACAGATTTTGCGTTCATCCCTCGTATAAATGTGCTAGTAAATACCGTAACGACCACGACGGTAATTATTTTTGTTTCGATTTTTCCCGAAAAATAAGGAAAAAGAGGGCTAAAAACCCGAAAAACAAAACAGACAACTGAATTTTCAGATACACTGTACTGTATTGAAAGAGATGTTCTGTCAGAGTAAATGTGCTGTCTATTAATTAAACTATTGTTATATTCCATGAAACTACTGTTCTGTTCTGTGAAAGTACTGTACTTTTCCTACCAACGTACTGTTCTGCCATTTTTCTATAAAGAATTATTCTTATCAAAGTATTGTTCTGTCAGTGTTTACCAGTGTTTTATGAAAGTGCTTTTCCTATTCTGCCAGTGTTCTGTGAAAGCGCTTTACCTATCAACGTACTGTTCTGCCATTGAAAATTCTGTTCCTATCAAGCTACCGTCCTGTTATCGTTCTGTAAAAATACCGTTCTATCAAACTACTGTCTCGCCATTGTTCTGTGAAATTACTATCTATCAAACTACTGTTGAATTCTATGAAACTACTATTCTGCCAATCTACTGTCTATCAAAGTATGAAAATACTATTGTATCAAACTACTGCTTACAGAAGGAGTACTGTACAGTACATCATACGCTTTTATCAGAAAAATCGTACACTCTACTCCTGTTATCTGTACTTTTGTTCTGTATTATTTTGTATAAAGGGCTAAAAGAAAGAAGAGACGAAATCCAAAAGCTATTTGAACATCCCTATTTAATAATTTAGTGGTAAACGTATTAAAAATACAGAAGCTAATTATCTCATCGATCATTTCTGCTCTTTCCTCCATTGTCAGAACGTTATAAATTGTCCCTCCATTCGATCCGACCCGGTAACTTTTTAAATGTCTTTCTGACAACCTTTCCAACGTTTAAAATTAATTATCATTTAAAAACAAGATGCCGGCCTTCTGCGTAAATCAATTCTTCGGGTGTTCCTCCTAGTTTAAATCTTGCCAAAGACCACGCTTTATCTTCCTTCCCCCCGACGTTCTCACTGCAACGTTAATCGAATTACTGGAAAAATACGCGGTGATGATCTCGAGCCTTAAAACTGCTTTAATTGATAAATTAATTACCAGTTATGGGGTGAAGGACTACTCGAAAAGTCAAAGGTCACGTCAAGTAAGCGAACAAACACGAGAGAATTACGTAATGTATAGAATTTATGTGATGAGTAAACTCTAAAATCGGGAATAATTAAGAACTTTTTGTGGTCCTGAGGCCCTCTTCTCTTCCACCAAATAGTGTTACGTATAAAAACGTGGTCCTAAGTTATAGGCTATAAACTGGAGGTCCTAAGCAATCGCTCGCTGGTTTAACACAGACGCAAATTCAATATAAGGTACACTATAATAATTGTCTCTTGTGTTTCTGTGTTTAAATGCTTTCTCGGTCGACGATTTCCTACAAGTGATTCTAGTCATTGGCCGGGAGAAGCAAGAAAGTATAGTATTTTTCGATTGATTATAGTCATTAGTGATTTTATAATAAAAAAAAAAAAATGAAAAACGTTGTAAAGTTTCCGTTTAAGTGTCTTCCACGAGGTAAAGAAAGCAGTTTCTGGTGTTCGACAATACAATACATCCGCTTTTAAGTGTCTAAATCGTAATTAACACACGCGCATTGTTGGAAGAATGAAAAATGGACGAATTCTTTATTCTATGGTAAATCACGTCCAATCTTTTCGACATGTTTGCCAAGACAACTTTCCCGTGTTAGATTTTTGTGTTTGTATTGAATAGTTTTTATCCGGTGTGCCGTCGAGAACCACGTTCCACTGCAGCGTACTGTACTGTACAGTACATCGCCGCATGTAAGACGTGACGTGAGAATTGAGTGTTCTCGTGGACTGCACACACACACACACATGCATTTTCAAAAGGCAAACAGAAAAGAAACAGAGTGACAGACTGAAATTCGGACCTTAAAACCGCGGCTGTTTTTAATGCTTATTTTGCTAGAGCCCCGAACCCACACGTCATGTACTTCCACACATACTCCTTATAATAACATACACTACTTCACATACGTTATATTTCCACACATAACTTCCAGTAGCGCGTTATGGCTTCATGAGAACCGCCATATAAGGCACGACTATGGTGCAAATATAGGCAAATTTGAATTAGGGAATTTGAAATGTACAGTGTTGACTTCAGACATTTTTCTTCGGGGAAAGCATTTTCTTGTGAAAGATTGGTTTGAAGCATCTGGTTGATGGGGATGGCAATTGCCCTTTTTGCCCATAGGATAACAACTCCTTATACATTCTTATACACGTTATACTGTATTTCTACACACTGTACTCCTCATAATTTCACACACTTCATATTATACACATTATACTTCCACAATGGGCCCGAAAAAAGGTCCTCTAAGTGCCCACAAAATAAAAAATGTACAGTACCTCTCAGTGCCCTAAGACTGGAACTTCTGGTAGAAGTATCTCAAGATTTCAAAATGCTAATTGTTTCTCTATAAATGTTCTATAATTACATTGCATCACTTCAAACAAATCTTGGTGGCACCCACCCTTAGAGCACGTTGCACCAACCTCACGATCCAACAAAGAGCATTAAACCAATCACATTTGATGTAAGATTCGAAGGATTAATAATCAAATGATGGCAATTTTACCGGAGAAAATGTATCGAGCATTGCCATTGGCGTCTTCGTAATAGCTGATTTTCCCACGATTCCACATTAAAGTTAAAATGGCGGCAACGAACAGAAGGCGCCGCCTATAATTAAATTATTGATTTTTAATTGAGAATTCAATGAGGTTTATACATTGTACACAATAGAATGTTAAAGAAGTTATTTATTAATATTTAAACCGAAAAGAAGGTCGGTTCGCATGTCTGCTCTTAAAAATATCGATAAAACGTCATTTAAATTAATTATCCTGTTTTTTCCCTGCTATAAAAATGATGTCATAAATTAACTGCGAATGTCTTTTTTTCCATTTATTTCTTGTTTCATTCAAAATAATTGCTAAAATTGTACTTATTTTACCTTCTAAATCTATTACGATTGAGTTTTGTAACGGCTTTACTTGTGTAGGAAATACAATAGGCCCTGGATATACAGTCGACCCCTGTTTTACGCTGATGGCTTGTTAGAAAGCCACAAGCTATCCGCCATTTTCCCTTATTTGATCGCCGATCACCACGTTCGATCTGCCAAAATCGAGTTGGTTTCGCATTATACGTGGTTTTTGCTTAACGTCGCAGTTTCCCAGGACCTATCGATGACGTTAAGTTGCTGTATCACTATACGGGAACTCCTCGCTTAACGTGGTGCAACTGAGACAACTGAGGGGGCTTTACCATAAAACCGAAAATATACGTTGGAAAATATACGAAAATATACCGAAATTGTTACTCGATTTGCCAGTAAAACGTTCAAATAAAATAAACGTTTTGTCTGGCATTTGTTTGAAATGATTGCATTAAAAAATTGTAGAATGATTACATTACACACCTTATACTCTATTGTACTACAGTATTGTTCTATATGTTACTATTGTACTGTACAACATATTGTACTCCTTATATACTCACACCCAACTTCACATTGTACCCCTTATATACTCATACACAACTTCACAGAGTACTCTTTATATATTCACACACAACTTCATATTAGATACGTTATATTTCCCTACAACTTCACGTTATACACGTTATACTTCCACACAAACCTGCGTATTATACAGGTTACATTCTCACACAAATCTTTACACTGTACTCTTTGTACTGTACAGTACTTCCACACACAACTTCAAATTTCATTATTCTTTCTTTCGCCATAATTCGAACGAAAAATTCAATTTCCTATCTAATACTTTCGAAGGTCGAACCATCCCGACATTAAGAGAATTTTCGATTAAAATTCAGAAAGAACACAAGCAATTAAGTGTGGACACACGAGAAACAGAAAGCAGGACACCATAAGAATGCTTAAAGAGTAACTGGAAAATTCGATGGAGATAGGTGAAAGGGTTTACTAGCGTCTAGAGAACAGACACGGACATTCTTTTTTATATACACACATACTCTGTTATACGTCACACCGGCAAATTTCGAATAAAACTTTTGTTGTAGGCTAAATAAAATGAATACAATCAATTAAACACAACCGGTTACGGGACAGGGGGAGGATTACGGTGGTGTTTGCTTTGACTGGTCATTTTTCAAATTAAATTTTTTAGGGGCTGTTCGTAATAGCGCCAGAGATTCCCTCTCCTCCAACGCTTACACTCCCCACTTTTTTCTGTGTGTGTGTGTGTATTTTTCTTGTGTCTGCCTTTCTTACTCGTGTCGAAAATGAAGCGTAACAAACGCTCTATTATACTTAAACCGGTTTTTGCTGACGGGTAATTCTATTCTCCGTTATTTACTCGATTGCTGTATTTGTCAAATAACAATAATTTATTTTTTGAATTTTAATTCTCTCTCTCTTTTTTATTATTGATGCGTTTTTTATGACGTTAGAGAAAGGGAAAAAAAGCAATTATGACGTAACGAGCTAACGAGTGCCGGTAAAGGTAATTTAGCACTAACGAGTAAGCTTATACCAAAACTATTATAAAACCGCTGAACGGTCGCGGGTTCGGACCCATTCGGGCTTTCTTCGCCTGCCTAACACCTAAATAGAGTTTAGTTTTCTGTAGAAAGTCTTATTTTCATAACGTCCGGTGTTTTTGGTGTTTAGTCCACGTGTCACGTGGGCTAAACACCAACAACCCGAACCCTTTGACCCTTTAGATTTGGCACCATGCAGAATCTTCGGAGGGGTTGCCCAGACCGAGTATGTAAAGTGGTACTTTGAAATAGAGTAAGTGGTGCCACGCTGGTACTTAGAATAGTTGTGGTGTTCGGAAGTGACGCTTTGATCTTGTCTACATTGTTTTACATAGAACAAATTCAGTGATGTACAAAATTTCCCATTAATCTACTGTACAGAGCGCGGTGAACCGAACACTGCTCTAGATCTCACCATCTTATTTGTTCTGTATGTAATTTTTTACACTACGGTATGTACCAAGAATATAACTAGTTCAAAAGCCAATAACACCGGATTATCGGCTCCTGAAGGTAATTTACAGTCGTTTTAACTAACCCTTTAAGGTATTGTACAGCACCATACAAAATGATAGAACTGTATACCGACTGCTGTACACATGGAGCTGTTGGTATACCCGTATACAGGTATGTAACTGAAAGTATAATTTTCAAAACAACACTAAACAGAGAGTTCTTAACCTTTCTCTTGTCCTGAGCTCACCAGAGACCGACGGCCACGTCAGGCCACGTGGAGTTTTCCAGGTCTTCTGCACGTTTGTAACACGTAAATAGGGCCCAGTTTCCTATAGAAAATCCACTCTCGTCGGAGATCGCCAACGTGTGGCGTTGCCTAAATAAACCTAAACCTTCTCGTGTCCTGGACCTTGGAGTCGAGGGTTCTTATCCCGGGCTAAATCTTGGTTTATCAAAGATCTTTCTGACTATAAATACCTTGCTTAAAGATAATTTTAGTGCGATGAAAAAGTGTAATTGCGAAAGTTCATTTGAGTACCTTCCATCAATTTATCAAATTAATATTATGGGCTATTAAAGTAAGAAGACCCTCAATTATGTGTAATTAGTGAAAGGAATTAAGAGTTTATTTCTTAAATATACTTTAAAGATAAATAATAAATTAATAGCGAAAGTATTCACGTCTTGATCTAGTCTCGTTTTTTCGCCAAGGTAAACCTCCTTATAGCGAATTTTCTCCTGTTAAACTGTGTACTTTGCATGGAGTCTTTCCTAATTTTGATGTTGGCCATCGATATTTTGGTCCTTAATGCGGGGTTGCCCTTAAATACCGCATAAATTAATAAATATGCGCTTCTTGTGGCTCATTAGTGAATATACCCGCTTACAACGTCGTCTAAACTTGATGTTTATCTTCATTCCCGGCATATAAATCGAACAATGTAAGGCGTTTCTTATCTGTTAAGCGAAATACACAACCCCGATATAGCGCGGGATGGCTACAATGCGAACCCATTTACAACTCGTAAGCTTATATTGCCACTCAGATAAGAATTGTCTTTTAAACGTCGTAAGTATATTGTTTCTAACGCTAAATAGGGGGAGGCCTTTCGGAAACCCGTCTAAAACGGGAAAGAAGTCTTCAGAACGCAGCGATTTCGTGTTTAAAACGGAAACCTGCTAAACTTCGGTGCCGCGCGAGTCCGGTTTATACAGGTTTTACTGTAATCCTTATTGTTTAAGGCCCTTCAGGATTCAGTCCAGTTTCTTTAATCTCTAAAATTAGGTCAATGTCGAAGGAAGGTCATTAGTCGACCCCGAACGCCTTATAAAATAGCTTAACACACCTACTTTCTTACCGGATCCGCGCGGACTGCAATACGTGACGAAACACAAAAAGTAAACACTTTAGGCCTGTATTTTATGCCTATATTTGGGCCTACCTGTATCAGCATCAGTAATATAAAGCCTAATTAATTAATTAATGCTTAAACTCAACAGTCAATTGGCATAACTTCAGAAATCGTATTGTACAATACTTTATGGCTAAGGCCTACAGGTGAGGTAAGGCCTACTTATACTATTCGAGCCTGTTACATATCATTTCTATTCGAGAAAAATTGAATTTGGGCTTTAATCAGTTTGATCGAAAGCCTTTCGTTGAAGAAGGCAAGTCCTTAGAATCGCGATTTAAGGCATGTTGACGAGATAAACACACCGGTTAAATCTAATATGAGGCCCGTTGATCTAGGATTTCCTAACAGAGGACTCCTAGGATTTCCTATAAATGAAATCCCCAATTTAATCACACAAGGATTTGGCACACTTTAAGAGAATTTCATTCACAATAGGCAGTTTTGTAATATGACAAATCGCGATTTCTATACCCGCTGGGCCCCAGGCCCCTGTGACGAGAGGATAAGTAAAGGCCCTAATTAGAAATCCTTATTCTGTTGTCTCTTGCTGTCTACTTCCTACGGTACTGTACAGTACAATAGCTTACGTATCGAGCACAGTTCAAAAAAATCGAAACTGACGTTATACGGGGGGAAATGGTGATAAAGTTTTCATAATTTTCTCTCCGATTCGAACCCGAGAGAGCGATGTCCGTCGGGGTTCGAATTCCGTACGATCCGTGCGAAAACTCGCGAAAGTTTCGATGGTGGAAGCGAAAGGTGGACCACGTGACTTCCGGAAGCCCGAAGTAAAACTGCAATTGTCGGAAGGGAGAGAGGGGGTCAACGATAAATCTAGTGCGCGACTGTTTAAAATGGCGGTAGGAAGATATGTAGGGGGAACGATGGAGGCGAGAGGGACAAAAGCGATGAATAAATTAAGGGAAAATTGCCACCCGCGGCACCTTAAACCAAAAATACAAGTTAAGCGAATGGGCCCATCCCGCGGGCGCTAAGAAGGTCTTTTCTTCCGTACCCGTGACGGGATCGGTAGGGCCTACAACTTGGGACCTTCCTAAAGGGCAAGGATGGGTTAATTTATAATTATACTAAATGTAAGGGGTGGAGGAAGGGAAAACGTATCGCGCGCGCATACGGAGACCCTTTACGTAAATCTATCGATCGAAATAGGACTATAATACTTAACCGGATCGAATTAGGCGGGAAATCGCATTAGCCTATAAGCGTTAATTGTATTGGGGAGGGTTTTCTTTATTCGTAACCACGGACCGCTAACGTCGTTTGCGGGTCTAACGCGATTTGCGCGATCGATGGGTACGGACGCAATGCGACGCGGCGCGGCGCGACCGAAGATAGTTTAGGAAAGAACTCCGACGGACCGAGTTCGGACCGATCGAGGGGAGGGAAAACGAAAAGGGGCGAGGCGCAACAACTCCTTCCGCGCGCGTCAAGCGTGAAGGGAGCGACCGCCTACCCGGCCGTCCCAGGAGCGCGCCGAGAGGAAGAAAGGCCGACGGGAGGCCACCCCCCGCGCGGGTGGAATGGTCGCGAAGGCGGGCCCGATCCGCTCGAGCGACGGCCCGGGTGCGAAAGTACAGGCGGGAGGCGGGGCCCACGGACGGGGTTTTCCGGACGGGCGCGCGCGTTCCGGACGGCGGATGAAGGCCGGAAGTCGGCGGCCCGCCCTCTTCGCGCCGCCTCCGGCTCCAATTCTAAAGCAGGAGAAGGAGAAGAAGGAGGAAAACGGAGGGCCCCCTCCTCCCGGAGTAACGCCGTCGAGTTCCGTATAAACGGGAAAACGTAAAGTTATCCCCACGCGGATACTAGAATTCCCGAGTATTTTGCCGCTACAGCCGGATACCCTAAGAGAAAGACCCCTTCTGGAATTCACCTTTTCTTATTTGTTTCGCGGTATATCCCGGAAGCTATTCGACTCCTTTATATCGAGGTCTCGTGCGGGAATTTGCGAGAAGAAGGACGATATATACGGGACCGGGCCTACCACCGCCTTCCGACGGACAGGGAAGAAGAGGTCCTTTCTCTTTGAGAGAAAGGAGGGTGGGAAATAGAAATACTGTACTGTACTGTACAGTACCTAAGCTACAGCGCGCGCTTCGCTCGCGGCGGAGAAATGTTTGCGTCGGGAGGTGGAGGGACAGAACGGACCGATTAGACGCGGTTTAACGAGGACTAAATCTATCGAGAATCGTTGTACCTTCCGGTGGCACAACCGCCGGAAGGTATAACGATTCTCGGTATGGAAAAAACGCCGAAATAGGGCCTCAGGCCCGGGTTCTTTCGAAGGGGAGCCGAAGGAGGGCCATTCCCTTTTTATGCGACGTCCGACGGGCGGATTTCGACCCGGACCGGTTTGACTCTCCACCTTTTCCCGGCCCCCGACCGACGGTTTCGCCGTCGACCTTGGAACGATCCCGATCGGGAGAAGTGTCGCGCCTTCTCGCTCTCCCTTTTCCGAAAAAAAGGAACGAAAAGGGCCAAGACTTTCAAGCCCGTTTGGAGGGACGACGACGAAGTAAACGGGAACTTCTTTCCGAATACGCAACGGTATTTGGGGAGGAAACCGTTTTCTTTCGGCCCCACTCCGTTAAAGTAGACATCCCTTCCGTCGGAGGCCCCAACTGCGGCCGGACCTTCCGACGCGCTTAATCTAAAAAATAAAAATACCCGCTCACGGGCCCTTCCCGAAAGGTAACAGACGGAGGCCCTTCTCTCGGATTCTCTCCTCGTCGGGCCTATCTCTATAAGAACGTGGAGGGTAGCGCGAGGAGAGGCGAAACGGCGCGACTTTCGGTCGGAACGTCAGCGGACGGGGAGGCGAAACGGGGGGAGTTCGTCCTTTTGGCGGGAAAATTCCGGGTGTAATTTGTAAATTTCGATTAGGGGAGGGCGGGTCTAACGCGGGTGGCCGCGTTTAAAGCGATCGATACGATTGCTTCGGCGCCAAACCGGAGACTCGGATCGGCCTACGTTTCGGGTCCCGCCCCGTCCGAGGTGGAGGGGCGTGGGGGCCGCTCCTCCCCTCTTCCGGTCCGATCTTCCGGAAAGAAGATTTACGGGCGGACGGACGGGAAGACGCGCCGTAGACTCGGTTTTTTTAATACTTTTTATATGGAATTTTACGGCGGGGCCCGGAGTGGGCGCCGCCGATAAGAGCGGGCGCCGGACCAGCGCCTTCCCCTCCGTCGAGTCGGCGCGTGAGTTACGGCCGAGACGCGGCCCCCGACCTCGACCCGGGGGAAGGTCGGGTCGCTTCCGGGCGACGATAAACCCGGATTTACGAGGGACCCCGCCGCCGGGACGACCGCCGTTTTAAAGCGGTTCGGCCGGGCGAGATATCTGGCGCGCGCGCTCTTTCCCTCGCGCCCGTTCCCGTCCCCCCTTCTCTCCCCGGGGAGGGAGGTGGCGCGCGACTCTCCCTCGTGCGGAGAACGGGCCACCAGCGAAAATCGGAGACGGGCGCACCCTCGGCCGGTCGTTCTTCGTCGCGCCGCCGCTTTCCGTCCGTCGATCGAGTTAAACAGAGGCGGGAAGGACACCCGAAACCTCTGCGGGACGCTGGGGAAACGAAGGGTAGGGCCTTCGGAGGGCACGAGAAAGGGTCGGGAGTTCGTTGCGCGAGTGCGGAGGGACGGGAGCACGACCACGCCGAGTTGCGAACGGGGCCCGCGGAGGCCTTTTCGTCTAACGCGCGGACCCGTCCGAGACCGGGTTCCGGCCCGGTCTCTCGTTCCCTCCGTTGCACCGCGTGAATTTTCGGCCGTCCGGGACCGAACCCGCGACTTACCCCCGCTCCCAAGGCGGAAGATTCCGCGAGACGGGAAAAGAATGTCGAAAGGCTTACCCTAAAACGACGGCGACGGACGTTGGCGTCCGCGCTGGACGGGCAGACGCCAGGAGTGGTGCGGCGCCGGTTCCGCCGCCTCTCCTTCCCCCGGGTGACGACCGTCCTCGGCGGCCGGCGCGCCGACCGGAAACGGCGCGCGTGGAGATTCGGCGCGGCCTCGTCCGCGGAAGAGCCCCCGGGGGCGGGCCGCGGCCCGCCGGCCGAGCTTCCCAGCCGGAGGCCGATCGTCGCGCCGCGCTTCGGACGTCCTCCACAGCGCGACGCCGCTTCCGTCGCTTCGGCCCGAACTCGTCGACCTTCCAACTAGCGCCAAATACTCGGGGATCTCGGCAGGTGAGGGCCAGGAAATTCGGGACGTTCCCCGAATTCCCGAACGGGGATTCTTCTTCTTTTTTCTCGGAACGATTCGAAGCGATGGAAGGCGGAGGGACGAGTGACGGATTCGCGGACGAATCGGAGGGGGGGAGGCGTCGCTCCCTCTCGGAGGGGTGGAATTTTATGCGCAATTTCCTTCCTTACACATTTTTACACGCGAGAAACTACAAATGCTCCTCTCCTCGGGGTCCGAGCTAACGTTTATGGAGTGAACTGTTTCCGTGGAAGTAGACTTCCGGTCTATCCAAGTAAGGAGCCGAGTTAAGGGGATTTCGGGAAACGCGGACTCCCTCCCCCTTATAGGGACCGTAAGGACCCACGACCGGATCGATGGACGAGGCGGGTCGCTTTTTAAATCGGCTTATTGGTGTTGGCGCGTGACGCGCGCCCGTTGAGAGGGGGGAGAAAAGGAAGTCGGGCGGGAATGTTCGCGGGAGGAAGGAGGTCCGGCGGGTGGGGGAGGTGGGGCCGCAGATTTTGCCGTAGATAAAGCGAGTACACGTTAACGGAAGAGCTAAGAGGGACTGGAAAATCCCGAAAGAGGGTGCCGGCCCTCCCCCGTGTGTTGGGTATATAACCCAAAATATGTGTTTTATTTTATAGCTAATTACGCCCATTTTCCTGTAGGAAATTCGGCCATCGATTAAAATATTGGGTTCCGCGTAACCGCGGAGGGGGACCATTCGGGAGAGAGAAAGGAGGGTGGAGTTTTTTCCGAACCGGGACCCTTCGTATTATTAGTACGATTTTACATTTCTTCTACGAGGTTCAAACCAGAGTCTTTTGCGGATCGTCGAGTCGCAACTTCAATGATGGCAGCGAGACCTAAATACGATGGAAACGAAATGAATTCCATTGACCTATGACCTTTTATTACTTAGTGAAGGTAGCTTTTATTAATTAAAAAATGTATTGAGAAAAACGAGACGGTAGAGGAGACTAGAACATAGCAACGCGAAAACCACAAGTATATTACTATTGTTACACAACAATAAAGATTCTACAAGTTCTAAACTGCTAAACTCTGTTTTTTTGCAGCGTGTGGGGTTTAGAACGTTTCGTTTTACTGGTACGCACGTACCGGTATATCTGTCTGATATACCGGTACGTGTGTACCCTATTTAGGATCCAGCTTCAAATTTTGGGGAAGATTCTATTTTTTTTACTCCGGTGTCGAGTGGATAGTGTGTCGCGGGTTCGAGCTTGAACCCTTGTGAAGTTTTCCGAGTGTTCTTCACGTGTCTAACACCTAAACGGGGACCAGTTTCACAGAATTCTCCTGTTGGCCGATGCCCTCTTGCCTTATCCCATACGGGAATTTTATATTGTGTTCCTTACAGGTTAACGATTCCTTTCTAAATAGGTGAGAATATTCCTTTCTGTTGCTATGTTTAGGCCACTTTAGAGATATTTTCGCAATATTTTCCTCGTGTTCTGCTCTATAAGTTTTAGGACTACTTCAAATTTATACAAGAAAGGTCTGTAATATTCAATTTCTTCTAAAAATAGGACTAATTTATGACAGTCTTTGTATTAATTAATTGTTGGTTCACACCAATTATCCCTTCTGTAAGATATTATAAACCTTATTTTGACAACCGGACCGAGTAAATAAAGAAGCTTGAACCGGTTTCATTTTCTTACAGTCCTTGTTGATTGTGTTATATAATATTAATTAATTATTTCTACCCCTATTGATCACACACGCCCTTATCGAACCACCCATTTCCATTTAATTAATTAACCTCCATATAACGGCTACGCTTAACGTTCCCTTCACTGTCCGTTGTTTGGAGGTTTTACAGTATAGTAAATACAGTAATTAGTGTTATAAGCCTTATGTTATAGCGTTTATCTAAGAATACCTAACATCTAAAGGTTAAATTCGTAATAAGGAACCACGATACGAGGCAGAACACTTGAGTTTAAGTGAAAACACAATTGGACACAGTATAAATCCCATACAAAAGAACTCATCTGTAACAACAGACTCCACACCGAAAAGTTTAGGGCATACTGCATAAAGGCCTCCAGATGTAGGCATTCTGCGTGAAGGCCCCAAGAACCAGACGTGGGGCATGTACTAAGTTCCGAGAGACAACCGCTGCTCATCACTATAGAGGGGTGAGCAGCAGTTATAAGTACGGTAGTAACTTACTCCTAGGTGAAGCAATCGTTCGGTGTTCGTGAAGACTAGGAGACTGCAGATTATAATGATGAATTATGTTTTATTTTGTCTCGGGGAATGTTTTGTTCCTATTAAAAGTGTCCTTTTTTTAACAAAAAAAGTATTCTAAGTCTAGCCAATGCATCAACTGAAGTATGGAATTCACTACATTTAGAAAATGTAAAGCTGTTCTAGTGTCCGAGTATAACACGCAAATGCAAGATCCTGGAATTTCGTTCCTTCCCATTAAAATGGTTAATGTTTAATGGTTAATAGCATATTTATAATCGCTTCGTATGTTATAGGCCCTATCGGAATAAATTAAGCATATTTTTCTATATAAATCTATGAAAAATCTACCTTATCGTAGTCGTAGAGGAGGGGGAATGGCCTGGCAGCGATGAAATTGTCTATAAACGCGTTACAATTCAGAATAGGTTCGTCTTCGACGCCATATTCTTTGGCCAAAACAGAAGTGTTGGCCAAATAATTTCTATAGATCTACGCATCATACCCGAATTTTGTCGAAGAGAATGCACTTAATTTCTTTCGTGTCTTAAAGTTTCTTTTATCGTCTCTCCTTTTTTCAGAAGACCCTTTATCGTCAAATACGTCAAATAACGACCCTTTCATCGTCAAGACGATGAAAGGTTCGTTATTCTCCTCTTTCCCTTTCACGTGATTTACCCGTGTTTATATTCAATAAATCTCTTTCTATTCGATTTACAGTAGTCATTTGCATTGTCTTGGAAGAACACTACGATGGGGAGAGATCTGGGAGTAAATTAACGAGTGTTTGACTGTCGATTTCTAAATTTATTTATAAAGGTTCCTCTAATTCAGCTTTTCTCAACCTGGGGGTCGCGGTGATATTAAAGGGGGTCGCGAATCAATAATGAAATCATTTAATGAGAAAAAGTCATTTATTATAAACTTATAAACATTTTACTTACAATAAGTACACGTGTAAAGAAAAGAAAGAGCACGTACACATCAAGTTGGAACTTGTAAATTGCTCATGTATGTACACGTCATACATGCATGTTCATACCCGTTGCTATAAACGCAGCGACATAAAATAATAGGAATAGTGCAATGTGATTATATAATATTTAAGAAAATTTATATTTACATTTATAATTACAGTCAAAATTCAATTAGTAATAGTAAGGCTTACTGTTATTATTCCTTTGGGTGGGGTCGCGAAATAATAATTTTATTTATATTTGGGGGTCGCGGAGCTAAGAAGGTTGAGAATCGCTGCTCTAATTTAATAATGGTAAAGTTCATTTCGATTTCTTATTACAAGGTTATACGTAAATAATTGTGCCAAAAGAATACTGTTTGGCACTATTTAGACTTCTCTATACTTTCTGGCAAAATTATACAGAAACGTGTATAATAAAGTTAATGAATGTATAGTACAGTACTGTACTAAATCTGGTTCAATACAACGAGCTTAGTACTGTACAGTACATACATTATTACGAAACTACTACATCAGGAGCTTGGTACAGAACACTCCCTAGCATGAAGCTACTTCATTAGGAGCTTGGTACAGAACACTCTCTAGCATGAAGCTACTTCATTAGGAGCTTGGTACAGAACACTCTCTAGCATGAAGCTACTTCATTAGGAGCTTGGTACAGAACACTCCCTAGCATGAAGCTACTTCATTAGGAGCTTGGTACAGAACACTCTCTAGCATGAAGCTACTTCATTAGGAGCTTGGTACAGAACACTCTCTAGCATGAAGCTACTTCATTAGGAGCTTGGTACAGAACACTCCCTAGCATGAAGCTACTTCATTAGGAGCTTGGTACAGAACACTCTCTAGCATGAAGCTACTTCATTAGGAGCTTGGTACAGAACACTCCCTAGCATGAAGCTACTTCATTAGGAGCTTGGTACAGAACACTCTCTAGCATGAAGCTACTTCATTAGGAGCTTGGTACAGAACACTCCCTAGCATGAAGCTACTTCATTAGGAGCTTGGTACAGAACACTCCCTAGCATGAAGCTACTTTATTGGGAGCTTGGTACAGTACATTCATTAACAAGGAAGCCACTTCACCAGCTGGTATTAGTGAAGAGGATGTACTGTACAGTAGTGTACAGTACATTGTCTATCTTTATGCTAGTTCATTACAACTATCTACGACACACTAATTAAATACAATTATTAACAAATAAAAGTTTAATTTATATTTTAATTGTCGTTTCAAATCGTCCGAAATCCCCAGTAAAATTTTATAACACGTAAATTATTCAAACGATATTTTAATGGTTGTTTAATGCCAGATTCACGATGATAACGCTACAAATTCTCGACATGGCCCATTAAATATTGCAATATTCTCACAATTAAACGATAATGCGAGAATTTTCCATAAATTAATAATTAAAATTATCTGATTTACATAAAACCTCATTTAATTTTAATTAAATTATTTTTATCCTACCAAGTTTCTCGTTTATCTTCATGTCATATAATTTACAATTGTTTGCCTGTGTTTTTCGACAGGAATCCCTTCCAAATCCCCCTCCGATATCTTCTGACGTGTGGCCTGTATACATGTAACGGTTTTTTTTTGTGTTTAATGCACCCTAAATTACACCCCAAATATCCTAAAAATGAGTCATAAACACTCCAAATATCCTTAAAATTACCATAAATACCCTATACTATGACGGTTTCCGATGGCTGGCAACCGGTAGTTTTTTCATTTTTTAAACTATTTTCGTGGGGTTAGATGACGACGACTTGTGTGACGATTGATAAACACAGGAAGAATAATACGTAACAGGTTTCTGCTTTCTTGTGTAGAAAATTCCTCTTTAGGGAGCGAGTGAATTGGGTTTAGGAACCACAGGTTGCCGAATGAATAGAACCACTCGCTTGTGGTTTCTAGCCTGATTTTTCCGGGGTTTCTTCACGTGCCTAACACCTAGAAAGGAATCGGTTTACCATAGAGGCACGTGGGCGATCTGCCAGGGGTTTCCCCTGGCAGATCGCCCACGTGTTGCTCTGTTTCGTCCACCAATCCAATTCAATTCTAGGGGGAGTTTATGGCTCTTCTTCCAGTATACCCTGACAAAACAATGTAAATAACAATTAAATACTGTACTATCAAAGAGGACATATCAGGGAGGAGGATGGAATTGATGGAATAAAGCAACACAACAGGTGGGAGATCTGCCAAGGGGAGTGCCTCCCGGGAGGACATTTTATGGGAATGTGGCCCCTATTCAGGTGTTACACACCTCAATAAAATCCCCCAAAAAACTCCAGCCTTTATCGAGTAAATGCTACAGAACAATTATCAAAGACACAAGGAATATAACTTTATAGACGGCCTTCAATAAAACAGAAACGTAATAGGGAAGAAAAAATTTTATATATAAATATTTTACGACTCGAATAATTAAAGAACAATATGTTTGTGTATAAACAAGTACCCCGTACATTACAAAATAACACATTAAATTCAAGGAAGAGCCGTTAAAGGTGAACCAACAGCTAAAAGAACAGAATGATAACACAACTGCCACTTTTATTATTGTGTTTAAATGTACATAATAAAATAACACACGAATACAAATGACCCTGGCATAAAATCACTTGTATCTTAATTACAATACGCGTTGCTGCGCGTACACTCGCCGCAACTTTCCAATCTCATTCAGTTTAAGCCAGTGTTACCGGGCCATTTATGTCCCTAATATTGTATTTTAAAGTGCAGAAGATAACACTGGAAGCGAGTAGCGAGGGGTGGAAGAAAGATTCGATGCACGTGCTTGTGTGGGATGGAGATCCTAACACGAGATGTAGATGCGGAGTGGGGGCGAGGAAAGCAGAAATAAAACAGAGGAGGGGGCCTTCCCGATTCGAAAGGCCTCCACCGGCGGTGACGTATCGGAGATTAACCCGGCCAAATAATTGAACGGGACCCGCTGGAGGACCGTCTCCGGGCAACGATCGATTCATCATCCTTTCCACCAAAACCTGTTCGACTTCCAACCCCCTTTACTGACTTTCCCTACGTAACAGACGTTCCACCCCGAGTGACCGACAACGTCTACGAGTCACGCTTAACGACGGGACGGGCAGCGACGCCGGTCAATCGGAATTTCGTAAAAACCGGGCCCAACGGAGTTCCTCCTCGGAAACGGTCGAAATCGGAAAGGGGAGGCCTTTCCTTTCCGATTCGGTTTTATGTCTCGGTCGAGGCACGCGCGCCGTCGGGAGGCCTTTCGGGGAGTGGCCGATGGGTGAGAATCCGCGCCGTTTTAAGAAAGATATAGGCGGGGTTAATCGCCTCGGACCGGAACCGGGGGGCCGAAAGGGAATCCGGTCCGGGTCGAACGGCCCGATTACTCAAAGGTCAAAGAATCCTCCGACACCTTCCGAAATTGTTTCGTCCCCGGTAGATAACGAGTTGCTCGCCCTCCCACTTCGTATTGTCAATATTTCCTGAAATTTTGGGGACCTCCGCCGATCGTCAGACAAACATTCGTAAAAATTGTTGGTCTATTTCGTTTACACACCGGGATTTCAATTGTTAAAAACTTCGCAACGTCACACGAAACGGCGCTGGTAATTGGTCGGCTCTTACACAAAGCCATTGTTTTAAAGTAAATTGTAACAGAAATTGCCCAATTTATCCGAGGTCCATCTTTCCCGTTTATACCGTCGCTCTCTAAAGCGACTGACGTGAAATAAAATTACACCTGAAGTGACGTTTTTGTACTGTTTACTAGTGTATTTTAATTGGGATTTTTAGCGATTTCCGGGGAAAACATTCGCCAAAACGAGGGAAGAAACGTTTATCTTCACGTATACGTTTACGTTTATACGCGTAAACCGCAAAAAAACTATAAAATAAACATTGTAAATCCTATTGCCAGACGGACTGGGAACACGGCATCGGACCAGAATTCTAAATACATATACACTCATCGGCCTACCATAAAATGCGAAGAGAGCCTCTTACGCCGGTAGAAAGTATATAATGCGTACCCTTAATAAATGCTGTTTGTGTATTTACAATATATTCCCCTCCACCCTTCAAATCGGCAGGGGCACCCCACTCCGAAGATCGCTGCAACAGCACACGATTTGTATCCGTGTGTTAGTAACACTAAAGGAGTTTGGAAGTGGAAACAACTGGTTAATACGTAAACATTGTTTCTTCGGTGTTAAGAAACGGAGAATTTAGTAATTTTACACCCCGTTTGTGCCTGGTGAATTTTCGCTTTCTGTTCTTGTTAATAACCTTGGCCTGGTCGATCCGAGCGAAGTGACGTAAAGGGGGCCGATCCGGACGGGAGTGGCGGAGGAGGATCTAATGTAAACCGAATTTTGGACCCCTTATTTCTCTACCAATTGGGATATGAGGGCCTCCTTTGAATTCAGAAACACCGAGATATCAAGATTAAAAAGGCCTACCCGGTCTACTTTATAACGAGGTTTTACTAATTTTCGTGGGTTGTTCAAGATGCCACCCTCAGGCCCGTCGCTTCTGTCGATTTATCATTCAATTTGGAAGGGTTCAAAGGTCGACGGATACAGAACACGAGCCCTAATTTTGTTTAAAGTGGGATGGAGAAGTAACGAAGGATCGTGGAAACTGCAAGTGATGGAAGTGTCCATGGAATGATTTTGAAACTGCAAGAGATAGAGGAGCGAAGGATTAATTCCGTGCTACAATTTTGGTCCCTAAGAAATAGAGATTTTAGTGGAAGAAACACGAGAGGACGAAACTGCACCCGACGGGAGCGACAACACTATCCGTAAAGTCGAATCTCTCGGGTTTTGTCTCCACTGTAACGCAGTTTTCTCCCCGCTCTTACCATTTGCCTTAAAGTCCATTAAATTTCGGTAGGGTTGTTACACGGCGATTTACACGCTAATTTTACAGGCTGATGTATACAAGAAAATCCGAACTGGTTGTAGAAATTTGCCCCTCTTTCAATAGGATAAGCGAACGTCCCGGTCGGAGCTCTTGGTTTCGGGAATTTCCTTCCCACCTCTTCTGTTGGTTCCCGACTACCGGTCCTCCCTCTTTGACTAGGTTTTCGTTTACTCCGGGCTATTTTGTTAACCGTAACTGAACGCTTATTAAGACCCATCCCAGCCGCCCCGTCCCTTCTAATTCGTTTCTTAGGACTTGGACGGCCTGGCTCCGTCTTTCTGTTACGTTACTCGTAACTTGTATCTTAAAATACAGTTGAAAGTCCTTGGTGGTTACGCAAAAATCTAAACGAAGGGTGGAAAATATAGAAATGCCATCGGTTTAAAGATGACTTAATGGTAAACCGATTCGCCCCTTACGTCTACAAAACCCGGAGGAATTATAAACGAGAAAAAAGAAAATTAAGGGATGATTTGTTACCCTGTATATTCTCTATTCTCGAAACATCGGACATTCTTCTAAACAATACAACAGTATGCCGACTTTCACTCGGTGTACTGCTCTAGTATTGGTGTACTCTTGAATTGGTTGTACTGCTTTAGAACTGATACCCTAGTACAGTACTGGTGTATATTGCTCTAGTATTTATAGGCTACTTTTGTATTGGTGTATACTACACTTGTATTATTACTCTTAAACTGCTCTTAATACTCTTGTTTTGGTGTTTACCGCTCTTGTATTACTATTCTTATACTGATGTATACAACACTAGCATTAGTACTCTTGTATTGAGGTATACTGCTCTAGAATATGTTGCCTACTCTTGTATACTGCTCTCGTAATGGTACTCTTGTATTGGTGTATACTTTTCTTGTATTACTATTCTTATGCTGCTCCAAGTCTAGTATTAGTGCGCTTGTTTCGGCGTATACTGCTCGTGTATAGCTACTCTTATACTGGTGTATATAGCTCTAGTAATAGTACAATTGTGTTGGTATATACTACTTATTGGTGTATCACTATTCTTATTCTTATAGAACACTAGTATTAGTAGTGTATATTGCTCTTACTTTGGTGTATACTGCTTTAGTATTGCTACTCTTACACCAGTGTGTACAGTACTAGTATTAGTGTATAATGCTCTAGTATTAATAGCCTACTGTTATATACTGCTCTCGTAATGGTACTCTTGTGTTGGTGTACTGTACAGTACATTTCTCTTATATCGCTGATGTATACAGCACTAGTAGTAGTACTCTTGTATTGGTGTATACTGCCCTATTATTCTGGTATTGGTGTATACTACTCTTGTAATGGGTTCTTATATTGGGGAATACTGCTCTAATATTAAGGGTTAGAACTGGTGTTTGACCCGTAAAGATTAGATTAGCAGTTCTAATATTTACGGAAGAGGACAAAAAAATTCTTCGCACTAATGATATATTTCTCACTAAAATACAGGTATTTACGAATAAACAAACGAATAACCCGCACTTACCCTAAACAATACCAAACAATCACCGGCTCTACTTAACTCCCTTTAGTGTCACCGTGTCACCTTTGTCTCCCGTTCGACTCGGACACGACTTTTTCAGTTTACTTTGATAATAATAATGGTAATTAATACAATTCGATATTTATAATTATGTACTCGATAGGCCGTATTATAATTTCAATACTACGACGTGTAATTACATTATACCTTAAAGGCCTTGGCCATCACCCTACTAAAAGAGCGATATGGAACGGAGGAACCACCGTTAACGATACAAAAAAGTGTTCTTACGTAAACAGCCACGTAAAAACGGCCCAAAATTCCGAAAACAATATAATTTTAGCGCCCATTTTTGATAAAAAAATAACAACGTAACGAGTGATTTAACAAGACGTAACGGAGAAATTCCACCTATTTCACGTGTGAATTAGTGACAAATGCCGAATGTACGGACATAAAACGAGCATAAAACGACAGGTACGGAATTTTAGTGCCGATTACCATTTGTTTTTCGTAACCAATTACATTTTACGTAGCGGGACGTAACTGCGTTACGGAAAAGGTGCGGAGTAGCGAGAAGACAGGCGAGTAACAACGCTTAGAACAATGAGGACGAACTTCCTACCTTCACGTGTACGAAAACAACACTCGACAAGTGGGTAGACACTATTCTCGACTCGGCCTAACTTAAGGGCCTCGAAGAGGCCTAATTATTAATAGCGGGCATGTTAAACCCGATGTTACAATCTGTTTCGTCGTCCTCCCCCCGGAAATGGGTCGTCCGGGAAGGAGGACCGAACCGCCACGCCCGGAACGACGTTTAATTCCGCGTAACGCTCGTCGTCACCCTCCCGGACGAGAGAGTAACCAGGCAGCGGAGCGAGGTTACGTAGGAAACAAAGACACCACCGAGTTTTTCCTACCTCGACCGCAACCCATCCGAGTAACGTAATTAAACGGATAATCGATTTCTCCCGCCGATTAATCGGCCGGCATCCACGCGTTAATACGAGAGAACGAGGGGAGACGGGAGGAACTTGACCCCCACCCACAAAAGTCCGATCTTTTAAGAAGTTTCGAGAGGAGAAGGTCGAAGGACGAAAGTGGGATCCCGGGAAAGAAGGGGGAGCCTCCCTCTCGGCGTTACGGACCTCGGAGGGGGCTCCTTCCGCCATCTTCCGGGAGGAAGGAGAGGCCGTCCCGATTTTCCGGGGATTTCAACGGGAGAGGGACTCACCTGTAGTAAGGATGGTAACCCTGAGGAGGAACGTGCAAGTCAACGGGAAGAGCGCCGTATCCTTCTGCCGGTTGCATAGCGCGGCGGGTGTGCGGCCGATCGATGGGCGCGCTTTTCCGCCACTAAAGCGGTCCGAAAGGTGGCGCCGAGACGGGCATTCGCTGGCCTGCTCGGGCCGTGGCGCGGCCCACCGCGGTCTGCCGGAAAATGACGAGCGCCGCTTGTGCCGGCACGCGCGCGGCCTGGGCGCCTCGCCCGAGTCCGCCTCGAACATCGCCGCCTACAGAGGGCGCTACGGACGAGGCCTCCGTCGACCGGTTTGCAACGCTCCCGCTCCTCCTCCTCCTCTCCCTCCCTCTCCCTTTCCCTCTCCCCTTTCGTCCCTTCTCCTCCCCCCGCAAAAGTCCTTCCGGGTCGGAGCGGGGCGTGGAATTTCGCCCCCAAATTCGGACTCGTTTTGCCTCCTCTTCCGGAAGCACCCCCTGCGAATATTAATTAAAACAGCGCGGGAAATATTTCACGTGTCCTCTAAATTTATACAGTAGAATTTCCCGTCGACCCCGTTTCATTTTCAACTTTATAAGGAAAGGCCGAACACTGCAAACTTTGGCATCTCGTGTGACGTAATCTACGAGTGTTTTGTGTTTTTAAAATCTGAAGATAGCCAATTAGCATTGGCTTTACTTTAGTGACGTGAGGCTGGGCCGTCTTCCGACTGTCGCGCGTGACTAATTAATTTTTTCTGGTTACCCGGATGTCCCGATCCAAGGCAAGGCTTTCTGACACCGCCTAGAACGGACGGGAAAGAAGTAAAGATAGCGGGTGTTCCGCCAGGCCGGGTAGAATCCGGGCCACCGACTGGTTAATCGTTAATTGGGCGCACCGACCAATTAAGACGGTAAATCGGATTGGACGAACCACGCCATTGGCGGTCGAGTCGACGTAAAGATGTCTCGGCTTTCGTTCCCTCGCGTGATTTGTCTTCGTCCACCACCCCTTTCTTCTTCCGGTCGAAGCAACTCGTCGTCCTTCTCTTTATAAATGCGTATATTACGGATAGAAAACACGCATAACAATTGAAAACACGTAAAATACAAGTGGCTAAGATGGCCGATCTTGATCTGGGCCGGAATTTACTCTGTGTTTTCGGGTCAAATAAAAATTCACCTTTAATATTTATGTGTATTATTTTAATTGCGGATAATTTTAGGTAGTATACTCTTCCTTGTGTTCCTTTTCGACAGGAGCTGGAATCGGTTACAAATTCTTAATTGTAGTGTCTCCAAACAATCTACTGTTGTGTCTAAGTAGTGTATTAAACTATACGTTTACTCAGCTTTAGCGGCTGTATACTTAAATACCTTTCGTGTATCCATCCAAGTTTTCCTAATAATACAAACAGACAGTTAGAAACTAAGTGTTTACTCCAGTGTCTGTATTATTAGGAAAACCTGGATGGCTACAAAAATTCCTTGTTCGAAAGCGAAAGCGCAAAGTATTTTCGGTTTCAGACAGAATCGTAAATGTATCCCGAACACGGGAAATAAAACACACAAACCGTACTGGGACAGAGTAACACTTAGAGAAAGACAATTCATCAAGACCGGGCCGCTGATCGATAGAAAGAAGAAAGTAATTCGACATGATCGTACTTAACGCGGGCAGCTCGCTGCTCCAACGTACCAAAAGACACTAGAACTAGTGTATTTAATTTATGCAGAGAAAGCTGAGGTGACAGATAAATCATTACCACGTTTCCCCCCTTTCCGACACCAGAATTTTCGTAGAACACAATGCTAAAGTGTGCCTTCTACACTCGCTTTTTAGCATTTAAAGTTAGATTTAAAATGTACTGTTATCGACACGGCAAGGTGTAGGCCACGTGGTCTACCATCCCTCGACGTTACACCCGTAGAAATTCAGTAGCTTACACCGTATCGAAAATAGGCCAGAATAGTGTTTCGAGATTTTCTACAGTAGGCCTAATTAGGCCTTATAAGTTTAAAATCGCCGGGCCCTAGGCCTTATTAGGCCTCACGAGAAAATCGACTGGAGGAAAGGTAGGGTGGCGAGGAGAAAAAGGGTGGAAATTGGCGGCGTAATCAAAGAAGCTATTGTCTCGGGTTTTGCGCCTCTTTTAAATTAATTGGCGTAATTTGGCAGCTACGATTAAGGGGAGGAAGATGGAAAGGGAGGGAGGAAAAGTGAGCATTGGACTGGCAGCTCCCTCTTAAAATGCAAGAAGAGTCCAAGAGGCAATCCCTAGAGGAAACCCAAGCGTCGCTGCCGGATGGAGGTGAGAAAAAGGCGAGAGCAGATTGAATCGGAACAAAATTTTTGATTTTTTTTTTCTTCCTGGAGGAATGAAAAATATTTATAAACGAGCGAGAATTCGAGACGCCAGAAAACACTGGAAATAACAAAGAAAATATTGTTGGAGAGTCGAAAATGGCGACATCTCGCCAAGAATGACGAATTAAAAGGCCCTACAGGCCCTACAACGATTCGGTCACTTACATGACTACAATACAACAATTCTAGGCCTGCGGGACCTACAGCGATTTAAATATTCAAACGTCCGGTAATTGAAAAACAAGCGATTTATATCAGAAGTTGCAGTTAATTTCTGAATCTAGAGCGAAGGTGGGGTAGTTTTTTTTCAATCAGAAGGCCGAATTTCGGAGTGATGTAAGGCCACGTGTTGTACATTGCGGAATACGTAAGCGTATACAATCGTTTGTGTATTTAAATATTTGTCTTTATTGTCACAACGGATCGGTTTGTACTGTACAACAGAAGTTAGGAAACTCGTGGTTTAGAAGAAGGAGACGTGTGGCCTTCGAGGGCAACTACGAGTTTTTCGCTTCTAGAACTAGGCCCTAGTCTAGAACAAGACAATAGCAATTTAGATTTTTTTAAAAAAAAGGTCAAAATTTTCTGTATTTTATTCTGTAACCAGTCTGTTGCTGCTAATGCTCACGTGTTACACCTAATTTGTAGAATGTACGAGCAAACGCGTAACAATTGCGAGGCGAAAAACCAATTCTGTATATGGAATTTTACCCTAAAAGATGGGGTAAAGTGCCCACATTTTAGGGTAAAAATACCATAAATCTGAGCTATGTTTATTTGCCAAAAAGAAATCACGAGTGCTTAAGTGGGGTATTTTCCTCTCAATTACTCCGCATTAACAAAGTCTGCCTTAATATTCCGGGCTTATATCGTTCGAAACAAAGATAAACAATTACTAAACAACACAGACTATTATACGATTCAATCATCATGTGTAATTACAAAGCAAATATTCTTTGATTCGAAGGAAAAAAAATATTCTAGCACCTTTAATTACATTTAATTACCGTCTTTTTTTTACTTAGGCGTGTCCGAAAAGTACACCTCGACGTCCTTTCCGTGTTAATAAAGTATTTACATTTATACGCCGGTCAAATAATGATGCTCTAGTGTTATTTCTCGTATTTAACGTGATTTATTTGCACCAACCCGTATGAAAATACAGACACACGAAGATATCGAGTGTAATAAATCGCATAAATTTAAAATGCCAGGCCATTTCTCTACTGTACTCTGTTGCATCATTGTTGTATCCATTGTTATCAACCAGAGCAACTGCGCTGGTTGATTATAACGGGTAATTCGCTCATTCCGTTTGATATTAGGCAATTGGCATTCATTGATGAATCGTAGAACACTACAACCTCCGAACAATGAAGAGAGCTGTTGGAATTTGTGCTGTGTGCCAAACACAGCACTATAGGGAGATTCTGTTGATTAATTAAAGTGGATGATATCGAAAGATCTTCAAAGAATTAATTAATGAATATTATAAGTAAAGGTATTAAGGAGTGGGGTAAGTCTATCCAATGTATACAAGTGGAAAATACGTCTAGGAATTTATTACAGAGCCTGCGAGGATGTGACAAGTGCATAAAACCGTGTGGCTACACGCAATTTATATGAAAATGTGAAATTTATTCCGTCACCTCTTGAAAAATGCAAATATTATTATTATTATTATTATTACTATTTGCATCTACCCAAACTTATTTGTAGCGCATTAAACACCTCGATAAGTAATGCAGGGGGTGTTTTTTATTACGTCATCCTAAACCCGGGTTTATTAGAAAAAAAATATTAAATTTACTTAGGATTATGTCTAAATTTTTCTAAAACAATAAAGAAATTGCTGCAGCATTTATACCTGACGTAACACCGTGCAACACTATGACCGGGAAGATAGCCTCGATCGATCTTTGACCCTTGTTTCATGCAATTTCCAAATTTGTGTGGATAAGATGCTTATGTGAGAGGCCCACTCCACTTCTGAACTCCATAAAATTCCTCATAATTAAGTTCCTCGCATTCCTCTGTCCGGCATAGACAGGTTTTACTACAGTGCTTCTCCGTCTTTCTTGTTGTAACTGGTATCCACGGAGATTATCACATACAGTAAGCACTACAATACACAAAACACTGTTAATTACGTAACGATAAATACGGATATTGTGCTTTAGTAAGTGTATAAAAACACTACACGATCGTAAAACAAAGTCCATTGCTCATTCGATTGGGCAAAAGAGCAGTGGGTGACCGACCCCTGTGGAATGTGGATGAATTTTATCACCCAAAAATCATCCCCGACTGGTGTTTTCTTTATAAAATCCCAATAAGGTTCGGTAGTGTTGAAGGTTTGTATTGAGGTTGGGACACTTGCAACTACACACAAAGTCATAAGCCGGTGTAGTCGATTGGTTGGCGATAAGTAGAACGATAAAGAGAAACGGATGGCCAAGGGCCAATTCATAAATACACAACAAAAGGAAATTATCGTCCAGTAACTTATTAGTGGCACGACTATCCCCGCAATTACCCCTAACGACCGCGTTGTGTGTTACTAATCGACCATTTTATATCCATGTTACGATACCTAAAGACAGGTGAAAATATCATCTATCGTCTAACGACGTTGTATGTCGTAACGTAACCGTCTTCGATTCGTAACGGCGCTTTTTTTTTTAGGAACTCGATATAACACTACATCAACGTCGACGGTGATTAACACGGGAAGACAGAAGAGAAGGGCTGAACTTCGCTCCCAGGTGTAACAGACGTAAAATTACAAAGTAAACAAACGTACATTGTGTTCTAAGTACATTTATTTTAAAATATACGTGTCCGTTGTTGGGAGGTGGACGTTATTGGAGGTTCCACAGCAAATACTAAAAGATAAAATGGCAGGACGAATTGTTGTAATCTTCGACTGCTAAGGACCTTTTGTTAGTAACGAGTAAAGTAAAACCCATACAGAACGGAACCTGTAAATATGGTATAACCTGTGTAAACCGGAATCGAATATTTTTCCGTTTTAGACAGGTTTTACTGTATTGAAAGACTTACAACGTTTCTCTGGATATCTTAATTGAAAACGTAAGCAAATTTGTCACGTCATCTTTGCTTTGGTGTCGTGAATTGTGTAACGAATTGTCAGCATGTAATAAAATGATGTCGAAATTTCATTAAATTGAAGCATCACTTTAGCGTCATTAAATATATTGTGATGTAAAAGACGTCATCTATCACTTGCCAATTTCTCATTCAGACCGTAATCAAAGTAAATTTCTACTGAATCATCTGCACTTTAGAATATAGTAATTAATACAGTTAAACCTGTGAATAACGGCCACTGAAAAGAATATGAAAGTGGTCGTTGTTTGGAGGTTATTTTCTATTTCTTAAGATTATTTTCATCCCAACCCGAAGATTCTTTAAGGTATTCAGACTGTTTTTAGTGCAAATTATAGATTATAACCTGTGTAAACCGGACTCGCGCGATACCGAATACTTTTTCTGGTTTGCAGGTTCCCATTTAGGCAGGTTTCCGTTTTATTAAAGTCACGTTTTGAACAGGTTTTTACTAAGAAAAGGCCTATATAGACACGTCAATTTAATTGTTCAAATTTCCTTGTGTAAATCACAGTTTTTCTTATAAGAAGAAGAATTTTACTATTTTGATCGATATTTTTCCTAATTACTAATACTTTTTTACCTCTGTTTTCAGGAAAACAATTTACTAAACCTATCCTCGGATCCTCCTGTATTTTATACCTAAGGAGGATTGCAATCTCTATGGAATTAAATACTCCCAGACTGATTTTTTCCAAACTTTAAGATGAAACAACTAATCCAAGTAGTGTGAACTCAACACAAAACAATGGAAAGACTAGAAATTAAGTTACTTCCGAGCTGTCTTCACACAATATCCGTCAATTATTATTGTAAATATTTATGATAAAAATGTAAATAAAGTGATACAATATGACACGGTGGCACGCCAGTCACAGCTTGTTCACCTTTAGTTTAGGTATGCTTTTAAGTTACGTAATATATGCGAATGAGGAACCTTTGCCAATTATGGGATAGAGTAGGACATCTTGAACACTGTAATTTGCTGTGTCTGTAAATAAATTCATTAGAGGGTAATCTATTTATGTTGTAAACAGTAGTAAGACAGCAATCTGTGTAGGAAGCAATCTATTCAATTTCTACGAAATGACTGCACGCTATAGTCTATATGTCTATATGGACAGGCTACACACTGCTACCTGTAAGGAAAGGCTGCACACTTCTATCTATAATAATAAAAAAAAAAAAAAAAAAACAAGTAAATTCTCCTATTAATAACAGGACTTCAATAACGGCCACCTCCAAACGACGGCCACTTCAATTTTCCAACAAAAAATGCTACCCCTCAGTGGCCGTTGTTCGGGGGTTCGAGTGTAATAACAATAGTTAGCGCGAGATAAATACGGGGTGAGAATCTAAACAGGTGATGCGCGGCTTTATTTTTTTTTAATGCTACTTCCATTGTACTACTTTACAGTAGAAAGGGTAGCCAATAAAACGCGAGTTAACACAATATAATTGTTATTTTTTTGGTTAATATTTTATACCTTTGTTTGCTGGTATGCTACGAGCGGGATTGTTGGAATTCCTGTGTTAACCTTACCAAAAAATAATAAACACTGTGTCTACAAGTGTCACGTGAAGGGGTATCTGTCTCTACTCTCCAGCCTTTGTTACTGTTTCGTATTTTAACAATTAAAATTGTTGTGTTAACCAGAAAACAATTGTTACAAATATCACACAGAGGAAACAAACACTAGTTTGGCCTATTTAATTAAAGAATCACGTTGGCTACACCTGTAGAAAGTCAACACAGCAGTTCGGTGTAGAGAAGTAAGGCGTACGTATTTGAAATTTAAAACAATACAAACACAACTGAAGACACTAAGTGAACACATAAACGTTAAATTAATAATGTATTATTTAACAGACGTTAGTGGAGGTAACGGCCTTCACCGAATATTTACAAGCACCGAGTGTGATAAGGATATCGAAACAGGTTTTTTTTTTTATAAACTCATGACTAGTTGGATATAGCGCCCTTCCATATAGCGCTACCCTCCTACAGAGCCGTGAACAGATCTTCAACGACTCGTGCACTTTACATAATTTGGAATTCTTCAATCTAACACTTTAGTGCCGATTTCACAGGCCAACAAATGGTGGCGCTAAATCGAGGTCCGACTGTATTTTAAAGCTGTCTTAATTGGTGGGAAATTTATTTGTCTCTTAAATCTATGTAACAGTTAAACGGTGACTGCAGGATGATTAAAAATGATAGAATAGTAAAGGTAAGTTGGACTTCGAAGGCTTCCACGGAAACACAGGTAAATGCGACGTAACAATTGTACGATCTGTGATAGAAGTTACGTATCACCGATTTCTTCTGAGCTTACAGGAAATTAATTGTGCGATTCGTTGCCCAAGTTCAAAAGATAAACACTATTTAAGTACGTGGAGTGTCGTGATAGTGTCTGCTAGGGTTCATCAAAACACATTAAAACCTGTTCAAAACGGAAACCTGTCTAAATGGGAAGAATTCTTCGAAACCGTGCGAGTCCGGTTTACACAGGTTTTACTGTAGGGGAGGACGGGGCAACTTCGGCACGTTAAGAATAAGTTAAATTTTGTGTAACAAATACTGCTGTGAACTGAAAGAAAAGCGTTGTTTATTGTCTACCAGAATGTAACCTTACCATAGAACTGGTTAAAATCAGTTTGGAAATAAAAATAATCATAATAATAATAACTTTATAAAAAGATAACAATTGCCGAAGTTGCCCCCATATTAGGGACAACCTCGGCAACAATAATGGGGCAAGATAGCAGGTATATAAATTTGTGTTATTAACATTGTATAAGTTGGAATTCACTATTAAAGCAAAGAAATACAAGTCCAAAAACCTATTCAATTATCCTTGGCTTCTAGTGTGGCTTTGTATGGGCATCCAGTTATTTCTTCTGCTTGTTGTTTGCGGTCAAATCAAACCATAGCATAACACGATCAGGAACAAGATCGGCAACACTGCCGAAGAAGCCCCAATAGTCGTGATTTAGAAACATTAGCTGCAACCCTGAGAATAGGGTACCGAGCCATGATCTGGCCACGTGAATAAGTTAATGTTTTATTCTTCTAACACGAAAAATAACTTTCGATATTATGGAATTATAACAAAACATGCCAATTCTATATAAATGGAAGCAAAATATTATAAGAAATTGAATGAAATAGACAACTTTCGGAGAACAACACAGACACCACACTCAACGAGCCGTCATTAAAACTCAATTGTTTAGCCTGTAAAAAAGAGTCTCCTTTTATTTTGTTTCAAAGAAAATTTAATTGATGAACTAGTCCCGTCCTCCCCTACTACTTTTGGAAACTGATTAATTACACATATAGCCTCTTTAACCTTCTATGCAGGTAAACACTCATTTGACACTTGTACTAACCACAGGGCGCTGTTTAGTACTGCAGTACTTGAATAGACAACTGCTCTTCGTTTTGCTATAGCCTATCTCCTTTCTTGATCTTTTCCACCCCTTACCTCATTCTGCATCTCTTATACAACCTGTAGTTCCCGGACAGCCTGTAGTAAAGCGCAGTGAACTACATTCTTTACCTCTATTACCAAACAGGTAGATTGTAGAGCGGTATTTTTCTTGTTTGGAGAGATTTTAGACGGCCTTAGCATCACCAAGGTTCGAATTTGATTTACCGGGTGCTTAAAGGAAGTATGCTAAAAATAAATTTTTACCCGATTTGGTAGCTAGAAGAACTTTCAATGGTTCTTATAAGGGGTGCATCTATATCTCTAAATGACAGTGGGGATAGGTTTCCTCGAAATTGGTGTCTCTCCCCCCCTGTTTGACTGTTAACTTCATCTTCTTATCGTAATCAGAGGGGGGGAATAATCGATAAACATTCGGAGTGACATCCCTGTCCGTTTATCAAAGTCTCTACGCGCTTAAACATCTTGAATAAGAATAACACACAAGAAACACAGAGAAAATTAAGTCCTTCAATCGATATATAAATGGTATTTACCCCAATGTATCTTAGTATTAAGTAAAATCTGAAAGAAACTCTGCAGAAGGACATAGCATCTCCGCATTGTTTCTGAAAGTCTAAAGATTTAAACAAAGATAAAACTCACCCCGTGTGTAACATCGTCCATTCGCAAGAGGGGAAACAGCATCTTAGACGTACGGCATAAGAACTAAGATGAAGATTTAGGGGGCGAGGATCCGTAGGGATCAGAGTTTGATGTGTAATATAGAAGCGCTACATACGGGATAAAATGCATCTGTTTACAACTCGGGAACGAAAACTCTTCATCAATGTGTGTGTCAGTAACGAAGAATATCTACTCATAATAAACTCATAGTGTGTACAGAAGACAGAAGTGGTAGTGTCTACTGACCAAAACCATTGATTTTTTTGGTAAGGGTGATTAAATACCGCATTTCTCTTCGGGTGCCTACATTAAATACAATCGATCACCCTTTCTCGACCGGATAAACGAATAAATACCTGGTTAATAGCCAAGTCTAAACCTATTTGTATCCAAAATTGGATTTATATAAGCCACTAGAACAGGAGGATATCATTCCATCGCACTTGTCAGAGCCGGCACATCAGCTATTCCTGCTCCGCTGATTCAACATTTACATCGATAATGTTCTAGATCTCGCCATCTCCGCTCTGATGTCGACCTTATCTCGATCGGTAACAGTCACCCCTCCTCTAACATATGTATTCTATCGGCAACAATCGAATCCGACCTATCGAAGTGACGTATAAATCCTGATCCCCTCTTAAAATCCAATGTACAGTTCTGTAATCTGGTGGTTCAATCTTTAAAAACAAGGACAAACATCTCGATAAAGCGATTTTCCAAGATTTCGGGTGGCTAAAATATCTCGGAATCGAAATTTAAACGATAAACCTCCCGTATAAAATTCTATTGTTCTACAGAAAAACGGCAATATATCAATTTCTATATGTCACATTTACCTATTTATGAGAGTCGGTCCGAGTCTATGTGATGCATTTGAATACACTACCAACAACACCAGAATAGAATCCCGGTTTTATAGTTGAACACAATAGAAATAACATTGATCCGCAATAAAACAAAGGCGCACAATTAACCGAGTAGGTCTTCTATTCTTCTGTCTAGTGTACGGCAATTTGAAGTCGTTTTACACGTCATTTCCACGCTGTAAAATGTGGTAAATGCATAATTGGAAGTATACACAAGAGCGCGTTAAGTGTGAGGGACTTATGATTAGCCGTGTGCCATTAAATAAACACGATACGAGAATTATAGGGGTGGAAACCCCGCACAAACGTAGACAATAGTCATTTATCGACAGCTGCCACTGCGGATCTTCACTATCGATTCGAACTTCCCCCGCTTATTGCGAATAAGCTAAGCTGATAAACTAATGAGCTACAATTGACACCAAACTGACCATAATTTAAGGCGTTGAATTATACATGACCTTTAACTCCAATAAAACCCATCGCGAAGTAACACCTCTCGCCCATTGATACACTAGAAAGTAAGTAAATAAGGAAATACGGGATTTAGTTCCCTAAATCCCGTACTTTCTTGTGTTAGGGGAGCAAAAACTACGCCTAGATTCTAAGGGATATTTATGATTTACCCATCGATTTTGTATTATTATGTATTTGTGACGTAATTAACGGTCACACCATTCACCAATGGTGCAGAGCCAACCTATGGGATCGACTCTATCGATCGGGTAGGTAGGCTTTACGCTACCAATTACCGTTGATGTAGAGAAAGTCTGCCCGAAATTGGCTCCGTAACTTACAAGTCGGTTCGTGTGTCTGTTCTCCCGTTTAAACTTGCGGAATAACCGATTAGAATATTAAAAAACTTGTGACGTATACGCTTAACTGTGTAGAACTCGAGTTAATAAGTAATTACGCCGTTCGGAAGTTAACACAGGAGAGAGAAGTGTGTGAGTAAGAGCAGACAATGGTAAACCCACAGCCATGTATTCGGAATATTGAGTCACGGGTTCGGATTAACGTCCTCCCGGTTTTCACCCCAAAGGAGATTACATTCGATATAACGTCGGAGGGGAGAGCGGTCTCTACTCTCCATTCGGAAATTCGGACTCGACCTCCCTATGCGGACGGGTCTCTTCCCCGTGTGTCGGGCCCACGGGAAAATTCTCTCTATCTGTCTCCGTGGGGAGGAGGGCACTCGGTGGATCGTCGAGTTCGTGACGCGACTGCATACTACCCGATTAGTCGTCAAACCCGGAGCTATTTCTCTGTTAAAAATTCCATACCGACGCAACATCGGGACATTAAACTAGTCGACACTAACAACCATAGGTATTTGGGCGCCATCCGCAATCTCCTGCTTAATTGGTGACCCGTCTTGCCACTCTTCTATCCAGATTAGGCTCTACCTCAACCTCTTGGTGCGCTGAAATTTCCCTCCCCGTGCGTTTTTTCTCTCTTAGTATATTAGTGTTTATTCTGGTAAAACCCCTGGCAAAACGGATAATTTTACTTTTCGGGGAGGGGGAGTGAAGTTCCCAGCTGGAATGAAATGTAACTCAATAACTGCAACTAAAACCGCTACATCCTGCAGGCCGCATAAGTATAATTTGTTGGGAAATCGTCTTCCCGGGTGGCCCGAATAAGTCGGGTTCGTGGTTTCCACCCCCGACAGATCTACAGACGTTCGAATAATCACGGGTCCGAATCGATTCTGAAGGGAATGCTCCCTGTTTGGTCAGGCCCGCAACTGTGGGCACGGGCCCACAGTCTGAGGCCCGAAGTTGTGTTAACGCGTATAACAATAGATTAGTAATCGCAAGACGAAGAGCAGCGTATTTAGTTTCGTCCAAGAGGGAAGAAAGACACAATATATAGCTTCAAATTTCATTACGTCCCACTGCGGGACCACGGAATTGGGTAGAGGGCTATAAATAGACAGAAGGGAGACAGAAATGCAGAAAAAATAAGCACAATACCAGGCCATTCCCCCTGTATTGTGCTTACGTCCTTTACAAGATTAGTAAAAGAAATAAGCAACGATTCAATACGTCACAATACCCTATTAATTACCCTATAACTCGCGTGTGAAGGGTACAGAAATTATCGACGTAATAAAAAATAATCGGGCCTAAATAATTGCAATTATACAAACTCCATTAACCGGGTTTTTTAGCTTCCTTACAGCAAAAACGCCCAATTAACAGCTGGATAAAGAAAGAACAATTAAAAAACTTGGTGTACAGACGAGTCGTATTAAGCACGGTTTTCGATTATCCGGGTAGTCTACTTTAATAGAATTTAATCAGTGTTGTTTGGGCCTTTAATTTCCAATTTTCCTTTCTAGAGGCAGAGACTTTATTTCCTTTATCGCTTTCTCGTTTCTTTTTGTATGGCAATTTATTTAACGGTTATTGTTGCAATTGTTCTTTTATTAATTCTTACTTTCGATCGGGAACGTCAAAATGTATTCTGTTCGCGTCGAACGGAAAACATCTGATAGTGGACCGCCTTAATAGATTTCTCATCGGGAGAGAACTTTAAATTTCATTGTAGATCCTGGACAAATTTTAGTAGAAGTCGATAAGATCGGTCCATTCGGTCGGACGTTTTAATCGCCCTGACCAATTGAAAAAGCCTGAAAGCTTCGACTTGCCTTAGATTAGCACATGACGTT
This sequence comes from Centruroides vittatus, assembly GCF_030686945.1. Classification (NCBI taxonomy): domain Eukaryota; kingdom Metazoa; phylum Arthropoda; class Arachnida; order Scorpiones; family Buthidae; genus Centruroides; species Centruroides vittatus. The sequence continues at coordinate 138,729 of NW_027122705.1, forward strand.
TCAACACGAGGGATTGGAATTTAGGAGGCAGAGTTTGGCATCGGTGTAGAAGCGTGCCTGCATTTTGATGGGCTCAGAAGAGTGCCACATTCTCATAGCTCAGAGAAGTGCCTTCATTTCGATGGGCTCAGAAGAGGGTCTGGATCCTCATCGCTCAGAGAAGTGCCTTCATTTCGATGGGCTCAGAAGAGGGTCTGCATCCTCATCGCTCAGAGAAGTGCCTTCATTTCGATGGGCTCAGAAGAGGGTCTGCATCCTCATCGCTCAGAGAAGTGCCTTCATTTCGATGGGCTCAGAAGAGGGTTTCCATCCTCATCGCTCAGAGAAGTGCCTTCATTTCCATGGGCTCAGAAGAGGGTCTGCATCCTCATCGCTCAGAGAAGTTCCTTCATTTCGATGGGTTCAGAAGAGGGTCTGCATCCTCATCGCTCAGAGAAGTGCCTTCATTTCGATGGGCTCAGAAGAGGGTCTGCATCCTCATCGCTCAGAGAAGTTCCTTCATTTCGATGGGTTCAGAAGCATATCAACATATAAACAAGCAAGGAAGCATATCGGCATTTCAGATAGGCATAAAATCATACTAGCGGATAGACATCCCGATTTTTTCCTATTACCAGCGGACTAACTCGAATGTGGGTTCGACATCATCCACGATAACAAGGAGCAACATCATTGCATGAATCGCTGGTAAAAAGAAATGGAAAGGGTTCGGATCGCATCCCTAGCGAAGGTAGGCCACTCAACCAACCGGAAGTAGACATTTCTGCTCACTTACCCACGCATACATTACTAAAAGAGACGAACAAAGGACCGGGATCGATCGGCGACGTCCTTTAAAATTGCGAAGAGGCATTTTTTACAAATCCTATAAAAGTCCTTTACAGGTATATCCGCAGTAGGTTAACCATCTTTCCAATGGCCGTTAAGAGGATACGTGGTATCCCAAACGACGCCACAAACTCTCTATAACAGGAAGACGACGTCGATTGTCTCAATCCGACTCTCCCGTTTCCAGCGATTTCCTAAACCGTTGCATTTTTTCCCATCCGGCATATTATCCAACGGTTTGATGGCGCTTAAATCTTTATGCCCGTCTACAACACGCCAAATTATACTAATAAATACCTTATTAACGATGGTAAATTGATTCTAGTCTTCGGGCAAATTGATAAGATAATACGCATACATTCGGCCTATTCCATCTTTGTTTCTTTCTTCACCCCCATTTTTTTTCCACGTTATATATATATAATTTGACAGTTTTTCTTTTATCTTGTGTCGGTATAATTCTGTTCGTGACAAATTAAATCAGTGGTAAACTCTTGCCAGATTTGCAATGCAGATCGAGGGGATGATTTTCTTGATACTTTCTCGTATTACGACCTTATACGTTGCTCTATATCCCCACAACGTCTAACGCTACAATACGTATTTATTTCGCCTGTATGACACGGTTTTTAATTGTTCTCATCCCTAGCCACGTGGTTTTAATTCGACATTTTTGCTGTAAAGAAGTACAAGACCCGGTTAATGGAGTTACTGAAGTTTTAATTATGTAGGCCCGATTATTTTTTTTATCACGTCGATGATTTCTGTATTCTTCACACGTGGGTTTATAGTGTAATTGGTACGGTATTGTGACGTATTGAATCGTTGCTTACTTCTCTTACTAATCTTATAAAGGACGTAAGCACGATACAAGGGAATAGACTGGTATTGTGCTTATTTTTTCTGCATCTCTGTCTCTTTCTGTCTATTTATAATCCTCCACACAATTCTGAAATAGAACTTAAAGATCAGTTCTAACACCGAGAAGTGTTATTGCATTGTTTCATCTCTTGAAATTACAACACAGTTTATTCTTTACGTCAGAGTAGTGTTCGGCAAATCATCTTGTTTTTTTGATAGTTTACGACACGTGACCCGAAACAGTGACGTCACTCAAGGTTTTAACACTGTCAAAACTACAACTACTTGTTGTTTACGCGTTTAAAAAAACTGAGTCTCCTTCTATAAATTATTTGCAACGAAACACTTAAGTGAAAAGTTAAATAATTGCATCTTAACACGAAATTCCAATTTTCAGAATTGTGTTGAAACAATTTCGCCAATTACTTCTAGTTTTTTAAATAAATTAATTAGTTAAGAACCTGTTGCAACCATATAAGTATCCATTTTCTTGCTTTTCAAGGACATAAATTGATGTTTTTTTACACAAGAATCTGAGGTTAAACCACAGAAATTCCTGCATAAAACAGGATTTAAACGAAACGTAAGTTATGATACCTCATACGAGACTCGATTCGAGTCTACTATTGTTAAATATTCACCGAAACACCTGCGAGTTGTGTTGTGTTCTACCAGCTTATAATTTACAAAGGAACAATTTCTCCTTAACAATTCATAGTTAAAACACTAAAGCAAGCATTAAAACACAATTGAGAAGTGTTTCCGACGAAACAGGACAGTCTATATATAAAGAACAATTAATAAATTTGATAACGCGTGACAAGATCAATAAAACGGCCCAGTCGACCTTTCCAAAAACTAGGCACTGGATTATCTTGGATGCTGTCATGGTAACGTAAACAATAATATAACAACGGTTCCTACGTAATTAAGAATAAGTAATTGGAGACACGGGTTTTATTAATTTATACGGTACTTCTGTATATTAAGAGAGATTCAACGGTAACAATTGTGACGTGGCATTAATGGCACAACTTCGAACGGTACTACACTTATGCAGTTTTCGATGCGAAGGGAGGATCAAACTTTTGATCCTCCCTTCGCACACTTCGCGTCAAAGGTCAAAGGTAAACGACAGGACATTTCTAACGCCAACTCACCCACTATTCTCGGTTCGAGTGATAGGCTGGTGCAGCACATTTCTGTCCTCTTGCTTTCGTCCGACGCTACTGCCGGCCAGACAGGTTCGGACGAGGTTACGAGGGACAGACAGATGCACAGCACGACTCGATGGAAATCATTCGACCCAACGAATTGACGTTGGGAATAGGAAGTCACACGTCGAGCGCGTTATGAAATAAAGAGGTTTTTTTTTGTGTGTAAGAATTAATAAATTGGACGAGGGGAGGACAGGGAAATTTCCCTCTATCTACACCAGCCAAAACCGATTTAACTTACTTTAAATAGGCAAGTGTACGAACGAGAGTTTAAAGCGAATTATTTATTTTACTTAAAGCCCAACAGTGACGTTTGTTACTTAACACAATGACTTATTACGGAGGGGAAAATCATCCCTAGGCCATCACTTATCTTAAAGGACTCCGTAGAGATTACTGGGGACGATTAGATTTGCCGAATTTTACCCACACGTTAATTTCTAAAAGTAATGACTCCAACAGCGTAGTTGGAGATTCAAACTTGGAACAGTTTATAAAACAGATGTTCCCGATTCTCCTAGTGTCGAAGAACAACGAAGAAGCTGTACAGTATATACTTATGAGAGATTTTACAGCGAAAGGGACTAGAAGTACAGCTCGATGCCTTGCTTGTTAGCTGCAGGACGTCAAGCTGTATACTTTTCCCCGAGTTGCACTTCCCTAAGATGTACTTCTAAGTGTACTGTACCTCCATGCTGTACTTCCAAAGCTGTGTTTCAAATTTTCCAAGTAAAAATTGGCAATAAAATAGAAGCCCGTGTTCCGGACAAACGTACAAGTAAATCTAAATTGTTTGAGGGTAGCAGCTGAAACCTCTAGAAACACAAGACCTAAGGCAATTGCCTAGGTCGCCTGTACCTAAAGACCGCCACCGAGAGACATATATTATATAAATCGATAAAGAGCATCGAATAATTCACTTCGCTGACGTATCTTTTTTAAACACATAACTCATAGACCACACAATCGGGCCACGGAAAAGAGAGAAAGGGCAGCTGATAATCGAGCGATTATACTTGTGTTTTCCCTTTATTTCTTAATGGTGCTATTCCCACAGTTTTACGTAACACCGGTGTTACTTTGTGACTAAGAAACGTGCCTGTTTTTAAAAGGGGGGGAGCTAACGTCCCGTAATAAGGGTAATTTGAAAAATGGAGCAACAGGCCAATTTTCGGGTATTAATTTTCCAAGAAAACACGTCACATGCGGGGCAGATATTCGAATAATTGATTATTTTTTTCGGTTAATTTTAGAAACAGGATGCAGCTAAAGAGAAATCGGTGGTATTTTCGCCCCTTTCCTTCTTTCGAAATTGTGGTTGGGCCTCCGAAGGCTGAGTGAGAGACGACGTCTCAATTAGTAGACTACCTTTCGAGATGGAAGCCCGTCGTGGTGGAACCATTGCACCTGCCCCAGTTGGGTTCCCTAACTGTTGACTGTCAGATCGATTAAAATGCCAATTGGAGGAAACCTTAACGAAACGCCTTCCCCCCGTGAGAAATTCGAATTAATTCTACAGCCTGTGTACTCCCGGTTACCAAATACAACGGATCTCTCGTGTATCCCGCATTGTTTTTTAAACACTTTGTAAGTGTGCGGCTTCTGTCGGCTTATAATGCGAACCCCGGATCGTCGATTCAAATAGGTGTACCGTCGAAGGACACCAGAAAAAAACTGTCAGATGGGAAAAGAAGGAGGGAGAATGGCGGTCGAAACTTAACTTGGGCAAGGAGGATGCCTCGGGCCATCTCGAAAGCTACCAGGGAGGCCGCTTTAAGGCCGAGATCGGTTTCTTCACTCGTAAGAGGAAGAGATCGAACAGAAGATAACACCGAAGTAAGCTGGCTTCTAAAGAAAATAACAGTTAAATGCCCGGATTCTGTTGTAGATTACACTAAAAATCATTTACTACTGTATCTATGTAGTTTGTTACACATAAATATAGTAGTATAGAATAACTATAAGAGAACTCGCGGATAACCCGCGCCATCACGGGGAGGAAACTTACAACGTAAACAATAGCCATGATTAAGGAGCAGAGACGTGTAAAAAGTCACACCAGAAACGGCCCAACACGGATGATGATGATAATGAGCAACTTTTATAAGGATGATAATAGATTTAGTATTACGTATTGTAATCGAAATGAAAGAGAAGGGAGGGTGGGAAGTAAAGCCTAAAACACGGGAACTAAAACGAGAGATGGAATTAAATGATTGTACCATTTTTAGGAATGTTTATTAAGTTTTCGGTCCCGCATTTGGGGGATCCGGGAGAAATTTCTGATATATATATATATATATTATCCGTCGTACGTCCTCTCGATTTATTTGATTAATTTCTCTCAACCGCCGAGGGCCCACCCATAGGGGGTAATTGGAGTAGTTGCTTCTCCAAAGATTTATGCCGGCAGAGTAATAAACCCGGTTATAATTATTCAAAAGTATAATATACATTTTCTGTACTTAAGAATGATAATAGGCCTATATTTAACTTTGCTACCATTTATAAAAAGAGGGGGGTTTACACTTATCTCATCATCATCAACACTAGTCATTTAAAATGCATTCCAGGAGAAGAAGAAGAAGAAGAAGAAACTATTTTTTCTAAAATTAACCTTAATGAATTAAGAATAATATCATTTAATTTATTGAGTACACTGGTTAACATTTTAACGAATGGCTGACACTTTTATCGTCACCTAATTGTCTTGAATTTGCTATGTTGACACGTCGTAACAAACGTACCAGGCTCTGGCAGACAGGTTTACCTTAATAAGGCTTTGATATCGAATTAAACCAATCATTAACGACACCTCAACGGGTTGCACCTTGGTTTTTAGCTTTTTACGTGTTTGACCCACCCAATTAGAGACTAATCTATACAGCGGTTGGTCAAATTGTTCCCAATCTGGATGGCCAAGTGGCTTCTCTTCTGTCTGGAAAGTCTTATTAGTAGCCCTTATATAAACACCAACCACGTATATTCTTGTAGAACGTCGTACTTTACGATCGGCAGCATAGAGCTAGACTTAAATGGGCAGGACAAATTGCCCTCATAAATGATAATGGACTGAGAAAAGCGCCCGTTTTGTAAATAATCAAACCGAAACAAGAGACAGACCAAGCGAAAGATGGATGAGGATGCTGCGAGTAGAGGGATGGAAAGACGGATTTGTTAGTAAAAGGGCCTACGTGGCCCCACAACCGAGCAAATTACGTAATAATCCAGGCGTAATTTTGAAAATAAGACAATAAAGCCACATTTAAAGTAAAATTTTAAGCTACTCCGTGACCTTTCTCTTCGTTACGTATCAAGTTTTTCGATCGAAAGACCCGATATGTGAAGGAGAAGAGGTCACAGAGGAATTGTATAAGATGTTATCATCCTCTCGGATCACCGATCGTCAATTTAAGACAAGTGAATCGTACGATTCGGTCAGTAAAAAGTGCAGAATTTCTTAGACGATGCGGGCAAAAATCCATACCGACAGAATTTAAGTGTCGCGGAACCTTTGCAAATGGTAATTTGAATAATTTACGACGACGTTGCGACGGCCAGACATTCAGACTTCCAAATTTACGCATTAATATACAAAAGTACAAGTCTTTCGTCACCGGTAATTTCTCAATCAATTTCGCTGCGCTCTTACACAAGTTGTTATTAAATCCATTAATAGCACATTTATCATTTCTGCTACAGAAAAACTAACCTTTAATTGTTGCATTCGGCTCCGATTTCGATCATTTTTTTTCCTGCGGAATTAATAAAATCGCCATCACTTACGATCATTCCGACAATTTATCATCGTAATCAGACATTAGTTTCCTTATTTAAACAACTGCCGCATACTTTTTACACGTGTTCGCTTCACGAGGTGTCAATGAAACCTCTCTGAATGATAATTTCGGCTGGACCAACTGGTTTTGTTAAAATATGGAATGGTAATGGAATCTTAGTTTTAGATTCGAGCAACTGGGAATACTCCTGTTGTCCTAAATCAGGAGCATTTCCAGCTGCTCACGCCTAAACCCCGTCATAAATAACTGAAAATTTATAAATTTCTCACTCCCAAATGCGTATAATTTGAGTATACGAAGCGAGGAACCTTCTATAATCGAAGACCTCGTACTGTTTTACGTGAATCTCGTAAGGCCTCTTTATTAAAGGCCCACATGGATGAAACCACCGAACACAGTTGGTCGTGGGTTCGTAGAGTTTTACCAGGTTTTCTTCAAATTAGTAACACCTAAATAGGGGCTACTATCCTCTTTCCAAATAAGTAAACCTCTATTAAATCAAAGAACCCAATTTGCGTTAATTTTACCAAGCTCCAATAGAAATTATGATAGGGTTTATAGAGACGACCCTACTAAACCTTTTAAAAAAAAATGGTGGAAAACCTGTGGCGTGCAGTCTGAGCTCGAAATTCACCACAGTAAAATTAATCTTACACCGTTTTATATTATTTCAGGCGCCGCTACCAGCCTCAAAAAGGAGGTCGAACGGGATCTCTGATGTAATAAAACCCCGATTTAGCATCATTATTTCTCGTTCTCCGAAACTCGCATTACATCGAGCGCACGCTAAACCGAAGTACAGCAAACACACGAAATATATTTCATTCACACCACAAACCTCCAAACGACGGCCAGTGAAGGGAACAGGAAAATGATCGCCGTTTGGAGGTTGTTAAAAAATAAATACTGTCGGGAGGTGGCCTTTATTAGAGGTTCGACCGTACGCGATTTTTCTTATGTATACAATTGGCCGTCCGGTGTTCTTTCTACACGGGTCACACAGTATTTTTAAAGCAGTAATGAATTTTGATTAAAAGCCTTTGCATATATCCCGGAGCTACAGGAAATTAAAGTAATTCCGAACGTCATTAGAACTAAGAGTATAATTTCGCAAGTACTTCCGTTTGACATTCAAATTCTCTATTATCTATCAACTAACACAACCCCTGTAATATCATTTTTTTTCTGTCCAACGATAAATCAATTTTTCTTTCATTATTACACTGGATATTACTATATTTTTTAAATGAGAAGTTATAAATCATCATGTGAAGACAAGCGGGATTAATGGAAATCTTCGGACACGTACTGTACTTTTCTCCAAATTACTCGAGTTTTAAACGGTACGTAAGTGCGTAAATTTGACGTCATTCGTGGACTTTCTCATTGTCAAACCGAAGAGACGACGTCAAATTGACGTAAAACCGGACTATCTTTACCTTTATTATGGCACGTATTCGTTAGTGTTCGGAGGAGGAATTAATCGGGAATAATTTACCGCTCCAAACCAAAGATAATCGTAAGCGTCCGTAATTAAATGCGGCCGCAAGAATTCGGAATCCATTAGGAGACATTTCTTTGGGGGAGGGGATCGGTGAAAACGGCGCGACATAAAATGCCAGTGTATAACACGTGGTTTACGTGGGTAATGTCGAGGTTTTACGCCAAGAGCCGCACAACGACCTTGAAAAGTACGCGGAGTGTCGGTCCTATTATGGTTAGAGAAGTAGAGGAGCCGACAAATTTGCGTATGAATTGAGAAGCGGGAACCACATTACCCAGGGAGACGCAAGACGTCGGGTTTGGCATACCAGATTGGCTTACCTCGTTTCCCCAGTGCCGCGGCTCTCTTTATCTCGTAACCAAGGCAACAATTCTGGAAAAGAGCAACAAGTTTTCGGCAGAAAAAGGATGAAGTTTTTTCGATAATTACGGCCAAGAGGACAGAAGAACCCGAAAGTGCTCCTCCCGCGGTTATTAAATTTGGTTTTAGAAATTTAGCGCCCCCTCTCCCGCTCTGGCAAATTAATCTTCCTACCCGTTTTCTTCGCCGCCTCTTTTTGTTCGTTTTTAACAAAGTGTTACGTCGTCGAGCTCGTAGTATTGTCTATCCACGTCACAATCGATTCCGAGCATTCCCCCTTTGTCACTCCAAAGCTATCGCTCGACATTTAAAAAGTCCATAATTTTAGTGGCTAGCGCGTTAATAAGCCCCGGTCTGGAGGGCCCTCGGCTATATTTTTCCCGTCATATGTTTGGACGCGAGCTGCACCAGCCGCGGCTCCAGGCCTGACGTTTTCACACGTATTATTTGATGAAGGGACCTGTTACATATTACACATCAGTGTCGCAGCCAGTCCAAGTCCAGGCCCGAACGTAGTGTAAGATATCAGAGTCACACTACTGTACTTGGTTTTTACACAAGATTCCTTCTACTGTTAATTACAATTGACATTTGTGAGTTGTAACTAATTAGTTTGGAATTCAGAACAATACTCGAAAAACAGTGAGTCCGAGTTCGAATTCCTACTTGGATTTTTGGCCAATAATTTAATGTGAACTTTCTCCATCCTACCCGCTAACAGGAAGAAGTGAGATTGCCTCACTTCCGTCGGTGTTCGATGCTCATTGTGTGTATAGGAATTATCACCAATTTACAGGCTAATTTCTGTCGAAAAGATGGAATTTACCTCTCCAGCTGATAATATAAAGTAGAGAAAAGGAATTAAAACGCCAGAAATTAGTAATTCATCAACGCCTCCGATCTCCGAAATTTATGTTAAGGTGACAAGGAGGGTGTTACCAATCGCGCGCGCGAAGAAACACGCCAACGAGTGTTAATTTATTACGCCCCATTCCTCTAACGTTCGGCGCTTACTTCCGTTAGTCGACGCGTCGAAGCGACGCGACGCGCGAAAGTAAGTTTTAGTCTAGTCGCGGGTTCGGTCCCGGACCTACGAAATCAACTTTCCTCGCCGATCGAAACTGGGGAAGCCGAAGGTCGTCTTTCATCCCCTTACTACTTTCGACGCGTTAATCTGCAATTGTTACGCTAAAACGTCACAAGTAGCGCGCGTCGGTTCTCGTTACTCCGCGTAGGACAAACGCGTTGATGGGGTAGAGAATGTGTCCGAAAGTGTGCGGTAGGGCTGTCATCCCCTCCTCGTACAGTACCTGTATAGAAGAAGTTGGTGCGGTGTAGTGTAAGAAAAAAATAAAAATAAACGAGAGGTCACGAAAATTTCATAAAATTTTATGTAATAACGGAGAATAAAAACGTCACAGAGGAGTCGACTTTTGTCACGTTTTATAAATTACGTGTTAACAAATTAACAGAAAATGCTTTAAAATCGTCCCTCGTCTTTGTACAAAGTTCAATTTCTGCTTACGAGGGTTTAAAATCTTCGCCCTTCTCTAAGCTCGTTTCTACACACGTAATTCTACCCACCAGGGTAGGGACCGTCCTCGTTCCTCCGTCTCTTCTCTCCCCTCACAATTCGGTGGAGGGAAAGGCCTGTTCTTTCGGATTTTAAGCGGCGTCCACCTCGCGGGGGGAAGAAAGGGGAGGAGGGCGATTGGAAAAAGAAGAGCGCATACAATAACGTAAATTGCGAAGCCGAAATCCCGGGTCTGGATAATTTCGTTAACGGGGAAGAGACGAGAGATAAAAAAACTTTCCCCCATATCCGGAACCCGCCGTTCCTCGTTTCCGGTTCCGTCGCGGCTCCCTTTTTCGGAAGGGGGACTTAGGGGCCCTTCACCGCCCGGAAAGACAGGAGGGGAGGGGCTCCGGGCGTTTTCCGTCCTCGCGACAGAGCGGAGGAGGAGGAGGGGGAGGAAGAGGGGGAGGAGGGCGTGACCGGACTGCGGAGAGAAGGCCGAAGGCGCGCATTCCGGACACGTCCGCGTCGTCCGCTCCGGCTAAATGTTTTCCGAAAGCCGTTTAGAGTCGGACGGATACTTAAACGCGTTTTTCGCCTCCCCGGGGACGCTTCCGTTCCCCTCTTTTCCCCCGCTCGCGCCCATTCCGCCCCTCTGCCTCCGCCGACGCCCAGATGTTCGGACACGCGGGAAGCTAAAATAGGTAGAAGGCGCGCGGCGCGCGCGCCGGTGGGGGAAGATGACTTTCGGGTTCCTTCCTTATTCTAATGGAAGTGTCGGTCGGAAGGAACGTAACGACGGACTCTCTTCTTCCCGAATACGGCGGGAGCCGGGAAGAAGAGAGCGAGAAGGGAAGACAAGGCGGTTCCTCCCGCTCCGTTGACCTCCGCGCCTCTCGTCCGCGGGCGAAGGGCGCGGACGCGGTACGGGGAGTTTTAAAACTAAGGCGTACGTCTAAGGGGGCGGGGAGAGTTCAAAGGGGAGGAGGACCCCGGACGTAGCGCAGTTGGGGGGCGGTAGAGAAGTGTAGGTTGTTGACAGAGTCGCAGCATCGCGGCTCCAGCAGACGGGCCAAACAGTAGAGCAACACCAGAGCCAACTGGACGGGGACGGCCACTCGCAGCACCCTGCGCAACAGAGAAGGCTTCTTCTTCCTCTCGTCTTCTTCTTCTTCGTCCGGACGGATTTCGGAAGGCCTGAAACAAAAATGGAGTCTCGGTTACAAAAGAAATAGAGTAATTCGTTTCCCTCTCGCGGGGTCTTCGTCCGCCGGCACGCCACCGACCCGGACTCGAACCCGGATTCCCGGGAGCGAACGGGTGGAGACGTCGGCGGCGAGGGGGGAAGAAAAGAGAACCTCCCACGCTACCAGCTGGCGCTTCCTCGTCATTGGTCACGTTTCCGCTCGAGCGTCTTCCAGCGACGAATTTCCAATTAGAGCCGTCGTTCGACTCCGTTCTCTCCTGTCCTCCGCCAATCGCCTTGGCCACCGGGCGCGTCTTCCGCGTCGAAATTCCCACCCGGGGAGACCGCGCGGGTTTTCGTGGCAAACCGCGATTACTTTCTTTTACGACCAATTACGGCATCCGGCCGAGGACACAAATAATTTCCAGGGACACAACCGTGTAATTTCCAGTCGTTTCTCTTCCTCTTCGTTTCGTCCACTGGGTTTTCGGGTCCTCTCGTCGCTCGTTAAAATTCCCCCCCCGCCCATCCCTCGCATCTCGTTCCGTCGCCGCTTCCCCACTCCTTGCGCCAGGTACGCGACGTCGCGGGCGTACGCCAAACTTCCACTACACGTTTGAGATCGCTCCTAGGCCGGGAGGGCGGAGGGGGTAGGGAAGCCATGACTCGTTCGGAACTACCTTCGTCTTCCGACCCTCCCCGCACGAGAATTCTCCAATTTTAGGTCGGGAGTCGTTTTGGGTCGGCGCTCCGAGTGGTTCCCCGGAGGCGGGCCGGTCGGTGGCCGCCAACCGCTCATTTCGGTCGATATATCATGGGAACGAGAGAACCTCTTTTATGGCGTTTTGGCACGCGACCTCTTAACGAGGGCCGACGACTCGGAAAGGGCCCGACACCCGTAAATAACCTTAGTTCCACGTCCGTAATGCGAGCCGCGTGCGGGCGCGCGCCGACCGTCCGACGGTCCCTCTTACCCCTCAAACGCCTTCTCCTCCTCCTCCTCGCCCTGTTCCTTCGGTCGGCGCGCCTCCGGCTCGAGCGACTCGGAGGCCTCCCGGATGCCGGGAAGGGCCGGGCTACCCTCCAGACGTTGCTCCAATTCTCGGACCAAGGCGCGCAGCTCCTCCAGTCCTCGGTCTCGTTCCTGGTCCTACTCGAAAGTAAAGAAAGTGGGTGAGAAAAGGGCAGTCCTCCTTCCCTTCCGGCCCTTTTACTTACCGAAATTTCTGGAGAAGAGTTTTCTAGTCTTCGACTCAGGTCCAGGAACCTGCTCCACAGATTCCGGGTCAGTCGCAGTTCGGCCGTCAGGTCTCGATTGCTGCGAGAACGATTACGTCAGAGAGGACCCTCGGGCGCGTTCCGTAATTGCCCCCTCGACGTCGGTCGTCGGACGGAGGCCATCTGCCGGGCCGTTTCCGAGCGGGAGTTCACCCCGGGGCCTTACCCATCCATCAGACGCGCGCTCCCCCTTCGCCGACCGCTTTCAATTTGGAGGGCCACACAGGAGGGCGGAAAGCGCCTCCGGTCCTGGTCCCGGGGAGGCCCTCCTCCCAACTCCTTCGGTTCGGGAGCGGGGAGGACCGAACGGGCGCCGGTGGAAAGGCCTCTCGGCCCGTCGCGTCGCGTCGCGCCGCGTCGAGGGTGGCGGCGCCACTTACCGTCGGTAGACTCCTTCCCACAGACGATAGGACTCGGTGACCTTCTCCGGTAGGGAGGGGTCGTTGCGGCGACGCACTCGCAGGTTGACGGCCAGCAGCCGCTCCCTGGTCTCCTGCAGGGCGCGCAGCGACACCTGTCCGAAAGACACGAGAGAACGTCAGTCCGTCAATCGAAACGGGAATGGGCGGCGCGTCGGTTCCGCGTGTGAAGTCGGGCAGCCGGATCGCGCGGGGGGCGATCGAAAGACGTCCATTTACCGTAAACCAATTTGGGCGGACGGTCCTCCGGGATTCCGCCCAATTACGACCCGGGGTCGTTGAGCATACCAATGCGCTCGGCGCCGCCGTCCGCTCGACATCGGGGAAGAACGGACGCTCGGCGTCGTCGCCGTCCGCCCGCCCCCGTCGTTAGCGGCGGGCGCGCGCTTAAGTGGACGACGCGACCCCCGGGACGTGAGTGGAGTGACGAGCGTCGATCGATGCGCCTCTCGCGCCACGGGCGATAATTGCGCCCCGAACCCGGTAATTGCACTTTTCCCTCCGACTCCCGACCCCGGCGCTCGAGTGCCGCCATCTGTCGACGGCCGCGGGAACCCGAATGTGGCGACGTAATCACCTGCAACGAGTCGATCTTCTCTTCCAGTCGGTCGAAAGAGGGTGCGGGCGAGTAGTCCTCCGACTCCAGCTCCCTCACCGAGCGGTCCAACTCCTCCAGATTCTCCCTCAGCTGCTGGCTCTCCTCCTCTTCTCCCCGTTTCTCTCCCTCCGCTTCCGCATCCTCCTCCTGTGGCTCCAACTCGTTCTCCATCGTTTCCCACTTCTCGATCAGTCCTGAAAAACCAGGAGACTGTGTAAATTCGGTAACTTAGTTCGCCTCCCGCCCCGTAGATGGCGCCACCAGCTACGGAACGTGATAAGCCAACGTAATCGAGTCGCGCGCGCCGCAACCTCGCGCACTTTCGAAAACGGAAAAAGAAAAATAAAGGGCGGAAGTACTCACCTCTGACGTCGAATCGGGCGTTTTCTCGCGTGCTACTCAAATGGTCATCGATCAGCAACAGACAATGCAGATGAGCGCGGCAGGTAGCGATCAGCTCCGCCTGTCGACGTAAATCCGGGGATTAGGCTCTGTACTTCCGGGTGGGGCGCGCCCGCTCTTCGCTCCCGAAATAAAAAGGAAGAAGGAAGGGCACGGTTGCCAAAAACAGCCGTTTACAAATAAGGTAAACTACGTTCCCCGCCGGCCGACAGACGGCGACACTCGAACCTTTCCCTCCCCCTTTCCGAAATAACTCGTTACGTCACCCACTTTCCTCCCGCGCCAAGAAACGGTAAAAACTTCTTCGACTCCGCCCTCGCGCGTAGTTTCACACGTAAGCGGAACCCGTGTAAGTTATCGCTACGCGCCGGCCTAGGTCGGAGGGGGAGGAGGACATTCCATGCTCGACACTTCCGGTTTGGTAACAATCGAAACGGGGGGGGGAGAAACGGTGGCTTCTAACTTCTACTTATCGCTTCGGGTGCCAGATGGCACGACCGTTTTTTTCGTCCGGGGAGTTCCGAGTTATAAATAAAAGGGCTTTTTTTGCCACGCGTGGACGAAAATCGTTAATGTGGCGGTTGTGTCCGAGTGGCGGGCGACAAGAGCTGTCCATTGATCGATAACCTCCCCCACAGGCCGTTTGGTATCTGGCGAGTGTGACGTTAAAAGTCAAAGCTTCCCCACCCATTTACGCGGAGAAAAAGAAAAAACTATCCCCGTAGAAAGGGAAGGAAACTAAGGGTCCGCTGTTCTAATTAGCTTACTGAAGTGATTACGTAGTGTTCCCTATACTGTTAAGTGGCTTAAAAACTTTAATGCACGGGAAGAAACTAAATGGACACAAAAGGAAGAGGGCTGGCAACTCGCCATTTTTTTCTGCCTGTCCCCAGAATAACACGAGAAACACAAGAAAAACAGAAACGTGCAGTACGATCAATTATGTAGATTACAAGACCTGAATAACTGTTGTTTATTCCGGAATCGTAGCAATTTTTCGGTACGTAATTGTCCACGTCATCCGCGAGATTTACGCAATTGCTAGTCACGTGACTTATCTGACCCCCGAATAACAAACGCACTAGCTATGAGGCCCACTACGTTTGTTTCCTCTTCTCCTTATACACTCGAAATCATATAAATTAATTTTCTAGATTTTAGAATTCTATTATGCGGATTTGGGCCCGGGCCCCAGGACTTTTTAAATTCTTCCCTCCCCATGGACACTAAAAGAACCTTTTTGCTGTTCCCATCGTGGGGGCCGTGTGGTGAAGATCGGGCCCGACAGGAGCTGTCGAGAGTTAGTACGGGACACAAGGTGAATAGAGCCCTTTTGCCCACAGGACACGCTATACCCCGAAATAATAATTAACATTAATTTTTACGGGTAGGAACCACTAAGGACCCTAAATTTTCTCCGGATCCTGGGAAAAATCCCTAGCTTTCCCCCTCTCGACGGCCCCCTATGATAAATATATACAATACATCACGTTATAAACAGTATGGAAATAAGTCGAAGACTTAGCCAATTAACTCGATATTGCGATTTTTAATATTAATTTTCCCCGTTTTAGCGTTTATAAGGAGGAGTCATCGATCGGAAATCGCAGAAACATTTGAAAATTTCTATTTCTTATAGTCGCCACAAGATGGCGCCACCTTTCTTATTAGTTGCCATCCCAGAAAGATACGTACAGTACTATAAATCTTTCGGAATGGAAATTGCGGCGATTTTTCGCTATTAAACTGTTAGTTTAGTAGGTTAGTAAAAACTGCCCTTATTAACTAATCTATATTTTTATTTTTAAAAATTCTTATCTAGAAACACTGATAAAATGATAAAGACTGGTTTAATATGAGTTACCGTCGTCATCAGTGCACCAAATTGACACGATTACGTCATTTACCCGGAGGTTACAATACTAAAAAACAATTTCAAAGCCTGGAGCTTCTGGTATTCGCCAGGTCTACACTGCAGCGCCATCAGAAAAAAAGTACGAATTCAAATTTGTACGGACGGGGCGCTCACTACTTCGGCCAGGGGCTTTGTTTACGAGCCTTTTACTCGAAAAGACAGCAATTATAAGGTTCGTCTTCTGCGGGGCCATCGCAAGGGGAAGCTGGGAATTTATTTCGAGACCGGAGAAAAACTTAGGAGTTCTTAGAAATAAAATTGTTTAAGACTGCTTTTTGTCAATAAAGTAATATTCTATGTAATTCATTTATTCAAAAAACAAAGCTAAAGAGGCCCGCTCTACCCGGGCCCAGTACAAGCTCATCCACGGTGCCTAGTGTCCAGTCACGTGAGTATCAACACAAATGTGTTGGGCATGTCACGTGGCCTTAGCTAGGGATAGGGTGGACCGAACTGGGGGCCTCCTAGGCACGTGGACGCTCTACACATTTAATAATCCTCCACCGAACGCAACACGAGGGAAATCTGCCAAGAGGTAGGAGAGTTTAAGTGTTAGGTGTTAGACACGTGAAGACCCGGGAAACTCCAAGTGGAATTCGTTTATAAGTTTAATTAGTTAAGGTTACGCGGGAATCGGTGACAATGGCCGCGACGTAACAAGGGAAGATCGAGTATTTTTCCTCTTTCTACCCATCCGAGCCAATTTTATTATTCAATTGACTAACCTGGATGATAAAGACAGATAAGTCTTTATAACTTAATTACAAGTTTTGACATACGTAACAAGAACACTTAACGTATCTTTGACCCACATCTTAACTAGATTTAATTACGAGTTTAAATTCGGTTACGTACGGAACTCGTGAACCTCCGTCAAGTGAACACCAGGATACGTTTTCTTCTCCCTACTTTAAGTACTCTTAAAGACGCGCGTATATTCGAATGTCGGCGTCGAAAACGGGAACCCGAAAGGGTGAACACGCAGGCGTAACGTCAGACGTGTTAACACGCGTTTGACACTTTATACACGCGATTCTGTGACTTAGAAGTGACCTCATAACGAAGCACTCTACCTAGACTTTTGAATCACCCCTTAGTGTTCCTATAAATTAGTGACCTAAATGTTTACGAGGTACTAAAAATTCTGTTTTTCTTGTCTACGTCACGGATGGCCAAAATTTCCAGGTATCGATCTTTCGCCCTCGCAATTTCTCATCGAATTTGCGTGGAGATTACGGAATATCGAGAAACTGCACGCGAAGAATACAATAGACTTAACAATAACGGGTGGAGAACATTACAACAGAACGGCAAATCGCATTGTAAGAAATTTCTCCTTTGCAGGATTAGCGATGCTTTAGTACGCGTGGTTTTTGTACTATCAACGAGTGGGTAACACCACCAAACATTCGTGAATTCGAGCGTGACCAACGAGCTGAAGTTTTCCGTGTTTACTTTCACTTGTCTAACGCCTAAATGGGGGTCAGTTTCTCATAGAAAGTCCTTCTCCTTTGACAGATCAGATCGCCCACGTGTTGCGCTGCATCATGCCATCAATCCAAACCTTTGTAACAGAAGTAGATCTCTGTTCAACAATACAACGAAGACACCAGTCGAGTTAGAAATCGGAACCAACGTATCGGGTATACTCGCGAACACTCCGATTACGAAAATTTATCCTATAATTTGCCCTTTGAAAACTCGTGTTGGGTCTTCGGCACGGTTCGGACCCCACAAAGCACGCAGCAAACGCAAACGTTTTCGGGAATTGCCTGACCACTTCGTGCCACGTGAACTCGAGAGTGGTACGAACCCACTCTACTTAATTTTGCATTTTAATCCTGGTGTTTTCATTTAACACCGCATAAAAATAATTTATATAGGTTAACACTCCTCGGGTTTTTTGCGTTGCAAATTTATTCTCGGTTTTAAAACCAAATTTGGAATGAAATATCCGGTTTCGAATTTCAAACTCGAAATTTTACTTCCCCTTTTTTGTTTTCCTCCCTTATAGGGGGATGCAATAGGGTGAAAGTCCTACAGTTTGGTTTGGTTTGGTTTATATGGTTACGGCAACGCGACACTTGGAAGATCTGTCGAGGGGGATGCCTCCCGAGAGGTTTTATGGGAAACTGCCCCCTATTTTGGTGTTACAAACGTGAAGAAAAAAAAACCCGGAAAACTCCGCGTGACCAGGCGTAAACCCACGACCAGTATTAGATGGTTTTATCCACTCGGGCACACGTGAAGGCCCTACAGAATTTTCTCATGCAGTTTTAGTGCTAAAGCATAAAGGGTGTCGACACTCGAATGGGGTGCAGCAAAGTGACGTAACCGAGGAGATACTCTAATAAAACTAACCCAAACTAATCTGAGGGACCATTTCGCCCTCGTTAACTCTCACTCGAATCCCCATTATGTAAATTAATCACCCACTTGGCAGCTCGTCCAAGGCCGATTCTACCCCCTTCCACACTACTTCGAGTGCAATTAGTGTTTCCACGTATTTAAATTCTTAAAGAACAAACAAACGCGAGCGGAACGAGTAAATTGCTCCATCCTCGATTGGCCAATCGCCGACGTTCTTACTCGAAAGAGTGATTCCGAGTTATGCTCTTTAAACTATTTTCGGGTGTCGAGCATTTTACTATCTAGGTTAATACAAATGCGCGTTGTCACCCCCTTACGCGGGTGTTTTTTCGTTCCTTAAACAACCGAACCTCCCCCTCAAATACTTCAAAAATGGCGGGTTGGAACGTCCACAGCAGGACGGATTCCAATTGTTCTACATTCGGGGGTGGATAATACGCACGCGATGAAAAGTAAAACGGAATTAATGCCGGAACTTCAATATTAAAACATCCCGGATAAAAGAAAACGGGCGCTCCTTCCTCCATTTTAAATAGGGATGTGGAAAAACGGGCGCATCCCGGAAACGAGAGTTAAACTTATGATTTCGAACAAATACAAAAAAAAAACACGGAGCTCACCTTTTGGGCAGAGGTGAGGCCGCGCCTATCCGCCAGGCTACTGCGCGCCACGTGCAAGGCTCTGGTAGCCTGATCGATAACATAGAGGAAGTCTTCCTCGTCGGAATCGGTATACGACTGCTCTCGCTCCTCCCCTTCCGGAGCGAGCGGAGGAGGATGAGGAGGAGGGGGAGCCTCCATTAGATCGTCGTAGTCGTCGCCGAATTCCGTGACCTTTCTGAACTCTTCCTGGTCCACCGTCGACTCGGTGTAGGACTCGCTCAGGTATAACGGATCCTGAAACGACGACGAAGGCGGTCAGGAGAGAACGGGATCGAGACGAGGACCGAGACCCACTTACCTGGTATCCGTCCCACACCTGGTCCGAGATGGAGCTCGTCTCTTCTGCGGTGGGCGGCGCTGCATGGAACGCGCCGAAATCCTCTACCTGAGGGAGACAATCGGATTTAACACCGGAAAGACATCCGTCGAGCCGTTCTTAGACAAATATCTTACACGTAAGTCGGAGGAGGGAGAGTGGCTAACGTCTTCCGGATCGGAAGAAGCGGAAGAGCTTCTGTCACGAGCGCACCCTTCCGACCCCCCCGAGAAGGTGCTCCTGGCCGAACGAGAACGTCTCCAGCGCGTACGAAGGCGCGCGGAATTCCTGCAAAAGGAGAGGGAGTGAGGAAAAGGAGAGAAAGAGAGAGAAACAAACGCCGATACTTACAGTTTGGTGAGGGAACCGGGCATGGGCCACGCGCTGAGTTCCGCGTTAGAAGCGAAAAGAGTGACGTCGGGGCTCTTTCTTTGGTATAGCTCCGTCATGCTCCTGGGTCTTCCTCTCCTCCGACCGGAAGAGATCCTCCTCCACTCGGGGCCCTTCCCGTCCCTCTTGCACGAGATCGCCTCCGCCCAAACGCGGGTCGGGGGTTGGTCGTCCGAATCGTCGGTGGTGTACTCTCCGCTGGCATCGCACGAGCCGTCCATCTCTCCCGGGATCTTCTCGATGGCCGAGGGGCCTCCGGGGACCTCCGAGGATCCGTCTCGTTCG
This sequence comes from Centruroides vittatus, assembly GCF_030686945.1. Classification (NCBI taxonomy): domain Eukaryota; kingdom Metazoa; phylum Arthropoda; class Arachnida; order Scorpiones; family Buthidae; genus Centruroides; species Centruroides vittatus. The sequence goes on from NW_027122705.1 coordinate 158,636, forward strand.
TCGTCGCTGGAGTAGCCCACGTCGCGAGCCACCTCCGGTCCCGGGTCCTGCGACGGTCTTTCCGTTACCATGTCGATCGTCTTCTCGCGCTACGCCACCTGCCAGCGACGGAAGAGGCGCGTTAGTCGAGTTTGCGCTGCGCGTTGCCGCGCCGCCGACTCTAAACTCGAAGCAATTCGACCCTCACCCTACATCTCCATTCGCCGGGAACGAATTATCGCGTGTCTAATCGCCTAAGCATTCCGGCCGAAGACGGCCCGAGGCACCCCTTTCCGGCTCCGACACTCCCTTCGACCCTAACTCGCGCCGGGTGATCGTCCTCGGCCGCGTTACGTCACCCCATTGTTTCGCCCGAAACTCGGTCGAATCCTACCGCGCGCGGTTCAAGGCGAACCGGCGTCGCGTCGCGTCACGTCACGATTACGCCGCGCCAAACCGGGGGCTTACGCCAGTAGCGACTGGACGGATTCTATCATGTGATATCCTCGAACATTCGCGTCGCCGCGTAACGCGAGAGTAAGCGCTCGGCGTCGAATCACCGAGTGGTCACTTTCTCCAATTACTCTAGCCCGTCCCAAATCCGGTCGGGCCATTCCTCGCCCACGCGCTTCCTCCGCTGGCGTGAGAGAAGTCGTCACGCCATCCTCATCCTCCCAAACGAGACGGTTCGTGACGTCATTAACGCTCAAATTCGGAAACGGCATCGAGAGGCATGTCACCGCTGACGTAACAATGCCTCGATTATCCTTTTTTGGAACAAGTTCCATCGTAACCTCTCAAACCCCTACTGTCGTAGGCTACCTAAAAATCCCAACCTCCATTTTTCCGGTAGGCTGTGACCTAAGCGTTACGGGTGTACCACTCGTTTTTAAGCACCGTAAGAGCTAAATTTAACACCCTTTACCCTCGGAGGGGAGTTAAAATGTCTGTCTCGAACATTATACATTTACCAGACCATAGAAACGTGCGACAATTTTACCGGAAAAACGAGTTACGCGCACCATTGGCGCAGAAACTAAACGGCAACGTAGCGTTCCGACGCGTCGGTTACGCGACGATTCGAATGGAATGACGCAATCTCACGGACAAATGACCGAATTTCCGTCGTTACGATCGAGTGCCCGGAGAGATTCGTTTAATCGTCCCTTAGAATATTTCCCTATTATTTATTCGTATACGTTCCCCCGTTTAATTTCCCGAAAATAGAAGGAGTGTATGCTTTCGCGACGCCATTACAAAAGGTGCGTGTTTGACGCTAAAAAAGGTTAATCTCTCGTGTCCGAAAGTAGTTTGCGTTAGTCACGTGCTCGGACGCAGTTTACCTTGGCCAATCCGGAAAGTTACGTGTTAAGAAACGAGACGAGAACTCACCTGAAGGAGAAAGAGTGGCGCGTGGGTCGACGTGTCTTTCATCTCTCCGACGTTACGTGCTTTCCGTCTACGTGGCGCATTCCCGTCGAACGTCACCGTCGCGTCCACATTTAATGCGAACAATATTCTTACCTTTCGGTGATCTCGGGCGACGTTTCCCTCCCCCTGTGACGTCGACGTTGGTGTTTTCGCGCCATCGTAACGAAAGCGTAACAAGCGAATCGGCCTCGAACCCGATGCTTGGTTCCGAGACGGAGAAAGAGGAAAAATTGATATTTGAAAACGTCGCTAGGACTTTTCGTTTCCTCCAAGTTTTGCGCTTCGTTTATTGCAAACGAAGCGCAAAACTTTCGAGAAAAAAAAACGAGGAAACGAGCACGGTTTAGGGAAAAATCCCTACCGAAAATAATGACGTCACCAACGATCAGTAAAGAGAATTTTGAAACGACGCGTGACGCGTTGCCACACGAAGGAAGCGCGACCCCTGGCATTATTTAAACACTACTTAAACAATTGGTTCGTTCGTTTCCATTCGGAAAAATTCGCTAGAATAAATTTCCCCCTCATATTTCGGCTGCGAGTGGTGCTCTGCCCCATTGCGTGCTCGGTTAACCCACGACGGGGTTAAGCTTTAAAAAAGGCCCTCTTAGTGCCCACAGAATGGAAAATTAAAAACACTACTACTCGCATTTGTCCAATAATCCCGATGGTACAAAGATGGGCCCCAGGGCGCTCGGTACAGAAGAGCCATAACCCGAAGCTCTAGAATGGGAAAGACTTCTGGTAAAAAAAAAGCGCGCGTTCAAATGGAATTCGAACTTCCATTTGAACGCGCGCTTCTCAAGTCGGATCCCTCCGGTTGGCAGATTTTGCACGGCCATCCGAAACCATCCCATAATTCTTTTTGTGTCAAAACTACTTCACGCTTCGATCTTCATTAGAAAAATCTTCCGAGATCTTAACGACCAGAATTCTATTTACACCGTGTAAATCGGAAGTTAGGACCGACGCACGCGGGACACAAAATTACGAAGACAATCGTCGCCAACCAATCGCGTACCTCGACCTTTCGTATAGCGAAATCTGAAATCGGCATCAACGCCGTGTTTAGCGTCACGTATTACGAACCCGATTCTCCATTTATGTCGCCGAACCAGGCGGTGCACGTGACTCGACACGCGGGCGAAAGTCCTTCGGGAGAATTCCCCCCCGAAGGACTTTCCACGGGAAACTGGCCCCTATTGGCTCGAATTGGGTGGAGAACCCACCCAAACTCTACACGATAAGTTACCGATCGGGTCCGAACCCTCGACCCTATAGCATTAGACAGGGCACGAGCTTCGTTTCAAGTATTGTCACAGCAATGCACCGTACTGTACGTTGGACACTGATCTGTGTGTAATAAAACGAGACCGTTGCTTTATTATTCCGAACAGGTGTGATCGTTAAAGTATGCGTCATACATCGTTTTTATACGTGGCCAACATTTTTTAAAAAGTATTACGTCATACTATGCTGGCGACGGAAGGTTCATTCGGAAATTTAGGGGTGTTCGGGTGAAATTGTGTCAGATCCCTCACTCGATGAGAATTTTTTTACGTGTAAAGACCGACGGATCGGAGGGGGTTGAGCGTGGAGACGAAGAAATAATTCCCTTTCCGTTTATGGAAAACGATCCAATTGTTCTCTCTATTGTTAAGAGGTTCTCCCACGTTTTAATTCGAATTTTAATCCTTTAATGGGGCGATCGGAATTCGACCTTCGACATACTAGCGAACAAAGGTACTGTACGGTACCCGTAAGCACATTAGCTAAACACAGAACCCAACAGGGACTTTTTATATAAGAACACAAGAATTAAATAGGCGAAATTCATTCGATTGTTCGGCCTCTACCGGATTTTTTTCATTAAATATTGTTTATAAATAAGATTCAATTAAACAGACCTTGCTCGGTAGGTACAGGTAAAACAAAGCGATAAGGCATCCAAGGCCGTCAACCATCCTCCTACGTCGAACGTCACGCCCCCTCGATTTATCCAAACAAAACAAAAACACACTTACCCTACTTTGTACGTTAACCTTTTGTTGACCGGAAGGTGTCGGGTGGATACCGGTTCCACCCCCGAATCGCGACAGTAATTGGGGGAGAAATCACCCGGCAATTCGGAAAACACGGGGGGGACTAGTGTTTATCACCTTTTCTCCTCGTGTTAAAAGATAACTTGCAGACACTTTTTTTTTCTCACCAAGGGATTACAAACGCTTAAGCCAAAATTAATTGTCGATTTGATTGTTTTCCTCCTTTTTTGTGGAAAACATGATTCCTGGAAAGTCACTGTAAACAATAAACCTGTTTGGAAAGTAAATAATAGAAAAGTGACGTTTCCTATTCGTTAAATACGTCAACTCGACAACTATGATGTGTTTTCTGGTGTTCAAAGTGTGGAGTAAACAAGTGCTAGTTGCTGTGTATATAAAAAACACCGAAAAGCATTCTTTACTTTAAAGTGCAATGTATGGAAGCGAGAGAACTGCACCCCCAAATTACTAAGACTAGGATAAAAAATAGATGACGTTTTGTTCTTGTGTTTGATACATCCAAAAAATGCTCTGGACCATTTTCTAACCCATGTTTTCGTTTACTAAACCATTATCATCTCCTTACCCTTCCAACACTATCAGTTCCAGTCATATTTTCTTCTTGGGATCATCTCTCTCCTTAATTTTGTAGAGGAATGAGACTAAGGATTTGGACTTTTTTGAACTATAAATAATTGTTAAACTGATAATTACATAATGAAAAATTCTCTTGTGTCAATTTGGAAACTGAAATGAAATGTTTTGGACTTTAGAGAGATCGCCTGTAAGAGAATATAAATCAATTTTGTTTATCTGACTGTACTGTAAAAGTTACCATTAGAGTATCATCACTACACTTAAATTTTCTTTATCTTATTGTCTTTCTGCAAATTTATAGCTTCGGAAAGTGTTTCGGGCAATGCGTTTCCCAGAAGTTGGGTTTAGACGGTCTGAAATACCGGAGAAGTTGCGAGAATGGAAGTTATTGCAATGGTAATGTGACCTTAGTTTAAATTAAAACATTAATAATGCTTAATTGTTAGTACAGAAATGTGAATTGAAAAGTACATTTACTTTGTTTACCATAAACAGTAATTTAAAATGTAATCAGTGGAAATTACAACTGAAAAATTGGAAAAATCTTTATGTAGTGTACCTGTGTATACCCTTAGCAATCTGGTATTCTGCAAAGTTTTCTTTGGTCTCTTCAATGTTTATAATGAGCAATCGGCAGGTTCAAAATAAAACAAAAAATGTGGTTGCATGCCAAGAGTCCGTCTTCCGGGACAATGTAAAAAAACTCGTACGTCACTATGAAATGTGCCCACACAAACTAGGTAACTGTACAGAGAGGTAAAATTAGTGAAACGTAGTACCATTTATCGAATCTCGACATCTCGGATTTTGTAACAAAAAACTAGGGCGCTCAAAATTCCAAACTACACATGTTTAACTCTCAAAACCAAACGTCACATTCTCCGTCATTTTTCCAGTAATTCGGTACAAATATTTATCTCGTGTGACAAATGCTCAATCTCGAGATGCTATCGTTATGGCAAACGTCAAGGTCACGGGCCCGGGAAATTTTCCTATGTCCAGATTGTGCACTGTTTGATTTTCATTTGTTCGCCGGGCAACTTTGAAAACATGGTCGTGCATTCGGAATATCGCTTTTATCCACAAGGTTACAGAAAATTTGTGTACTACTAATGATAAGTGCTGGAACAAATTTATGTAGAGACAAAGAGCCATATCAATGTAATATAGTATTATTACACAGTGTTCTGTAATAAAAGAATAGGGAACCCTACTTTCTGAACTATCCTCATACTAAAATGTATTTTTAGCATATGAAACCAATTTTTTTAAACATAATTTCATCATTTTCCTATACAGAGTAGTTCCAAACTATGGGGAGACACTTCAAGTGTGGTGTTCTGGCAAAGAACAAAAATGGTCCTATCAGTATATGTACAGAAATGTACCAGTGAGGAGATAGTGCCTCTTCTGTTTCCCATTTTCCACATTTTCTGACAGATTAAAGTTGAGAGAAAGGTCTGCTCGGTGGCCACACCTCAACTCCCTTAATTTTTACTCGTGGAAACATATGAAAAGTGTTACGTATACCAAACCAATTCCCAATGGAGCAACATGCAGATTTTACCCATAACACTGTTGGAATAAGGACAGGTGCATTAGTCCACAATACACACGTCAGCTTACAAATAGGACACTTCAAATATCTACCGTAACTCCAACCAAGATTCGTATACCGTACCGTCATGCAATGTTATATCTTGGGTACACCACCAGTAGTGTGGTCTCTCTGGAACTGGTGAATTTTTGGACACACATTAGCAGGACTACTTTCTTTGTCCTACCAGGAGTCTATTTCCAAAGTTTGTCTCCATAGTTTGAAACTGCTCTGTAGAATATTTGAACTTACAGTTTTCAACTTCTTTGCTTGACATAATACACCACGAATTTGCTACAGTTAATTCCCCGTTCCCAATTTTCGATGTACACGTGACAGTCATAGACGGGAAATGCACAACTGGATCTTTATTGGTCGGTAATGATTTTGTACACCTGCACAGAAAAAAATGGAATTAATTGACAAAATAGGATAAAAATTGCAAACAATTCTAAAATTTGGCAATCTGGTTAGGATCCACTACACATGAATAAAATTTGATTAGCAAAATAAGCCATAATTTCTCTTGAAAATTTTACCAAGCTAGTGCATTTATAATAGACTAGGACACAATTTGTTAAGTTTTTTAATAATTAAATACAGAATTTTTTTTACACATAACTAGATAACACTGTTGATAGATGACATAAGTATAAAATTGTAAAAATAATTGCAATAATTATTCGAATGTTGCAACAAACTAATTGAAAACATAATACTGTGGATTATGCAATGCTGTTTTTATCAAAATAATACTGGAATAATACTAAACTCTAATCCTCAAATATAGTTTTAAGTACTTTTGACATCAAAGTAGCCAAAGTGTTCTGTAGGTTTAGTGATGCAATTTTTATAGGGTGTTTTATAATATAGGACCACAGGAATTATTCTTTTATACTTAAGGTATACCATTGAGAAAGAGGAACAAATTCAAATTATCTCGAAGGTAGGGAGAAGGTCATTGGAGAGAATTTGGCAAAGAGTTTAATGGCTGCTTCCAGACCTCCAAGGTTGTCTGAATAGATTCTGCTAAAATCTTTGCAGACTTCTTGCCAAAGATGGGTCCAGTCATCAAAATAATTCGAGTATTTCTCCAAAAAATTTCTGACAAAGGTGAAGGGTGCTTTTAAGTATCTCCTGATGTGTTAGATCTAGCGCACTTGATGGTGCACCCTTCCTTCTTCAAATACGAACCTACCTACAAATGAGGGGTGTACCTATGGATAGCCCAATATCAAGTACTCTGTGTGAACTAGTGGTCAGAAAGCACGAGAACGACACATTATCTAAATTTCATGAGGATGTAGCATTGTATGTCAGATACATTGATGACATTCTCATAGTGTGGAACAAAATGCCTAACCTTGACTTGGTACTTAGTACTTTAAGGATAACCCCTATGGCCTGTTGTTGATGGTTGAACAAGAGAGTTGTACAATGGTACATTTTTTGGATATTAACATCAAATTGGAACACGGTCATCTTTCCACCTGTGTTTCCCATAAGGAGTCATATTCACCTCTATTTATACCTAACAAATCACACGACCCTTACTGTTACAAAAGTCTCCACTTTTTGATCTCTAGTAAAAAGGGCCCACACCAATTGTTTGGAGCAAAGTGAAAAGGAAAATGAATTGTCTTGGATCAAGACCCTGGCAACACAACATGGATACCCGTCCTCTTAGGTCGAACATCTCATAAAACAATATAAGTAAGAAAACAGAACTATTCCACAAGAAGAACAGATGAAAGTTATCACATATAACAAAACACTTTCTAATATATAGAGAAATCACTACTAAAGTACACTTAGCATATCAATGCACTCCGACAATCTTTTCACTAATCAGAAACAATAAAAACAATACACATGGCTCATATTCTCCAGGGGTTTGCACAGTACCTGTTTCTAACCATTGAGTCAACTGCTCATTAATATATATTGGAGCGACAGCGAGAGGTCTTGCCACAAAGATGAAGGAGCATGAATATTCTACAAGAAAAAGCTCTCAACTACGATGTTAGCAACGTATACAGGTAGTGATGATGTGCAGGTTGAACTGCAAAAGAAAATTTGTTACACAGGGTGTCAGATAAAGTACAACTCAAATACCTGGAAGCAGTTGAGATCTATCGAGCAATTATCACTATTAATTTCAAGGAAACGGACATGCTCTCCACAGCATGGCGCACCATTTTTGAACTAGATTCCACCAACACAAACTCGCATTAATGATAATTTAAATTACATACGATATATGTGTCATAATAACTGATGAGAAATTAATTATTTATTTATTTATTCTTTTATCATTTAAATAATATACGTATTTTGAAATTATATCCCGAACATAACATAAACTTTAAATGCAATGTATTTGAATTACGTAATCAGTTGGAACATCTGAAAAAAGCATTCGATTTTTGTTGGCCGTTTTGTTCTATATCATTTTTACCCGATGATGTCTATATAGACGAAAACATTAGTAAATTTTTTCTTTTCAAAATAATTTGAGTCTGTTCCTTCGTACTCTATCTGTGAAAAGACAAAGATTGGCATAACTTCTAAGGTTCCAGACTTAGGGAACACCCGATATAATTATCCAAATTAAAATTATGTGCAAAACTGGAAGAGCCAAATTATGGAATAAAACTAGAATGACAAGAAATCTCAATGTTAATTTGATATATTAAGACTGGATAATTTTACCGATATATCCAGAAGGTTAAACATCACAGGTAGACTCGTGAAGTTTAAGCTCGATTCTTGAACACGAATCCTCGTCAGTTAACCATGTTTTTGGGAAGTTGACTTAAAAATTTTTTCTTTCTACACTTAATTTGATGACGCTTTAATTATTTACATTTACATCAAAAAATAGACAGGAAGGATGAAAAATGTGTGTAAGTGTGCAATAGTAAGTTTATTTAAGATAGAATGTGTTATTTAATAAATTACATGACTTTTGTCCTTCTATTAGAATTAAATTATATTAATAAATGATTATTATTTACAAAATACCTCAAAGTTTTCCTTGAAGTGCGTGCGAAGAATTGCGGCAATTTTCGGCATTTGTCTTCTACAAAAATATCCGACAGATTAATAGAATACTCTCGAGCTTCCTCGTTCGAACGTAATCAAACTAAAAATTGAAGATAGCTCTTTCAAAATACGGTTTGAAACGTCTGTCAAATGAAAATAAACCAAATTTAATTATCATTTAAGAATATAACAATAGAATTAACAATTCAGAATTTGTTTATAACTGGATGAAGTGGAAAAATATCGACCCGCACCTCTTTGTACATCATTCCCTCATTGTCTGCCTGCTAACCAATAACAGGTACAAAACAAAAGTTCTCTTAGAGTCAATTACAACAAATATATACATATGTAATTCTGTATACAAAAATTATTGTACATCTCGGCAACTGTAAAATGCACTCCGACAATACAACACCCGTCAGAGGAAAGCTAAGTCGGCAACCAATGGGTAAGAAAGTGCCTTAAATTCTATGGGATAACTGCCGTAATTATTAATAAATTCAATTTTACAAGATAAAAACAAATAATTAAATCAAATAATTTATTATTTAATATTTTACATAAATCTAATTGCTTTTTGAGTGACTCTTGAAATCGTCGATTTGCACTCGAACCGAAAATTTCCAACCCGAAATATTGCATAAATTTTATACATTAAAACATTCGTTAATAAAAAAACTAACATTTTATTTGTGCAAATTATCATTGTCGACAGAAGATAGTAATTTAAATTAAATTACCTTCCCTAGAATCTTTTTTGCATTAAGTTTTTTTTTCATATTTAATATATTAATAGAAGCTTGGAATTATTAAAAATCAACAATTATTATTATGTTACAGTCATTGCAAATGTTCATATGTTCGTCCTGCGGTGCCCTTCGGTCCGGCCCTTGATTCCACATTCTTTAAGTACACGGGAAAATGGTAGTAGACCGCGACCACAAAATCAATGCGTTAATTAATATAATGCCATCACATGTAGATATACGTATATATACATATATATTTATAAAAATTATCGACTTATACACAGATGCAAAGAAGCAACTATAAGTTTTATTTGACAACAGATTTATGATGCATTCTAGTTTTTATATATATATAAAAAAAGAAAGCGATTGTAATAAAAATGTATGCAAAAAGTTAAGAAAAACTAAAGTTAAGAAATGGTGCTTTTGTTGTTGTGGTACCTTCTTGTGGCGTTCCTAACCGTAATTTCTCGTAGCACTTAAGCTTTCCGTTGGCGAGGAAGACGTTGCAACTCTACACTTTCCTTCTTTATTCCTTTTTTTCTGTTCTGGAAATTACCATTCTGAACAGCAGCTGTACCAGAGGCCATCCGAGGTAAATCACATGTCCTATGAAATACACGGAGGCGTACGCCTTCCACCATCTCTCCACGGAGAGAAGGACGAAAGGTACGATACAGTATCCGAACATCACCGTGACATATACCTTGTTGAAAACAAGCAAGAGAATCTTCAAGGCACTATTATTCACAATGGCCTTAGACGTGGCGTTTTCGTTAATCATTTTTATCACGTCGCGTTCCATCTTCATAACAATGAATTCGTTCAGGAAACACACGTAGTATCCGGAATGCAGGCCGTGCCACACCGCCAGAAACAACAATGTTAAAAACTGAGACAGTAACTTGTTCCCCAGAAATCTCAGCCTCTTGAACACGTACTGTGCAGCCCACAGGTTGGTGTTGATGTTGAAGGACTTGATGATACCGTCGAACGTGGTGGTGGTCTCGTAACCCCATAGGTCCACGTTGGCGCAGCCGTCCCATCGATCCCTCCCGTTGTCGTCGACGCCGGCATAGGTGAGCCCAGAGAGGATGGCGCTCCCCTCAGATATCAGCCAGCAGGCCACGTACTTGCTCAGGCATATCTTTCCCCACACTCCCACGCCCAGGAGCCTCTTCCAGAAGGGCATGCTCTCGTAGTACTCCGAGAGCAAGAACCTCTCCGGAACATACAGGTTGCCAATCTGGTAGACGCTCAGCACCACCATGCCGAGAGCCAGGCGGCGGAGAGCAGCCCGGACGCAGCTGGGGTTTCCGTTCAGGATCTTCTCGTCGAACTTCCCCTCCACGAAATCCAGATACCGCCTCATGGAAAACTGCGGTCCGACCAGAAAGCCCCCGAAGAAGTAGGTGAAGCCGGATATCTGGAGGACGGAGGGCCGGCACCGCAGGGCGGTCTTCTTTTGGTCCGGCGGCAGCTTATCCGGATCCTTGCAGCCGTCGAACACGTCGAAGGCCAGGCCGATGAGTCTGAGGGTGAGAACGCAGTGGGGCAGACTCCACTTTATGTCGTAATCGCTGGTGGCGGTGCAATAATAACCGATCAACAGATAACCCATGAGGAAAACAAAGGAGAAGATAACAGAGTGGAGAGTCCCCCCCGCAAACAGCAGGACCAGGTAAATGACTAAAACACAGACCAGAGAATGGGTCACGTCCCATCCGTAGTTGAAGTAACCCAGAGATATTCCGCAGAATGTGAAGTAAACGTGCTGCATCGACGGACTTAAATTGATGACGTAACATCGGTGTACGAGAGCCAAAGGGAATCCCAGGAGGATGGAGAAGAGCAAACGAAGCGCGGGTTCGCTCGCCCCCAACCATTCCGCAAAATAGTCCAACATCTTACGACCGAACGATACCTTCTCCCACTTCCCGATACACAAGATGGCGACGCCGTCGATTACACTATCGGACAATAGAGGGCGGAACGTCGCACTTATTTAGATTTTCTTTTTTTATTTTCTTTTAAAGTATTTCTTCCTTATTTGAGCTCCATTAGCTTTCTTGAAATATTACGCAAATTTTAAAGAAGTTTCGTAATCGTTATTAACACAATGTAAACTCTAACGATAAACGGAAGCGCCACGCGGCGGCCATTTCCGTTTGACGGATCGATTTGTTCACGAATCATCGACATCTTTATTTGTTCCAAACGATAGAAATGAAAATATTAAGAATACATAATTTTCAAGAAACTGTAAATTATCATGGCGCGAATATTTAATGTAATATAAATTTTCACTGACAATTCTCCACGGCGATTCGCTCTCCATTCGGATTTTTTTTGACGTCATCGACATTTACCCACCTGCAATTTCGATTGTTTTTTATAATTTTTTCGGCCTCCCAGCGGCAGTGGATACAATCATTTTTTAAACGAAACAAATTTCGGCTCTTTCCGCCCCTTTAGGCACCAAGAGGGCCTTTTTCGACATTCGTCATGGATTCGACCTGGCCCATTACGGTGAGGCCCCCTATACCGGGACGCCCACGAAAAATTTATGTAAATTTTACGTGTAATATAATACAAACAAGTCGAATTATTTCTATTGTTTTACGTCATCGAAGCTTTAAAGCAGCTGCAACTTTTTGAACAGGTGTTAAAACAGTTACATCTGTATGCCTACGCTTCTTACTTATGGGCCTTTTCCTAAAGCCTCAAACCTGCGATGGAACACGGAAAAGGCCCTCTAATAGGTCTTTTGATCTCAGTGTCAAAAGTAAAAAATACACCTCACCCTTCAAGGGTTAAGTAAGATATTTATAACAGTTCATCGAGTGTTTGGCAAGACTACAATGGGGAGGATCCGATATATTTTAAGTACGGACTCTAGCCAGCGCGTGAAATTACGAAAATGAAGTCCGAGCCTAAAAAGCGATTACGTCACTTAGTTGTAATAATGATAAACCAAAGTTCAATTCTCGGTGGTAAAGCCGGCAGAGTGCAAGTAATCGCGTTTACCAATTATTGCGTCACTGAAGACGAACGACGTCACAGAAGCCAATTTAATCCGGAAACGAGGTAAAGATCCGGAAGCTTTATCCGAAAGTAATTCCAAATTTGCCGAAACGGACGATTAAGGTTAATTTCATTTCCCCTTCGTGGATATTAAGATGTATTATGGTAAAGGTCCGTTTCTATTTATAAAAAGGGCGGCGAAGGGCCTTTATTCATTTAACTCCCTTCGAAGACATCTTTCTACACGAACGCAGTCCCGTGTGACATATTTCCATCGATCGCGGATGATCCATTACTTTAATACTAAAGAAAATGGCGGAGATAAGTATTAAGAGTTTTCCCGGCTTCGATCCACGCGCGGTCTTATTAACCAATCGACGAACCAATCTACTACGACGCACCGCGCCGCGGGGGTATTGCTGTAAATACTAGTGTGACGTATTTACAGCAATACCACGTGGTGCGGTGCGGTGCGTAGTTCCTCGATGTTTGAGTGAAATGTAGTAGATTCGTCGGTGTTGCACCACAATACTAACGAAATTTAATTTCTACGAATTATACGCTAAATTTACGTCGGGTGGGTCACTGCAACCCCCTTAAACGACCATTCAAAGGTCCATAATACCATAATAAATACCGAAGTCCGAAAGCAACGTAAAGAAAGAATACACACAGTCGAACTTCGATATAGCGCCAACGAACGATGTCCCTCGCGACCATTAAACAGCACCACCTTCCGAATTACAAAACGTAGTGTTTTGCATGGCAAAGGGCACACACTTGCCGCCGAACCGCGCGATTTTCAAAGTCGGCGCTCGCGTGCATCTCCACTACATTAGCTCCGGTTCCGGTGGCGCTATATCGAGGTTTGGCGGAGTTTGCGCTCGTCGAGTAAGGAAAAACGACTCTAACATATCACAAATTTTTATTAAAATATACAAAATGAAAAAATCTGCTTTACAATAATGAAGAATGATTCGATAATTTATACAGATATATATAATATATATATAATTTATTTTTTATTTTATTTATATATATTTAGGGGCGACTGCATATTTATAATAATTATTATTATTGTTATTATTTATTATTATATTTTCGAAACTAATCGGAAAAATATTTGTGTGGATCTAATATTTGGTTTTTTTTTTACACAAAAAATAAATATTTCCTAGTCTAATTATCCTACAATTAATATTGTACATGTGTCATATCCGGGGAGCCTCCCGTCCGTGGCCGCGTCGTCCTGCTTCCTCCGGCCTCGGCTTTTAAGTAGTCCTTCGTCGGTCCGCCGTCCGTCCTCGTCGGGTCCCGGCGAGTTCTCTCCGTTTCGGCCCCCTGCGGGCCGTCCCCGATGGCGGAAGTACCAGGTGGCGCTCCTCTCCGCTTACCCCTCCACGGTGGGCTGGTCGTAGTGAGACTCTCCCTCCTCAGGCTCCGTATGTCGCGGGCTGGGAGGATAGCTGGGGTTGGAGCTGGTGTTGGAATGGTGCGGACTAGATTTGTTCTCCGTGGTCCTGTGAACCCGGTAGCACTGTTAGACCCCGGCAAAGACTTTCCCTTCGCCCTCTCTCCCGCTTACCTTGTGACAGGAGTGCGCCGTTCCGAAACCGGTCCCGGTGTTGGGAGTGGAATGTTCCTGCGAAGAGATGGAACCATCGGGTGACACCACCACCGACGAAGACGATCGCTGTCCCCTCTGACTTCCTCCCGTCACGTGTTTGGATGCGGGGGTGCCTAAATATACCACAAGTTTCCAATGTTTTCTTTTTCCCCAATATACTTTTCGCATTATGCGAGTACGATCCACAGTAAAAGCCTCGAGAATCTCTCCAAAGCTTTGCAGACCTTCGAAGCGATGAAATAAGGTAACGTGTGGCCAACACGAAAGGGAGTGCCTCCTAAAATGCCTTCCTTCGACACCCAAATGGGGCCAGTTTCCCCGTTTGCGAGTCGAAGGAAGGCATTTGCATGTCGAAGGAACTACAGAAAACTTTGCACTGCCGGCTTGCTGGTTGGGTCAAACCCACAATTGATCACCGGTGTTTGGTTTCTTTAACAAGAGGGAGGAGTCGACAATAGTTTTTAATGTAAGCTTATTAGTGTACTTGCCAGAAAGAATGGAGAAAATTGAATAAAACAGGACAGAGAGAGATGGAGGCATTTACTTTGAATTGCATCAAACTGAAAGTATAACAATGGGTAATAATAATGTCATACTTACACTGTATGATGTTCTTATTTCCCATCGATTTTTCTTCGTGAATCATGGTGTTCTGTTTCACCTGAAATCATAATTGTTGGCTTTGAAGTACTTTTATATTACAAATATATTTAGATCAATAAGTATGAGTACTTGAAAAGATTCTACTTATTAATTAATTAAATTTACATATCTGGAAACAGAAAAATTAACAAAAAATACACTTTATACACTTGTAAAGTCTGGTGTCTTCTAATTTCACAATGGAAAGACTATTAGAAAGATGTGGCTCTGAGCCCATTTCCATTTATATATTAACTTTTGTAGAGTTACCCACAGAAATAAACATTAGATTTAGTGTGAAGGCTCATTGTTGAGTGTTTCTTCAATTTGTATTTTCACTACACGTTCGTAATAGAGAATTTATACTGGCCTCGGAAGTGATGACCCGTAACATGAGGGATGGTAAAGGGGGTCTACTATAAGGCAGATTTACACATAACGAAACTAATTAATAATGTATTTTGTACATAGTAATATGTAAGAAATATTTAAATTGTTAATGCAACATAATTGGAACTGCAATTCTCCAAGTTTATGAATTATTTTGGAGAAAATAGTTAGAGTATGCTTAACAATAATCCATCGATTAAAATTTACAATTGATTAAATATTAGTTTTTTCCTTAATGTGTTGAGTGATCAAAAAGTAACTTCACAAAACCAACAATACAGACAAATACTTTAGGTAAGCATGCACAACAGAAATCTCTCCTTCAAGAGAGAGCTTCGTTTGTGCCCATTTCAAAGTGTCAACAGTGTATACGTTCTTTCAAATGTGAAAAAATATTTAAAAACAGCCGTAAGAAAGGATGACAAACCTTGCATCAAAACACCCATACAAATCCATATTCCAGTGTCACACGCAGTCTGATGTCATGGAAAAATGTAATACTCCAACTCATGTTAACAAGTAAACCTTTCTGGGCCTGTAAATCAAATAACCATTTGTTCTAATTGACTTGTCTTTTGGGAATGCTACGTCACAACTTTCTGCACTTGCATGCCATTTGAACCCATTCAATGTTGCCCAACTCGGTTAGTACTACACCAAAGTTACACTTGACAGTGCTTCAGTTTTTGTAAATTTACTTTTTGATCACTCTATGTATATATCTACTTACTGCTTGTATGTCCATTAATTTATGTAGTTGGATCCCTTCTCCTGGTCCCATGTGAGATATGTGGTTGAAATTTGTTGGCCCAGAAATCATTCGAGAGAGTCTCTCACTGCTTAAACAAAAAATCCCAAACAATGAAAACGTTATTCGATCGTTCGCTTATTTAAATAAAGTTAAATCGTTAACGTACACTCTTCCTGATTTCTCTAACTCCCTGACGGAAAATCGTCTTCTGACGCGCGTAAGCATCATTTTCCCCGATCTCCCTCTGACTTGCTGAACGATCACCTCCGGTACGTGAACGGTGTTTTCCGAGTGATTTACGTTGTGTAAATAGACGACGTGCGGTAGATCAGTGGCAAAAGTGTGGCATAGTTGTCCAGTTCTGCACAGGGGCTTTGCCTACAATAAACCCAATACAATTATAATACAACAGGCAAAATAATTTAATTGTTAATCATATAATTTGAATTTAGTTTTTATATATAACTAAAGTACTAGAAAATCATTTGTCTGGCTTTATTATACAAATTCCAAATAAATTTAACTAATCAATCGTGTAATAAAATAAATACTTTAATCTGTTAAAATTAACCTTTTTTAAGTTCAACGTCTGAATCCACTCTCCGGACGTGACTTCAAATACGTCTATGTGAGCTTCGGTGTAGATGCACAGATAGTTATCATTATAACCTTTAAAACAGTAATAAATAAAGTTGCATATTACATTTATTATTATAATTTCTTGTCCTTTTTCTTTGTATTTTATTCTTATATAGCTATATATTTTTGGCTATTACTTTTCGGCTTATTACACTGTGTTTTCTTAGGATTCTTGACTTGGCTTTTCTCTCTTTATTTTAAGAGAAAATAAAGAGAGAAATGCCAAGTGAAGAATCCTAGGAAAACACAGTGTAATAAGCCCAAAAGTAATAGCCAAAAATATGTAGTTATATAAGAATAAAATTGTATACAGTCAAACCTTGGGTTTCAAACTTAATTTGTTCTAAAACAGAAACAAATTTAAATTTCCCATAAGAGATAATGTTAAATGGATTTTTCTGTTCCTGACCCCCAAAACAAAACCGGTTTTTTACCTTTTTTAGCTGTATTTCATGCATTAAAATGTCTACAAGTGCAATATAATATATTACCACCTATCCATCACTGCCAGCCAAAACAGATACTTTACAAAGTGTTATAAACAGACTCTCAACTCTGACTTCCTGGATTAAATATAACCAAATCAATCAAGACTGATAACAAGT
The DNA here is from genome assembly GCF_030686945.1 of Centruroides vittatus. Lineage (NCBI taxonomy): Eukaryota > Metazoa > Arthropoda > Arachnida > Scorpiones > Buthidae > Centruroides > Centruroides vittatus. The sequence goes on from NW_027122705.1 coordinate 175,757, forward strand.
ACTTTATCCACACTTTTGAAATATTACGTTTCAATTGATTTGATTTCAATTTAAATTAGTTAGTTAATTAATTTTAATTTTGGTGTAAAGGCCAGTTTTAATTATTATTTTTAATTTAATTAACTGGCTATCTTATATTAATAAATATTAATATTATAGCCACTGTCTTCAGAACTGGTAGTTGATTAGTTGGGTCGTCAACTTTCTTTAACACAGGAAGTACAGGAAGTTGGCCAGCTCTGTGGAGTAGTGTGTTCAGCAACTGGGGCAAATATGATGTTCAAAGTTTTGTTCATAAGCCAAATTGCTTGAAAAGTGAGGCACTCGAAACCTGCGGTTTAACAGTGTTACAATTTTATTAAACAAATTTTCATCAAATTTAAACCAATGTACTTGACTTATGTCTTCTGCAGGGTGCACTGAAAGTTTCCTTACTCGACCTTTCAAATTGTTTTATTAATAAAACATGACTTGTGTACCGATACAAAATGTGTACGAACCATTAGCCGTACCAGTAGATGTCGGAAGTGGCTACCATTCATCCGGGGACAGATATCCACTTGACAACATACAGTAGAGAGTCGTTTATCCGAACACTTTCCAGTCGGACTGTGTCGTGCTGAATCGAACATTTTTGATACTAAATTTACTTCTAAAGTATAATTTTTATATTTTTCAATATATTTAGTTTGTTTGTACAAAATAAAGAAATAATTTTTAACGATACGATAGCCTCGATTATTATAAAAATTTTCGTTAGGCTTAAAATCGACGAAAATTCAACACGAAGCGACACGCAACAGAGAAAAATTTCAACATTGAACAGGTTAATATATTTTTTCGTACATAATCGGTTATCCGAAAAATCAGTTATCTGAACAACCCCAGTTCCCAATTGATTCGTATAAACGACTCTATACTGTAATTATATTCCTATTCACACATCATAACATTGTGATATCTATTATGCTTGAAGAAATGTGTGTTTCGAATCATCCAAATTGCGGCAATTATTTACATAAACTATCTTTCAGATATCACTGTAAAAAGAAATCTGACATAGTTAAGGACTTGTGGCCAGTTCCTTCCCCAGGAAGGAAGTGGCCACAAGTCTTTAGAAATGACGCAGTGATGGAAAAACTCATCCAGATTTTATGAAACCTTTCAACCAGTTTTTACAAAGTAAGCTTACACCATGAAATTTTTTTTGAAATCTTCATGCATTGCTAGCAGGATTTTCTGTTGAAATAAACTCCTAAAGTAAAATTTTTTGTTTAGGATTGATCATCATCTTGACGTGGCCATGCTTCCTGATTGACAATGCAAGGTTACTCGACCCGTATGGATCTACTCAAGGATCATCACAAATCTAAAGCAGTAGATATCTCTTTTTGTCACTTTTTTAGCATGTAATTTTCAAAACTTGAGTAAGGAAACTTTTGGTACACCTTGTATAATGTATGCTTGTAAATAAAAATTTTTTTTTAAAATTTATTTGTTTTGACAAAAAAATCTTAATTAAAAAAATGAGAATAATTAGCTTCTGTAGTAAAGTTAAACAAACTGTTCATAATAAAATAAAACAAAACACATTTAATTATTAACTTACTAATTGCTGTTGGAAAGGCCGAAAACATAAGTTCATTTTCACGCGATTTTTTTCCTTGTTTATCTACGTAAACTCCCAATTCTGCATAAAATGAATTTCAAAGTTATTATTAATACTGTATTTAATAAAATATTTATAATGGTACATTACAAATTTCTACATATAGATGAGAGACTTACGACTGAAAACTAATAAGAATTCATCCGAAGGCAACTCTATTGCCAACATGGCTTCCATTGGATTGAGGGCCAAAAACGACAGGGCACTGCAATCGGGACGAACCAAACCTAAACAAATTTTAAAATTTATCAGGATGTTTCCAAATTGATTTGATTTCTGAACAGACTTTTCCTTAAAAGAAATACGTACACATTGGAGCGCTGTCTTCGGAAAGAGAATACACGTAAAAATTTGCAGGAAATCCGACGCCTAATTTGTCGCCCATTATACACAGACACTGAGCCGGAGCAGGAAGAGTTACTTCTCTTTGACGCTGATGTCTTCCTTTTGTGCGGTTTATGTTAAAAATCAATAGCTTTGGGAAAAATTAAACTTAATTAATATGGACAATATTTAAATCCGTGGTAGATTTATAATTTTTTTGTATTTAAATTTTGTATTAAAAAGAGTTATCTAAGATTGACATAAATATTTGACATATAAAGAGCATTCAAACGAAATTATTATCGCATTACCTGTCTTTTAACAGCAACACAAAACAGATATTTAAAACCAGATGGTTGTTGAAGGCACACAGAACAGAATGTGGTACAACCCTTTGTGTCTGCAACTTTAATCCATTCCACGTCGTGTCCGTCTAATGCACTCACCGGGATGAGTCTCAAATACCTGTGTTTCCCTTTAATCAAAAGAAAGGTTTTATTTATTTCTTTTGAATTATTTAATGCTACAGAATATTTAACTCGAAAATTACCTGCAATCACGATTAAAAGTTGTTCAATTAAAATATATTCGATCTGAGAGATTTTTTTGGTGTCACCTATCCGTGCTATTTCTAAAAATAAAAAAGTTGTTTAATTGTATTAAATATATGAAGTTTATTAGTATCAATTAGGTTATTTAAAACGGTATTAAACATTCAGAAGCTTGTTCTTTAGGCCATTTCTCGTCCATCGTCAGAATCCAAATCTCACTAAATATGTTACCTGATTTTGCACCAAAATTTCTCCACACAGCAACAGTGTGTGTTCATTCTCATTTCAATCCATATATTATCATGTTCCATACCAAATTAATTCCTCACAAAAAACATCTGTCTTTGTGTTGTGGCCCTTAAATTTAGATCTCAGAGAGAGGGAGTGGTGTTTTTTTTTACCATCTTGACTACTTCTGCAGAATAATTACAAATTACTATTGTAAAAATATTAATTACCTTCACGATCTAAATCAATACAATACAATCCTTCTTCTGTTCCTAAAAGTATTCTCTCCTTATCTAAACGACAAATTTTGCAACAGATCAGTTTAACCATGCAGTTGCAATCAATAAAATGGATAATAAAATCTAGATTAGTCGAATACCTATGATGGCGCCGGCTAAGGAATTTCGCACGATTGCAACTGTGGTATCCAATATTTCTTTTGCTTGAAACACCTTTTAAAAATTAGAATAAAAACTGTAATTTACAAACTCTTGCACGGAACAGATTCCGAAATTATACGTACCGACTTAGTGGGCAATTTGCTTCTTCTCAAAATACGATGAAGTTCGTTCAGGGCATCCACCCATTTGTTTTTCTCGCTCTCCCTATCTACTAACATGAGTGTGTGATTTTTTATTCCGGGAGGATCCATCATAGAAGTTGTTATCTGTTTGAAAAAATTTGTTTATTTCTTGGAAGTAATTACATCAATTTGATTTTGTACTAAAACTACGAATATTCTTACTCTAAATATGCAAGGAATATCCTTTTTGTTGGCGTGTATGACGTCGGATTCGAATACAGAGTTCACTGCAAAATCTTCATCCCTGTTTAAGGTAACATTCATAAAATATTTATGTTAAAATTCTAGATAAAATTCAAAATTATAATTAATACAAGAATTGATAGTTTAGTTTTGATTTTCATCTTTTGTGACCTATGATCAAGACAATTTAACTGTTTCGATCATAAGTTGTAGGAGTTTTGCTTGATGCATTTGCATCATGTGACTCTGGGCCCAGTTTGGCCAAACTACTTTGTGTAATTGTAGTTCTACCACTCTATTTCACTACCGAAACATCCGAAATGCCAAGTGCAATTTTGCAGAAGGAAATCATCACAACCAATGCAACAGCCACTTCAATTTTTATAACAAACAATATTAAAAAAAAAAAAAAAAAAAACATTACTTTTTAATAATATACCTCATATCAAGTACTTGGGAAACACAGACGTAAGGCTGCGCATTTTTATCTTGGGCTAAGTCGTACAGAAACAACTTAAAATCACACACCACGACAAACTGACGCATCCAACCTTTCTTAACGCCGCCGGGTTTAGGTACCTAAAATCGAAATAAATTTCAATGACTAAATAATTAAACTTTTATTTTTCTTATTAAATTATATATAAATTAAATTAATAATTATTATATAGCTAATATTTGCATAATTTAGACTTTAACAATCGTATCCTCTATCTATACAATTTTAAATGTGTTAAAAATAGAGAAAGGCAGTAGTTAGCTATAGATGTAATTAAACTATGTAATTAATATAATTAGGAGTGTAGCTGTAAATTAAGTACCAAGGTGCACCCAAGTTTGAATTGACACTGTCTATGGAGGTGTCACCATTATGGAGTTTTGTATGGGCAAAGCACAACTTTTTGGCATGATACTTGCAAACTGGCTTAAATGCATCCAATAGGTTCATAATCGGTGAAAAAAACTGTGCAAGAAGTAATTTTCTCAGTTTTTTTGGCTGAGATACATAGTCTAAAGTCCACTCTAGATGTTTACAAAGGGCTTCACCCTGCTTAAAAAAGTACCAGGTACTGTACATCCAGTACACCCTAGCATGACTACAGCACAGATAATTATATTCTCAACACAGCTAAGTACTGTTTATCTCTAATTAAAGAAAATTATATATTTTCCTCTTACAGATTAAAAGCAAAATTTTAATTCTTTCAAAAATAAGGATGGTCAAACAATAAGCTATATGATATATGATACATGTAATAATGCGTTCAAATTTTGTCAATTTTAATTAACATATTTTAACCATAGAATTTACCAGTCCTCAGTTAACACAGTTCATTAATTACCAACAATTTTCACTTCTATTCGGTCCACTATTCAGTACTTTGTCCCATATGGGAAGTTTGCTAAACGATGTTTTCTATATGGCACCTTTAAAGAGCACATTCTACCATCTACCTAAATACACTTTGACTGAACTATTAAATTTAAGATAGGTTCAAATCCATCGTTTGGAATGTGAGACAATGCAATTAATCATGTACCTGGAACCTCTTAATGGTGTGGGTGATACGACAGATAATTATATCGCAAACGTTTTCGAGCAATAGTAGTTCTTCCTCAGGCGATACAAATGCAATTAAGTTATGTTAAGATTTTTTAAAACTTAACAAAGTCAGGTAAAAGAGTTTAATAAACTTTTTCTTAAAGATTACTGATAACAAATATAATTTTCAACAATCAGAGCTATTTTAAGCACCGTCAAGCCCAATTTCTTTGGACAAGTTAATCAAATACAGAACAAAAATATTAGTAATGAGGCCATCGAAACGGCGAGGCCCCTCAGCTATGCCAAGTATAACCACATATTAATGCAGTCCTTGCAGCCATCAATGTAAACAAACAAATATTTTATTACAAAAAATTCCATCTGATTTTATAATAAAAGCTAAATTAGAATTTGTTTCTTATATTATTATTATTATGTTGGGTTAAGTTAGATATACTCGGTTAACACCGGTGGCTAAGTACTATGCCGGACCAAAGTCAAGGCATAGTAACCAAAACAGAAATTAAAGAAGTGTATCAGTGTGTGTGTCTGTATTCAGGAATTTTCTCACAATATGACATGTATTCAATATAGTGGCCTTCTGTAGAGTGATGTGTGTGTTTCTATTCAATTCTAATGTGCCCAGGCTTTTGTGTAGTGTGTGTGGTATGACACCTGTAGAGGAGAGAACAACAGGTACAATAAGCACCCTATCCATCCTCCACAGATGCCTTATTTCCTGGGCAAGTTCTGTGTACTTGCTAATTTTTTCAGTGCATGCGTTTTGTATATTGTGAGTGTTTGGAATGGATATGTCTATAATGTATGTGATTTTATTGTGTTTGTCAATGAGTGTGATGTCTGGTCTGTTGTGGTAAATTGTTTTATCTGTGATTATGGCTCTGTCGTAGTACATTTTGTGCGTGTTGTTTTCCAATACTGTCTGTGGAATGTATTTGTAGTATGGTTCGTGGATGTCTACTAATTTGTGTTTCTTTGCAAGCTCTTGGTGTATTATATTTGCTACTTGGTTATGTCTGTGTAAATAATCTGTCTGTGCCAAGAGCTTGCAACCAGAGGTGATGTGTTGTATAGTTTCTGGCATGATGTGACATTTTCTGCATGTGTCATTTGTGAGTGTTGCATCTTTGAGTATGTGTTTTCTGTAGTTTTTAGTATTTATGACCTGATCCTGTATGGCAATCATGGATCCTTCCGTCTCCCCAAAGAGGCATCCCCGAGCTAACCAGCTGTTTGACGCAGTTTTGTCAACAAAATCCTGGGCCAGATCGTAAGGATGCCTGCCATGGAGTGCCTTTCGAGCCCACGATTGCTTAATGGTGTCTATGCTTTTTATATGTTGTGTTGTGTCCATATGATGTGAGTGTAAGTTTAATGGTGTGTTATTCGAGTCTGCTAGAGTTACTGCTTTATGTAATTGTGATGTTTCTTGTTTTTTGTAGAAAAACTCTCGCAGTGACTGTATTTGTTTGTAGTGAAGGTTAACTATGTCAATCAGGCCACGTCCGCCATCTTTACGTGGAAAGGGTTAGTCTTTCTATAGCAGATTTAGGATGATGTTGTTTATGCTTAGTAAGTGTAGTTCTTGTTTTCCTTTGGAGTTGCTCAAGATCTGTGTGAGTCCAATGTATAACTCCAAAAGAATATGTGAGTACTGGGATGACATATGTGTTTATTGCTTTAACTGTGTGTTTTGCATTTAATTGTGTTCTGAGAATAGCATTTAACCTACTTTGGTATTCTTTAATTAATCTTTGCTTTATTTGTGTATGTTCTGTTAGTTTGGCCTGTTGGAATCCTAAATACTTGTAGAACTCGCCCTCTTCCATGGATTCAATAATGTCTCCATTTCCAAGTGCAAAATCTTCTTTCTTCAGGATTCCTTTTTCTATGTGAACTGTTTTGCATTTATCTAGGCCAAATTCCATTTGTATGTCCTTGGTGTATGAATGTGTGATTTGTAGGAGTTGATGAAGTTGTTTTTGTGTGGATGCATAAAGTTTTATGTCATCCATGTACATGAGATGTGACAGTGTAAACTGTGTTGTTTTTTGTGTCTGATATTGTAACCATATTGCGTGTTGTTTAACATGTTGGATAATGGATTCAAGGCTAGGCAGAACCAGAGAGGACTCAAGGAATCTCCTTGAAAAATTCCTCGCCTAATAAAAATTTGGTTTGTTTGTATGGAAGTGTTATGGGCCCTGAGATGTAGTGTTGTTCTCCAGTGCTGCATAGTGTTTTGAAAGAATGCAATGAGTGATGGATGTATTTTGTACATGTGTAGGATATGTAGCAGCCAACTGTGTGGAACACTGTCGAATGCTTTTCTGTAGTCTATATATGCCATGTGTATGTTTCTGTGTTGTTTGTGTGCTTGCCGTAGAATGACTGAATCTATGAGTAACTGTTCTTTGCATCCCCTGTGGTTTCTACGGCAACCTTTTTGTTGTTCCGTTAGAATGTCGTGTTCTTCAATATGTTTGTATATTTTGTTTGCAATACAGGATGTCAATAATTTGTAGAGTGTTGGAAGACATGTAATTGGTCTGTATTGTGTGGGGTCTGTGGTATTGTTGTTTTTAGGTTTCATGTAGGTGATGCCCTGAGTAAGAAAATTTGGCATGTCCTGTGGATTGATGATGATGTGTGTTAGGTGTTTAGCTAGTTCCTGGTGCAGTGATGTCAACTTTTTGTACCAGAAATTGTGAATGTTGTCTACACCAGGTGTCTTCCAGTTGTGTGTTCTGTTAACAGTGTATTGGAAATCGTGTATGTTTATTTCAGCACAGGGCATAGTTGGTATGTTGTGCAAGTTTCTGTTCTCCTCCTCGATCCAGCCTGCATCAGCATTGTGCGTGACAGCACTGGACCAAAGAGAAGACCAATATGTTGTGAGTTCTTCTTCTGTTGGTGTGCCACTGTGCTGTGTATCAGTGTTTGCTTTGTTATTAATTTGTCTGTAAAAGAGTTTTTCATTGTTTGTAAATAATTTATTTTGTTGTTTTCGTAGTGTACATGTTTTGTAACGTTTGAGTCTACGTGCTTTGGCAGCAAGTTTTTGTTTTAGTGTATCAATGTATTCTGTAATGTGTGTGTTGTGATGTTCATGTTTTGTGTGTGTTTTTATTTTCTTGAAAATGTTTTTGAGCTGTTTCCTTAATTTGGGTGTTATGTTGCTTTTAGTGTATTGTGTCAGCCTGCCTAATTGCTGTCTAATGTCATTTATTTGTATTTCTATTCTTCTCTGCCAGGCAGGCTTGTGATAGTATTGTGTTTTCTGTGTATTTGTCTGTGACTGTACTTTCAGTCCATGGTGTGTCACTACTGTGACTGCCCCAGCATAAACTAATGTATGAATGTCTGCGAGTGTAGAAATTGAATGAATGTAGTGTGGTATTAAGTGAGTGTTTACATAATTTAGTGTTTTTCCTACTTCCTTTGACATGTTTATTTTTGGTATTCGTGGTCGTTGTGTGGGATCTGTGCCTGTATATTTAGTGAGTGTTTCCTGAAATATAAGTGAGAGCGTATTAACTAAATCCATGTCTATGTTATCAGTGATGGACGAGGAAGTGTCTGTAGTATCATTAGTGGTAATTGTTGTATGTGTGTTATTATCAATGCTTGTTGCTGGATTATCCTGACAGGTTACATGATCTTCATTAATGTTAGATGTTTCTGTCTGTTGATGTATTTGATCAGCAACCTGTTGTTTGATAAGTTCAAGTGTTGTTTGTGGAATAAGGTTGTTGTGTATAATTGTTCTTTTTTGATCAACAACCCTTTGTTCAGTGACAGTGAGGTGAGGATATTGTTGTGTGAATTTATGGTGTAGTTGTTGTCTGTATGCTGTCATGTTTGTTTCCAGTTTTGTGATCGTGTAATAAGTACGGATGATAAACTCGTTCATTTCTACTGTCCATTTCATCCGTTGGCGTGGTTTTCCAGCCTTTGTGGTCTGTGGATGCATTGCCACAGAAACACCAAGGCTGGGTTGGTTCCTCACATCTGTTGAGAGCATTGCAGTAGCCATGCTTGGGCCGGTGCTGCTTTCGCCACCGGTAACCAAGGGAGACTGTGGCCTATTTTTCGAACGTGAGCCTCTGCCTAACCCACGAACGCGGACCTTGTTAACCCGGGCGACGTCCGAGCCGGTATCACACTTTGATCTAGTTATGACCATAATAAATATCTCCACTGAATGTGGGTGTGGTCACTCTTAGCTTCATTTCTCCCCATAGACCTTACTGGCATGGGTGTCCCTACCAGGAGCTTGTGCTCCAGCCTGCATTGCCCTATGGATCAGTAAAATTACTGGGCTCTCCCACCACGACCAGGTGTGACCACGGGAGAGTTATTATTATTATTATTATAGGCTCAATTCTCAGAATGTTATAATTGTTGATTTTACGTAACTATTATGTTGACTATAGTTTATAAATAAAAAATCATTCTGTAAGCGTTCATTTTTCAATTAAAAGTGACAAAAAAAAAAAAAAAAAAAAAATGTGAAGGACCAATAACTTATTCAATTGTATAAACTTACTTTTACATAGCCTTCGTAGGCTGTTCCGATTCCTCTAGTTGGATCGATACCGACCGGTCTTTTGCTAATAAAATAATACATAATTTAAGATTACTTAATGATATCTCTTCAAACTACATTCTAATTTTTTTAATAAACTTTAGTTCATAAAAACAAACAACTTTAACATTCACAATAAACAATAAAAAACAGCAACTATTTGTATATCAGTTCCAATAAAATATTTTGTATATATTAATTTCAATGCTCATAATGAGATGCAAGTCATGTTTGGTTGGAGGCTAGTAAATCCTAGCATTTGCTAAACCGTTAATGTCGGGCAACCTGAAAAATGGTATGTCTTGCTCCGTCTTGAGAGAACAGTTTGCCCGAAGGAGCATTAACTTTCATTTTGGTGTGGTTAGGACACATTAGTATGCTCTAGGTTGCACTAGTGCTCCGATCCAAATGCAACTATATTTAACGCAGAATTCTCTATAGTCCATCACTTTCTGGTCCAACATCTCCGGTAATCTGACACTCTGCCGCAGGATGACACAAATGAAATTTTCGTGTTACCATTTGATGTATGCAACAGAGAGACTGATGTATAGTTATTGTAAACACAATTGACAAAACAGTCACAATCATGATTAATATGATAATCTAACCCATGAACCATGCTTTTTTTCACCATATGGTATATACATACATAGAAAAAAATCCAGTAATCAGACACCTGCCAGTCCGATACGTCAGATTATAGAGACTACTGCGAGAGACCAGAAGATGAAAATTTTGAGCAAAAAAATTTTCATCTTTCAAAAGTTAAATTGGTTTAAATCCCAGTGAAAAATTTTCAATTTAATTACCGGAGGATGATAGCATCTTTCACCCTGAAGTCACTTCCTTTCCCAGGTGACACATCGAATGTGTCACCAGGAACTAGCTACAAATATTCAACAAATATTCACTATTGGTCAAAAATAGTAACATGACTTAAAGAGGGTGTCAAAATCAAGAGGAGGACCCCCAAAATAAAAGAGTAGAATTGAGGACAAGAGAGTCATCAGGGCCCGATAGTTTGTCAATGCACCTCCTTTTCATGAGTGTGTAGTTTAATCGTGCTCCATCGCCGATCCCTTCAACTGCCATTTGCTGTAGACACCTTAGCAATGAACATTTGATAGTACTGTATCATCAAGGAGCCTAACTCTGCCCAACCAAGGTATCAAAGTATTTAGCATCGCACGTAAAAATGTAAGCTCTTTCTCTCAGCTAGGAATCTGTTAAAACAGTACCTACTAGTATAAAGCCTAATCAAATATGTAAATATGTTGCACTATATAAGCCTTATCCATTATATGACACTATATAAAAGCTATAACATAACTCTGTTATCCCATATATATATAAATGTGTGTGTGTGTGTGTGTGTGCGCGTGTATAAACAGTTTACATAAATAAATGGACGGGTATTATTCTTTTATAATTAAGTTATGGTGTGCACTTTTTCCAGTCATCTCTCTGGCCATCTCCATCCTGGGCCCAAGCGCCTACAAATACTTGGGTCCGGGGAGACTGCTTGCACAAAAATGAAAGGTTTCTGTGTCTATCCTTAAAAACATAGTAGTGTCAGATCTGACAAATTTGTCATTGTAGTTATTGCCGACGTGGTGTCGACCCTTCGGTCCCATGCCGAAACAATAGGGGGTGCTTCAGCATTGTCACACTACTGTACTTGATACTATTTAGAAACAAAGATTATGCCAATAATGAAATGATACAGCTGGATCCTTAACGATACTAAGTAATTCTGACTAGAGATAAAGATATATTAGATTTGTTTTTATTAATATATGTAATTTTATATATTTATATATACCAAGGAGTAAAAACAGGTCAGCAGAGTGCCCCAGTGGGTCACTCTACCCACGGGTAATTAGCAGTCTCCCTATCAACATGACAAGTTACCGGTTCAGTTGTATTACGTCCCGGTAAAAATCCAACCGCATCATTTGATTAAAAAAAAACTGCTTTATCGGAGCTGAAATCGTGTGTTATTTGAAATTTGGAACATTAACAAACATTCTAGAAATCAATTAAATGGCATAATTTAAAAATTAACTTTAAATTTTGGAAAATCAATTAGTAAACTCACTTTGATCTGCAGGCACTGGACACATAGCAGGAACTTTAGCTTGACAGGTAATATGACAGGCAAAGCCACAAACTAAAATAAAATGTTTTTTCATTTTATAAATAATCCAATTTCATTAAGTTTCTGTGGGTGATCCCACATGTAAGAATGTCGACGGAAGATGCAATCTTGCATTTTTCTTCGTCAACATTCACCAATAGCATCTCCGTATGTGGATATCATTCAGGCACAAAGATGATTTTTAAGAATACTGTTTGTGGACATACATTAACAAATTTTTAAAAATCCATTAAAAGAGTCTTAAATTATTTATTCTGATTAAAGATATTTAGAAAAATTCCTTCTTTTAATTTTTCAGTGATTGTAATATATTATCAGTAACTTCTATACACTTGGTATCATAAGTTTTGAGGAGAAAATATAGCTACTATAAGGATTAATTAAAGGAGAAACATTTTCAAACCTTTCTTTGGACTGACTTCAGCTCATGACATCATTAGAAACTAAGGCCAAGATTCCACTAGCATAAAAACCCTTGCCATAATTATTTTTAATTACACGACCTATTTGCATTTGTACTTAGATTGCGGCGGAAGTCTGGCTGTACCAGAAGTATAGCAGGACCTCTTGTCACAGACACAAGGATATTTTTTGATGTTTTCAATAATTCTTTCCAGGTCTATTCCAGGTCTTTTTGCAGAAGTCATTCTAACATTAAAACTAATCAAAAAACTTTATAAGCACCAAAATGGCAAGAGTAAATGGCATAAAAGCTTGTTTTCTGCAATTTTTGCATGATGTCACGAAGACGTAAAGTCAACTGACTTCCAATTTTCCAATTGGTTGACTATACCACTTTATGGATGTATTTGTGTCAAAAGTTAAATGTTGCTTTATGCTTGTTTTACAGCCTGCTCTGGCATAAAATACCACGGTCACCCAATTAAAAATAATTATAGCTATGGTTTTTATGCTCGTTTTTACACTAGTGGAGTTTTGGTCTAACACAAGATATGAAATTTAAATTATAACAAATATGGACTTCACACGCTTTTGAAAAACTGCACATACCCTGTATTCATTTCAAATTATAAAATGAGCCGAAGTCTGTCCAGATAAAGGTACAAAAACATTTCTCCTTTAACCAAACTGTCAGGTTCCTTCAAATAGCTGCATTTTCTTCTCAAAAGTTATGCAATACATTAAAGAGACTGATACAACCATTACACTATTATATATACTCTCACTTAAACATCAAATTTCCAGCAAAACACCCAAATTCAACATTCGTACGTTTTCGGCCACTTGTTAATCAGCCTTCGTTGGGAAAAGTCAAACGAAAATAACTGTTCTATTTATAGAATGTTGCCACGTTGTACACGTAATTTTAAAAAAATTTTTTAAATCAGTTTCGAACATCGGCTGTGACGTATATTAAGTAATCGATATATTTCCTTTAAGAGTCTAAATAATACTTCCATGCAGTTGGTACGGGAATGTACTCCGTGGTTGATACTGGGCCACTGAGCCGGGAATTTCCCTCTTATGGGAGGAGGCTACCCTAATACACAGGGTGTGCGACAGACAATACGTAAGAACATTAGAGGCCACACAAATCTACATGGCCGACATAAGAAGAGGCATGCATCAACATGGAGTACATTCCCATACCAACTGCACGGAAGTATTATTTAGACTCTTAAAGGAAATATACGTCACAGCCGATGCTCGAAACTGATCTTAAAATTTTTTTAAAAATTATATGTACAACGCAGCAACATTCTATAAATAGAACAGTTATTTTCGTTTGACTTTTCCTGATGAAGGCTGATTAACGAGTGGCCGAAAATGTACGAATGTTAAATTTGGATGTTTTGCTGGAAATTTGATGTTTAGGTGAGAGTATGTATGTATATATATATACTCTCACTACTTTTTCAATTTTTGTCTAAAGAATTGTTAACGCTAATTGAAGTTGCAATAACAAAACTGATACAACAGTTTTTTTTTTTTACTTTCCAAATAGAGTTCTGTTAACATTCAATCTCAAATATATTTATTATACTTGTAAATATAATTGTACTATACAGGAAATGTAGTACAGTCCTTACACACCCACATGGTGAATGCAGATAGCTACAGTTACAAATGTGACACATAGTTAAAGTAATTTTCAAGACAGAAGCATACTCTTCACAATTTTACTGCTAGGGCACTGCAAGAGGTCTCCTCTTGTAGTGCATAGTCACTTTATTATACCTACACATCACATTTGTAACTATAGCTATCTGCATTCATCAGTTAAGTGATGGCATAAGGACCTTATCTATGAACAGATAATCAGTTTATGTACAATTCTTTATTTAATTCATTTATCAATCACTGTTTGATTGGCATTATTAAAGGTAAACAACTAAATTATATACCAAATATTATGACAATTTTAGCTGTTATTAGGCAAATTATATTAATTTTATGACTGTAAATGATCTTAATGACACTGATACTACAGGTAACTTCAAAAAGTTAACAGTTATATGGAGATGGCATATGATCACTGCGGTAAGAGTAGTAGGGCCAAACTTTTTTGAAGATATCGTAATTGGGTAATGACTTCTTGCACGTGACAGATAAATACAAAGAAGTCAAATTAGCACTACAGATTGGGGCGTAATGAGCCACTTCCATATTAGTGTTAACATTTTTTTGATGTGCCCCATAAAATAAAAGCAAATTGACATCTCTGCACAAATTGTCTATTTATTACACATATAAACAGAATCTCTACTTGCATATTAATTATAAAAATTTATTACAGATAAAAGATAGTAAAATTTCTGTATTTGTAAGTAGTAGCGGACACAAAAAAATTATCACGGAGCAGTTCTATATCTCCGCTAACTATAACGATGTTTATTGAGGCAGTAAATATGCCAGCCTATAGAACATTACACCTGCTACTCTTATAGGCTTTTACGTAACATATTAATAAGTATTTATGTATCTAAATATAAACTTATGGAACCTCCATCCTTGTTAAGTGGCGCATACCCGCATTAAGACATACTCGTGAAGGATTTGCAGAACGCAAGTCTCATAAATACAGAAGTTTTACTACTAAGTGCCATTCTTATGGAATTAATGCTAAATATTTTGCTTACCTTCGCAGACAGAACCTTGCCTAATTAATCCGACCATTAACGAGGTGCAGTGGTTGCATTTTAGAGGTGCTACAAATGTTCGAATCAGGAACTGATGAGCTTTTGGCTAAGAAGACGATTTTTTTGAATATTTGACTATTTCTAAATACTTTAGAAATGTATAATGACGGGGTGGCATTAAAATGAAATATTAAAGGATTAATTAGCATTTATTTTACAATTTTAATCTTGTCATTATGGAAATATTGCCAATTCCGAGCATCGAATTCTCTTTCGGCCGTTACTACCGGACGTTTTTAGTAAAATATTGATAAAAAATTATATTTAATTTTCATGCAGAACAATCTACTAATTAGAATAATTCCTAAATATTACAGTATTAATGCCACACAATTTTAAAAAAATTAAATATTTTTGCATTATCTAAATACAAATAAAGAAAGTTGTTAGTTACTATAGATTACCTTTGGTGAAGATATTAGTGTAAATTGTGGTTTTGAGTCGTTAAGAGGAGATACAGAAGTTGAAGCAAATATACGATCCTAAAACAAAAGTTAATGTTAGTCGGATTATAGAAAATATTCAAGGATTTGAAATTGAAGGTTATGATTGTAAATACGGACTTTTTAAAGATTTTTATAGTCCAAAGATATTAGAAGAAATTCAAGAAGTTTAGAATAAACTTTAAATTAAGGAGGGTGCAAAAGTTTTTTTTTAAACATGAGTAGAGATCAAAAGTAACGGACAGGAATTTTTTGCACAAAGATGTTACACATCTTAGCCTTTTTTCGACATAAGAACAGTGTCCCTCAAGACGTTTGGCCTGTCTTGGCACCCATTTTGCTATGTCCTGTTCATAAAATTCCATTTTCTAAGCATATAGTCAACTGCACAAGGCTAATTTCATTTCGTCTGGTTTGAAGAGTTGCCTGGGAATTTTTTCATGATATCAAATGGCCAAAACTCTGAAGGGACCGGGTCCGAATATAGAGGATGCTGGAGAACATCCCGGACATTTGGCACAAACCTCGGCCATGACACATAGACAAGCATCATAAAAGCAGTCTGACAATTTTAGCATCTTCGTAGGGGTATCTGTCACAAAGGAACAATGCAACAATACAACTTTGTCAAAATGCTAGCGTAGGTCGGAAGAAAGTCTGCCAGCAGAACACTATCTAGCGACGATGTTCTGGGATGCATAATCTTTTTTGCAGGTTGACGACTCCAAACTTCTTTGGTGGCAGAGACAAGGAGTACTTGTAACTGCATTGTTCATATTTCACATTTAGCATGGCTATTAAATTATTTGCAAAAAGAATTCTTGTGTGTTACTTTGATCTCTCCTCATGGATCAAGAAAAATTTTAATTCAATACCTTTTGATATATTTTATTAACATGTTAAAAGAATAAAAAATAATACTAAAACTAGTAAATGTAATCATTCTTTTTGCTAGAAACTAAAATCTATTAGAATTGTTTTGCATCATAACTTTCACTTTTTCCATTACATTAATTGCAAAAATTTATATATATATATATATATATAAACGGTAGTGGCCATAGAAATTGCATCACCTATAAGGATACATCAAAAACAATTCAACAGATGTAGAAAACAGCATATTTAAGCTTTGATAACATACAAAGTATAGAGAAGTCAAGAAAAACACACAAAATGAAATTTATTACACAACACTATGCTGAACTAAGTGTTATTTCATGCAACAACCCGGCCATTAACGAGTGGTGGCTGTTGCAAGAACTTTCCATTCATAGTTACATAAGCAAAAAGGAAAGGTTTGAGGCATAACAGCGAAAGTAGGTTTGAAAAACATAATATAGAGAGTTATTTCTCATTGAATGAGATTCTGATATTTTATGTGGCCATCTTGAGCTTTAATAAAGGCTTTGCAGCAATATGATATACGGCCAACGAACTTCTTCGGGTATACAAAGCTTATGATACAAAACTCCTCTAATATACTCCTACAGTTGCTGTTTATTTTTGTGCCTCTTCTTCGCAATTTCTGTGCCCATATGTGCTAGCACTTCTCTATAAGGTTGAGATCGGGATTGCTTAGACATCTGATCTAGGCCTCTTGTACAAATTTTTTCAACTAATTGACAATTTGCATTGGTTTACAAGACAGTAATGCTAACAAACTGTAGAGAAAAGGCATGCTATACTTTACTTGCCATCTTGATGTGGTGATGCAGCACAGTTTTCCCAAAAGATGCAGGACGTATGTCACAAAACTGTTCCTCGGTTGTAAGAATTAACTTGACAATACCATTTGACTCACTGAAAACTTTACTGTTTATATCAAGTAATCCCTGTTACAGACCTCACCTTTTCTACATCTAACACGAGGCATCATTGGATCCGTAAAGGTTAAATTTGAATTTATCCAAAAACACAATGGAATCTACAAGTCAACATCTTCAGTTTATGTGCTATTTAGCTAAGATAGAACTACCTGAGCATTTTACTTATAAGTAACAACTTATGCAATTGGTAGGCTTTTAAACCTAAGTTGTACAGCTTGTTCATTCACTTATGTCTCTTCTCCTCCCACTTCACATTCGGTTTAGAACTAGTGGTACATCCTTGCAGGTCGAGCCACTTTGGTATCCTATCCCAACACAGCATACGCACACGTTCACCTTCTGATTTGGCTTTTTGTTCAATGTGACTGCATTCACAGTCTCCTCCGTTACAGACGCACATTTGTAGATTGATAACAATATACTCTCTGCACTACTTCACAAGAAGATACAGCTTTGGCATTTGGAACAACAATTACGGACTTTTAAGTGGTGTTAACCATCAAAAGCTCTTCATTTTTCTTATAAAAGTGCACCGCCTTCAAATCAGTTTTTATACAAACGAATACTACACTCACCAGAAACATTGCTGCAGAAGACCATAGGCCAACAAAAAGTGTTTTTGCATTTATAATGTCATTGACATCAGTTCTTATTGGTTTCTTAGAAAGCTATAGCAAAATGATATCTTAATTTAAAAAATACACACATTTTTATAAAGTTTTTATGAATGATACAATTTCTACAACCTCTACCATATATTAAATGATGAAGTTAAAACAATAAGCGTTGTTTCTTAATGTGAAAGTCAACATAAAATTGATATCAAGTACACACTTTAAGGCCAGAAACACGCGTAAAAATCAAATAATAAACAGAAATTAGATTTCATTCCCATTTCAATTTGTTTTTAACCAAGATAACTCGTGTAAATTGTTTAAATACAGTATAGAGATGGCAAATTTCTGTTATATCTGTTATATTTTTGTGCGCGCGTGTGCGTGTTTTCAGCCTAAGTGTACATAATTAAAAATGTAAGCATAAAACAAATTACAAATTTGTTACATAACATGCCAGCTAAATAGGTCAAAAGCAATATTCTTTAGCATTGATATTTGTTAATTGTAATGAGTAAAACTTGTGAATTTGGATCCGAATTTCGAGATAAGCTCCGATTCCGACAAACCGTGCTATGTTTACCTTTAAATATAATCAGAAATTCAAAAGTACAATCTGTAATAGTGGATTTAATCTCATAAAATGGCAATTCTTGATGTTACTCGATCTGTAGGTTGCTTAAACTGAATTGTAGATGAACTGTGCCTCCTATACCACGTCCACTTAGTCTGTAAATATCACCTTAGATACGTTTCGTAATATTTTTCTATTCCATAACCCAATGCGAGACATATGCAATGCTTGGAAATCCTCTTTTCTCTGGCTAAACACTACAGCTGCATCTTAAAGAAAGGTCTGTGTGCAACCCATTTGGAGCATATTCATTGACCACATGCCACACTTTGAGAATCTCTGAGGTAAAATCCATTTAAGAAATTTCAAAAATTCAAAATGGAAGAGTTTATTAACAATGACTTAAAGTTTGTTTTTTTTTTGTTTGTTTAGAAAATACAAAAACAACAACAATAGAATAACGTAACCTAATATCTTTATGTAAATAAAAATATAAAGTAAAGTAATACATAAGACAAGATGCAACATAACAAAGTTTGTCATATATTACAAAATATACAGAAAATTTATAAATACCATTCATTTATTATGTACACAAAATTTTAACAGCGAGGAAAATAAACAAGGAACTGTTGGTGTTTAAATTATAAAAGAATAGAAAAGAAATATTTTGTAACGCATTAATTACAGAAATACTGAAAATTATTACAGTTAAACAAAAGATTTTATGCAAATGAATGTTAAATAATCATTACATATTTAAATAACTGAATAATTTATAAGATCCCGTTAACAATTTCGGCAATTTACCAGTATTTGTCATCAACAGGTTAAACGTATTGCGTTACTATTTCCGATTTGTAGCAACTTAGAGGATTTAAAGTTTTATATTATGTGATGTGATTTTGGATTAACACATTTGTAATTTCTTAACCGCGAAGTCAATTTGAATATCTACTTTTATAAATAAGATTACATCATTTCCAAAGTCGTGCCTCAATCATCGTCATCATTTTTTTATGCCACAGACTTCTTAGGCAGTCAGATGAAGCCTACGGACCCCGTCTCGGAATAAAACTTTTAAAAAAGTGATACGAATATGTACAAGATTTCTTTCGACAACAAGTTGCGGCTACCGTTAATGCTACCATAATACGTTGTCCACATTTGTAATTGAAAGAAGCGTGAAATTTCAGATAGAACTTAGTAAAAGTAAAGATATAATTTCCATATCTAAATTCATAGAAGTTAAGAAACCCAATTCTAAAGCATTAATAAGTACAAGTATATACTAATTTAAATAATTTAATAATTTTTCTGATAAAATTTAATGTTTGAACATTAAAATTATGCTGCATTTTTAAAGGTTCAAATAGTGGTACTGAGATAAAAATTCATTATTTTCCTTTAATTTATGTTTGTACTATAAATTATTTCAAACAAACAGGTTTTAATAATGTTATTTTTAAGCAACACAAACTTTGAGTGCTCGTAAATTAAAATCATAAACGACAGATATAGCAACACCAAAATAGAAGTACTTGGCATGATATAACTATAAGTAATTCACTTTTGGAGATATAACAATAATCTTGTGCACAGTAAGCTAACAAATCTCTCAAAATGCTGATAACTCAGAAGTGAACTATAATTTAACATAATCCGTCGCCATGGATGTAACTTTGTCGACGACTAAGACTAAATTCCATTGAAAAAAATCTGGCAACAAGCTGCATAACTTCCCGGCTATTACGAGATCTTATTTAGAAAATAACTTTTATAATTTAATTACAATATAACTTAATAAAATTGAGTGTGGTGCCATCTGTTACAAGATTGTTATAAAAAAATTTAACTATTATAAAATGGCAAAAAGCTTAATTTTGAGGGTAGGGACGAGTTTTATAAAAACACATAAATGTTAATGAGTACAATCGTCATTAAGTCCAACCCTACAGGGGATAAATATGGCCCCCTTTATCTCCCGACCCCCTCGACCTTTAATCAACAAAATTTAATAGCATCGATGCCCCTCGTATACAAGCCACAGTGCCAAATTTCATTACTTAATCTTTACCCCATCCTAAGATATTAGTAAAAATAGATGCCAACACACAAAATATTTTTTGCTGTTTTTTCTAGTTCTTTGGATTCAAGAGGTCTCAAAATGTGGAGATTTGCAAAAAACTTGGAGGATCAAATTTGGCATGACTTCAATACTTTCCCTTGTTACATACACATAACAGCCAGGAAAGTTGATGTTATGTGTATGTAACAATCTAATTGAAATCACACTATCTTAAAGCATAATTAGTGAAGATATACACCTTTTACAGAATAAAATACTTATTTACAGATATAAAAAGTAAAGGAATTCTTTAAACTGTACTATAAAGACAAACTGGAGAGATATATGACCCTCGTATTAATGATCCAACAAGAAAAGTAGGCGAGGAAACTGACCCCAAGTTGACATTTAATGCCAAGTATCCATCCATCGGTTAGGAGAAGGCTTGGATCTGAAATGAGCTGAAACCGACTACCACACAGATTTGATTCAGAATCAAATATGAGTATTATGATGCCATACCACAGATCATCAAGGGTCCAAAAATCCTAGTAGTATATGTTAATTTTTATAATATAGCCTACTTTTCATTTTTGACACTCTACTCCATCTAAGAGGATCTTTTAACGAATTTGGTCGATTCTGCAATGATGGTGACCAGATGGCGAGGGATGGATCACCTTCAAAAAATATGTAGGGTTTTTTGACCGCTTGAAATTGATCCTGGGTCCCACCTTAACCACCTCAGCCATCAATATAGCCTACTTAACAAACACAGAAATATTGGAAAGCAAGAATTTATTTACATAACTTTCTAGTTTCATATTCTATTTACTTTCAACTTAATAATATCAATAGTTATATTTTGTCGGCAATATAAATTCCCTAAAATTAAAATTAAGTAAGCATAAAGTGTAGAGAATCTTTAAAACCTTAACTTAATAATAAATTACAAAAATTAAAATACACCGATACATAGAAATGATCAATTTTAGAAGTATTTTCAATTTATAATACATACAGTTGAGTGTTTAAGAAACAGAATAAAAGCAGTTTTAATAATAATCTAATCCTGGTGCAAAAGAATCCTTTAATCGAGGTTAAAAGTCGTCCCTAAGGAAAAAAGATCATTTAATGAAGTAAAAATAAACAGTTTTTAAAAGTTAAATTAAAATAAATTAAAGCAACTAATGAATGAAATTATTATCTGCAAACAATACTATATAATCTTTTCTTATAAATATCATAAATTACAAGTCCTAAAACATCATCTCTAGGTAAGTGACGTTATTTTTAGGCCGTGGGTTTGCTGCCAATTTTCTGGCACCTTTTTAAATCCGAACAAAATTATGAGAGACACTTAAAATTCTTGCTGCCACCAGACTCGTTTACCAAATAGTTACGGGTGGCAAACACTGCGGTTATTGCTAATCCTTCTGTTCAATTTTTAGTATGTTTTACTTATATTTAACTTTAGCAACGGCTTCTAAAAAGATTCAAGTATCCGTAGCATCTATTATAAACACTACATTTAATGTATGTTTAATTATGTTTCTACCAGTACTTAGTATTTTAGAGACGTGGGTCATGTGTAATTAGGAGCCCAGAACATACAGTGATATGAATGTACAGCAGGGTCTGTATATATTACACAACCTAGGGTGGTTTGACAACACTATTAGTCTGCCAAATCTTTAAACTGAGTGCATCAAAAACCCATCTATTGGGCAAATTAATTGCATCAAGTTAAAATCAAAATAACTTCATTTTAGGAGTTGACAATTCTTTATTAATTAAGATCTGAAACAAGTGAACAGAGAACTGTGAGCTTCCCACAGTTTTGACTTTTTGCTTAATTTGTTGCAATGAGTCAACACCAAACTAACTTAAGCAGATTAACAAAATGATTAATATGTATCTTATAGAAATATCACTAGCTAATATTGATTATTGGATGCTGCAAATAACAGAACTGTCAGAGATTGTTTAATTGTTAAAAATTTTAATAATAATTTTATTATTCTTCTATTTATAATTTGGTATAAATGAACTAAAAAAAGTTTGAAAGTGTCAAGCAAACGACATTATCTTTGATCATTTCCTGTTGGTATAGTTTCCTGATTTCTATTGAAAGGTAAAGGCTGGTTTTCACTATAATGGAATCTGCAACATAAGCAACAATGCAGCAATTTAGTAGCCATTGAGACACTGGACCACGATGAAAAAGGAACATGCTTACAAGTTGAGTAAAATTTAGCTTTTACCACGATGGTAAATGGAAAAATTAAGTGCCAACTAATGTAAAAGTGTCATTTACATTGATGTTGTCGGACTCCAAATTCAAATCGTCCAACCTTTCCAGTGGCATTTGGTGGCATGCCACAGTAATGAAAACAATACTAATGACTTCTGCTGTAGTTTACCAATGTGGAGCAGTCTTAAATGAGTACCAGCCTTAGAAGCATTAAGAAAAAAAACAGTAAAATATAGTTGAGCCTGGTAAGAGAACACTCAGGATTGTTTATCAGAAAATATTTTGATTGTCCATTATTTAGAAAGCTGTCCGATGAAACTTTTTGCCAAATCTCAATAAATACCACAGCATAGCAAGCTCTGCTGCCGTGCCCTCTCTTATGTGGACTGCCATTAGAAATGCTGCCAATGCAGTGCTCCATTATATGGACTTCTCTACTATCCAGTCAAGAGTCCTACTAATGTAAAACATGAAAGAAAATCAGGAACATGAGAAAGTGTTCTTCTCCTAAGTTAACTTCTTCCTTATTCAGTGATCTGTTAAGTAAACTTGACTGTATAACATATTAATATTTTCTTACTGTATTTTACTAATATGATTATATATTTCATACGAATAATATGAAATATATAATCATAGCACCAAATTAAAAAAGAAAATTGAACAATAACCAATGACTATTTTAAAATCTCTTCATATTCAACATATAATGCACAATCTTACTTCTCAAGCTTAGGTTTGTAACAAGCTTAAGTATAAACCAAGTCTTATTCTTATATAAAAATCACATTTATAGAACAACATTGCATCCAATAATATTATGCAATAAAAGATATTGCTTGCAGTGTATGAAATATGTAAAATAAATAAATGAACCGATACACACAAAAAGAACTGAAATATACTAAGAAAATTATAAGTGAAATATATCGATTGTTTGTATTTTATTCTATGCATTTCTCTTTGGGTTGTTAAATGAAAGCAATCAGTAAATGCCGAAAGAAAACGTTATGTCACTGCTGACAGACATTATGTAGTTAGGCCCATGATGGATGCATCTGAACTGAACATGTATGGACTTTCTTCATATTGTTATTACCCAAACAATATAGCATAACAGTATTAGGTATTATAAGTAATACTAATACTGAATAGTATTCTCTACTATTAGGTTGTGCGCCATTTTATATAAGTAACTAGAGCATCCATGGGTGTCCTAGAACCAATCCCTTACAGACAGAGGTTTCTTTACAATAAGTGCTGACTAATAATAAAAAACTATCCAACATTGTCTTAACAATAATTTTATAAGTACAAAATGGATATTTAAAGATAATGTTTTGTATGTTTTATACAGTTTTACTGGTTAAGATTGAGAAAAATTATTAGATTTTCTCAAGTTTTTTGACAAAATTTAAATATAATTTAGTAAAATATTAATATACGAAAACTAAAAAGACAATTGTTCATATAGAATGTCTCCTTAAACAAATAAAAAGCAACATCAGAAATAGATATAAATAAAAGATATAGAATTAATCGGGTAGGAAAGGAGAGTAGACATGTAAATAGATTTTTCAACTTAAGTTAAAAGTGGTAGAGGAAAATGAAAATAACAGAATTTATTTGGTATTAAATTAACTTTTAATAAATAAATAATTTTAATAAATAATCTATTATATTATAAATTACATCAGATTATATATTATATATATATAAAACAATATTTACAAAGTAAAATGTTAAACACTCACTACACTTGTTTCAGATATATTAGATTTACTACTAGTTACGGAGGGAGGCTGATTATCTTCCACGTCTGCTTCGTCGCCGGCACCCGCCGATTCTCCACTGTTGCTTCTTGCAACTTGTTGGGAAGTGTCTTTTAAAAATTGCTCAAGGAAAGACATTTGAGATGTGTGACTATCCAAGACTGAAAGTTAAAAATAATTAAATAAATTCTAAATCTGAAAATATAATTTGAAAAAATTTATTTTAACAACACTTTAATTAGATTATATAATCCATATTAGTTGTGAACTATGAAAGTACACACCTGACAATACTAAATGCAATGTTAAACTATTATTCTGAAGACCCTAATTATTCTGCATTTCTTTTCTGTTTGCTATCTGCATATTCTGATGCACTAATATTGAGGCAACATTAGTGATGTTCTTGTTTTTTTTTGGTTCTATTACCAAGACTATAGGCAGCTGGTGGCAAAGTATTGCTAATGGCATGCAGGTCTGTTGCCGCTTCAGTTAAGCAAATTGGCAATGCTCACGGTTGATGCAAGCAGGCCAACAGAAACATTTTTCAGGTTAAAGTCGAAAGCACAGCAATTCAATTACAACACAGCAGTTATTTTCAATAATTTTAATTATAAAAACAACATAAATGGAGTAAAGTTGTTTGATGAAACATGATATCCTTGTTGTCATCAATGGATACAATCATATTGTACATGTTAGTTGTAACCGTAAAGCAGAAGTAACAACAACACTGTTTTTTTTAACACAGTAACACGGGGTCTCTATTGTGTTGTGAAAATCACTAGTGCAGTAATAGGTAGCTCCTTTTTTACGGAAAATGCAAGGTGTTAAATGCAAAGGCTGCTAGAGTAGCCTCCTCAATAATACCACCTCTGTTTCAAGTGCCAGGAGAATATGACATCACACACTGCAATGTTTGCTAGCCACTACAGCAGTTTGTGTGTACTGGAAGACACTATATTTCCTGACTCGTGCATAAGCTAATATAGTTGTGAATTGGTACTTTCTGTTATAGAATGCTTTGTTCTAACTTTATGAATATTCATAACATTACAATTAAGTGAAGTCCCCCATTATAAGCTTATATTATAAAATAAAAATTGCAATGATAGCCAACTGTAGTTGTTTACTTATAATGGAGCCAATAAGATGTAGCAAAACCTTGGTATCGCTTCATCAAACATAGCAATTAAAAAACACAAATTTAATATTCTAACAAAGACTTAGAATAATTCATAAATTGTTTAATAATGTTCATGAAAATACTTGGAATATATTAATATTCAACTACACAATACATTACACCTTAAACTGAAGTGTTAAGTAATTACTTACAGCTATCTCCAGCTGCCAATCTATGTTGTAGTTCTCTGATTTGAGCATCTTTCTTCATAATATCTTTTTTAAATAATTCAGTCTTTTGTTGATTTTCAACAAGTTCCCTTAAAGATAACACAAAATACATATATTCATTTTATCAGATATATAAATTATATAATTAAATATAATTTTAAGCAGAAAAAACAAGATATAAAATTCACCAAATTAAAATAAACAGAGAAAATAATTTACTTTTGCTGGGCCACAAGTTCAGCTCTAACTCTTGTAAGTTCGTCACTAATTGCTTGCTTGGCTTGGATTTCACTCTGCAAACTGGACTGCAAACTCAAGAGTTCCATTTTATCCAGCTTCTGTGATCTTCTATTCCTCCAATTCTTTTCCTATAAAAGAAATTCGACAAATGAAAATATCAGAATTTCAATAAATCTATTCAAATCTACATTCCTGTGATATGTCCAGAGCTACATTTGAGATAAAACTCAAATGATACAGTTATACAAACATCATAGTAGATACAGTTTACAAACAGTTTACTGATACAGTTATACAAACATCATAGTAGATACAGTTATACAAACATCAAGAAACCCGATACATTAGTAATATGCCAACTGACTGCCATATTAAATCAGGCTACTTCTCCGCAATTATTAAACTTAATAAGAAAAGACCCCCTAATGCCTGCCTCGAGTGACAAAATATTTAGAAATTAATTAAAAATACTTGAGGAGAAGTAGCCTGACTTAATAAGACAGTCGTTTGGAATATTAGTGGATACAGCGTAATGGTTTTCAAAGTTATTAATCCAGAGACCTCTATGCCCCATCCACTTCTTATCCTGTATATATCAATTTAGATCATTAAAGACAAATTATTATGGTTCACAATCTATCCAGTAATCTAATGTAAAGGTATGTGATATGTAATGTTCTTTTCTCTGGATAAAACAGCACAAAACTGCATTTCAGGAAAATGACCGTGGCAGACCACCAATGGTTCACGGATCATACTTTGAGAACCACCGAGCTAGTAGACAATCTAAAACTGGCCCCTATTTAGGTGTTAGACATGCCAAAAAAAGAAAAAGAAAACCCCATGCAGCCAGTCTATTAATCAGGTGAAAACCTGCAGCCAACTACCAATGTTCGGTGGTTTTGTCCACTGACCATTAATAGGCTCTGACGAAAAAAAGGAATTAGAAGATGCAATCATTAGAACAAACTCAAACAATCTATCAAATAATATTGGCAGAAAAAACTAGTCTTATATCAACTGTTAATTGATGGTTTCAAGATTTTCAAGATCATAATGTCCCTTATCACAAATCAATAAAGGTTTAAGAAGGAAAATATTGAAAATTTTACACCTGCCTTCACAAAAGTCTAAAACTTAGATTTATCCCAATAATTTCCAATTTTCAAATATGGATGAGTTAGAAGTCATCATTACAAAAGAATGGGACAAAATCAAGCCTAAAACTTCAAAAAACTGTGGATTTGATGCCAAGAATAATATTTATAATTATGCAGAAAGGAAATATAAAAGAAGCAAGTCTTATAATTTCTTAAAAGACTTTATATCATTTATATTGTAAATTATATGCTATTACATTTTTGAATTATTAATTTTTTTATATATAGTGCTTGATATAACATGCTTATATCAAGTACCAAGATTGATATAAGTATTTCATACCTTTATTCAAAAATTATATGCAGAGAAAGTGCAGAAAAATAAAATTGATAAAAATTAATTAATAAATCCTCTTATGACGACCGTATTACGTTCGTAACATTTAGCTGTATAATTTACCTTGTGTCTGAACGAACACTATCTGATTTGTTAATTTTGGTAATTTTAAACCAAATTGAATCTCGGCAGATATTTCAATCTCCTAGTACAATAAATTATCATTGCTAGTTTAATATATCAAACTATTCAGAGCTGACAATTTCATTAAAGAACTCACCAGTGTTGTAGACATTCCACTGAGTTTCAGACTTTCCAGTTCTTCTGTCATTTTAGTAGCCAAGGCTTGTAAATATCCTCTTGCGTCTTTTTCGTCACTGACCCTAAATGCAACGATTGTATTAATTTCACAGTTTTGTATTTGAGAAACTAAAATACAAAAAACTATATATGTATATAGTTGGACTTTGAGGAAATGATATGTACTTCTGATCAAATCAAATAACATGCAGAGTTTATTATTGAACTCATTTTGGCTAATCAAACATACAAATGCCAAGTAATTTGGACTAAAGGTAGGCAATTAAGTTTAATCCAAAAGGCTGAAGTTTAGACTAACCTGCAACTCCTTACTGTGCAATTGTGTTGCCAATTACGCTACCTGGACTTCTGTCCAATCTTTGCTTCCAGACCAACTAACTTAGATGCTACCTTAAAGAATTATTCTCTCTCCCAATGTTAGATTAATATATTTAAATAGAAATGTTAACAATAATACATGAATGCACAAGCATTTTTGACAAGAAAAAGTTGTGTCATCTTCAGACACAGATGTTTGAAGTTTGAATGGTTTTTCTGGACTGTTAAACAGTTTAACTATCCAGAGAAACCATTCAAACTTTGAAGATTTCTGTCTGAACATGACAGAACTTTTCCTTGTTGAAAGTGATTGCACATTTGTCTATTATTGTTAAAATTTTAATTTAAATATACTAATTTCTGAGTAATTCTTTCAATTAACCTTTCTGATGTAGGTGCAATTGGTTTCTTCATTTTGGGCAACATACTTAGAAAGTCGGAGAGGTCCAGATAGCTTAATTGAGTCTCATTCTGAATTGATCTTTCCTTCCAGAATATTTTAAATGAATTAATTTACTATGAGATGGCGACTTGATTGCGTACCTTTAGTTCAAATTATACAGCATTTGTATATTTAATTATGTAATCCAATAATAAATCTGGCCTGTTAGTCAGTCAGTAATGTAATTTGAACAGTTTCTTATGTATTAATTAAAGTTTTCAATTAACTAAATTTTCTTTCTTTAAAAACACTTTTAACAAAGTTTAAATTTAGTTAATATTAACAACTACTTCATCTAATTATGTTTATTTCCAAAAATTTTGAGTTCAAAGCTGAAATTTAAATAGTTATTTTTTTGCTTAAACTCGCTCCTGAAACTTTCAGACAACTTGTAAATGAAGAATAAGCAAGAAAGATTAGAAAATGATTAGATTTTCATCAATTGTAGACTGCAATAAATGTCAATTTTCATTTTCAATTTTATATTTTTCAGTAAAAGTAGTAATTTTATATTCTCAATAAATATATAATTACAGTTTGTATTTCATTTACTTCAGGCTATACTAAAAAATGAAATAATATTACAAATATTTATCTGGATAATTTTGGCACTGAGGCAAGCCTAAGAATGATGCCAATGTACTTATACTTCTATAAACATTATGATGCCTTTTTAGCACCCCTTCCAATTTGGCATATGAAGCAGTTGCCTCTCCTCGTCTACAGGCAAGGCCCCAAACGTATGTAAAAAGAATGCACGCAGCACCAAAATGACTAATTTTTAAGCTGTGAAACAAAGTGTATTTACAACTGTGATGAATCAGGGATTCAAACTAAGTTAAGAAAAAGAAAAGCTAACAAATTGAAAGTATTTAGTTTAAAACTGTTTTAAAGATACTAACCATTGAATAATTTCGCTGATTTGTGCTTCCCATTGAGCAATAGACTCACGTTTCTCTCTGACATTTATCAAATCATCTTCAATCCTTCTTCTTTCGTCCTGCTGTCTTTTGATGATTTGCGATAGCTGAATATTAAAAAATTAAATCAATTTAAAACGAGAATTTAATTTCTTTACCTAGAACGGTGATGCCCAAACTTTTCGACTGGCTGACCAAATTGTGCATAAGTTGTAAGTACACAGGTCACAAATATTTTGTATTTTCTACATAGAAATAGACCTACTTTTTGTGTAACATTTATAAGATTTGGCCCTTGGACTGTAGTTTGGGTACCACTAATATAGAACTATATTATGAAAGAACTGTCATTTGTAGATAAAACAATACCTGATCAATTTCTTGTACAAGCTTCCTATTCTCTTCATGTAACATATCTTTCTCTCTTTCATGAGTTCGTTTAATTTCGATAATTAATTCTTGATGCTCAACAGCACTATAAAAATAAATACATTAAGATTTTTTTCATAATAAATATTGGTTTTAATTTATTTAAATGAAATTTGTTAAAATTTAATCCCATTGCAGGCCTGTTGAACCCACTGTGGGTTTGACCAGGCCTGCAATGGTAGGTTGCAATAGATAGGCCCAATACCTTAACTACTTTCACCATCAAATATTGCATTTGCAAGGAATCAAACACTGTTCCAGTATAATTAGCTTTTTATACATTTGAAAATTCTGATTTTTCAAAGTAAGATTTATTACACATTTAACTATTTAATCAAAAATATAGATTTTTATATTACATTACTAGCATTACTTCCAATGGACATTGTTAAAAGATGGAGTGATCTCAAAATATGTAGTGTTCCCTTCAAATGTCTCTAGTTTTGTGGATTATTTTTGGAAAAAGAAATGCTAGTATAGTACTGTAAACAATGATAATAGAAAGTGCATCCAAAAATAATTTTACTGCATTAAATCAGTGCATTTCCACACATGCACCTGATATATATCTGGTCTGTACTTGATTCTAACTATGTTGGAGCCAGCATGTTAGGAGTCAAGCCATTAATAGCTTCTGCAATTCTCGTATGTGGACTCTTGCATCCGACACTTTTGTAGCATACACACGATTCTTGATGTGCCCACAAAGAAAAATGTCCAAAGAGATGTGTCACATGATCATGCAGACTGAGAAATAAGACTCTGGCAACCTAGACTGTGTGGTGGCAGTATTTTCAAATGTATGTATATGGAACTTGGAGTATTGATTGACATTCTCCAATACATTTTATTCACACATCTGAACAACAAATGGATTTTATAGAACAGTTTAAAACTAAAGATGTTTGAGGGAAACATGTGTATTTTCAATTTTTCTTCTTATTCTTTTGACAATCCTTCAAACAAATTTGAAATTTGTGTCTTTTATTAAATATCTCAAAACTAAGATCAAAATTTAAAACAATCTTACAGTTTCAAACTTTTTAATTTTACAATGTTTATCCAATTTAAATTTTTTATGTAACTTAAGAGTTGTTAATATATAATTTACAATTTAGAGTTAACTAGTAGATATGCCAGGCCTTGCATGGGCAAGAAGTAATAAGGGCAAACATTAAAATTAAAACTGTATTAAAAACTTGTGTATATACCATATGCACTCAAATAGACAGACTATGGGTCTATTTTTTAAAATCAATTTGAGGCGTGGGTTTATTTGAGCCTGCGAGGCCATTCAAATTACTTTTTGTATGTGTTAATGCAAGTGGCTACAGGGTATTGTACATTAAATTAAAACCAAAAAATAATTCTGAAAGTAACACAGACAACAAGAAGTGTGACACAATAATTTACAATTTTGAATAGGCTGTAATCTGTAGCTTAGAAAATATAAAATTTGGGTTTATTTTTTTTAAATGTAGCTGGGGATGTGGGATTATTTAAGCATGTGGGTCTAATTCAGTGATGGAACTAATTCAATTAATGATAATGCATTAAGCTTAAATTATCAGTGTCAACAGGATGAAATCAGGCGGTAGTTGTATTTTATGATAGCCTACATTTTTCACAGGATCCTAGAAAGAATGTTTAAAAACTTTGATCTCGGTCAATCAAAGGCTATGTGGGGTAATATGAAGAATAAAAATAGAAATAGAAATGACTGATTTTATGATATCCAATATTTCTCTCACAGGGTCCTAGAGAGTAACTATGAAAAGTATGATATTCAGTTATAGTATACAAACATTCTATCTTGGAAACAGCTATTTCCTGACAAAAGTCTGCAGTGTTGACTGAAAACATTAGAAATATACTGTATGTTTGTAAGAAGTTTTAGATTCATTCTGTTTAGTTCTATCTTGGCAGTGTTCTCAACTATGAAAAATCTGAGATCAATCAAAGGATTTAGGAGTGTATACAAATTAGTCAGACACACATATAGTCTACTTATATAAAATAGAATATAACAGAATTATTATTATTTAATTAAATTTTATAAATAATCACAAACTAAGACTTAATGAATACAATTATCATCTTACCATTCATGTCTTGTTTCCTCAATTTTCTCTTTAAGTACTAAAATCTAAAAACAAAAGTAAATTATAAAGTCATTAATATAAACATATATTCTCATTTTAATTTTGAAACAATAAAAAACATTTTGTTTCACGCAAAGACAATTTTTATCACATTTTTAATCAAATGTTAGACTTCGTAATATTTAAATTAACTACCTCTCTCTCGGCTGCTTCTCTTGCACTATCCACTTCTTGCAATTGTTCTTGTAAACAAGCAAGTTCTGTCTGATACCGGGATTGCTGCTGGCTTAAGATTTCTCCATGCTGAAGTTCTAAATTTTCTAGTTCTAGTTTCAAACTAATAAAAGCAATTACAGTTTTATTATAACTTAATAAAACCGTAAATTTATAAAATTATAACCGAATAACAAGTTTTGAAATATTACCGGCTGGCTTCTTGAACAGCTTCCAAATGTACCGGGCTCGTAGAACGGCCGATCTGTCGTTGCTTTAAGGCTTCCATCTCTTCTTCCAAGTGGTGTGCGTATTCTTCGCTTCTTTCCCTCAGTCTTCTCTCTTTGGTGGCTTCGGTCTGCGCTTCTTCCATCCTTCCTTCGAGCTAATAAAACACTTTGAATTTATTTACGTAATAAATGCACGCATTAAATCAAGAAAAAGTAACTTACTTCTCGTCTCAGTTTATCTGCTTTTCTGAGGTCTTGTCGCAAATTATCAATTTTTTGCATGACAGTTTCAAATTCTTCTTCTTTATCACGTACTTGCCGCGATAACTTCTGCTTTTGTGCTCGCAATTCGGATAACCTTTAAAAAATAATTTATTTATTAGTATTTATTTTAAAAACTTAACATAGAATTACTAGAATAATAATAGAAAACCTATGATACGAGCACAAAATATATAATGTTATATGTAAATTAAACCGAACAAACTTTACTCAAATTTCACAACTACGTAGATACTTACTTATCACTAACTTCGGTATATTCCGTCATAGCTAATTTTCGTTGTGCAAGAGCATCTTTCAGTTCTTTAGACTGTAATCTCAATTTTTCCTGAGCTTCTATATAATCCTTAAAAAAAAAGTATAATTTTTTAATTAATTGGCTAATCCAATTATTTTGTTAACAATCGTCAATTACTTTGTGCATGTCTTCTCTTTCAGCTTTTAAAATTCTGAAGGCTCTTTCTAATTCTTTGATTCGAGCAGATTTTTCATCTTGTAGGGATTCTAGTTCTTGTTTCTTATTTATAGTTTCTTTATGTTCTTGTATTAACTTACAGAGTTCGGCTTCCATCTCTAGAATTTATTGAAATAAATTTTATATTAAATAATTATTTTAAAAAATATCAAAGTCAGCTAAGAAAAAAACAAACTTTTACCGGAATTCTTTTTTCTTAAAATATTAATCTCATCTTGGTATTTTCTGACTTCAGCATCGACTGTTGAGTTTTTCAGTATCTTATGATCGTCGGGATCCATCGCAACACCATGTTGTTCGAGGATTTTGCCCATTTCTATATACATATATATAAAAAAAAAAGTATGTAACCAAATTATCTTAAAAAAAAATCAACAATAGTTGAAAATTTTTATAATTGTTATTTTTTTAATACAAGTAGTTCTCAGTTAACACATATCTAATGCATTTTCATTTTATTGCATTTATTAATTACGAACAATTGTCCTATGCACCAATTTTCAGTATGATATAGTTCTGGCGAAGATCTACATGTCCCCTCTGTTTCCTATGAATCAACAGATCTGTATGGAACAGATGGGACATGTCTCCCCCAATATTTTTCTACTAGCAAATTGTCCCCTCCTAAGGTATACGCCTATTTTTATTATATGCTATACTAGAAAAGTTAGGAGAAATGAGTATGCTGTACACAACATGTATGCCTTGTTTTTTAATATCTGTTCAAAACCTGACGGAACATTTTTCTTACTCGTTGTCCTTAGCCGATCTCCATCGACATATATACAGATCAGTGTCAATGTACTTTGTATACCTACTGCATTAATAAAAACCACAACAGTAAACTGGAACGATATATATAGCTTCTCACCTACTGTATTAACAGAGGACTACTTGTATACATCCACAAAACTTAACACTAGTGTTATGAGACTAAATTAAATAGAAAAAACAAACAAATTACCTTTTAACTTTTTAATAAGTTGAGCTTTCTCTTGCTCTAACTTTTGTATTTTTAATTCTCGTTTACTAAGCGTTGCACTATCGATTTGATCTTGACTAGATGCGTCACACAGGATACCCGAGAATTGGCTTTGAGTAACAAAATATTTTGTATATTAAATTTGATAATTTAAATTTAATTAAGAGCAATAAAAAATTTTTTAAATATTTAATAATTTTATTTCTCTTGTAAAAAGGAAATTATGGCAGTTAACCTTTACTACTGTATTTTCTTGACTGCAATGCGTACCTTTCTTTTGGGACTTTTCTGGTCTCAAAAATTGGGGCAAGCGTTAAAATCAGACTTAATGCAATGTAATTTGTATTGTTTGCTCTTCACTCTGTTTGGCAATTTGTGTTTGTGTGTCATCTGTATAGTCACGGTAAATAACTCTCTCCATTACTTTGATCTTAGTTTTGGTTTCGGAATGGTTCGGTGGTCTCTAAACTGTAGCAATCCGCGTGAATGACGAGTCTCCTATAAATCTACATTTAAGTGAAGAGTTATCTATTATGCTGGAGAACACATTTACAGATATTTTCAGAGTGATACAACCTATCTGGTAAATTTCAAGCTCAAACATACTGACACAAAATGTTTCCATTAAAATGTCACTCGTACTGTAATTTGTATTGGTCTGCAGATCCTCTATACCTGATAATGAAGTCATAAGTGAACATATTTGAAAATATGGATATTGCCAAGTACTCAAACATTTATAGACATTAAATTTTTTCTGTTGCATGTATGCAGGGCATGCATCACATTTGCCTTTTTTTAATTTTTGGTAGTTTTGATGTCTTGAAACTTGAGTGCGCATTAGATTTGCTAACACATTAGAATTAAGGAAACACAGTAATTATAAATGCAGTATATAAAATGACTTCTGAATAGATTAAATGCATTTGCTAAATAACAATCCCTTTACTATTTATATACTTTTTGATGAATTAATTGCTGTTATCTTTAATTAAATATTGATCTGTAAGTCTGAATGTATGTTCTGCGAATGAATTTTGTATGTATATCACGATTTTAAACTTAGTTTATTACAGGAGTCTTCAATTAAAATATGTATTTTTCGCATTGTTTCTAATGCAAAAGTTATGTTTATAAATGAAAACTTTTTAAAGTAAGTTTAAAATTACAGGCCTTATAACAAGCCTAAAAAGAGCTGTTTACATATAACATTTATATATATTGAGGGTATAGAACTAGAAGTAGCTAACTTAATTTTATGAGTAAGCTAATATCTTGTCATTAATTCTCTAATCATGTAAGTAAAAGTAAATAAATTTGGTAAAATAATTCAGATTAATTATTTTTAAAATCAAATTCTGAAATTTTAGCATTCTAGAATTCAAAAAAGTATATTAATTAATCTTCTTAATAGCTATTTTTAAATTTACTATGAATTTGAAGGACTTATCATACCACAGTTTTCAATAGGAAATTACAGTGAGATTTTATTAAACCAAAATGTACACTTAAGGCTATTATTACCTTTCATCAGTTGGTTTTATCTCATGTATTCTTGTCTTATATCTTAAAGTATATTACCGTTTATATTACAAAGGGTATTTTTTAAATAAGGTCCGTTTTTTGATAAGAAAAATACTGTAAATATCGTTAAAATATATTTTTTCCAATATTCTACATACTTTTATCTATGTTTCTACATAATTTCCATTTTTGTTTAAACATTTGTCATACCGCTCAAAAATTTTTTAAATTCCGACTTCAAAGAAATCTGCCGCCTGCCACTGGAAGACATTAGGCCACGCCACTTGTCTTGTATGGCACGGTGGAGTTTTCTCAAGGTCACACAATAAGCATCAGAATTGATTGTTGTGACTCTTGGCATAAAATCCAGTAAAAAAGTTCCTTTCTTGTCCCAAGAGACAGTTACCATAATCTTTCGTGCTGAAATCGAATAACAGATTGTATCTTACAGCCTGTGGGCGACTCAATTTTCTTAAACATTATAAACTTTTACAGCTCAGCACACAGACAGACAATACGGCTGAAAATGGCATCTAAACACGCACAAAGAATGCTGAAAGCAGATGCTCATGCACACTGCTGCAATTGAGCGTCATTCTCATTCTCATTCACAAACAGACCTTATTTAAAAAATAGCCCTCGTATATCTTACGTATATAAGCTGTTATCTCCTATTAAAATTTTTCTTAAATTCAAATACATTTTTGAAAATATAATTATTTATAAATTCCAGTAAAAGTTTATCACTTTAAGGCTAGTTCTAACTTACAATGGTTTATGCAATGACTTATCAATACAGAGCCATAGTGCAATTCTCGTTACCGCAGAATGTTGTCAAATGGCATATCCGTGAAGTTCACATCAGAAAAGCCAGACTGGTAGTGAATTCAGCATTGAATGACATCAATGTAAATGTTTATTTTATTTTTCTCCTTGCCGTCACAGTAAAAGTTAGGCTCGACTTGACTTGTAAGCAACTTTTTTTCCATGGCAGACTGAAGATGTAGTGACCACTATGCCATGGCTTAGATACTTATCATCACAGATTCCATTGTAGCAAGAACCAGCCTTTAAACTTTTAAATTTTAGATTTTTGTTTTAAAATGAAGGCTGTGTTGTCAGAAAAACTTCTTAAGGCTTAAACACTAAGTATAGAATTTTAAATTGTAGAGATGACATATTTTTACAGAATTCTTGACACTTGATTATGAAATCTACCATTTAAGATAGTTTAATATAATATTAACTTAAAGATTTATTAATTAAACAATCAATAATTTCAAATCCTTGGCATAAAAAATTTGTCTGCCTTCCAGAATGGGCAATTTAAATTCTTCAGAAAATTCAAAAATTTTAAGTGTTTTGCCTTTAAAATCAGAAGGAAAGTTAACTTTCAGTTAAACAGTATTCCATTTGAATACTTTTTAGTGCTTTAAAATTAAAAAGTAATATACAATAAAATTAACAATACAAATAATAAAATTGGAATAAAAATCAAATATACCTTCCAGATGTGAAAGTAAATCCAATAAATGGCAAATGAAGACCAGAAAATATTGAATTTGATGTAGGAGGAACAGATTCCTGTAAAGCACAAATATAAAATATTAATTTAACATAAAAAAGTATTCCAAAATATTGATTTATTATTATTATTTTGCAGCAAATATCTTCAAATTAAATAGTAGAAATATATAAATGCTAAAAAAATTCCAGGAACGAATTGAAAAATAATTATCTCAAGCTTCAATATGCTTTTACAACTTGTTTGTTTCCTTTGAAGATTGTGAAATTTTTCCAGGTTTTTTTTTTAAATGTTTGGTGGGGAAAAAAAACAGTTAAAAGCTAGATCAGTGTAACAGAGTGGTAGCCAAAGAATTGTAATTCCATGTTTTACTAAATGAATAATGATTGTAATGGTTGTATGTGGTAATTCATGTACGTGACAAGGTTTGACACTATCCGAGTCATAAGTGGTGTCAAATTCTAACAAAAACACTGTACTGTTCTCCATTATAATCTCATAACTGCAGACATTATACATCTGATGTATTGTTATAATGTTATAAGAAAATAGCACTTTTCTTACAGTATAATCATTGAAAATTCTCTTAACAGTTTAATGCTTTCATAAGACATTCTTTAAAATAGATTTTTCTGCAAATTCATTCTCAATTCACTCTCTCAAACTTTATAAAATCTTTCAAAACAAAAAAAATATGTCCAAAAACTCTGCTGCTAAACAACGAAACTAATGTAATAAATTAAAGTGTGACCAAGTGTTTCATAAAAATGACAATTAAGTCACAAAGCCACCAATCATGTTTTGTATGCAAGTGTTTAAGTATGCAAATTCACAGTATGAAAATGTTTCTTATTTCGTCCAAAATTAAACCTGTACTCACCGAGCCTTTTAAATCTGTTTCGTCAACATCAAAATTAGAAGTATCGGTGGCACTGGCGACCTCTGGTACGTAAGGAGCATCACCTGTAACAATTAATTTATTATTATATTTTTTTTACTGTTATATTACTTGATTATATAACTTAACAAAGAAATCTCATTACTCTCTCTTATGTTTTCCCAGTCAACTCCTGCAAACCATGGATGATTTTTGAAATCTTCCAATCCGTTCTGACCCAACCTGCATTCGGCACTGCATATCAGTCTCTGCATTAGGTCTTTGGCTTCGGCCGATACTTCGTAACATAAATCGTCAGGAAATTCAAAACAATTCTAGAAATTTAAACAAGAAAAGGTTTTTGGATCGTCATTACAAAACATGAATGGGATTTAGATTTAGTTTTACTAAATAAATTGAGTTGATAAACACTGCACATTTAAGGCAATCATAGCCGAGTTAAGTAATACTTTTAATAGGTCTGATGTTTATATTTAACTGTATTTAGAAGAAAAATCAGAACTGATTTCATAAAAAACTCACATCTAATTTTACATTACAATAATAATTTTATCCAAACAAAGATTATATGGCTTCAATGGACACTGAAATTCATTTATTGTAATCACCCATATTGTTATCAGAGTAATGTTATTAGATTTAGCTTATCACAAAGCACATAAGTTAAAATAACACGATATAATACCAAATTCTACCAATACCCTCAATAATAATAATATTCCAGCCATTGCATTACCTTATGGTTCATAATTTTTCCATAGGTTTCTACGAGAGATTCGGCATAAAAGGGTGTTTCTCCGTATAACATTTCATACATGCAAACGCCTAACGACCACCAATCGCATTCGGCTCCGTATCGGCCTTGACCGTCTTCCATTGCCTAAATAAGAGAATAATTTTTTGTTGGTCAAAAAATTTGGTTATAAAACTATGTAAATTATCAATATATGCTGATTTAAGAATATATAGAATTATAAAAAATATTAATACCCTTAATATTTCGGGAGATATATAATCAGGAGTTCCGACTGCAACGTTTGATTGCACCTAATAAATATATTTTTAAAATTAAATATATCAAAAAATTTAACAATATAACATAGTTAAAGATCAATTTTTGTAAGATTTTCAGACTTACAGTGCCATCCTCGCACAATTTCAGACAGGACCCAAAATCCGCTAGTCGAATGTGACCGTTTGCATCGAGAAGAACGTTATCCGGTTTGATGTCACGGTGAACGTAATTTAATTTGTGTATGGAATCGATGGCCAACACCATTTCCGATATGTAAAATCTTGCCATGTCTTCCGGTAGATGGTCTTCGAATTTGCTGAGTAAGGTCAGGAGGTCACCTCCGCAATAATAATCCATAACAAAATACTAAAACAAAACATTATTATAGTATACATAATTATTAAATTAATCAAACAGTTAAATATATGGGACTAAATTGCTGTCTTGTATTAAATTTATTTTGAATATTGTGGAAGAAAAGATCAATCCGAAGCGGGACTCGAATCTGCAACTCCTGCTTACCATGCATGAATTACAATTATTCTACGATTTGGGCTTTGTTTCTTACATGACAATTGTTTTACATCAGTGAGTTTAAGATCCATTTTCAACTATGGAGGTATTAAGCATAAAAAATTCTAAGACACTTTCAATTGAAAAGTTTTATCATTAATATGAAATGAAGTCTCTACAACAGTTCAATGCAAGGAGATTTTGTGTGTGAAACAATTTAAATCTTAATTAGATTTTCTTATAACATGGCCTTCCTATTTAAAGTGATTGCTGGAAAGTCTCAGTAATCAGGGGAGGATCTAATTCAGCATTATCATTTTCTAGATCTTCGATTTTATGATATTTACATATGGTTAGTTCCATTTCCTTCTTTCTGTTATACTTTATCCTGATTTCTTGTATATTTTGCTATGTTACTCATATTAATGTATCAAGTATATGTAAATAATCATGCCTACATCTGCAATTACTAATTATTAAAATTTTAAGTATTTATATCAGGCTTTTTCATCTTTTTGTAACCAGTTTTTTGAAGATCAAAATAAAAAATTTCACTTAGATCTTAGTACAGATACACCACCAAATTTCTGGCACCCTTGGTTCCAGAGCCTTGCTAGATTTATTATTTTGCTAAACCACCAGTAGTCATATGTTATAGTAATGATTCGTCAACAGCTTCTAACCCACTAATTACACAACTCTGATGTGTCTAAAGTATACCACGGACTGCTAGAAATTCGGATCTATATGGACTACTGTTTATGTTTGATGCCACCACCGACACGTTCACCACTCCTAGAAGTTACAGCAAGGGTTAAATTTAAGCAAAATAAAGAATATCACAAAATTACAGCATCGTCAACACAAAGTGCTGTGTAAATAATGTAAGTAGGTGTGCCCAACGTACGATGCCATTTTTAGCCAGCCAGTAAACTAGTCTAAAAGCCACAGAAATTTCGAATTCCTGCTCATAGTTTTGTCCTTATCGAAGGAGTTTCCAGACCATTGGTGCCATAAATTCAGTGGCATGCCAGTACTTTTACACCTTCCATCCCGTCGTCCAATGATGTGGTACCGAAACTGTCATGTTAGAATTTGTGTTCCACTTATCACAACAGTTTTGAAACCCCACAGAGGATTTAGAAAGACCTGAAAAAACTTGGGTTTAAGCAGAATGTTTTCGTACTGATCTCTAAAAATATAGAACTATTCATGGATT
Organism: Centruroides vittatus; assembly: GCF_030686945.1. Classification (NCBI taxonomy): domain Eukaryota; kingdom Metazoa; phylum Arthropoda; class Arachnida; order Scorpiones; family Buthidae; genus Centruroides; species Centruroides vittatus. The sequence goes on from NW_027122705.1 coordinate 216,767, forward strand.
TCATATTAAAAGGTTTATATTTCTGCTTTCGTATGCTCTGTAAAAAGTAAACGAAAGTTATTTTACTTGATAATCAGGTTATTAAACAAATTTCTAAAATTAAGACTTTTTCTCCATACTTTACTCTATTGTTCTATAACTACTAATTAAAGATAGGCAGAGATAAACACAGCCAAATATAAGGTGTTTATTTGGGGAAAAAGAAAAAAGAGAAAAAAAATATATATAAAGTTTTTCATGTTTGACTTCATGTTAAAAGTCACAGCATCCTTTAAACTTCTGTGTAAACAGGGAGTGTGGATCCTGGCAATTCTGTTGAATCTCTCCCAAAGTATTCCTCCACAAAATGACTAAAGATAGACAGTTATTAAACATATGACATTTTTTAGATAAATTTTAATGTTTAATATAAACAGGTTTTAAGTAGGTTATTTGAAAAATAATAAAAAAAAAAGGTGAATTTTATAACTGTAATTTGATGTTTAACATAACAGATGCCATGACAGAAAATAACAGCAATTTTTAAAATAATTAACTCTAGACATTGAAACTAGTGAATTTCATAAGTAATCCCCTCGAACAAAAATCTTTTATTTTAATATAATTTTCAGATGAAACTTGTTATCAACTATTATTAACAAATACATGTAGCAACTGTTTAGAAAAATTATTATTTTAAGTATAATTTCCATAAACTATTATGCAGATCGTTATTACTCTCTCACGTATCCCGTAAGAGTACAGGCGATATCCGATCCTTACGTACTTGGACTATTATCTCGATATCCAAGTTTCCTCATTAATATGAATTTAATGTAAACATAGCTAAGATATTTATATTTACTAAAATCAGAAATTATATACCACAAGAAAAAAGTAAATTGGAGATAATTAGTTTAATTTTAAGTACCGTATTTTACGGACTATAAGACGCACTTTTTTCTTCGAAAAATTGCTTCCAAAATTCAGGTCCGTCTTATAGTCCATAGAGTCTTATAGGTATTTTTTTAAAAAAATTGCTTAAAAATTAAGGTGCGTCTTATAGTCTGCAAAATACGGTAATATACATAAATCAAGTTATTAGTTTCGGACACTTGGATTTTATCCCGTTAACTCTATATACTCCTCTTGCATGCATCGTACATAAGTTTAGGCAAAACTTTCTTTTCAATCGGTTTATTATATGTAATATGCGTGTTGCCCTCGTATGGGAACCACACTAATCTTCTCTATAACATTCCAATTTTAGCATAAGTACTGCCGAAGCTAATACTTCGTGTAGTTCGAGATAACGGCAACGACTGACAGTCGTCGAGATAAATATTAAAGAAAAATCCACGAGTGTCTATTTTGATCGGTTACGGCCACGTAAATGCCGATAACGGCCATACGAACCACAGTTTTGGCCATCTGTACAATGAATTAAAAAATAAAACAAATATTTGTTTGTTTTTTGTAACTTTTAGTACAGTGACTTAAACCTGTACTATATCTTAACAATCAATATTTATAATAATTTATATTTATTAATCTCCTTCATAATAAAGATAACTTTGATAAATTATTTCTTTCATACTTAAAAAACTGATATCTAAAGTTGAAAATAATAAAACTTTGCCTTATAATCGAATATATAAATACATATACTTAAACACGTGCACGTAACATTTAGAAAATAGAACATTTTAAAAGTAATTTTAAGTAATATTGCAAAAAAATCCGTAAACACAATAACTTCTTTACTTCGTATAGGCTACTACTTCAAAGAGAGTTCTGATAGTAATCTGAAACTTTAGCAGACACTTGTGATATAAAATTAGTCCAAACATTTAACAAGAGTCAAGGTTAAATGAGAGAAGTGATTGTTTTTGAATTATACTTAAAAAATTATTATTATTATACTAAGAATAACATCTACGGATCTTTAATTTGATACCTACGACTGCATCCGACTAATTTGTATTCGTTAAGTTTAACGAAGGGTTTTATAGTAAAGAAATAAATTCCTCATCACTCACCAAATTTTTGCCATCTTGAAATGAGTAATGCAAGTTTGTAATCCATCTTTTATCTCCGTTAACCAAGACATCTCGTTCTTCTTGGAAGCATGCAGTCTAAAATATTATTAAATATTTTGTCACTTTTATGTAATAAATTAAAAACTTATAAATAAGTTGCTATTTTATCTAAAGAAATTTTATCAATTATTTAAATATTCCTTCATCTAAATGCTCTGTCTTTATGATTTAACAGAAAAAATAGGAAGAAAAAATGTTATTATTAGCTCGGTTTATACATTTATTTGGGTTACTTCAAATAAATGGGGCAACAAAGCTGAAAAATTCTTTATAATAGTTTCACGAACTTGGAAAGATTCCAACTGAAAAGTAATAAATCAAACATATCAAATATTTTAACATGTTGATTTACATTAAAGTTTTTGAGCTTGTATTAAATTCATTTTCAATGGTAACTTGGTATGAATTATCTTTTAAATGCATTTATGGAATAAATGGAAAGTGAATGTAAAAGAACATGAACATAAAATTATTATTATAGAAGGTACTGTACATTGACAGTTATGTCTCAAATCCCAAGTATTATTTCAGTCTAAATGTTGCCTTGACAAAAGAAACAATATGTAAATAGACCAAATATGATAATCTTTGATGTTTAAATTAGTTACTTTTAATGCTGCTTCTTGTCTATAGAAATGAAGAAGCCATTAACATATTTCTCAGTTTTGTAATTTTCCTACAAGAGAAGCTTACAAAACTAAGAAATATACACATGAGAAATCAAGACAAGTATTTTCTGGATAACCTGGAAAAAATAGCGAGGTTGAGGCCGAAGTTTTAAACACGAAAACGTGTACGTCGGACATTCAGCACCACTTTCCTGTAAATCTAGAAGTTTGGCAATGGCATTTGGAATGTCGAGCACGACTCCACTGACTTTCCAAACACCATTGTCAAACTTCTAGCTTTCAGGAAAGCAGTGCCGAACATCCAACGTATGCATTTTCGCGTTAAAACTTCAGCCTCAACCTCGCTAATAATTGCTTAGAAAGATAATTATAACAAGAAATTTCTTTTATACGTGTCATGTTACCTAATTACAGGTACAGGGCATGTTAAGTTTAGTAGTAAATCATTAATCGAACAGTGATTATTACTGCTCCATTAACGCAAATATTTTCTGACTGTTAATTAATTGAAACAATAGTAAGAAAGCTTATCCCACTAATACTATTAAATTCTACATAGACAATGTCTCGATTTTTCTCTCGTCATGTATGTCAATGCACTTCTTACAACATCCTTAAACTGTACACATAACTAATGAACAAATCACAAAATAATTACTGAAGCTGAATATTAGCAAAATTGCTTTTCAAATTTAAAATTTCCGACAGCAAAGTGTCTTTGACTTCTTGAGATAACTTGGTATATTTGTTAAATTTCTACAGAAACACAGCTCCTCTAAACCAGATAATTTGATCGTACACTTAAGATTAATATAAATGGAATTCTAAATGACCGGTGATGAATAATTAATACAACAATATAATTAGAGATAAGCAGAATGATTCGGTGATCTGAATCACTTCATTTTTATTCATTTATTCATTCAAATGAGTAATATCAATAATTGTTCTTCTGTTCCTATATAATATTAAAACCATTACAAACACACTAGTTTTAATTACAGGCCTACAGGAACTATGACAGATCCTATAACCTTCATTTTTATATCTACACAGCATTATATTAAATTTTTTTTATGTATAATATTATAATTTAATTTTAAAGACCAGTCAGATCTTACATTAAAAGAAAATGGTGTGAATGGGACGCTATATTTGTCAATATAATCACTATAAAATGGGATCCCACATTTAATCACCTGCTTCCTGGAAGACGGGAGCCGTCGGCGACACCCACATGTGATTCATCACGGTTTATTGGTAACTTTAGTAAGTAATTCGATTACGTATCAGAATACCACAAACAAACAGGCAAAAAAAATAGTAGTAATTTGTATATTATATGTCAAAATATCATCATAGTACTAACAATTAAGCAAAAATAGATGATGAAAAAAAAACAGTAAAAAGAAAACATCAAGCAGAATAATAATAAAACATATTAATTACAAGAAAAATAAATTTAAATAAACAAACAGATAAACTGATCAGAATTTAATGAAAATTTCTAAACTAACTATTCCAAGATTTAACATTTTAAATTATTAAATAATTCTTACAAAATTTATCTGTACAAACTTCTAGTTATCAGTAAAAGGAAGTCAGTTTTTTGGGTGTGAAGTGATTGGACAGACAGACAAACTATTCAAGAAAATGTATATAATTATAACATTTTTGACACTACAGAAAGGCTTCTTAAGTTAAAATTTTATAAAGCCACTTGTCCCGAAAGAAGAAAAATTATATTTCGGGTTTTTGTTTTATTTGGATATTTCTATATATTAATTTTTCGGAAACATTGTTACAATTAAAACCTTACTGCTCCCGGCAGAGTATTTCAATCGTGCTCTAACATAGAAATTTGCGACGATAAACACCCGAGGTAGGCTTCTTAAGGGAGATATAAACATTGTTATGTTTTAATTTCATATAAAAATTTATCATCGTATAAATATACTTAATAAAATAAATTAATTAAGTGGTAATCTGAAGTGTGAAGAATATTAACAACACTCAACCATTAAGGTTAGATGTCGACACTAATGGAATTATCAACATTAATATTAATACTGAATGATGAATTGGCTGCATCGTCTAATTTGTTTTTGACGAGTTACGATGATCGATAGCTCTAGTTATAATTTATAATTAGAATTAATATATTTATTGAATATAATTTCTAAATAAAATATAATTTGAATGAACAAACTGAGCTTATTAAAATGGCAAAATTTCTTCCTGCAAATCAAATACAATGCAGAAAAAACAAATTTATATTACTACTGTATTTGTTTATTTAGAATTTATCAAATTGAATTAAATATTAACTTATTTTAACAATAATAACAAAATTATGCATAAAAATATTCATAAAAACAAATAAATATAAGTGCGTGCCACTTAATGACAGAGGTCCCATAAGATTGTAACGGAGACGAAAAATTCATAGCCACCCATATGTTTTCTATGTTTAGATATATAAATACTTATTGTGTTACATATAGATTATACTAGTAAGTTAGTAAACTACACCATACAGATTTGTCTAAATAGTAGTCTACGATGTTCACTCGATAACAACGACATGTAACAAAGTATTTTTTGAAATATATTTCCATTGCTAAGTATTACTTATCCATAATATACTTTTCCATTAATTTTGGAGTATATATCAATAATTTATCAATCAAAATTTACTTTTTTCCTATAAATTTAAAAAAATAAAGTTAGCCCACAACAGGAGGTAGCTGGGTGGTGAGGGACAGGTAGTTGAGTATACTTAGGTTCAATCTGCCAATTTAAATTTCTAAGCTAACCCAGACTTAAATTCAGATCCTCCAAAGTGGCAAGTGACGACTTCACCAGCCAGGTTTTCTGATGCTCGATCGTAATCATCAACTGTTACAAATACATTATTATTTTTACACCTCGTTTAAGCCAAGTAATGCTTAAATATTCATTAAAAATTTAATTTATGAATTATAATTTAACCAGAATTACATTCAATTACCTACCATGAAAAAGTGCAAAAACTTAAATGATGAACTGTTAGTATCTGGCTTAGTTTAATAGGATATGGCAACAAAACACACAAGTTATCTGCCAGGAGGGCACCTCTCGGGTGAGCTTTTCCCCTATTAAACTGTTAGTTACGTGAAAACTCAGAAAAATCCAGCTCTTTGGTGAGAGACAGACCCACGAATGACTGCCAGCCTTCTGTAGTTTTATCTATCAGTCACAGGTAAAAAGATAGTAAAAAATGCTCATAACATTTAAAAAAAATTTATTTACTTTCAATTTAATTCATTTGTATTGCTGAATAGTATGTTTACTTTTAAATACATGTAGTTATTGTTTAATGCAGGAGATAGATACCTTGAAAGTAGCATATTTAAGCTAAAATGCATAAAGCTAACTCTCCGTATAGCACATATCGATGACAATCTATAAAACTGTGTCAAATAAAAAAGTAGTGTGTAGTATAAAAGTTATCCATAAACCCTTTCATGTAAGTTAATCATTTCGAGATTATCAAGTACGATTATCAAACGACACGAAAAATAAACAATATTGCATTAGCTGAATATGTATTACATAAAAATTTGGAAAACCAGAAGCAAGCATCAGTGATATGCTAAGTATGTCCAGCTCTCCTAAGAACAGTAGAGGAAGTATTTATAGTGACTAGTAAAGATAAACTAGTTAACAAAAGTTCAGGAGTTCCGTTGGAATACAGACACGAACACTCATTTAATAACATAAAAAAAAATGAACTTTGGGTTGGTTCCATCTTATGCCACAGAAAGAAAAGTGGTCATAATCACGGTAGAAAGTCTACCTATTGATTTCCATTGATATATTTTTAGTTTCATCAATTTTTTCCAGAAGTCTTTTAGTCATTCTCACAACTGTGGAAGACCGATCCCAGCATTTAGAAAGCACTCGCTGTTTATCGAGTTATGCCACCGGCTGTATTAAAATACAAAACTTACCAAACAAAAGCAATGTAACTAGTCAAATACTCACTCAAAAATTTTTACAGTGATGGAAAAGTCAAGATCTACTCAGCATTCTTCTTGTCAAATGAGTTCAAAGTGGCAGTGTTCTTTTTGTTGTGGGATGATCTCAAAATTGCTCTATTGGTGTATTTTCTACCACAGTTCCTCACAACCAGAAACTGACCTATAAAGTCACTTTCAAAAAAGCCCTGTAAAAGGTTTCATAAGTGACAAGAAGCCGAGAAGTCTTGAAAATCCAAAACAGCGGTTACATTCAGTTTATTTTTAAAAAGTTTGAAGATTTTTATTTGAATTTTTAGACTGAAGATGATAAAACGTCTTTATCAACATTTACAGAAAAGATGTCTATAAAGTAATTTATTTTATTGCTTTGTTTAGATTGGCTTGAAGTCTTTGAAGTCTAAATTTATTTACGCAAATCTAGTCCACCCTAAAACTTTTACCAAAATAAAATTTATTTATATTTCTCTAAGATTATTGAGAATTGTTTGTTTTCGTGTGTGTTTGCAGATGTCGCATTACTTCTATTGGATCCATTTGTCAGTAATAACTTAGGTCATTGGTCAAAAATCCATCAGTCTAAATTTAGATATTTCGTGCTGCTTTTTTTAAAATCCACTCATTGCAAACAAGAGTATAAACATTGCCAAGTGATACAAATGATATGAGGTACCAAAAGAAATCTTTAAAATAGAACAGAAATATATAACCTACTAATACTGCGTATTTACTGTTCACTTAAACCTGAACATCAGTGTAGTAAATAAACGAAAAATAGGCACTTCTACTACATCAATTATTGAAAATTACTATTAATCAAATTGAAGACAAGTCTGCCCAAGAGGGACCACCATTTATTTTGCGTTCCAGACTAAAAACACACACATATGGCGACAGGCCTTCCTTTTTAGGCTTCATGTCGCCAAAGGTAAAAAAGTCCTTTAAAAAAACACAAACATCCAGTTAAAACTAAAAGGAGTCGGTGACACACAGACATCTTACTCTTCAACCATCTGGCCAGTGGGTGTTTCCGCTTTTTATATGCTGGAACAAGCGCTGGAAAATGCAAATTTTGAAGCTGCACCCTGGCGACGGTACTTTAAAATTTCTTTTTGTTGATTTTTCCGTCCGATGGCGAGATTATTATTAATCAAATTGAAGACAAGTCTGCCCAAGAGGGACCACCATTTATTTTGCGTTCCAGACTAAAAACACACACATATGGCGACAGGCCTTCCTTTTTAGGCTTCATGTCGCCAAAGGTAAAAAAGTCCTTTAAAAAAACACAAACATCCAGTTAAAACTAAAAGGAGTCGGTGACACACAGACATCTTACTCTTCAACCATCTGGCCAGTGGGTGTTTCCGCTTTTTATATGCTGGAACAAGCGCTGGAAAATGCAAATTTTGAAGCTGCACCCTGGCGACGGTACTTTAAAATTTCTTTTTGTTGATTTTTCCGTCCGATGGCGAGATTATTATTAATCAAATTGAAGACAAGTCTGCCCAAGAGGGACCACCATTTATTTTGCGTTCCAGACTAAAAACACACACATATGGCGACAGGCCTTCCTTTTTAGGCTTCATGTCGCCAAAGGTAAAAAAGTCCTTTAAAAAAACACAAACATCCAGTTAAAACTAAAAGGAGTCGGTGACACACAGACATCTTACTCTTCAACCATCTGGCCAGTGGGTGTTTCCGCTTTTTATATGCTGGAACAAGCGCTGGAAAATGCAAATTTTGAAGCTGCACCCTGGCGACGGTACTTTAAAATTTCTTTTTGTTGATTTTTCCGTCCGATGGCGAGATTATTATTAATCAAATTGAAGACAAGTCTGCCCAAGAGGGACCACCATTTATTTTGCGTTCCAGACTAAAAACATACACATATGGCAACAGGCCTTCCTTTTTAGGCTTCATGTCGCCAAAGGTAAAAAGTTACTGTTTTTAATGAATACATTTTTATAATAATCAAAAATTAAATTTCTTTCCAATTGACTAGGCATATATCTTAATTCTTATGATAATTTATGTACAGGGTGAGTGAAAAGGCATTGAGAAATTGCTATAATTTCTATATTTCTAATGCATAGATGATGAAAATTATTTGACATGTAACTTAATAAATGGAAATATGATGCATACCTTAAAATTCAACAAAAGCACCGGTGCCATCCACCGACACGTTTTCCTCAGATTGCGATATGGATGGGTGGCCCTTCTGCGTGTCCGCAACTGAATCTGCGGTCATTTTAGCTTTGAATGACAATTCTGGATTGTTTCCAAACAGATCGTGCACCACTTCTCTGCACAGCAACCACTGATTTCTACACCTCGTAGCATGCAGGAATCTGCACTTGCTCCCAAACATATAAGCGGTTTGCCTTTTTTTTTTAGACCACTTCTAAAATTCCATTAATTGTGTACAAGCACATAAATTTTATTCTGATTGCACTATTGTAGCAGTTACCAAAGTTGTAGCAATATTTCAATACCTAGTTACTTTCTACCGACCCTGTATATAAATTTAAATTGAAAACAATTAATTTATCTTATATTGGAGAGTCCTTAGCATCATTAAAACAAAGAACTACGCAATGCTTTTTTCATCTAAGATTTCTCCTAAAGTACTGTAGACATATGCTCTATTGTAGATCAAGTAGGGCTTCTTTTCATTCTTTATAATGGCATTCATTAATTATGTGAGCCACAATTTGAATCCCCTCTCCTCTTTGCATACAATGGTATACTTTTGGTAACACCTCTTAAACTATGCACACTAATTAAATTATTAAATAATTAGCAAATTATAGAAATTTTCCTATTTACACTTTGAATCAAGTTAACAGAATAACCATATTTCTGTCTTTTGTTATAAGGTAATTACTCTTGCTGACTGACTTGTTTGGTAATAAATATATCCTCTTCTTGATAAAACTTGTAAAGTGATCTTATAATAAAATTGATTAACAGAGACACGTATAAAAGCATAAAATTATTTCTTCTATAAAGGGGGGTTGTGAGTAGCATAGAAGACTGTTCTAAAAATAACACTATCAGAAAAGTATGTCACCATTGATGTCAGTAACTATTGATAACATATGAATCAGCTACATTGAAATACACATTTAGCACACTTCAAGGTAGAAAAATATGAATATATTTATATTATTTTAAAATTATTCCTCTCTCTAATTTGCAATAATGTAACAACTTGCGTAGGATGTTTTATCCATATCATAATTATTTTATGTATAAAACCAAGCCTGATATTCGTTAATAATCAAATGGTACGTCCAGATTCATATCGAGCTGTGATAAGGCTACTAAAATTATTAAGAAGCTAAGTAATTTGGACTAGAACTAGGTGATTAAGCCAATATCTTATGTTAAATTTAATCATTAGAACAAAGAATCTGCACGGGAGAATAATTATATCTTCTAAATTAATCCGTCCGGAAGTGAAGAGCGGATGAAAATCCGAGCAGAATAACGGGCAATGCATCTGCACGGAAACAGGAGTTGTGGATTAGAGTCCTGCTTTGGGCTAATCTTTTCTTCCAGAAATTTTAAATTAAATCTAACAAGAAATGTAATCTTAACTACTTATCCATAGTCCAAATTATTTATCATCTTAATAATTTACTATATTATAGCCTGATATGACATATCATTTGATTGTCATTATGAATATTTTACATAAAATTACTCAATATATGACTTTGTATTATGAAAAACATCATAATCGCCAAATCAAACAACTTTTAAACTCGTAGACTGGTACTAAAACCTCACTAGTGTGAGTAATTCTTATTGTTTGAGATGCTTGACACTTGCTTTAGTTCCAATTTCAGATGTAAACAAATAGTAATGCTAAGTTGAGGTCTCACTGTTTTTTTTTCCATTTTACTTAAATCTATTTATAAAAATTAAATATTGAAAATTTTAACATATTTTTGTAGTATCGAGAAATAGATAAAGATCGACAGAACATATTTCACCAAGCACAGTAATTCAAAAAAAAAAAAGTTAGCACAGGAAAGAGCTGACTGACTCATGTTCTATACCGAAATAACTCGTACAAAATATCCCAAATTTCGACAGCATAAATCTATTATAAATTATAAATTCCCAAATTTATTTACATTTAAATTTAATGCCAATTTGTAAATGAAGACGAGTTTGAAATGACTAAAGTCAGATTTAAAAATAAAAACAATCTTCAAAGAATTAGCCGAAAATTAAATTTAAATTGTACTCCGATTCGTTGGATATATTTTACGCATTAGATTATTAATAAATTATCGCAAATACATCAGACAAAAATTAAGATCTGCCAATTGTAATATCAACAACTACAAAACCCGACAACATGTGGTTTCAATTCTAAAAGCAATTATTTTTTTTATCGTCCGGCGTATCGTAAATATCTAAGCACGACAGGAAGATCCTTGTTTTCTTTTTAATGAAACAACAATCGTCTTTCTTTCTTAAATACTTTTCAAAATTTGTTATTTATTTTTTCGTAAATAATTAAAGTAAATTATTACTACATAATTAATTAATTTTGAATAATTTTGATTTCTGTAGCTTCCAAAGTTTTTAAATGTGCATTAAAATTCAAGAAAAATGTTTAAACATTAAATTGAAGACAGACCGACCACTGAAAAAGTTAAAGTTACGTCGTCACCATGTGGACTTGGTCAACTGCAGAGGGACTTTACAATCGCACTGTACAAATATTCCTTTTTATCAGTGATGTTTACAGGTACAAAATAAACTCAAAATAAGAATTTTTGACAAATAACCAGTGCCAACTTTAAGTCAAACAGATCCAATCGTTCTACACAAAGTCTGTACTAGGATCCTCTATTAAAAAAAAATTAGAGGGGGAGAAATTCTCATTCTAAAGATGAAATTCTAAACCTGTCTTATAGATTTTAGAGTAGTGACATTGTGTGCCACTCCTACAGGTGACCAACTTGTTAAGGTAAGACCTGTGCATGCGATTTATTCCAATTTTCCTTTAATAATACATTCTACGATAAATTTATAGAACAGAATAGAATCTTATTAAATTAAAAAGTTTAAATAACTTTAGATACTTCAAAACAGAATATTTATTAAATGAGTCATATTCAAGCTAAACAGTATATAATTAGAATACTTTGTCACTAAAGTAGAATGTGTTGTCACCCATTAATAATCTTAATAATTTGACAGTTTTGATTAATTTAGAAACACCTTGAAAGAAAAAAAATGCTTGGAATAGAGTCAAACTCAACTTCCAAAAATCTGGCAGGTACAATTTCTAAGTTGTGCTATCCAAATGAGGTCTTTGATGTTTAAGAATACAGAAACTAAACATGACCGTACAATTCGGCACGAGTGCAGTTCGACAATTTAGACAAAGTTTTGGGTATTATCGTGTAAGCAACTCAAGTCAATTACATTATTAAATATATAAAAACGTATAAAGTATTAATTTGTACGTAACAGATATAATTTTTATAGAATACTAGCAGCGAGTGTCTGGTGTCAATCGGGGGGTTTGAGGGGGCAGCAAATTGTAAGGTTGGGAGAAGATAATAAAAACAATAGTGTTACATTTATCAACCCGAGTATTTATACAAACAGAACTACAAAACACAAAAATTGCTCATGCTTAAAAGGAGGTGGGAACTCCCTTTTTTTCTAACGTTTCAATTCAACGAATATTGATGCCAAATTTGGTGAGGATATGTTAAATGGTATAGAAGCCTTTGCCTAACAAACATACATACATACACACACAGTGATACCTTGGTTTTCATCGATAATCTGTCAGAAAACAATTGACAAAATCCAAAACTGAGGCAATTATTTCCATATGAATCAATGTAAATCCAATTAATTCGGTCTAGACACTCCAAAATACATACCAAAACCGCATTTTATATAGAATAAATATTGTGTTTAATACAAAAAATAATAAATTAATATAAAATGAATATAAAAAAACTAATGTAAAGAATAAACAAACATTTAACATAGCATTTAACATGGCATTTGAAGCACTATGGCTCTGGCAACTTTCTTTCTTTGGTCCCATGATGAAGCTAAAAGAAAAGCAATGGAATTGTTTGACTAGATCAGTGTTTCTCAATGGGGGCAATATCGCCCCCCAGGTGGGTGATTTTTCCATGTTGGGGGTCAATTAGCAACAATTTATATTTTGGGGGCAAAAAAACAATTTTCTGCGGGCGATATAGTAAAACATTATATTAAGAATAATTAGATATTTTATTCATTATATCATACAATAATTAAACAAATAGTATTCCTATAATCCTTCTTCCTTCCACTTTTAACCCTTTTCTGTCACGTGGCAGGAATTATAATATTCGGGGGTCCTAATTAGCCGATTGACAAATTTTTTCGAAGTGAAGGGGCTATACTACATAACGGTTTTATCGAAGGGGTCACCGATTCATTAGAGGTTGAGAAACACAGCCACATGCACAGGGTTATGCTCACACGAGAAACACAACAGCAGGAAAACACGTGGATCACCCTATGTTTTTGCAAAATTAGCAGAAAGTCGTGAACATGCCAACAAAATCCAAGGCAACCGACAAAAACTGAAACAAATTTTTCACAAAAAAAAAAAAAAATCAACGAAAACCGAGGTATTACTGTACATATTTCGACTTGACTTTCATATATATATATATAACCACACCTTTTCTACAGTTCCAGTAAAAGATTAGGTTTAATACAGTACATCGCAAACATTTTTGGCCATTTTACATTGGCCTTCCTCAGGCATTAGAAAAAAAATTTAATAAATTAGAACCAAAAGAAAATTTTAAAACATGCAAAAATTTCCAAATGAATACAAACTTAAAGTATTTGAAATGCATTCTAGACATAATAAACTCAAACAAAATGCAAATTAAATCCATTAACAATCTTTAAACATTAAAAATAATTAAAGCCGAACTTTCTATTCCGATTGCAAATATTTTTCCATGTAATTTTACATATATTTCTTTTGCAATGAATCATTAAAATTACAGAAGTATTACAAAAATAAAGAATTTTTATTCAATAATTATGATAAAACGATACAGATTTCGTGTTACAAAATCTCTCGGTAAACAACTCTTGGTAAAGTTTATCGAGTAGAAACTAGATTTTGTTATCGTTTAAAATGAAAATAAATCTTTATTTAAAACGGCAACAATCAAATTTATTTTAATTTTATCTATGTCTGGTAAATAAAATCAAAACAAATTGCGATTCTACTATGTTTGCATTAACGACAAACAACTTTTAAATGAAATAAATAAATTTGGATGTAGTTTTTCTCATTATTAATATTTAAAAAATTTAATTTCTTAATTTTATTATGGTGCAAGAAATAAATTGAGAAATCAAAATCAGATTTCAAATCTTAGGAAATATTCTTATAAAAAGACACACACTATTATACAAAAACAATCAATCAATTTATTTCATAAACCTATATATATATATATATATATATATATATTTATTAAATTTATTTAATTCTTTCCTCCTTTAAAAATGCTGATATCATATCTGAAGGCAAATGCACGTGTGCGGAATGTCAAGCAAGATGGTGGCAACGATTATCAGCCACGGTAGCAATATCGCCGTACTTCTGACCACTACTAGTAACGTGATTTGTTGCATGCAATCTGACATTTTGAGTTACTTCCTTGTTACCTTTTAACTGATGGAGAATTTAAAAGTATATCTTGGTGTAGAAAACTTCCTAAATATCTATTAATTTAACAATATAGCAGTTATATAAGCTCAACAATCATTTTCATCCATCTTGAATATATAAGCTAGTGCTACTCGGTTTTCACGGACCAGCGTTTTTCATTCCAATCCTTCGTAGAGCAGTACTTTTGTGAAATTAAATAAAAATACAGTAGAGAATCGAAAATTGGAATCAATTGGGGACTGAGTTGTTCCGATTACCCATTGTATACGAAAAAATACATTAACCTGTCCGATGTTCAAAATTTTCTCCGTAGCGTGTCACTTCGTGTTGAATTTTCGTCGATTTTAAGCCTAACAAACATTTTTATAATAATAATCGAGGCTTTCGTATCGTTAAAAATTATTTCTGCATTTTGTACAAACAAAATAAATATATTGAAGAATATAAAAACATGAAAATTATACTTTAGAAGTAAATCCAGTATCAAAAACGTTCGATTCAGCACGACACAGTCCGACTGAAATCGTGCCGAATACCGGCGATTCCGATTACCAGTGTTTCGATTAACGACTCTCTACTGTAAATATAAAACAAAGAAAACGGAATTCAAATGCATTTTTTTTTTTTTGTATTTTAATTTTTAAATAAAATCTCGGTAACAAATCGTATGACAATTGACTAGCACTGATCTATATCGCACATTCTTGTCACACACGCAGCTGCACTTTCACAGAAAATATTGAAGATTTGATAGCCACTTTTCCTTTCCATGCCCCACATGCACATCCTCCTTTAGATTCCAGTTAACATTTTAAAATCTTATACTTTATAACACTAATTAGTATTATCAAATTTACAAGTTAACACGGAATTACGCCAGTTAATGTCAAACATTAGAAAAGGATTAAATATAAAAAACACACCTCGGCTCTTTTCAGCATCTCCCATTTATTAAGTATTTTCATTGCAAAGACTTTATCGTTGTCTTTCTGCTTTACGACCGCAACCTGAAATCAAATTCGTACCGTTAATTGGTATTAATTGTTTGTATACTTTAATTAGCATGTCCGAACAAAATAAGTTTACCTCTCCAAATGCACCCCGTCCAATGACTTTTAAAATTTCAAAATCATCTCGTGCCAATCTCAAGTTTTTTATTTTCTCGACTACCGGGTTCACTGAAATGCAAAAAAATTTATTAATGACATATATTAAACATTAATAATAAACAAATTTCTTGAAATTTCACAATGCAGGAGAATTAGATTATGTTTTATCCTTAAAAATTAATTAGCAACTACTTAATTTGTTAATGTGGAATTTGAATAGATCAATCATAAGTACAGTATGACCACTCCTCACTTAACGAGTTAGTTGTCGGAACGGAACTCCGTTATTAAGTGAGGAATGTGCAATAAAGCACAAATTTATAAATGAAATATGTAGTTTTGGGGATTGCAAATACTTCACGCACTGAAAGTGACCGCAGAAACTAGACTAAGATTAAGAAAGAGGATTCCCCTGCTGGAGAGATGGTTGTAAGTCTAAGTGGTTGTTAAGCGAGGAGTGACAGTACCGACAACAACATAATTGAAGAACAGATTACTTTACATCATCACAAAGTTATTGTACACGTATTAACATACATAAGATATTTATATATTAATAAATATACGAGTATGGTTCAGACTTCTGTCCAGAATTTCGTTAATGTTGACGGAGCCATACGTGTTACACAGTCCCAAATTTGTTTCTTTCTCTAGGTACTCTCTTTTCACACGTTGACACGTCTCTCATTGTTTTGGTAACAATGTTATGCCTGCAGAATAGAAGTCATTTGGCCAGTGTTGGAGCCATCGTATGACTAACTCTCGGATTTCAGTGTTCTAGACAATCTTGTTTTTTATGGTTTCCTTCAAAGAGCCAAACAGTTGATAATTGCATGGAGACAGATCTGGATTTTTTTAATCAAGTCCATTGATCTTCTCCAACTCATGTGAAGGATTGCCAATGAGAGGTGTAAGCTTGTGAAAGGGGAATACCTAGAGAAGGAAACATAAATTGGGACTTTGTAATGTGTACAGTTCCCCCACCACTACCGAAATTTTAGAAAAATTTCGACTGCCCTCATGAACAAACACACACACATAGATATATTCAAAAATGTCTATTGGAATAAATAAGTTGGTGGCATTCTATTTTTTTCTCTCAATTATATAAACCGTGAATCAATGAAATTAATGATACAATTACGTAATTTTAGAAAATAATCCTAAATTTTTATTTATTTCTGTTAATTTTGATGAAAATTATATTATTAATGTGTAGGCAGTTACATAAAAAGCCAATGCATGTCATTAAAGTTCTTAACTGATTGTTGATAAGATATATTGGACTAGATTAACAGAGATAATATGGAATCGTTACATTAAAAGTCGTTCTAGCTTATCTGATGTATGTCTTATTAAAATATAAATATTAAGATAAACTGTAATTTAGTGATTTTAAAATTCATTAATTATAAAACATGATCGGAAAGCTTATTTTAATTATTTTTAGTTATTAAATGTTGTATTCTCATTAAATATACAAATAATTTCTGCTTTTACGATACTTAATTATGAATATTTATATTTAAAAGTAGTCTATGTTCGGATAAAAGTCGAGCATTAAATGTTACTAGAATAAGTAGCAGTGCATTGTGAGGCACTAGACTTTTCACGTCGTATGGACACGACGAAAACTCCGTCTGGATAAATACCCCAGATATCCCTCACTATCGGCTCGTGAGCCAAGCACAGGAGTTTGTCCGTGTTGCAGCCTAGCAGAGCACTGGAGCAAATGTATATCTTCACACAGTCCGGGTGATTAGTCATCCAGGTACTTCAACTGGCTTCTGCATCAACTAATTCACCCGAGTATCTTTACATCACTGTTTTGTCATTTCTATCATGCAGTACAGTAGCGAAAGACTGCTCACCTTTGATGAAGAGAGGAGGTAATTCTTGGTATGAGGGAGACACTCAAACCAAATCTGTAAATAACATATAAGTACCACCAATCCAGGTGAGCAAACACATTGTAAACATGGCCTTAAGCCCCCATTTTTAAAGTTTAAAAATAATGAATTAATGAAATTAGATCAATGTGGTTCTAGAAATCAAAGATCTGAAAGATCTTAGTCAATAATAAAGAAACAATGACTCCTAGAATAATTATTTTATTTTATTAATTCATTAGATAAGATAGATTAGAAAATAGTCAGATTTAAAGTTATCTTTAAACTATAAAAACTGCTTCTAAATACAAAACTAAATGATAAGATAATTAAAAAAATTTTTTAAATTATTTAGATGATAATATACAAGCCATTGAACAGTTTACTTGCACTAATTACCACACCTTCAACAGTGGAGTTTAAGAAGAATGCTAATGTTTTCCTTCAAAAGTGTGGAGTTTACACTCCAATTTTGACTTCTGACATCAAGGATGCCCCATTAACTGGGTTGATAATGTTAGCATTCTTCTAAAATTCCACCGTTAAGGTGCGGTAATTAGTCCGGCTAACTTATTCCTATTTTGTATATTCAAGATTATTAATATTCTACACACAATCAAAATACGGAACTACTTATTTCAATTTAAACTCAAGTAACATGCACGGTTTTTTTAAAACCTTTCCAAACAACATCATTGCTAAGCAACCAACTGTTCCTTTATTTAGTCGCACTTTAAAAAATTAATAAGGATACGGTAAATTTATTTATTAATGCTATTTTTTGTTTATCATTGTTCACTTGACTAAATTTAATTCCATTTTTTCATGTGCAAGCACTCTATTTTAAAGAAATCTTTCTGCTTTAATCGAGTGTTATTTACATGATTTATATATATATATATATATTATATTTTAAAAGCACTCTTTGTCCTTCTAAAACTCCAAACGTGAAGATTTAAACTCTAAAATATTCAACATTAGCAAACTTAGATTTCTCGAGTAGGATAGAGATTTAATTCAATTATGAGTTTGTGCCGCTTAACGACGGATATGCCATAAAACTACAATGGAGCTGTTCAACTGTACTTTTTCTATGTTTTCATACATATATTCTTATTGTTCTGTTACGTATAGCCTATACAAGTAGTAGGCATAATGCTACATTCAGTCTGTTTACGTGTACTCTACAATGCTTGCTAAACATGATATTTAGTCTAGCATATTCCCATTAAGGGGCATGCACCTGTATTAATCTGAGAGTGTAAAGAATTTAAATCCAAATAATAATTTATTTTTTCATAAATACTAGAGTTTTAATACTAAATATAAACTTCTGGAATACATTTTTAACATTTATACACTTACAAAACATTTATTTCCAACGTTAATATAAATATCAGTTAACATATAATATTAACTATCCAAATTTAAGTTCACGGCATTAAAATTTTTAACGTAAACGTCGATTTAACTGGAAATTCGGTAAATTTTCTTTCAATGTTATCTCGTAAAATTAACATCCAGATGAAAATATGAGTCATCTCGATTTGTTTTGTACGTGAATGTGTGTATTAAAAACAAGATGTACTGCAGAGATAACATATCACACTAATCAGGAAGATTTTTGTTATTGCAGGAAGTTGAATTTATAAAAATATAATTACATTATGCTTCTATACATGTAACTGATTGTAATTATTTTGTAAATAAACAAATTGAGGATAGTAGTTAATAGATTTAGTGGATATTTACATTTTATATGACAATTAAATATTAATTTGTGGATTATTAAAACAAAATTATACTTAAAATGTGTGAAAATACAACACAGAGTTGGCAAAGGCATCAGTCTATTATTCTACAGGATCTGATTAGGCCAAAAAGCCCCAGGAATATTTTGTGGGCAGTCTTTCCAGATATGTTGAGCCTGTCCCTTGCCACCTGGCAAAATCTGTAATGGATATATTTAAGAAGACCCTCTTAGTGCCCATGGGGTGTAAAGAGGAAAAAGAGAAAATCAATTTTATAAATCACAAATGCTATATAATCCGCACTAAAGAGAAGATGAAGTAAAGATAATTGGCAATGCAACTGTATGGTAAGCAGAAATTGTGGGTTCAAGCTGTGCTCCAGACCAATCTTTTCTTCTAGTATATTACAAATGAAGTGATTTAAAACAAGATGGCAACTTAATCACCTATCTATAGCCCAAATAACACAGCATTTATATATTTAATTAGCCAAAATGTAACCCAATAATAAATCCAACTTGTTATTTGATTAGTAATATAATTCAGGCTCGGTTTATTACGTGCAATACAGATCTTCATACATTAACAAATGAAAAAATTTAGTTTAATTATAGTGTTGTGATTATTATTTGTAATATTAAATTAATTAATAATTATAAAAATATATATAAAATTTCTCTATTGTTACAGAAAATATTGATAAGGAGAGTTTATTTAGTTAATATTCATCTTCATAAACCAAACAGAATAAAACAGATTTATCAAAATGGCTGTTATTTATTCCCACGGAAAAGATGATTCAGATAATATTCAGAGCATTGAAAAGGCTATGATAAGATTCACTAAAACAATACAATTGAGAACAAACAAGCATACTACTTAAAATTAATACAAATTTTATGTTACCATGTATTCCTGCACTTATATATACTTCTTGCCAAGGTATACAGGGTATTCCCTTCAAACATACCTGGTTTCGTAGATTACTTTTGGAAAAAGAAGTGCAAGTATAGTATTGTACACAGCATTAATAGAAAGCACATCCAAAAAAGTTAGTTATTGTATTTTTTTATGCTATGTGCTGTATATTATTAATACTGATACAACTTAGACACGAACCTAGTCCTTGTGACAAAAAGTGTTTTTCTTCTACTAAAGAAAAAAGCCTACTGATAACATATAAACATGACTTTTTTACTACATTAAATCAGTACATTTCCACATATACTGATTACGATATCTGGTCCGTACTTCATTTTGGCGGACGTCCGGGCCAGCATGTTAGGAGTCATACCATTAACAGAATGCACAATTCTTGTAGCAGGGTTCTCATGTCTGGCACTTTTGTGACATATACATAATCCTCAACGTGCCCACAAAGAAAAAGTTCAAAGAGATGATCTTGGGCGATTGGACCAACCAAGAAATGGGGCCCCAGCAATCTAGACTGTGTGACAGCGGAGGTCCGTATCACAACTGTATGGTGGCAGAGGACTTTTCAAACTATGCGCATGAAACTTGATATATTGATCACATTTTTCAATACATTTTATTCATATATACGAATAAATGAATTTTACGGAACAGTTTAAACTAGGGATGTTCGAGGACGTTCCCTCTATAATCTATAATCTATTGAGTAAACTCTGAGCCTGGAACAAAATAAGCCACCTCTAATTGCCATAACATTAAGAAATCTTAAGGTTATATGCATATAACCTGAAAACGATAAATTGGTATAGTTTGGGTGGTATTGCTAGTATTATCTTTGACTAATGTGATAATTGGGGTCTGAACTCTTCTCCAAGTCCTTTCCATAACAATTGTGATTTAATTGAAATAATAAATTTACTAGTTTAATTCCAAAAGTATTTCATCCTCTATTCATTCCAGCTTTATTTTCATTATATTCAACTTTATAGATAAATTATATAAAGAAAAATTATTAGAAAACTAAATTATTTATGTTTATAACTGTTTAAGAGTAAACATAGTCTAAATTTTTAACCTTTAAAGTTGTTTTTATATTTTTATTAAAGTTTTTATACTTTTTTCACTCGAATCTCCACCTCAAAGGTGCTAACAAAGCCTTTCCCCAGGCCCAACACCAATTCAGATAGGCCCACAATGGGGCGACCAAGTGGCAAGGAAGGGGCTCGACACATCTGGGTCGGATCAGCACGTAACTCAGCATCCACATACCAGCTTTTTGTATGCAAATCTCAAGCAGAAAGTTATTTTATGTTAATAACTGAACATTTTTAAGCGAGTCAAAGGCAATATTAATTTAAAAAATTGAAACTACAGCAAAAATATTAAAGAAGATTCTAAAGAAAAAAAATATATATATATATATTAATGTTTAAGTATAGCTCAATTCAAAATCATATTCTGGATATTATCTGGAGTGCAGCCATGCTGTGACACTTGGCTACATATCAAAAATTTTGTTGTTAAAATAATCTAATTTTAGTATAAAAGGTTAGTTATTATAATAAGATTTTCATTTGTCTTGTTACTTTATTTATTTATAAAAATAAGTGGTGTTAAATTATATTACAAACTTGTTAAGCATTTCAAAAAACAAATGTAAACTTTTTTTACTAAAGATTTAAAGTAAAACAGCTCAAAATATTGAACATTTTCAGTAGAATAGAATGAATAATTAGCCAAATTAAAGACAAGTTTCAATGCTTAGTCACTTGTGCAATTTAATATTTGATATAATGACAATAGAAGCAATATTAAACTATTTAATTTAATATAAACAATAACTTTTTCACTTATTTCTTTTTGAAAAGAGAAACTACCCAAAATAACAAAGAACCAGGCACCTGTTACTTGGTCGAATTATTTGATGCACCCTTAACAGTGGGTGAAGACGAAATTCCACTTTTGACTGTCCGCATTCCCAAAGGCCCATTAATTGGGCCATAAAAGTTTGAATTATTTAAACTTCACCCACTATTAAAGGTGCATTCATTAATTCAATTATCCAAAATGTTTTAAAAGATACAAATAAGCTCTTATTTACATTTATTTGCTATAAAATACACATTAAAAAT
Organism: Centruroides vittatus; assembly: GCF_030686945.1. Taxonomy (NCBI): domain Eukaryota; kingdom Metazoa; phylum Arthropoda; class Arachnida; order Scorpiones; family Buthidae; genus Centruroides; species Centruroides vittatus. The sequence goes on from NW_027122705.1 coordinate 239,042, forward strand.
TGAAAACGTAACTGTCTTTTGATAATTAAAGCATTTAAAAGATGCTGTTTATTAATTGTATGTACAGTTTAAGCCACTTTTGACCATCTTCCTTCTTCTGCGTACAACAATGTACCATACTTTACAAAAAACTCCTTGCTCTTTAATTACGTGCGCAATAGTTTGGACTTCCAAATCCAATATCACTTCTTAAGCCTTTTTAAATTTCCGGTACTCCATACGAAAATTAACACCTAATTAACTAACGTTTTCGATCGAAACGTTCGCCATTTAAAAAATAGTTCGCACCGGTTATCGGTTTTAGAAGGTATTTAGTTTCTGATAGTTTATGTGACCAGACTTAAGTAGTAGGCTTATAATAAATTTGTATGCCACTAATACCACTAAAAAATCCACGTAGACAATACACAGCCTCGTCTCACTCCCTTGTATACAATGATACATTTTCTGCAACCTTCTATACCACTTAAACTGTACACATCAATAATAGATGGTCCCAAAAATAAAATTATATTTGGAAATATTTTTGCTTTATTAATATAAATACAAATTTGCTTTCTTCAGGCAGAGAACAAACAAAGTGTGAGTTAACGATCATATTTTTGATTTTTAACTATAAAATTTGGTGTAAATTGTCATATTCTTAAACACACATTAATTTCTAATCCTAGTTTATACCTATAATAAATCAAATAAAATATAACTACAGTAACTAGATATACTTTAGATATGCACCACACAAACATACACAATACAATATAAATATTTGCTATACAAAATATGTCATTTAGGATATTTGCTGTTGACATTACTTGCACAAAATATTGAAATTAATAAAGTATCAACAGACGACGAGGCTTTCAACAATAACGTGTTCGGTCATTAAACTTTCAATCGTATCTTCTTACCGATCAGCTGTTGGCCATGCAACACTGTAACTAAATATGATGCCGTACTTCAGCTGTACACCGACCAGTAGAATTGGTAATAATGAAAAGCAATACTGTGAATTTGCTGTGCCTTCAGTTTACCACTTCAAAATGAATTTAAAATTTTATCTGGTTCCACCTAATTTCTATAAAATTTATTTTACACATGCACCCGAATGGTGAGTCAAAAAACCGTGAAAGCATAGTAGAGTCTCTGTAATCCACCAGGTGTCAAATTACTGAATTTTCTTTTTATGTACAGTAAAAAAAAAACACCCTGGTTCACGGGTTAATATATTGTGTTAATCATGGTCGCAACTGTTTCACTAACAGCATACGCAACAACTAGTGATTGGGCGCATGCATACATTGACAAGAGATAACACAAAAATTTCACGTGTACTACCCCGTGGAATGTTGGATTACTGGATGTGTCGGACTGCTGAGTTACAAACTATAGAGACACTACTGTACTTGAAAATTGACGTAAACATTGCTAGATTTGTCAATAAAGGAAAAAAAATAGTATGTAAATTTATATTTTTAACAATAATTCTATGGTAATTCAATAATTGTGGATTCCAACCCATTGAAATTTTCTACATTAAATTTGAAATTACCTATCTATATAATTATAAGAGAACTAAGCCTGAAATTATAAATTAATCAAACGATAACACCCGATTCTTCAAATCACAACTTGGCTAATTAAATATATGTACAGTACATATATAAAGTAATCTGGACTAAAAATAGATGATTAAGTTGCCATTTTGTATTAAATTAATTAATTTAGAATATTTTGAAAGAAAAGGTCTATTCGGAGCAGAATTTGAACCAGCAACTCCTGCTTATCGTATACAAGTAGTTGCATTGCCAATTACCCTAATCGGACTGACCGACCAATTAATTTAGAAGATATACCGAGACGGGTAACTTGCCAAGCCGACAAATAACGACTATGCACCCACGGTCTTCAGTGGACTTTACGCTTTTACCCGAGTACGATATATACATAGTTTTACAGTAAACTAAGCCCAAAATTATTTGGTATCTTTGTATCCTTTGTATCATGTTAAATAATTTCTACTTAATCTAATATTCAATAAACTTTGTCCTTTCATTAGGATATAGTAGGACACAGTTATCATAAAATATACCTTCATTTACTCATGATATAGCATATATCTATGTTGCTTTATATGTTGTTTCGAACCCAAACAATATAACGAATCAATTGCTCCATTTGCCTTCTCTTTTTTGTTAAAAAGAAGGAATTAAAATTAAAGTATAAAAATCTTTCTTTGTAAGATATAAATTTTGTATATATTTCAAATATTTTTCGAGTTAATACTTAACAAATTTTACCCGTTATTTATTATAGATTAACCGTTTAAATGTTTTATTAAACAGCTTTGAATCAAAATATAAATATACAATTACTTATTTAATGTGATGATTTAAAAAAAAAATCTGAAAACTATAAAAACTATCTTTGCACACACTAAAATGGCTCAAGAAGTCAAATTTAATTTGGAATAAAACATTTTTTGAGTTAGAAAAGTATCATCAAAAGCAGCCAACTTCTGAAAATAACTGTTTTAAAACCAGGAAATGTATTTCTGAAAGTGCCATTTTTATTTGAATTCTATTATTTTCGAAACTGGTCGGATCCGACGATCCATTGCCATTTCAAAAATGTTTTATCCCATACAAACTCGACTCCTCGAAACTGTTTTTAGCACGTACAAAGACTCGTTTATCTGCGACAGTGGTTTTTAACTAAGGTGCCGCAACAATACTTTGGGGTATCACAAAATATAGTGTCAAATATATCCACAACACTTCTGCATTAATCAAAGTATAAAAGCAATAACTCTACATTGATATAGTAGTAATAGAGGTGTTGCACGAAAAAACTTATAAAGATGTGGGTGCCACTATTAGAAAAAAGGTTGAAAACACTGATCTATTGTGTCGTCAACATTAGAGCTTATAAAGACTAATGATAACGTTGCATGAATCTAAAGAAATATATAATATTCACGAATGCCGAGCTTATTAATTACAAATGATGTAATAATGAGCCGTAATTAAAAATTTAATGATTCACAAAATAAATATGACTTAATTTACAAGTAGATATTTTAATGATCAATCAGTGTTAGAAGTAGCACTAGGAAATACATTAGTCAACAAATTATATCTTAGAAAAATATAATAATTTTAATTTAATAAACAAGGAAATTTTAATTGTTTAATGAGATTTCAGTTTAGATTCTATTCAAAATGGCAGGACTGAATCATTCTAAAGGTCATCAGAACTAATTTAAATTAAGACTAATTAATTAAGCATTATCTAATTAAGCCCTAAGGTACTTTTTTCTTGATTTCTACATCATCGAAAGAAATGAATTTGCTAGTTTATTTATAAATAAAATTACAATGACTGATTTTTTTTTTATGTATAGTAGATTACAATAGCTTCTCATTCAACTATTAGGGGGTGACTGGCACAGAGATTATGACAGTAACACTACTGCAGTGGGTAGATTGTAGATAGCCTACATATATTATAACAACTTTTTGAATCACTTTAAAACACATACAAAACACCAAGAGAACGGTGCTAAGTAACTCTCCACCGGGTTTCTAGTTCGAAAAGAGATCGCCTAGGTATATTTACCTTAGTTTTGGCATGTTTACCTTAAACATTGCCAAGTATTGCCATCCAGCAATAGGTAAGTAAACAATACAAAAGAAAACAGCTATTCAAAAGCAAAACAAAATGGCTGCCAACCATATGGAGTAAGTAAGGCATCTGTCGGAAAAAATTCGTATAGGTAGACGTCACAAATCACGACTATAAAATTACACTTATAAATCAAACTAAATTTTACAAAATTTAAAATTTCAACACTCACAAGTCTAATAAGAGAGGAAAAGAAACTATTTCCAGTTAGGACACTTCTGTTTCTGTAGACCCTTCTACCCATGATCTATAGTTTTGGAAATTTTATACTTTTCATATACCTTCCATTTCTGCAGAGCCAGAGGGCTCTGCAGAAATGGAAGGTATATGAAAGGTGTAAAGAAGATACAGAAGATAGAAAAGAGAAATCCACATCCTCCCCTTCAGATCACAGTCAACATTTACTGAGAATTTATTAAACTACACTCAAAGCTGCACCTACTCATATTATCCTTTATTACTACATAAACTCGAAGAGTTTATCCATTATTAATCACTTTTTAATTTAATTCCTTAATACAAAGTCAAAATATCATATACAAAAATTACCATAATGAATAAATTATCATTAGCAAATAATTCAATTACTTATGCTAGAATTTTTATATTTTCTAAATATAATAAATATTAACCTATAATTAGGAGAGTCACGATTAATTATAATTATTTTATATCGTAAACATATCACTTCTACCATTTTAACTTTTGCATTCTAAATTTACCTTGTTAAAATCGAGATATATTTAGAAAGATATATTGCCACTTATCCAAATTTGATTCTCTTAGAAACATCCATTATAGATGAATATTCATTATCTATATTTCTTTAATACTTAAATTTCATTTAACTTTTCCTATTAATAACTAATTTTCTAGATAATAAACGACACAGAATCGTATTTACGACGTACTCGGATTTTCTAAGAACCATTTAAAAATTCAAATTTTACAAATAAATATTTATTTTTTTGCGTATTCCAATCAATTATACTTTTTAAGTAGTCCCAACTTTGCATTTCTCTACAAAATAAGAGAATTTTTAATGTTAAGACAGAGTGGGAACAGGTGCACGGTCCGTCCTTGATCCATAACATAACAAAGGAATTTAACTAAATTTTAGATATTCACTTCTACTTTTTCTTTAAAGTTAATCTATAATTTATACGTCGAATAAAAGTTTTATATTATCGTTCCGCAATGGTATTATTTTTTTATAATTTGTCAAAAATAAACTATATTCTTACATCTTAAACAATTTAACATTTATATATTTTGCAAGAGGAAATACCCTCGAGATCACTCTTTTATTATTTTATAGAAGAGCAATATCCGCTAGGCAAACCGGAATATTTTAGATTAAATGCCAATCTCACAGGGGCTACCATTTACCAGATTTTGATTCACACGCTTCTGCAGAGTAAAAATTCCGGACATCAATGGCAATTCCATTAAAACCCAACAGAGGAGCATCAGCCCGGCACGCTCGGAGACCCGCCATTTTCAAGTAAACACTCCGGCAACATTGCACTCGCGTGCCAAATTTCTCACCCCCGACCATTAAATATCCAAAACACGGGACAAGAAAAAACCGAAACCGATCGAGCCCGTCGATGCGAATTACACGTAGGTACGGCAGCAAATAGGAGCACTTCCTCCGGACAGGAAGGAAAAAGATCACTCCGATTTTGTCCACCCCGGCCCGTCCAGGAGTGCGGGAGTTAATTAATTCCAGATGTAAATAGACAATTATTTTTAATTCAAGTATTTTACGTTCTCTTAAAGGATTAATAATAATAAAAAAAAAAGAATGTAGATCGACCGGTGTAGCTTTTTGTCTTCCGTGATGTATTTTTTTTTGTGTAGAGGAGTGGGAGGGAAAACTAGTCACACAGCAATTATTGTATTAATCAAGCCGTTATCAGAGACTGCAAAGGTTCCACAAGCGATCAAAGATTTGCACAATCTAATCTAAGGGTGGGAAATGAGAGTGGAGAGTGGATTTCCTGCAAGAAAGGCGCCCAATCAATAGGAAAGGAGCTTCTTAAATTACACATTTATCCCGTAAATCACCGTACTCACTGTAATCAATGAAATTCGTAACAGTCTTTTCCCTTCTGAGGGACGAGTTGCAGCATTCGTCGTACAGGACCACCACAATGTCCAGAAGTGTCTCCAGGCCGAAACTTTTGCCGTTGAAGACGACGGGACCTCCTAAAATCATCTGCTCCAACTCCCTAATACGATCTTCGGGGGGTTTCCCGGACATCTTTTTCATTTAATTAATATTCATCTCGGACGACACAAGCGCAAAGCCGTTGGATTCCCATCCAATCGCCGCTACCTTCGCGTATTAAATAAGTTCACAGCGTCCAAAACGGTAAACTCCGCATCGAATACTTTACATTATGGAGTAACTTCGACTTCGACGACTTACAAACTTTAAGATAAGCACCGACATGACAAACAACGACGGAGATGACCACCGCTACACTGCCCCCTGCCGGCGCGATTTTTTAATCGTTAGGTCATTTCCCGTCCCGAAAAAAAAAGTATCGAAAATTTCCCCGCATTTTTTCCCCTCCTTTACCCTTAAACCCGCCCCGAAATATCGTTTTAATTCCTATTTTCTCCTCCTTCGAACTTCTAATTCGTAAATTAGCTGGATTTTGATTTTTTATTTTATTTATTTTTTTTTATTGGATGTTTCCTTTCGCACGGAAATGGTCGGAAATTACGGCAATGGATAATTTATTTAGTCGTTCTCGGTCCTCGCCTGCTTCTTCGCTCTGTCGTTTCTGTTAACTCACCACTTACACTGATCGTTCCACCTCGACCCGTCCAAATCTATCCTTTATAAACATCATTTTCGACGTTATGTAACCCCCGCTACTACCGTCGGCGGCATTTTTTCTTAGAAATCAAGTGAAATTTTGCGTGTATTCCTTAATTAATTTAATTAAATCGCTTCGAAATGACGACCCGCTGCTTAAACTTTACTACAAAACCCGATTTCGTTTATGCGAAGGGCCCGAAACACACCTTTGGGTACGATAGCCAAGCGTTTAATAAAGCACTAAATATATTTTATAGTAAATCAGTTACTTTGTGACACTTTACAGGCTTCTTAAATCTTCCATTTAATTTTTATAAATAGAAAACGTGCGGTTACTTCCTCCAGGCCCCTTAAACTCCGGGCCCTTTGGCTTATAGATTTAGAGAATTGGTCGGTTTCTCTTCTTTCTTCTCGATGAAAATATAGTATCTGTATACCTGATACATCTGTATACGATGTATCTATTTCGACGGTACAAATTGATACGTTCGGGAGATAAAAATAGAATATCGAATTGACGAAATACACACCGTCAATTGAAATTATATTGAATAACACGTAAAGTCTTTGAACGAGATAAATGACACTCGATATTGTTCTACACGTCAGCTGTTTTACTGTCATTTAAGTACTCAATTGATTAAATTTCATTTTTTTCAGGGTCAGGTTTTCCATTAACCGAACTTTAGAATACACACCTGCTCCTGTACTGTCATATTTATTCCACCCCCTCGAATCGTGAAAATTCCAATATTATTACACTCGACGGGCTCCTTACATTTCCTACATTTCTAGTTCGTTTTGTTTTCCTATTTATCTACTAGTCAGTTTCCTTAATGGAGGGGTAATTAACATTGTTCGTGTTATCTTAACAAGTGGAAACTCCATTAGCTCCGTCTAACGGCCTACATCACACCTGTGGGTGGCTCGTCTCGACGAGGATCAATTACTATTTAACTTTTATGAATGCAGTTTGCTGTACACGTGACTGTTCCAGTGTTGTATAGGCTCGGGTTTTTGGCCCCGGTGTAATATTTTTCTGTATTCTACGATGAAGCAAAAGGATTAATAAGACAAGCGTCAACGAGAGTTAAAGACAATCGTCGGTCGGAGAAAGAGCCGCAAAGGCTATAATCTCCATATCAAACAAGCGAAAGGAAAGGAAAGGAAAGGAGTTAAAGACAACAAATACAAATATTGAGAAATTTTTAAAATCCTTATTATTCTTGAGAGGAAAGGGCATCTTGTTTAGATTGACCGTTTAGACTGGTCATCACTTGACTTCCAAATTGACATTACCACGATGACGCAAGAACCAACCAGGAATCATTTTTTGAAGAATCAGATCCGACGGAACGGCCGAAGTGGTTAAATCTTCAGCCTCTTCTGCTCCGGGGGACCCGGAATCGAATCCGAGCGAGCAACCAGCAATTCTTCGTGGGAGATTCGTCCGAATATGTCAGGATTCCATTGTGGACCCGGCCAAACCGGTCCATAATGGAATCCTTTTACGTCTTTTCCTGATTACTTTTAGTACTTCCTGATTAATTTGACCCCACCAACATGGCGCTTACATTGTCCTAGAATCTAGAACCTAGATTCATGATGGATGGCCACTTCAGAATTTTCTTAAATCCCGATCTTTCATAAATAGTTTCAGATAATATTGAATGAAAGAATATTCAATAATAAATGGACCAATTAGAATATTTTTTTTCTTGTTCAGCACCCTACTTTGCTTCATTTTGGATTACGCGATAAACGCTGTTATTCTTCTTTCGATTTATTTTCTATTTCAAGTTGGTTGTTCGGAGCGAATTTTTATCGACGGTAATTTAAATTAATTGTAATTGATTTTGAATTAATGATAGCTCGTTCCAAATAAAACGAGCTATGTCATTGACTTACTTATTCAGATGTATTAAGGCCGCTTTACCCGACAATGCACTAGTGGGGAAGAGGCCAAATTTTTCATTTCGGGAAGTATTTTAAGCCGAAGCAAACAATATGAAAGAAATATCGAAGATTATTGTCAAGTTTAAATATTATTTTAATTATCTTCTATCGTATAATTCTTTTGCATCAGCATCCCACGTTTCACCTATAGTATTTCTCAGAATAACAATGCAGCTGATGTACTGGATCTCGAACGTGTATCCTTCCGCCGCCGAAGTCGAGCAACAAAGCTATGACTGCAATAAGCGATAAAATACGACAGTGTAAAAGCACTGTACATTCAAATACTACGTCATATGTCGTCGTCCGACTTTTTCCGTTTTTGTAGCCTCGAATTTCTTCCAAAAATGTTGGAAATTTCAAACACAGTAAATTATAACAGTTTAACCATATAATTTTCTAATATATGTTCTATATATTATTTTATTTTTTTGACTCCGTTCGGTGGACACTAAGAGGGCCTGTTTTTCCATACCTACCGTCGATGGCCCAAGACCGATAAGACCCGACTGCTCACGACAAACCGGGCATATCTGTGGGTGGATTTCTCCAACTTAGTTAAATTTCTTAAATAAACAGCACTCGAAGTCTCTTCAACTCCACATTCCAAATAGAGGAGGTTCGGTTTTATTCATACACGGCAACGCGACACAAGGACAGTGGCACGTTATCCTATGGAAAAAGGAAATTGTCTGGGGTCCCGAAGCCAATATTTTATAAACTCGTTACTGTAGTAAGAATATTTAAATTTGGTGTCATATCTGAGGACCCTAGATTACCGGTGCGGCGCAGAACTTTACTTGCATGAAGAAAAGCAGATAACTCCAGTTGACCAGGCGCGAACCCACGACTAACTACCAGTGTTCAATGGTTTTATCCACTGAGCCAATGGTGGACACCCGAATAGAAGAGTGTATTCAATTACATATGGATAATTTCATCTATTCTCTTACTATTCTATTACATATTATTTTTAACACAACATAAATTTATTACGTATTAATCAAGGGGTCAAACACATTTAAATAACCACAAACACTAAATTTTCAACAAATTTTTAATTTTACAACGAATCAAGCGGCGATTTCTCTTAATAAGATTCTTATGACGTAGAAAATCAAGTGGAGCAACAGAGGTCCCATTTGACTCGGGCGTTCCCTTCGTAATTCAAGGAATCTACAGTAGCTGCGAAGGAAAGAGGATAAACACACGATTTACTCTTTAAATCCTCGCTATTATTGCAGAACTTACCTTTCCATTTTCCCGCGGAGACGGTTCCTAGTTCTTTTTGCGTCACAGAAGGGATGTTGACTCTGGATTTAAAACTGTTTCGGCCCCGAATATTGCCCATGTCGGTTTTCTTGACAAAAGTCCAATGCAGACTGTCGTTGGTGGCCATGTAGGCCCAGTTTCTGTCGTCCACTGCGTAAACTAATTTCGTTTCGGAATCGTAACCCAAAAGGCTTCCAATGTTCCAGGGAAGTACTGAAGAAATATTTGATATACGTTATTTCGAGTCACTTAAGTTTGCAAATTGTAATTTGTTGAACTTACTGTTCCAGCTGATTCCGTCTTCGGAAGAATAGCACATTTTCTTACTGAAAGATGAAAATCTATTAGTTGATCTCTCGAAATACACGCGAGATCAACTAATATATATATAGAAGATATGACGTAATAACCTCTCTTTCTATAAGGTTTTCTGTATGAAAGATCATAAGAGAGCTAGGGTCATCCGCTCTCTTATGATCTCTTCACGAAATCAAGAAGGCTTATTGATTTGCAGGATTAAGTTCTCCTTGTCCTCTCTCTGGTTACCAACCTTGTAGCAATAATCTAGGATCACTTTCGTCAAGAGTTTGGAGAGGTGCTTCTTCGTATTGGTTACAGAATCCATGATGGATCGCTTATGATATTCGCAAGTATTCTTATTAAATATATTATTGCAGAGAGAGGTTACTACGTCATTCGATTTTCACACATATTTTGAAAGACTTCACTTGGCATTGATCTGCAAGATGACGCTCGGTCTTATCTCGCAAATCAACGAGAACGCCTTGAGAACTTGGGTTGTTTTACGAATGAATGGGCACCTCGCAAGACAGGATCATTTTAAGTGTAATTCCTCACTAAATTTTCAGTAAATACACTTACTTGGGATCGTCTCTAGTATCGCAGAAATATATTCTTTCCAATTCTGTATCCAATACCATGTGTCGCCCGACTTTCTCTGTTGCAAAAAGAGGAAACGGTATAACGGAAATTTACGATTGAAGCCATAAAACGAAAATTAACTTACTCGGGTCATCGGTATACCAAGTATCATCCGAACCACACCTAACTAGACACGAGTAAAATTTAAGAAATTAAGATTAACTGAAACTTCCTCGTGAAGTACTCACCAAAAATATCTTTATCCACAACGCATCCGTATAATTCCATTCTGACACCAACGTTCTTGTTCAGATCAGTCGGATCGTTATTTTTCAGAACAACTAATCTGAAGAAACGGCCCACAACGGGCATGGTCAGTTCTGTAGTCGACAAATCATCCTGATAATTAGTGGTTGCCTGCATCGAACAGTTTGCAATTTCGTTTTACTCTTCCCCCTTTATCGCGCCGCATCTCAAATTAAACGCAAAGATACCTGAATGGCCAGAATCCAATCGATGCCGGATTTACTGTACAAGAATTTAAATTCCGTAACGTGGCGTAACCCATCGATTTTCTGAAAAACTACCGAACCTACTCGAACGTTACGCAAGAAGTCTATCTGAAGATAATGCTGACAAGGTCCAGTTCGCACGGGTGGAGACCAGGCTGAAAGGGCAAACATTATTTAAGTGTTACTGTGGCAATTCCATAAGCCCGCAAATTATGTTAAAACCTTTTCCCGTATCCTTTTCTCCTGTAACTACCCGAGCGTAATACGGTGCCCATTCTTTGCTGGCTGCCGAAGAAGCGGTAAATTGACAGTTTTCTATGATTGTTGGATCGTCCAATCCCAGTTTGTCATTGCAAGCTGGCAAAGAATTTAAGGAGATTAGAATTTAAGGGGGAATGGAGGGCGAAGTTGTGGTGTTAAACTCACCCGCGCTGTTAATCTTGTAAAGAAGGTGGCTCATCCGAGAACAATCGAAAAGACCATCTTTGGGTGGATTTTGTACAGGTTGGGACCGAAGAGTCTGACGACACAATATTCTGTAAGGGGTAGTGGCGGTTATGACACCCTTACCGTGCTTCCTTTGCTTATTAGGATCGGCTAACACCGTGAAATTAACTTCAACTTCGTCTGGAAAGGTCAGAAGGGGGAACTAAGCGAAAAAAAATAATTAAAACCAGCAAAAAAAAGTACGTAAACTTTATTTTTTAGAAAACACTTACCACGATATCCAGTCCTCCCGATTCGTTTTTTATGGTTGGTTTAATAGGGTTCCAACTGGTTTCCGTATTGAAAACGACGTAAGGGGGGATATACAGGCGCAACGTGATATCATAAGGCTCGGCTAGGGATACATTGCTGTGTTTCAAATATGCGTACATCTGTATGACGTCACTGAAAGAGATATCCTTTAAGTCACGTTCCTAAATCTAGTTAAAAATGGAATCCTACGTACCCACTCTGGAATGTTTTACTGTCATCTACAACGACTTCAGCGGTCAGATCCGCTTTCTCCTCACCAGTGCGCTCGATTACGAAAGGTTGCTGCGCTTTACCTTCTACTCCATTGATGATTGCAATGCAATCTACCATATGGACTGATCCGTGCTCGCTTTCGGGATGATCGGCCAACTCGACCAAAACCTCAATTTTAAGTTTATCGTCGTCCTCCTCACCTTCGGCGTTATTCACGTGCGTAACTCCTGTTAATTTTGGGATTAGTTTCGGATAACCTGACGTAATCGCGACATTAACTACTTCGTACCTAAATTTCCAAAATATCCCAAATCTGCTTCTATTGTGTCGTTTTGAGCAGTGGGCACGTTCGATAAGAGTTGGTACTCCACTTCCCCCGAAGCTAATGGGCAAGGAAGGTTTTTACCTCCCGACACTAGTCGCAATTGATGAAGTGTGAAGACTGCTCGACGTTCCTTAATGGGTGCCTTGACTCTGACGGACACTTTTACAATAGAATGGGGAGGAATGGTAATTTCGTAGGTTACCCAAACGCGCTGACGGACTTTAATGGGAATGTTTTCGCCATTACTGGGTTTCACAACTACTTCGTCCTGAAAGATTATCGATGGTGCAACCAATTAGCTGGACTTATATAATACAAGGTGGCCATAATTAAACATTCCCTATTCAGAGCACTGTTCAGCCGTTTATTTTTTCCTCGTATGCTGACCAATCTAACATTCCTTGTTTTCGAGGCCAAGTTTAACCCGAGTGCAACCAGCATCACCTTACGGGAGCGCGATCCGACGTCATATTGTAGAGTTTGAAAAGGGCTTTTTATTTAATAACTTGTGCCTTCCTCTTTTCTATAGTCTGCAGGCACCGCTAGCCTGAATGTAAGGTGTAAAATTTGGAAGTGATGAACAGTGTTCTACAGCTGACCACAACTGCTCTCCGGTGATGATTACACTTGTTGTGTAATACGATCCTTTGAGACTGCCAAAGTTGCAACGTTTCCATGATGAACCATATTCCAATAAATGCCAAAGCAAACCTTATCCTTTGTTTAGTTTGTATACAAATTTTGGTGTTGATCCTATAAGTGCATAGTGCTCCGAAAAGGAAAACTTAAATTGTGGCCACAGTGTGCTTAAATATAATAAAAATCCAAAAAAATTCGGAACTTACGGGTGGATTTACATCTTCTATATTCTTTACGGCTTTGCTACTCAGTTGTGGCAAATTTGTGATGGTTCTATTGCCGAGGACAATCTGAACGGCCACACGAATGTCATCGCCCACATTTACTTCTTGTTTTAAGTAGAGGGCAACTTTGATTTGTATCTACGTAAAGGGAACGAGATCCCGATCACTTTTGCCACTTTCTGAATATTTCAAGAATTAAATGTCACTTACCAAATTTGCAGAGAAATTTTCTCTATCGATGTAGGAATTACACACCGTTCCTAGACGAATGTCTGCAGAATCCTTATAATTGCTTTCCGAGCTACTGGAAAAATGGGTATTGTAAGAAACACAAAGATCACGTGTCGATGCTGCAAATTACTTACGCGGGAATTTGGGTGACAACGGTAGAAGGTGCCAAACACGGATAATTCACACCTAAAGTCGTGATACCGGCCAAACATACGTCGTAGGGATGCTTCGAACTATCCGGATTTATAATTTTGACAGTGATGGGTGCCAAGAAGAATTCGCTCAATTCTAGATCCAGTGTTACAAACTGTGGTGCCCCAATAGCTGCTTCGATACTAGGAGTGAGAGTGAGATTGGCAGCTCTTGGATCATCTCCATACTGAAAAATTGGAATTGAAGCATCACTCTTGTTATTCTTTACAATTCCCGTTTCTTAGCTTACCATTTGCGGGACTGAATCAGTTTTCAGAGGAATGGTGATTTCTCCATTCGCTTCTCCACTCCCATAATCCACTTCCCAACTCAATTTCTGATCATTTTTGGCTTGTTTCGATAATTTGACCATGGCTTGCAGCTGTATAGCATTTTCCTCGGACGTCTGATTCGACTCGGAAGTTCCTGAAATTAGAAGCAAATATGGCAACAAATAAAAGATGGCGGCGACGTCATCTTTGACTTACCTATATTAGAAAGTGCAGAAAACTGTATTTTCGCTTCCTTTATTCCTTTATCTTTATTGGTGTGAGGGAGATATATGGAGGGAGTTTCGAATTCGACACAAGGCATATTCTTTCCTGCAGCCTTCACGCGAAGAATGCACACGCTACTCTCTTCTTCTTCCGCTCTCAAAATAATTTTATACTGGCCAATGGAATCTGGAGCTGTATTGATGGTTATCACTACTTCGACCGGATAACCGGGAGCTACGCCTTCTGACGTTACGTCTACGTTGACGAAAGGCTTCTTCTCCTGAAGAACAAAGAAATATATTGGAAAACTCTCCAATTTTTGGCATACTTGTTTCTATACAAGTTGACCCATAAGTCATGCACCATGGGTAAATTGTAATGTAATGAGATTTTCCATTTCAGGTAGACGTTGATGCACGAGATCACCCTAATGGTTGGTCAGGTGGTACAGTAGATGAGTAAAACCGCAAACGGAGCAGAACGAGCACCAAATCGCATGGACCACTGTTTGACAACTAGTCGGAACGATGTCAGGCCGTGACACTTGTTTGTGGAATAATTGAATCTCTTGTCTGAATCTGTGTGATTTGGTTTGATGAAATACGGCAATATAACATGTGGGCGTTCTGCCAAGGAGGGATGCCACCCAGGAGGACTTTTTGCGAGAAACTGAAGTTAGATACATAAGAAGACCCGAAAAACTCCACGTTACTCGCATCGAACATGTGCGTGACTTATAGGACACCCAGTAGAGTTAAAAAGTTTGAATTTAACACAAAAAGTGATTATTACTTCCGAAATAGTTGAAGTTTGAATAGTTGAAGTATATTTAACTTCAGAGGCCCACATAGATCTGGTACCGATAGTTAAACCAACAGTCAGTTCGTAATCTGTCTCGTCATCGAATTCGGAACAAGTGGGTAAAGAAGCTACTACTTTGATGACGAAAGCGTTTCTATCTCCTTGTTTCTCTCTGTTGACAGCTCCGACATCTCCCACTTTCATGGCTGCTCTGTTGCTCTTCAGGCATGTCGATTCGGAATTTCTAAACGCAAGAATTACTTTAAGAAATGTTGGTGTTTCCGGTTTTTCAAGTAAGGTATCCAGACTTACCCTAAACTGTAGGTGATATTGCGATTGACGTCATCCCTGTGCATTCCCAGGCAAGGCAAATGGGAGCCAACGTCGGTAAGCTCGATCATACATATCTGAAGAATGGAATCTTCGTCTCCTGCTGCTTCGAAGAACAAATCTCCATAGCCGATTGAGGGGGTAATGGTGACCACTACGTCGAAAGCGATGGCTCCTCCTTCGTGTAATAGTTCCCAAGACACTGCGTTTTTTATCTCGACAGAGGGAACTGGTTGTCTTTTCTAAAATTAAGATAAAAATAATTACAGAATTGCCCTTTAAAATTCAAGTGAAATTTAGTCGAACCTCCGAATAACGGCCCAAGTCGTTATTGGAGATTTGACTGTATCATAGTGTTGAAAAGGATTAGATTTAAGTACTGCGATTACTTAATGGCAGCGGCAACTAATCTGCTGTGCCGTTCACACTGTACAGTAAATTAGTTACTGTAAATTAGTTACCGTGTGAACGGCACAGTATATTAGTCGCTGCTGCAATTTATGACTACGATCGAAAGAAAACTTGCTGTAAGTTGAATCACGATTCCATTTGTATTGGTCGGACAGGGGCATGGAATCATTTCTAAACTACAATATTTAATAAGTTAATTTTAGAACAGATAAGGATTTACTCACCGTTTCTATGATCTCGACTTGACCTACAGGAACATCAATAAAGTCTTTAGAAGACTCCACCGAAACTGTCATCTGTAGTTTGCTTCCGGACACGGAGCGATCGTGAGTCGAAATCTTCACTATCAACTCGGACATGATCAGAGAATCGTTGGATTTGGCGGGAGAATGCTAAAAAAAAAAAAATTGTATTCGGTTACTACAGAGATTCAAGTGAAAAATTAACTGTTACTCACCTGATCTGTGACGTGTAGCCTGTTCAATTTGATGAGAAACGTCTGATCTCCGTCGTACTCCGGTTCTATGTCTACATCGCAAGGAACGTAAGGAACGTTAAAGCTGTCTACCGCTTTCAGCAATCTGGCTCCGCAAGGTTCCATTTGTATTTTGCCGCCCTCTTTCGGAACCACTACTTTAATCACATAATTAAAATAACCCCCCACGCCGTCTAGTGTAGTGAGAAGAATATACGACATCAAACTGCCCACAGCTGCTGTTTGGTCTTCTTTGGGATAAATTTTGGTGTCCACCGCGTGCAGTTTAGGCTGCGGTGAAGAAACGGTCATGTTTATTTTTCGTGACGACTCGAAAACACTCTGAAGTAGCATAATTGTAACTTACCCGAGGCTCATCTTCTCTTTCTTTAATGGTAACAGAGATAATTGAAGACCAAACTTTCTCCTCCCCTATCAAAATACCCGCCGAGATGTCGACCTTTTTACCAATATTAGAGGGTATGTTGGGGGCGTAAACGGCGAACGTAAAACGGATCTTGTTACCATCGTCTTTTATTTGTTTATCCAATGGACCTGAAAGTGTATCCCACCTCTAGTCAATCTGCAATTTGAAATACAGGGTGGCCATACCGTGTAGCTGTAACCAACAAGAGGATTGACACCAAAAGTTATAAACACCAGAAAAAGAATTCTGCTAAAAAAAAATTTTAGTTCAAAAACTTCCGCATTTATTCGTTCCACAAGCGGCAGGCCTTCCGCAGAGATTTGTAATTGATTCAATTCAGTGCGTGCCCATTGTTCGGGTGTAAAATGTGTTTTACAATTGACCGCAACTGTTCTCCAGTAATGCAGTGTAATACAATCCTTTAAATCTGCCAAAGCGCCTCTTTGCAGAAATTTATGAACTAAAATTGTTTTCTGTAATTGTTTTCTGTAAAAATCCCTTCCGCATCTTTTTCATAGTCTGTATACAAATTATGGTGTCAATCCACTTATTGGTTACAGCTACACAGTGCTCTGAATGGGGAAACTTTAATCATGGTCACGCTGTACCCCAACTTCGAACCCTGTTACTCACCTATGTTAGTAACTAACCCCAATTCCAATTTGGCTCTGGTGTTGAGACACGTCTTCTCGGAACCCGTGTAACTAGCATTATAGTAGTATATATCCTGTGGAACACAGACGTAGTACTCCCCAAATTCTAGCATAGACGAAACAATTCGATGAATTTCGGAAAACAGAACTATTTTTTCGAAGATTTTCTCCGTACTTACGCATTACTCCCAAGTGACCAACCGTTAAAATGGTTTCCGTGTCGTTTAATTGGACCTCTACTGTGACGTTGGAGGAACGAATGCTGATCCAGGAATCTAGATAATACACCCCAGCCGAATCCAAGGCAATTTCAGTTGGACCAGTTACTTCTGTTACTACTTCGGGAACGTCTGCAGACTAACAAAAGTGATGTTACTGAAAGGAACCCTGATCGGTAAGAAAGGGGGCACCTACTTTTTCCACTTCATTTGGAATGACTTCCGCCTGCCCCACCCAAACGTAGTTTTCTTGGTCGTATTCCGCCCCTGCAGTGACGAAATGTTTCTGATTGTAAGTAGTGTCGAGATTTCTTATTTGCGCGATGCAAAACGTCACTTCCAACTGGCTTTCGTCTGCAGTGTTACTGATGTATCCAAAATCGATCACGGCACGATCGTACTACACGATTACACATAATTTCTACATAAAAATCGTATCTAGAAGTGCATAGAACACCGAAGAGAAACACTTACTACTGTGTTAATGTGGTCGCTCAGAACCATCTTGATGTGGGGTTTCTCTTGGGAGTACGAAATGGCATCACCAGACGGTTTGACCCGCACTTTGCACAGGGCAAAAGTGGGGAGGTAACTGTTATTGTTGATCTGTTTGGTAAATATCTCAACAATGACGTCCAGTTTTTCGGTTTTGGGCACTTTTATAGCCAAGCTGTAACAAACGGTTTTCCCTATTTCCATTTTCTCTTCCTCGCCTTCTATTTTGCTTAATTCGAAGGACGTCATCTGGTTGTTGACCGAATCCTACAAAAAAGTATTAATTTTTGAAGGATTTTACAATACGTTAAGCGCTTTTAAATGCTTACTTCTCTCTTTTGCCTGATTAGAGGGACGTTAGATGCGTTCTTCATCACGTTTTTAGTGATTTGTTCCTGATCCGTCCAAATGTCGTTGCTCAAATAAAACGTCACCTGCACGAGAAGTAAAATAAGAAATCTGTGCCATAACATTATAGATACAAAAGTCACGTTGCGTACCTGAATGACTCCACTGGCCGTATCCCATTCGTGATTCAACCCTTTGGCTTCGACGAGAATAGTGTAAATTCCTACAGAAAGAAGGCCCACGGGCTCCTTGATGTATACTTCACCAGTTACGTTGTTGATAGAGAAGAATTCCTTCTCATCCACCAAGTAGTAAAAGATAAGGGAACAATCGCACCGGACTTCATTTCGAGCGCAGGTGCTGTCGTAATCGTTATCGAAAGCTTGAGCGTGGTAAACGGGGGTGGCAACCCAAGGATCTTCTATGTACACCTCGTCTTCGGTCGAATAAAACGAGGGCATGTACTTATCCACTGTTAAAAATTAACCAGAAATGTCATATGTCAGCCAAATGTCAATGTCAATGTCAATGTCAGCCAAATAACAATAGCTGCAAGTTATGTTTCGTTTCTGGGTGTTTAATGGCGTCAATAACCGTGAAATCTAACTGTTCAAACCGGGCTCTACCCTTTGCAATTTTGCTCAAACTCCGCAATAAGATGGCTTAGGGGTTCGAACTAAAATCTGCAAAATATTAAAGTTGAATGTTTTGTGGTTCCTGAATTTGGAGATTATTTGTGCATGAAGAAGAACGGAGCAATCAAATTGTCCTCCTAAGTCTGCGTCGTCGAAGCAAGATTGAGCTTTCACCTGGGACAGTTTTTTGCTGTAAATTTGGCTGTGTTAGCCTCATTTTTCGACATACCATAACCTTTCCAAAAATTAAGGTGAAAATCAATAGTGTACAACTAAAACCTTATTTCGATATTCTAATCAGTCTTACTGTGGAGTTTAAACAAAACTGGAGGGGGTCGAGCATAGGGGTTTGCACAGTTTGCGCAGAATGACCCACAAATAATTATAACATGTTACCCATTTGAATGTGTAACTCCCTCGTAATTTTTCATAAACCCTTTTTGGTGTTATACCGAATAGATAACAATAACTTTCCAATAGGAAAGGCTATATACAGTATATATATATATATATGTTGTGTGTGTGTGTGTGTGTGTGTGTGTGTACAATCGAATCTCCAATAACGACCACCTCTAAACCGCGGCCATTTTTCAGAAACGGTTCTTTTTGAAATGTATACAAAACTGCCTCCAAACTGCTATTTTTAGGTCTATGGCCGTTGTTCTGAGGTTTGTCTGTATTGGAATTGCATAATGATAAGAAAATAATTAGTAAAACATACTGAAATTACGTAATTATATAATTATAACGTGACGCATACGAGCCACAAAGTAAAGACTCGGCTCTCCAATGTCATGATCAATATGAACAATCGACGCAAGTAATCTTTGGCGCAAGGGATTGGTGCTGCAGGAGTTGGGAGTTCCAGCGAATTAGCCACGAAGCGAGAAAAATACCCGTACAAACCTGCTTCTATTTTTAACACAAAAAATCAATGCGAAATCTAATTTCCTATATAGTTTGAATTATACAAAACAAAAAAAAATAATAATAATAAAATAAAAAATAGAACAGTTTATCACACACACTCATAAGATTAGATGAACACGGAATGGAGCATTTTAATCAATCCACCGGAATAACTCGAAAAATACGCATCTAGCAAGAGATCGTGATCAAAAATGTTAGACTTTAAGGGCGCTATTGTAGTTACTGGTCAGGTGTGAATCTTCGGTGGTATAGTGAAATGGGTGCTCGACATTGCAGCATCATCGATGTGTTCGTATCTTTTCCGTGTAAACGGGCAAAACTTTCTGGAGTATATGAGACGAAGTATCATACAATGCAAACAATATGAATTCGGTTAGATGGCCTGGGACCCCACCACGCACGAATTGTGGTAAATTATTTAAATGGGCCTTTTAATGGAAGGTGGATCGAACCTTGTGAACTGCATAATAGCTCGCATGATTGCCTGACTTATTTGTGGGAATATCTTACGAACGTGGTGTGAGAAGACAGTTCGAATTCATATCATAGTTGAACCTCCGAATAACGGACACCGACGGGAACGTACAGACGGCCGTTATTGTAGGTTCGATTGTAAAAAATCGCACGAATTTGAATGAAGCAAAATATTTGTCACATGGTGAATCGTGTAACTTATTGCTCGAGTTATGTCTTTGCAACATGATTTAATCTCTCGTATCCTAGATCGAATATAGAAATTCCCAAGCAAAACTCAAAATCTCTATTGTTTTTTACGCTTATAAATGTAGGTATTAAGATGGGAACAGAAATAACTGACCGTATACGTCGCAACTATCTCCATGGTAACAGGCATCGCAGACGCATTTTCCTGCCACGTCACAAAAGCCGTGATAACAGGGTATCGATCTGAAAGTAGAAACTTTAATACAACCTTAAAGTATAACTCATACAACGCGTTATATAACACGCAAATTTTCCTCACCTCTGGCAGTTCGCTCGGAGGCAATTCTTATCGTATTGTACACACAACTCCAAACACAGAGAAACTGTAAAGAAGATCCCGTTAATCTCCCGTGTTTAAAGCCGGTGTGGTAGAAAATGAAGACAAAAAAAAAAAAAAATGGGTACCTGGAAACAGGAGGAGGACGGATGCCACCAGTTTCTTCATAGTTTCTATCGTAACTGAAGATGCAAAAAGGGTGCGTGGGTATGTTTATGCACAGTTGCCAGGGTTACCTACGCCAAGCGTGACTTCACCCCACCGCAGAGATATGCATCGCAGATTTTTGAAGGTGATCTCTGTTATAAATAATTCATGTCTCTATCGCGAATTACCCGTTTTATCGCCATTTAAAGCGATCGATGAGCGCGTGTCGACGCTCAAGATTATCGTAACACAACGTTTCAACGCGTAGAAATAATATACAAGTGTTTAAAATATATTGTAACAAGAAATAAACGGGTGTCCAGTTGAAAATGTAGACAATTTCTACGTTAAGAACAGTATCGATCCATAAGGAGTAATGCGGTTGTCTTATCTCAGACGTGGTTCTATTCAACTAGATTCAGGACCCCGATATAAGGATTTTGAAAACAATGGACAAAATCCTCTGGTTCCCAGGCATCTGTCCGATTAAAAATGGTAGTTAATTAATATGTTAGTACGCGGAATGTCCACTAGACAGTTTTTTCGTTCCTGTGTTTCTCATATGGCTTACACAATATGACTGTACCAAGTTAATTTTCTGGTTGCGTGGTATCTTCGGATACAGTGTGACACTGGGTACTAACGAACAATCGCTCCCCGTGGATTCATTACATCGAGGTCCAACAGTACTAGGTTACGGGCGAAATTCCCCACAAATCGAAATTGTATGTAACTATGTTTAGCGAGACCTCTATTTAGTGTTAGCCTCTTAAATCGAGTGTGGCGCTAAATAGAAAAACCTGGTGTAATGAAAATTAGGTATGGTAACAAGTAATTTTCCACCATATTAGCGAGGTTGAAGCCGAAGTTTTAAACGCGTAAACGTGTACGTCAGACGTTCAGCGCCGCTTTCCTGTAAGCCTAGAAGTTTGACAACGGCGTTTGGAATGTCGAGCATGATTCCACTGACTTTCCAAACACCATTGTCAAACTTCTAGGCTTACAGGAAAGCGGCGCTGAACGTCCGACGTACACGTTTTCGCGTTTAAAACTTCGGCCTCAACCTCGCTATTAACTCCTGTGTGCATTGACACTGCACGGAGAATACAGTTTATTGTTTCGTATATAACGAACTGTGTCATTGGCTTACTTAACTGCTTGTCACGTAGATGCACCCAATGCCGTGCCCCGATTTCTATGAAGACAACAATTGATAGAAGGCTTTCTCCATATGTGCCCTTACCTTTACGCTTCAGTTTGTGAGATGTCCTCTGTTGTCCATAATGCGCTGCAAGCAGAATACTATACCTCCTGAATTGACGCGAATGGCCTGCCAGTCATACTCATAAGCGTGCCACTTGTCTCGATTAAACGGCACGGTCTCCCGAATAATCGAGATAAATTCTGAATACTTCCTTGATCGCATCCGTGGCCTTATTGAACCTAATCTACAGAATTATTAATTCATTAAGCACAGGTGCTGATATCTCTGCCCGTTTTCCCGCCACTGTGAGCAAGAAGATGGGCGATCGGTGTAGGAGGAATGCCTCCGCGAGGACTTTCTATGGAAAATTAGATTTTATTTAGTGTTAAACAGGTGAAAAACCAGAGTGAACATCACCATCCGTTGAAACGGCCATTTTCTGGACACGAACCATCGACCAGTTCGGAAACACCTCTCCACCATTAAAGTGTTGTATATTGAGGAGCGGGATCAGGTGGTGTGGGTCTACAAGGAGGAGAATAGAATCGGGAGATATTCAAGAATAGGAACAGGATATTTATAAACCATGATAGCAACAATGGTGTCAAAGAAGGAAAGACAATCAATATGGCGAAAAATTACTCCTTACAGTACCTAATTCTCATTACTCAAGGTTTTTCCGTTTAGCACCACACTCGATTGTTGGTGACGGGTTTGAACCCCACCGACGGAGTTTTCCGGGTTTTCTTCACGTGTCTAACACTTAAATACGAGTCCTTCCCTCGGCAGATCCACGTGTTGCTTTGCCTTATCCATTAAATCCAATCAATCCATAAGGATCCGATTTTGTAGGCTGTCGAGAACCTATCGTTTATTGTGTATAATGTTGTTCCTTAACACACACATAACCGGATGATGAATTTTTCACGGGTGGTCTCCCTTGTTAGAGAGAAAAATCTACTTGTGACGTTACCGGAAACACTTTACCCGAATAAAATTCGATTTTTTACAGCAATCCTGGATCGATGTCAGGAATTTCCCTTAACCGGGATTTGGATTTCCCTTTCGTCATTGGTGTACTTTCGGAATTTCCCGTCGAAAGGGGGAAGAACCGAACCATCGACCGTTTTCTACCATTAATGTTGTGTAGAGAAGAGCGGGGAACCAAAATTGTGTGATGGTACAGAAGACATTCGAACAGAGTTGGAACGGGATGCTGTTAGTGTGATGGCAACAATAATGTTAAAGGGAAGACAATTCAGGTGAGTAGCTTTTGTTCCCTTCTTAAACGCTTTGTCTCGAAGATTCCACTATCGATAATAAAATTCTCGAGTTCCTGGGTAATGCGCATAGCTCTATAGAGCAAGGAACCTGCTCTTTCTGGGCTTTTAAAACCGAGAATACGAAAAGACTAGTGTTAGAAATGACTAAAAACGTATCAACAAAAGAAAAACCAACACAAAATTCGTGGTTAATTCGGAAGAGCATTCTACTTAATTCGAGGTGGGTATCTGGGAGAAGGTTTATAGCAATTGAAAGAGCCAATCAACGGGATTGGTTTCAACTGCTGGGCGATTCCTCCTTTTTTGACACAGGTTTCGGCTATCTTTGATACTCGTCCAAGTGAACAGAACTCACCGTTAAGCGTGGGTTCGAGCCGACTATAGGGCTGTCGCGTGAAATTTTCTGGATTTTCTTCTGTTTAGGGGTGTTGTATACATGATACCACTTTTCCACAAGTCCTCCCTTGGCAGATCGAGTCAACAGCGAGCGGTCTTCCATGCCCCCCAAAAAGAATTGCCGACAATACTACAATGGATAAATGTTACCCTAGGTTCCGAGATGGCTACGGGGAAACTTTTTCCCTACGTTGGAGACTGCGACGGGGAAAAAATTTTTCCCTTGATTCATGATGGCCGCGTTTCCGGTCGCCATCTTGAATTTCTCTGCAGACTCCGCGGACGTTAACCGAAATATCCGAAAAAAAAAAAGATTTTTTTACTCACTTTTCGATGGTGGTTGCCTACTTTTTCCTACTTTTTTTCACCTTTCCGATCCATTCTTTTTCCGGTTTTGCCAGCTTGGATACTTTCCTTTTCTCTTGGTGCGGCTCTTTTCTTCCCTGTTCTTTTCGATTCGGCTGCTCTTTTATTGGTCGATTGGCGTTTCCCTGTGTTCGATTTATTACTACTTGGCCATATAAACGACAGAATGCAACCCCAAGAAATGTGACCTAATTTACTTTTAAACGTTCCTTCAAAGGCAGAAGTCTTCGTTCCGCACTTACTACATCGCAAGAAACAGCTTTCTCTGTTACTCCGATGATATAATTTGCATTTACAATCGCACGGAATGCAAACGGACTCGGTCGGCTGTATGCCTACTTTTACAGCAAATTTCGGAAATTTCAATGCGTTATCGATACGGGGAGGCAAACGTAGCTCCAAAAAGTCGTCTTCCATTGACTTGTAGAAATCACGGGTGGTGCAACTCGACCGAAATTCGTCGTTGAAACTCAAATCGGCAAAACTACTCATTATCGAATAATAGGCAATAAACTAAACGCGGGGAGGTGGTGAGGAAAAAAAATGAAATAACGTAACCAGAAAAAAAACCACAGCAATTATTCCAATACGCAATTCGTCGCAACACTGCAGTAACCGATTCCAACTGGAAACTAGTCGATTTGCATAAAATTGCATTGAAATGAACAGATATCACGTCACAGATCGAGCATTTGCATATTCGTTCGTAACACCACTACGAATTTTCCGCCGATATTACTCTCGCACGACGTCACGAAAAGGCTCCCTCTACCGTCGCAAATTTACACACGACCGTCGCCGTTTCGAGGTTACAGGATACTCGGCAACGTCGTACTCGGGGTTGAAACCGAACGGGGAAAAATTCTCAACGGCGTCGACGTCACGACTGTAGGGAAAAAATTTTTCCCCGCCGCAGTGGCCAAGATAGGGAAAAATTCCCACCGCCGCTATCTCGGAACCTAAGGTAACATTAACTCTACAATGTTACTAATTCTGTCGTGGGTGTCAAAAAGCAAACCTGGTGGAAATTCCAAGAACTACAGATAACATCATTTTATCGTTTTGAGTTTGCGGGATTTGGTGTAGTGGGTTCGCATCCGGCAGACCATGTGCATTGTTCACGCAGGGCCGTGCCGTGCTATGATGCAGAGAGGCGGCACCGTAAGGTGGCGGTATAAGCAGCGAAATCAAACTATTATTTGAACCACTCAATAATTAAAAAGTTTTACGCAACGCTTTTCTACATTGGTCTACGTTATTCCCATATTTATGTATACGATTTATGATTAATCGCACGCCTCTGCCTAAGCGCTTTCGGTTTATGGTGCAGGTGTTTTGTTGGCAAGCGCTCGCCGAAAGACTTTTGACGTAACAGCGCAAAGCTATTGTTTTTGTTCGTAATATACCGGACGACTGCTCCTAAAAGCTGAGGTAGCAATTATCATAAAAGACAACTGCACCTGTAACGTGCAATTGCTTTGGGCTTAAATTATTGACAATATTTGATTTTAACGTTAGTTTGTCTCGAGAAGTAGCAAGTGGCTGTTCTGTTTAAATCAGTGAATCAGATATATATATATGCATCAGTATAATATTTTTGCATTTATACTAGTTCAGTTTTTTGTGTTTAAAAAGTAGATCAGGTAAGAGAATCATTGGTTTTTACAGCAATTGTAGATACTTATTATCATTGAAAAGGATTATGTTGTGACAATAGGGACTGGTTATATATAGGTGTGGAAGTGTGCTTGTATATACGGGACAAAGCAGCATTTGCATGAACTGGGTATATATCAGGTGCGGAACGTGTGCCTGTGTGTGATAGTTAATTAAGTTGTATTGAACTACCTTTACATTCTGTGTATGGGTGTATAATAGAGTTGCTTAGATAATATTTGCATTTGCTTACTTTTGCGTTCGTTATTTTTTTCCTCTATTTTTACTGAATTCATACACGTCGAAGTGGAGACAATACATTGACAAGTTAAGGAAAGGCAGTCAAAAACGGCTGTAGCTGTCAATTTGACAGATGTTCGTTATCTCATTATCTGTTTACCAGCAGATGAGCCCGGCATTGTTCGGACAAAAAGTAACGATAGCGAAGATTAAGATTTTTAAATTATAGCCCATTTTACCCGTTTTCACCGGGTGCAAGAATTAGGTCTCCCTCTTAATTAGAATTAGAGAATTTTTACATGGTGTGAAAATATGTTCGATTTTTTGCAAAAACGCA
The DNA here is from genome assembly GCF_030686945.1 of Centruroides vittatus. NCBI lineage: Eukaryota > Metazoa > Arthropoda > Arachnida > Scorpiones > Buthidae > Centruroides > Centruroides vittatus. The sequence continues at coordinate 265,610 of NW_027122705.1, forward strand.
AAAAAACCGCGTCTAAAATAGTACAGTAAAACCGATTCTTTAAGATAATCCTTAACACTCTCCCTCTCCCCCGCGGGGAGAATTTCAAAAAATCCCTTCTTACTGTACAGTACGTTCTCGTGACGTACCCTGTGTACATTTCAACTTTCAACTTCTAACCGTTTGGGCTCTGCGCTTATAATCCAGATGGGTTAATGATGATGATAATATTACATTCTGTTACCTACAAATCTTACTAGCTTTGCAACTCATTTCTATCGTTATTTTATCTACCCTGTTTTAATAGCATGATAAGCATCATCATATTTAATGATTTTTATTGACCCCCTCCGGTCTTTGCCAAGGACTGTGAATTTTTATTTAGTATTTTTCGCCCTGGCATTATTTGAAAGTGTTGAGCGGTAATAAATCGTCGAGAGATGGTTGATTTATTGTTACAAACGATGCTGTTTTTTGTTATTGTTGTATTTTATTTGATAATTCGTCCGCTTTTAGTGACTGACTGGCCCAAAAAAGGTTATTCTGACTGGGGAAATCTTCCAAGAGCTCCCACAATGCACGAAAAGTCATCACAGAAATGCTTTTAGAGCATGGAAAGAACTGGACATTCGATTAAAACAGAAAGAAAAAACTCGTTTATTTGTTTTTTCGAAACCGTGTCTTCTTTTTCTTGTTTTGTTTGGTGTCACGACTCGGTGAATATGAAAAATATAAAAATAAACAAAAATTATAAACTTGCAAGCCTAGATGTAGTAAATATGTACCCTTCGATAACCTGGAACCTAATAGAAAGTACGCTAAAAGAAATTGAAACAAAAGAAGAGGAAGTTGATCTAATAGAATTCGTATACAGGAGTAATTATTTTGAAGTTAACAATAAGTTCTACACACAAAAAACAGGCATAAGCATGGGATCAGTCGTAGGTCCGAAACTGGCAGAACTTGTTATGGTAGACATAGATCGAACAATCAATGAAATTACAGGCATAAAGTTTTATAAACGATATGTGGATGACATAATTATACTATATGACCAATAATAAAATTAGAAGAAACAGAAGAAAAAATAAACAAATTAAATGATAATATTAAATTTAAAGTCGAGAAGGAGACAAACACAGAAATAAATTACCTAGACATTAAATTAACCAGAAAAGCAGAGAGGATTGAATTCGATCCATATACTAAACCATGCGAGATCAGGAAGGTGATAAACTACAATTCAAACATCCCACAGTACATAAAAGAAAACATATTTAACATAGAGTATAAAAAATCGCGAACAGAACAAGCTCAGTACAGAAGAAAAAACATCTTAACGAACTACGAACTAAATTTCTATTAAACGGCTACCCACAACGAATAATAAATAACCGGGAAAGTAAAGGCTACAATAAAAACCTGGAAAATAAACAAAACAAGGATAAAAGCAGATAAAGATACATATCCTTCCCCTACATTCGTGGCTTCTTCGAACAGATAAATAAAAGTTTCGATAAAATAAATATAAAACTGGTACCAACTTATAGAAACTTACAAAAAAGAATCCGCCAGGCGTAAATAAACAACCAGATAAATACAACACTACTGACGTCGTTTACAAAATGCCTTGCACGTGCGAACCACCAAAAGCATACACCGGAGAAACAAAAAGAAGATTGGAAACAAGATTAAAAGAACACATCGCGGATTTAAAATATAATAGAATAAACTCTGTTTTTTACGAACATTGCACAATTCATAACTGCAGCGTAGATAAAACTGACGTTAAAATAGAAAGGAAAAAATTGGTACAAAAGAAAATTTAAATCGCTACAGACAAAAAGAATATTAACAAGAAACTAAGCATAGAAATTCATAAAAGCTGGTTACAACTATTAAATAGAATATCTTAAAAAGTATATTAATTATACAGTTGTAAGTGTGGCTGTGTGCAGCATTTGGGAGGGAGAAGTTACACGCTGTGACACGCGGGGGGAAGCAGTCAAGTTAGCAGGGTGGGGAAAGTAAGTGGGAAGACGTAGTGGCGGAAGGTGCCGGGCAGATGCCCACCAGACACAACATATGTATATTATGTCAATAATTAGACTATTGGCCTGACAACGTTTAGCTTTTCGTGGAATCGCCAATTGTACCTCAGACGGAAGTCACATCGAACAGTTCTCACTAACAATGAGTTGTCGCTTTTAACTCCATTCAAAATAAATATGAAATCGAAGAATTTTTATTGGTTTTTTGAAGCTTGCGACTCAACTGGAGAGGGTTTGGCAGAACTTATTCTGACACATTTCGAAAAGTTAGGCTTAGAGGACAACGGAGCTAATACGAAAAGAGTAAGAAAGGGTGTACAAAATAGAATACTTGAAAAATATCCAAGGGGTTTATGTGCTCCGCACGTGTCATTCTTTAAACCTAGTTATGAATGATGCAGCGTCTTCTTCTACAAAGCGTTGGGAATGCTAAAAAAAATATGTTTCGCAATTAACTTTAAAACCATTGAGTGCTACTTGGTGGTCAAGCAGAATAGATGCGTTAAAACTTTTACTTATTTACGAAATCTACGATGCATTATTCCAAATAATAGAAGACGTTAACAGAAATGCAGAAACTGAAGTTAAAGCAAGAAAGTTAGCAAAAAATATAAAAAAATTGAAAGTTTATATATGCGGTGTAATTCTCTGGAATGATGTTTTATTTGAAATAAATTCAGTCTCGAAGCTATTGCAATCTGTAACTATAAATTTGTCAGACCGTGTAAAGATGTTATCAGAAACCATACAAAAAGTGAAAAGTTATAGACAATCCGTATAGGATGGGATGAAAACTGTTGCTAATGAGATTGCAGAGAATCGCGAATGCAGTACGGAATTTCCTGCCGAAACTGAAGTTAGAGCCAGAAGGAAAAAAGCATCAATTTGACTACGAAGCCGTCTACGAACCCTTAACAGAAGAGAGTAAATCTAAAATAAACTTTTTCAGCTATATTCTGGACATTACCCTTAATTCTCCGAATGAACGATTCACGCTTCCGGAAACCCGTAGCAAAAATTTTCAGTTTTTATATGACATTTTAAAACTCGAGGATTTAGATGAGAAAACGCTAGAAAATTATTGTATCTGTCTCCAGCCGATACTTTCGGTCGAAAATGAATCGGATATAAATGCAAATGATCTTCGAGAAGAATCACGTGATATATCCCGAATGCTACCATATTCTGTGAAACCTTTGGCTGTTTTAAATAATTTGTGCCAAAATAACTTAATTACTTTGTATCCGAATACTGTTGTAGCTCTGAGAATTTTATTAACACTCCCGTCTCTGTAGCTAGTGGGGGAAAGTTTTTCCAAATTAAGATTAATAAAACACCACTTAAGAAGTTCAATAAGCCAAACAAAACTTTGAATATTTATCATTAATTTCTATTGAATCTAAATTGGCTGCCACTCTAGATTACACATCCCTAATTAACGAATCTGCTAAAGTCAGAAGGGTAAAACTGTAGTATATTGTTGTAGCTGGTTGATACTTGATATCATTATTTTAAAGTAGTTTATATCTTCAAAATAAAAATAGTATTCGTACATTTTGTGCAGTTCTTTTTTTTTAAAATCACAATCGAAGGTTATTTTAAAGAAAAACATTTAAGGGCGGCATTTCGAAGACTTGCATCACACCGAGAAAATCTACGGCACGGTACGTTCACGCGTCTGCCCACAAGTTCCCATAGAGACATCCCTCTTGGCACGGGTCGCGTTATTCCATCGTAAAACTTGTCCAAAACGGAACACGAATACACCGGTAACTCTTCAAAACAGCGATTTTCTATGTTAAAAAGAACCTGTTCGAAGCAGAAACAGTAAAATATATATTCAGTGCAGGTTTCCGGTTTAAACAGGTTTCACTGTAGAGCTTGTATGATATTCATTTGGAAATGTACTATTAAAATGTCCTCGGAATGCATCGGGTTTCTCTTTTCAACGCGTTCTTACTTGTCCTTAGACCACAGGTTACAAAAACATTTCAATTATTTCTATTCTTTTAGAGCGGCAGCTAAATCCCGGATCGGTCGTATATACGATTTTTTACGACGACGTAACTAGCGAATGAATAGTTACGTTTTATTATAAACTTATCTTAAATATATACAGTGAATCTGTGTAAACCGGAATTGCACGGTACCGAATATTTCTACCGCTTACGAAGGACACGTTTTATCGAAATAACGCGACTCCTCATTCGTTTCTCCGCGTCTGCAATTACGATTAAAGTTAAACTTGTCGCAATATCGAGGGCAATTCTTTGTCCTCGTTATTATCTTCTTTATTTTTTAATACAAAGAAAACAATACTCGTGACGCAATCATCGTTTCTGACGCGTAACTCGTCTTCCGGACCGATCTTGGCGGCGGTGTCATGCTGTCATGCTGCATCGTATACGCGTTATGGCTTCGTGGGGCCGAGAAAAATCCGAATTAGAGAAGCCCGCGTACAATGTCGACTAGACATTTTCGGAGAAATATTTTATTAAAAAACATCGGCTGGTGGCCCCGTCGGTAGGGGCCTCGAACCCCATCTCGTTCCGGGCAGCGTTACAGCGGGAACGCGCGTAAAACCGGGAAGCGGCGGAAACAAGGCAGGCGTTAAATTACATTTCCGTCTGTACGCGCCCGTCTTCTCGGTCTCCGGAGTAACAAGTCTCTTCTACCACGCGTAACGCCCGAACTTCCGCCACTCGTTTTATCGCCACTTCGGGCGTAACGTAGAAGAGAGGGGGGGAAACCGGAGCATGTATCTTTTCGATGATTTATTGAAACATATTAACAGTGATTTGTACATTTGTCACAATATGTTCATTTAAGTTTACAGTCATTATATAAAATCGTCGTGACATCAAAAAAAGTTAAACGTGGTTTTGTTTTTGTCCCTCGGAGTTCTCACGGTCTGCACACTTGAATCTTATTGCACAGATTTACGATTAATTCCGATACCCTGTTATAAAAATCGTGTGGCGACGAGCGACGAAACGGAAGCGACGAGTCGTCTTCCCGTCTGTCCGTCGGTTTCGTCTTCTCGTTCTGTTCTTCGTTATTGCGGAAACGTTTTTTAAAAGGTGGCGCCCTTCCTTCCCGGCGGGAACCGGAAGGGGGCGGAGAGACCGGGCGGGGGGCGGTCCGACGGAAACTGCGGGGGACCCGGAGTCTCCCGCCCGGACCGCGGGATATAATAATAGATCGGAACGGGAAGGGGGAATATATTAAGCGTATATTTATATATATATATTTATATTCATTTATTTATATATATATTCGTATTTATAACCTTGCGGGGGCGTTCATTGGGTAGAGCGACGTCACTTTTGTTTTTCCACGCGACGAAAACGACTCCGGTGTGTAAAGATCTGTACAGAGTAAAATCGACGACGCGCGCGCGCGCGCGCGCTTCGAGGCGGCCGGCGTAGGACCGCCACGGGGGCGGAGGGGCGTCGAAACGCGCCCGGCGGGGCGCTTCCAAACGGGCCGGTCGACGGGGCAGGAGGCGGCGGGGCGAAAGGGGGCCCGCCGCTCCCTCGCTCTGTTTTAAAAGTCGGAAACATAAAAAAATATATATCGCCGGCATCGGCCGCGCGGCGGAAGCGTGGCGGCCGCCGATCCACGTACCGACGTGTACGTCGCGCGTGTGCGAGTTTGTGTGTATGTGTGTGTGTGTATGTATATATATATTTATGTATGTATGTATGTATATATAATCTGGGAATAACCTTATAAACGGAAAACGTTTCTTACGGTAAACTGTTATAAACGGGTAGCGAATGAAGTATCTAGAACTTTTCTTAAAAACGGCGGCTCTCTTTAAGATGGAAGCGCGTCGTCCGCGTCGCGGCGGGTATTAAAGGGACGACGACGACGAACGTCGACGCGGCGGAGCGTTTGGTCCGGGGAGCGCGTCGGGGGACGACTCGATCGGGCGACGTACCGGAGCGCGCGCTCTTCAGTCCCGCAACTGCACCAAATATCTGAGGCAGATCCGCGAGGGGTCGAAGGCGACGTACTCGCTGTAGCGCAGGTATCCGCCGGGACATCGGTCGCGGCCGTCTTCCTCCCAGTCGTCGACCGCCGGACCCACCGGCCACCTACATCCTGAAACGAGACAAAAACAAACACAACTTCCGGTTAGAAGCGCGCATTTCCGTTTTCCTTCTGCGTCACTTCCACCGCCGATATCGGCAGCGGAAGTGGCGGAGGAGGAAAATCTTTATCTCTGGATTTTAGTGGACCCTTTACTGACCTTGCCAACAAACGGAATAAGGCGGACTGGGCTGTCTACTTCCGACCACTTTGACGGAATCGGCCTCTTTCGGCACGTCATCCCCCACGTCGATTTTAATCGTATTGCCTAGAGCCACCTGGCGGAGAGAAATTTTCCGTTATTTAATTTAAATTTAACCGGCAAAAACAGGAAGGATTTTGCCAGCCAGTACTCACCTCGCACAGGAGCATGTAGGTGGAATCGCAATCGTTGGACCAGCAGTACGAACGGCTCTTCTTAAACATGTCGGCGAAGTACACCCCCTGTGTACAAACGTTTTATATATATATTTATTCACTTCGTCCCTTCCACCAAAAAAAATATTACACGGTAGAAACCGTTTAACAAGCCAAGCCGGGTTTCGATTTACCTTTCCAAAAGCGCTCCCGCTATGGAACACCCCCAAGGGGGCGGGCTGCAGGCCCCTCTTCAAGATCCCCAGAAGATTGGACACCTTCGTCCCGTGCCACAGCATGGCGTGATGAGGAAGATCTTTGGCATCGGCGGACTCTCCCTCCCGGAACACCCGGAAGATGGCTTCTACCTTGGGTTTAATTTTGCCTGCCAACCACAGAAAATTCCGGTTAATGTAGTTAACTGGAGAAAATTCACCGGGAGTAAGGGGAAAAAGTTAAGGAGTCCAACTTACCGCAACTGTTGTGGATGTATTGGAGGATCAGTTGAGCTTCCGAACCATTTTCGTCCAGTAGATCCAGTTGACAACCCAGACACCTATATACGTAGTCCGATGGATTTATTTCTGCAAAAAAGTAAAAATACGATTTCGTCACAGAGTTCTTCCCCCAGAAAGGGGTCGGACCCCGGGTGGGATGGAAATTACCTTTTGATCTGTATTGGGCCGCCAGCAGCAACTCTCCAGAAAACTCGATGTGCATCAGATCGTGAACGACCTTCATCTGATGCTCGATCTCGTTTCGAGTCGACAGCAACGCCATTTTTTCGTAACTGTAGCCGTACAAAGGCACTAATCGATAGAACTTCTCGCTCAAGTCGAGAATCTAAACGTGAAGAAACGATATAAATTAACTCGCCAAAATAACCGCACTTCCTAAGAGAACCACCACTTTGGCAAATGACGGAAATACTTTGCGAACGGAAGGTTTCAAAGAATTTCCATCTTTTGCATGGGTGGTTCTCTAAATAGAGTGTTATATATAAATACAGAACCAGAATAAGACTGAATTCTTCACGGTCCCGCGCAATTCTGGCTTTAACAGTTTGGTTTATTCGTTTACAGCCACGCCACGCGCCAGCCATGTGCCGAGAGGGAGGCTTCCCGGGAGGACTTTGTGGGAACAGTCCGAGGTGCAAACCCGCGACCAATCAATCTAATACAATTACTTGTCTCTGGGCCAGAAAAAATTTAATTTTACTTACTTTAGCCGACAATTCTTCGTACTTGTCTTGAGTTTTTAAAGAATTTTCCAGATTATCTTTCTCCGTTACGACTTCGCTACAAGAGAACACACTAAATTAATATCGCAGCGTAAATACTAGTAAAATTATTCAATTAACGGGATTAATCGTACGGTACGGTCGCGTTAATCCGAACCGCCACTGGTCTGGATTAGCTGGATTTCAGCAATCTTACCGGTATCCCGGTACAGTAAAACCTTGATCTAACGGGCTAAAGAACTCGCGATATTTATTAATTCGGTTAAATGTATATTATTAGATTGACTGCAAATGAAATAGACTTTACTGTAAACTAACATTAATTTGCTTTAACGTGTAATATTAAATTTATCATGTTTACAGAGAACTACCTATACAGTAACACTTATTATTTCTAAACTACATTTTATACGATTAGTAATAACGTTAATGTATTATTTAAAATAAGAAAACTAAATACCTTGCCATTTGGAGTATTTTCTCGGCTTCGATGAGAGAAGACTCCGATAATGTACCAAAAGGCGAATTTTCCAGACATCCCATGTCCTTCAATGACCTTTTTATCATGTGAACGTCCATCTGAAATCAAAAGCATTTTCTTAATTGATAAACAAGATTCCTATGAATCTTTGCAATTTAAATTCCCCGACATTTTCGGGTTTTCCTGATAAAAACCTAGAGTTTCCTTGACGATAGGGTGCATTTTGTCACCAAAATAAAATGGATCAAAGGATTTTTCCAGTAAGTTTTTGTTATATTTGACCACCAGAAGATAAAAATTGGTTACATATCAACTTCCAATCATATAGAAAATCCGGCAAAGGCTTATTTTAGAGAGAGTCATTCATAGATCATAATAAATTTTCCCCCTACAATCAATGATTTATATTCCTAAAGGCTGACTTTATCTTTTCTTTAAAGATTTTACAAGTTCTCTGAAGTATAACAATGAAAAAGTTCACATCAGTAATGTTTACTACACTTCTGCTAAAAATTTGTTTGTGGAAATAAATGTCAGTCATTAGCTCCTTTGTATTTCCCCAGTGCACCATTAGGTTTCGGTCTTGTTGGTTTGGAACAATTTGTATAAATTTTAAACACCATCAAATTAAATTAGTAGATGTTTAATTTTTAAAAATGTATTCATGTGAAATGAAAGTATTCGTGTATTCATCAAAGCACTGACGTGAGCGAGAAGTTTTAATACAGATACATTGTCGTAGCTGAATTCCCTGATCACTTTTAAAATTCAGCTTTCCTTGATTTTCAGATCCCAATTTTATGTTTTAGTACTATTGTCATAATCAGTGTGATGGAGTTGGAAAACAAATAGTTTTACGTCTACAAATACACCTTTAAGACGTCACACTATGACTCCTTTTATAGAAAAGATACCACTGGGTATTCAATTATTATTATTTAAGATCTCTCTGTAGACTGTTTTAAGATTGGATTGACCGCTGAAAAATTAAAATGTAAAGTGGTAATTTTGCTGCCAATTTATGTGAATACAAAGACTATCATAATTAAATGATGAAAGAAAGTAATTAGAAATATAATTTATTAAATAGTACTTACTAAATTTTTAAGAAGTTTATTTAGGCAAGGAGAAAGCTTTGAAGGCACATTACTGGCAATATCTACTAAAATCTCTTTTCTCTGTACAAATGACCTTTTATCTAAAGAAACTAGATCGTATTTCTTTGGTTGATGTTGGAAACTGAAAATATTTTTATTATAAAACAATTAATTTGAAAATTTATTGTTCGGTGACAAACTTATCCGTCGACTTACTTTTTTACATTTTCCCAAGTGTTTCCCGATTTGCTTTTAAATATTTTACAAAATTCTTTTATGGCCTCGTCTGTTATCCGAAATGGAGTTTTTTGATATTGACCGGAATCACCCACTCTTCCCCATCGAGTGAACAGAATGACTAAGTCTTTTGCCTTTTGATGAATGAGCTGTAGGTTATATAAATTTTAAATTAACTTTGTGAATTTTCATGACCAAGATCCGACAGAAAAAATCGTACCTGCATTTTGTAAAAATTGTAAAGACCGTAATTTCCGTAATTTAAGTCGACTTTTATCATTAAGATGTCGTAAGGTAAGTCTTGATCTTTATCGAAGAGTACCTCCCTGGAAAATTATCTTGATGTAAGTAGATAGAAATTTGAAAATTAATTTTCATTCATTTATATTATACCCGGTCTCTGCGTGTTCGTCGGGCTGACAGAGGAATGTGGTTTCCATTTGTTCGTCTTGCAATTCTCTAAGCAAAGCTTTGGAATCTTCTTTATAATTCCACTGGGAAACTCCTAAATCTAGAGCAATTCCTCTGACAGAAGGAAATTTGATCTGCAATTTCTCCTGAGAAGTAAAAACATGTATTATTTCTTTGTGATTTATATCTCAAGAACTTTTTCTAATTACCTGATTCTCAGGAGGCACTTTTAATAATGTCTGCAATGCTTCTATTGCATTTTCGGCTTTGTTCCTCAGTGCTAACTGCAGTGGTGTGTTACCCTCTTTGTCCGGGAGATCCAGCGGTGCACCGACGTGAGCAAGAAGTTTTAATACAGATACGTTGTCGTAGCTGAATTCACTGAAAGGCGAAATTATGTGATGCACTACAGTCCTACCCATAATATCTTTATGTGCTAAATCTACTTGACTCGTCTTCTTCATTTTTATTATTGATGCTTCTGTATAAAATGAAGTATATTTAATTAATTCATTAAAAGATATACAACTTTATAAAGTAACAAAATACTTAATACTTAATTTACCTGAATAAGGATATTTGTCTTTACTGGGATCATAACTATTATCTAATAAAAGCTTCACCATTTTAATATCATTCTGAAATCATTTAAATGAGATAATCCTTTATTTATAAAATTATATTTGACAATAATTTGAAATAATTTCAAAGTCAAACTTACTAATTTAGTGGCTATCATTATGGGCGTCTGCTGTTGATCATTACAGAAATTTACATCAGCTCCGGTCTTCAAAAGAAGTCTGGCAACCTCAATATTTTGTTTATATATGGCAACCATCAGAGGAGAAATGCAGGGGGCATAAGGATTTTCTTCGTGTAGTTCATCCGAAGCAATGAATCTCACTCCGGGATAAGAAGACTGCTGGATGGGATAACGAGTCAGTATGTTTGGATTGGCCCCCTCTTTAATCATTTTCAAAAACCAGGTTCTAACAACAAATATATATAATTAGTATGTATAATTGCAGTCAACAAACTCGAAGGTTAGTAATTAATTTAAAATTTTTTCCTACTTTATAGGCTGGGGAAGAGATTTCTCACCAAGCTGCCAGAACAAAGCTGACAATGGTGTTCTTAATGATTTATCCGGATCTGCCTGAACACTTGCCAAGGTGCCCACCTTATCTAAAATGATAAAGAAAATTTATAGAGATTTAATTTATTTCAACAATATTAGTGTAAAGTTCGTATATTTTTACGGCATTAAATAGAAATCATCTGTCATCGATGCATTACAAGTAAATATGCAAGGAAACAATATATACAGTAATTAATAAAGATAATCTGTTAGATGAAATATGACTAGCTTAGTTTTGTTGTCATATCTAAAATACCAACATTATGTTTTGCACAACAGAATTTTAAAGTCAATTTGAGATTTTGCAGTCTGGAAAGTTGAAAATAGTCCAAATAAAAACAAAAATGCATGCAAATGAGGAAAATAATCAAACAATTTTTCACAAAATATGAGAATGCTTGTTGTGTAGGTTTATTTATTTTATAAAGATTTAAAAAACAGACAGAAGTAAACATGCCAAAGAAATAAAGATTGGAAATCTTCAAGGCAGTCCCAAAATTGGAAGCTCAATGGCCACATGGCAGAAACATGAAAGCCATGGCAAACCACTTTGGGGACCAAGTATGGAGTCCAGACAATCAACTTCCCAGGTATTTTTAAAGGTGGTCCACCCTAGGTAAGTTGGGTCCCATCCATCCCATTAGACCAGGGGTTCTCAACCTTGTGCCCAAGGGCACACATGTCAAAGTGTTAAAATAATTAAAAAAATTCAAGCAAATCCTTTAACACACAGATTGTTTAAAGCCCTTGTAGAAAAGGACAAATCTTCCCAAGCTGACCTTATCTTAAATACTTTATCATAAATGACCTTAATCATAAAGGTTAAGTAAATGCAAAGCACTTGGCCGATTTTTTGATCTTTTGGAAGAGAGAAAAAAAAGTCAAACACTTGAACAATTAGATAACCTACAATGGTTGATGGACTTGGCTTTTTTAACAGACATATGTGAAAAATCAAACAGTTTAAACCTGGATCTCCAGGTTAAAAATAAGCATTTAGCTGAAATGATTAGCTCTATAAAAGCATTCAGAGCCAAAATACAGTTTTGGATAAATAATATGTTGAAAAATTCTCTTGTACACTGATGAAAAAGTGACTGGTGAAGATCATTTTGACTTAACATTATTTATTACTCATCTTGAAATACTTTTGGAACAATTTGAAAGTAGATTCCAGCAATTTGCCATTATCGAACCTGCAGCTATATTTTCTGTAAATCCTTTTACTACACAAGTAGACATTACTGAAACTGCCAAATCTATAGCAGAACTTCTTTAACAAGAAACATTGATAATTGAAGAAGAGATTTTAGACTTTCAAAATGACATCACATTAAAATCTCACAGTATGATGAAAACTTTTGGAATTTAGTTGATCATAAAAAGTATAATCTGTTGAAAAAAGGAGCCTTCAAAATCAAATCCTGTTTTGATTCCACATATTTGTGTGAGTCTTTATTTTCCACTATGAATATTATAAAATCAAAAATCAGATCTCAACTTAATAATCTTGAAGATTGTTTACGATTGGCATTATCATCTTACACACCCAACTTGAGAAATTAACAAATGAAATACACTGTCAAAGATCACACTAATTCAACTTTTATAATAAATATATATTACAAAATGCTGTTATAATAAAAACCATAACATTTAATTTTTTTTGAAATCAGATTTGCGCCCGCCACTATTTTTTGCAATCTCAAATGCACCCACGATGCAAAAAGGTTGGGAACCCCTGCACTAGACAAACCCTCAACGGATAGGAAAAATAAATCCCCCAGTGCAAACAAACCATCTTCTTTTAAGATATTTTTTTCATATAATAGTGGTTCGTCTGAAATGTGACAAAAAAAAAATATTGTAACAAACAACAATAATTTGGCAATTATAAGCAAAGAGGTGTATGCAAAAGAAGATATGAATTTTAATAAATCTATAAAAGCCTAAATAAAATGTAACTAAACCAGACAAAAATATTATATTTGAATTTTGTTAAAAATACACAGCCTCGTGTAGATATTGAAGTTTAATAAATGGAAACAGATATATAGTATTTAAACACAGACTGAGACTTGGAAAGATACATTTGACTTGGGCTTGTTGAGTCTCAAGATATCAAGTTTTGACAAACCCTGAGTGATGCCAAAATATAATAGAAGGAAGCCACGATTCTTCAAATGCATAAAAACATTTTTACTACAGAAAAAAATTAAATAAAAAGAGAAACAGAAATAAAACTATTCTCAGATATAAAAGATTTAAATATGAAATTAAGTTAAGTTCTCTGCTTCAAAACATGGAATTTTGAATCCAGATGCTTCAGCTTAATTTGTACGTAGGTTTGCATTACTTTTTTTTATATGACTTCTTCAATAAAACAAATCTGAAATGTTCTATTTTAAATAAACAATCTTTTGATACCGTATTTTACGGACTATAAGACACACCTTAAGTTTTAAGCAATTTTTAAAAAAATACCTATAAAACGCACCTAAATTTTGGAGGCAATTTTTCGAAGAAAAAAAGTGTGTATTATAGTCCGTAAAATACGGTAATTAATGTTTAATTATTTTGCTTTGAAGGTGGCAACATTTTGCAATCATAAATGAACTCGGTTCACACTGTATGATAAAATCATAAAAATAAATTACTTAAGGAAGCAAAAGAAAATTAATAAAAAATGTTCCTGCCCATAATTATGGCCATCATTAGATGAAGATACATTTGACAATTTGGAAGAAAGTTTAATAATTTCATTGATAGTGGCCTAAAATGTTTCTTACAAAATACCTTTGGTTTCCATAAATAAGCACATAAGATTTTATGCATAGAAATTCTTTACAAATGACAAACATTACAATTTTATGCTTACTGACAGTCCAAGATGCTTCCCAACCCACCACAAATCGGTCGCTGACTTAAACCCCCAATCACCAGAATATCAGAAAACACCCAACCACCCTTGGTGATGCAAACAGCAAACATATTAAGAACCCAAAACTGTATTACCTTCTGATTTGGACTTGTTAGGCTAAGAGCCACAGTCTAACAAACATTTTATTTATTTCTAATAATTAATTATGTTATTTATAACATTTAGTTCAAATGTTTTTCATACTCATGTTTTTATCCCGATGTTTAAATTTTAAATGTTTCTGAATCATAACTTCTTACATCACCAATAATATATATTGTAATTAAATATAATAAAAGTAACTGAATTCATCTCTCTCATTCTTTAACAGAAAGATAATAATGAAAAAAAACTCATGCTCCACTTATCAGTTTGTATCCATCAAAAATATAATTATTTAATTATATTTAAAACTTACCGTATATAAAAGATATTAACGAAGAATTCCATTTTAAAGCACTGTATATCATAACAGAACAACCGTGCTCATCTTTAGCCATTAAAGGTACTCCTTTGTCTATTAAAGCTTGAGCAACCTGAAATGTATACCATTACAGTATGCTGATTTTGTTAAGAATACAAAACTTGAAGTTCGAGATACAGTTTTGTTTTTACCTTAGTTTGTAATTTAGATTCCGGTTGTCTTGCCAATATGTGTAGCGTGCTCTGTTTTTCGTTATATAACGTCCAACTGTGTTTGACACGCGGAATCAATTTCAGAGCCAAGTTATATTTTCTCGTCTTCAGAGCTGCCTGTATTGAGTGACAAAACAGAGTTATGTTTCAAGTATATTTATACAAAATTATATTTTCTATAAAATTATGCAATCTGAAATATTTCTCATACCATAATTTGTTTATTTATTTGTTAAAAAGTAAAAGAATTCTTACCAGATCAATTCAAATGAAGTAACATTCATCTTAGTCTATTAATATTTATCTCAGAATATAAATATTTTAAACTATGATTATTAACAAAAAAGTCACACACTAGGATATAATTGTCCAATTCCCAAAAGATTTGACACGTAACTATGTCTCAGACAGTCACGCAAATGATCACAGTTACAATCCGGCTTTGTGCTGGATAATGTCACCAGAGCACCTTAAAATCACTACCCAATATCCTATTGAGGCTTGCACAGACTCCCCGTGTTTTCAATTATCAAAAGACAAGCAAGAACATTGAAATGTTCTTGCTTGTCTTTTGATTCCATGCAAGCTTGTACAACACATTAATAGACATTACACAGACAACCAAATATGAAAATGGCTGCACTGAACAGAGTGAAGCAGAATGATCATTTTGCCAAACTATGCTTGCTATCTGCACAGTTCTGATTAGGGTTTCTGGTACACAAATTCACAGGAATCCTAGAAAGTTTATGAAGTCAATTTTCAAAATTTTTTTAAGTTTTTAAAATTTGACAAAATATTTTGCAACTAACAACTAAATTCATTCTAGATTTACTAAAATTTTTACATAGGGTACTTTTTGCATACAGAGTATCTTAAGAGACTTTTGGGATAATTTAACTGACAAAATATTCTTAATTTGTCTATATAAAAGTTCAGTATTTTGTCATGACATACTTTTTTAGTTTTCATATTCTTAAGGAACTTTTAAAAATTGCATCTGATTACCTACTATTACTAAATCCTCAGTATTCAAGTACAGTTCTAAGATTTTCAGAAGTATATGTTAACATTATATATATTTGTTAAACCAAAGAAAGCACCACTATATGGCCAATACCGTTAATGTTTTAAGTTTATTAACTATTAATAAACTCAAAATGTAAGTTTCATTATATGAAAAATTTTAAGTCTTGCTGAATTAAGAATGTTTTATCTTGAAAGCAATATTCCCATCCAAAAAGACCAAAAAAAAAACCCCTATTATGCAAGAAAATATTTAGATTTGTGTGTAATTTTTGTATATAATTAATAAAATCTATCTTTACCTCAATAGCAATGCTGTAACCTTTATTGATTGATTCCAACTGATCAAGCATAAGGAATACAATCCCCTGTAGATCTTTCTGTACGGCTTCCTAATATATATAAAAGTGTAGTTATTACTATTAAATTTGCAATGTTTAAATTTTAATAATTTAAATATTTCCTATCAGCTGATATGCTAGGATATGGCATAACCTCTTTCAGGCTTACCAAAAAACAAATAAACAAAAAATAGCAAATTTACATAAAACATCAATCATCATAAAGTTACATCAAATGTGAGGAAAAGTCCAATGCTTTACAATAAGATAGGAGATTGTTAAAATTTCAAAATAAACATAATTATTTACTCATTGTATCTGTACTATAACACATTTATACTATTATTTCATTTAAATTAAACAATCCAATTAAACTACTGAACAGATTACACAAATAATAATGGAGTTTTACAATTAATTTCATTTATTAAATATATTTACAAGCTGTATTTCATTTTCCTGAAAATATTCTCATCTTTTTCCAATAACAATGATGTAATCTATAGAAGTATGTTTAATCTTTTCTATTATTATTAACATTTCTTGTACAAAACTAATAATAATAAACATGTACCAAAATTCAGATTAAAAAGTCTAAAATATTTGTTTTTTAGTGCTATGTCAGTTCCTTTTTATGTCACAACTCAGGCAAAATAATATGATTTAGTACTTACTTGTAAGATAGAACATCTTAAGGGAGGAGGGATTTCTTTTTTAAGGTAATGCCAGATCCAGTAGTGTTTGTTCTCTGTTTTTTTATCTGGAGAGGATTTGATGTTCTTTATGAGATCTGCCGTGCAACTGCATCCTTTCTGAAGCAACATTAATGTACAACTATAAGAATAATTAAATTTTTTTAATTAATATCAAGTTTTAATAATATAGTTCTTAATACTTTTTAATATTCAAAATTAAAGAGGAATAATTTGCTAAATTAAAATCTTAAAAAAATCATGCAATGTATATGTTATGGACAAAGTGATTAATACGGGCATTATTCATAATGCCCGGATATTATGAATAATGACCAACAAAATCGGGCATTGTAATAAATTTCAATAATTTATCAAATTGACCGATCATTATGAATACTGCTATGATCTAGTTGGACAAAGTGATAATAATACCTTGAGGAGTGATCATCCAAAATATGCTAGCCAATCAGCACACATATCTGAGTTGTGCATGTGTATTGTGTTTAGTATTGAATTTGGCAGCGGTTGCGACTGTTTGTGCTCTCAATGGATTCTTCCCGGAGAGGAACCGCTGGCAGGCTGCTGATTATTTAACGTCACTAGTTATTTATTCATAGTAGTTCTTGAACACACGTATCAATATCTAGTGACGTTAAACAATCGGCGGGCTGCTGGCGGCTCTCCTCTGGGAAAAATCTGTCGGGAGCACAAACAGTTGCAACAACTTCCATGATGGTGCACATAAGTAAAATTTTACCATTTAATTAATATAGTTAACAGTACTTAGTTTTAAAAGATTACATGTTCTTTTTAAAATACTGTAAAATAATTCACAAAAATAAAATATTTCTAAATGAAATAAGTGGAGTTTTTTTTAATCAAATTAAGATGTCGCACAATTTAAAATTCGGTACTAAACACGACACACACTCAACTGCGATACAATCGGCAACTCAGAGTGCCAGTTAGCTAGCATATGTTGGATGATCACTTCTCAATGTATTATCATCACTTTGCCCAACTAGATGATAGCAGTATTCATAATGACCAATCAATCTGATGAATTGATCAATATTTATCACACTGCATGCCCTTTTTGGTCATTATTCATAATGCCTGATTAATCCCTTTGTCCATAACATATATATCAAGAGAGAACCATCTTTTGAATTAGCAAAAAATTTATATACAATGCTTCATCTATTCTGAAGCAGCTTTCTTTTGATATATGAGCTGCTCACTTGCTAAATCGATTAACCCCATAAAACAAAAAGTATAAAAATTAATAATATAAATTATTTAAAAAAATTTCTTTTGAACTTTAAATATAAATAAACATTGTAGAATATATTTTTATATACCAATATATAAAAGCATAGCTTTAATGTAATGATATATAAAATTATTTATGCAAAAAATGTAAAAATAATAAAGATTATCTTAAGGATTTACAAATGGAGTTAATCGATTTGGCCAGTGAACAGCTCATATATAAATACAAAATACAGTTTCCTAATAATTATTGTTCTATCACTTCAGAAATCTTACATTTGACTGATAAAGCTAATTGTGTAATACAATTATATCAAAATAAACATCAAGAAAAAATTTATTTAATGTGTGTATTATGCTAAATGAGATAAAGTTTAAAATAAAGTTAATTACATTGTAATTTCTTTACTTATTACAATGACAAATGTACCTTTCGTGACTGTTCATTACTGCCAAGCCAAGAGGAGTGTTTCCTTCTTTATCCCTTATGTCAATATTTTTCATTTTCTGAAAATATTCACTTATATAAGAAATATTCTGTATATATGAAATATTGGAATCATACTAAATAGTTCTACGATACATTACCGAAGCCAGGTGCATGCAAGAAATAGTGGCGCCTCGAAATGCTGCCCTGTGTAGCGGTGTCTGGCCGTAGTTGTCTACTATTTCAAGAGGAACAGAGCCCATGGCATTTGTGAGCAAAGCGACCAATTCGATTGGATCAATTTGATGAGTACACTCGGGGCTGAAATATATGTGTGTAAAATCGATAAGAAAAACAAATTGCATTTTAAAATATAATCAGCAAGAGTATGCTTATATATTGGCATTTACTGACACATACATACATTTACATGTGTATATACCCAAATGCTGAGTTTGTCATGAAAAGAAAATTGAAATGGCAGCACCAGGAATTGATAAACTGTCACAAATTTTTGATACAAATAGTCTATTGGAAATGAGGGAGCGAAGACTGTGGAGTGAGCAAGCAGGGAAGTCCATATGCAGCCAGGGGGAAAAATTATGAAAAACAATACTACCAAGAATTGACATATTGTCACAAAATTTTTGAATAAGTGAGCAATGCTACCCTTGGTAATATATAAATACAGATTTTATAAATAAATTTGTTTTTTTAATTAGAAAAAGCTTCAAAACTATAAGACAACTATCAATATCTTAAATTTTTTAATTAAAGTTCATTGTAAATACCAATTAAGGAAGTCGTAACAGATTTCTGTTACAGTAAATTGTCATCCTCTAGTTTTTGAGTGCGCTTCTTGTGTAGCAAGTCGTTAAATGAAGTAGGGTTCTTGTAAATGCATTTTTTTACAATACTTAAATTAAATTGATCATAACTCTTATCATTATAAAGAACTAGTAAATTGTCTAACAATGCAGTCCATAAACTAGAAAAATCTGCTGTAAAATGTTATTGCAAGCATTTTGATATTTATAATGATCATACAAATGAAAAATTTCACAAACGTTAAAATTAATCATAAAGTAACAAGCATTCTTACTTGTTGAAAAATCTTACTTGATAGGCTGATGTACCGACAATATTACTCAAAATACTTAATGTTAAGCATTGTAATAAAAAGATGAAATCTATTTAATAAGCATTTTATTCAATTATAGCAAGGAAACAAAACTGACAAACCTAAAATTTTTCCAAACAGAAGTACAAGTATTAATGTCATAAAAAAAGTAAACAAAAGGGTTTTCTTTATAATATAAAGGAATTGTTATATAAAATTAAGAGAAAATGCTAAGATTTGCAAGAATATTCATTCCAACAATTTTGTAAAAACAATAAAAACCAAAATAAACTGTATGTGTTTGTTTATGTGTACCTCACAAAAAACTAATTTAACAAGCTAAAAATTAAAACTGTTTAAATTCCAGACAAATTATACTACAATAGTAATTTACTTAAACTCATACATACTTATTGATATCGATAAAGGCATAATGGAGAGGAATTCTTCCGTATACGTCGCAAACATCAGTCTTACTGCCAGAATTTAATAAAAAATCTTCAACCGTATAAAATACGTCTGCGCCGTCCATGTGAGAATTCACGGCTAAGTGAAGGGGGGTTTGTTTCTCGTTATTTACTGTATTAACTGATGCTCCGGCAGCAGTCAGGGCCTTTACGGTATCTAACACCTCTAAAAAAGTAATTACGGTATTATTCAGAAATGAAATGCAAATAAAACAACTGTAATAAAACCAAATGTACATACCCAGGTTTCGACGACTGACTACATAATGTAATGGAGTGTTACCATTTTTTAAATCAATATCATTGGGATCAGCTTTATGTTGAAGCAAAAGTGGTATTACTTTATCTAGCTGACTGTTCCTGAAATTATTTTTAAATGTAAAAAAAATTTACGATAATATTTAGAATTTATAAAGACTTTTGTAGTTACCTGGAAGCAAGAATTATTGGAGAAGAATTGTCATCTTTTTCTGACCTAATATTTACATTACATCCAGCTTTAATCTAGATAAAAATAATTTTTATCAACACATTTTCCTAACTTAAAATGAAATGCACAGAGATACTTACGAGTTTTTCTGCAGTGGCCACATTTTGATTTTTGATAGCGACAATCAAAGGTGTCTGTTTGTCGGAATCAAATGCATCTAAAGGAGGATTGTGCAGTAACAAGATGTCAAAAACTTTCGCATAATTACATTTTGCTGCCAAATGCAAAACTGTAGCAACATCTGAAAAATAAAATATTGATAAGCTTTTATTAATATTTTAAAAAAAATACTTTCAAGCATTTAAAACACTAATTAAAATTTTAATTTCATTTTAAAAATAAATATAGCAAAATGCAATAAATAATTTTTACTCATTGCATTATTTATTTATTTTATTTTATATTTGTTATTTACTTGTTAGATTTAATTTTATTTTCTGTATTTCATTTAATACATTTGTAAGCTACACACCAGTACATGTGACTTGCTAAGTAAATTTGTATTTATTAAATGCTTCTAATTTTCAAACTTGCCTTCCATTCAATTTACTATGTTTCATTCCAATAACCTACAGATGGTTATTACATACGGTCAAAGATGTCCATTCCATTAATAAACATTCCTTTTTATTGAATTTTAGTTTTATTGAGTTAAGAATAAAACTACAATTATGCCTTAACTTTGGTTTGGCAAAGCACTAGGCACCATGTAGAATACTTGAGTCAGACATAAAATAAAACTAACACCACACAAACAATTTTAATGTAACGGCAACTAAAACCCACTGCAGTGGCTCACTGCACTCTGAAGAATTATTCGCCACAGACAGTAAATTGATTTCCCACAAATTGTGTGTTAATATAAATTAACAGAATATCTGACAATTACATAAATTTTGTCTTTACAAAATTAGTTTAAAATAATTCAAAATTTTGTACTTACCTTCTCCTTTTGAATTCTTGATGGGAGTACTTATACTACACTTCAATTCTTTCACAAAGAACTAATTTTGATGCCAATCATAAAAAAGAAAAATACAATTATTTATGCAATAAATATAATTGATTATATTTTATTTTTTAAATATATATTGGATATTTTTGTAAGTAACCATTGGCTTATTTTGTAAACTTATTTATAAATAAAAATTACAAGACAACTAACTCAATAACCCCCAAAAAATAAAGAATGTAGATAAAGAACTTGCTTTATATGTTCTTTTTGCTGATTTTGGGTTATCAAGTTAATAAATAGTCTTGTGAGGTTAACCAGTATCTAGTAGATGTCTGTTGTATATAAAAATTAGGTTAATGTTACCTATGATAGCAAACATGGCAGCTTGTCTGTGAAACAGTAGGGATGCACATACTAACCTAACCTATTCTAATAAATTACCCCTATTCTAATAATTTGGTTGGCAATAATTATGGTAATTTATTAGAATAGGTTAGGTTAGGTTAGTAGGTGCGTCCCCACTGTTTCAGAGAGGAGCCGCCAAATTCACTACCATAGGTAACATTAACCAAAAATTATATTATTCGTTATTAAAAGAATGATAATCATCAATTTCTTCATTATCATCATATACAATGCGAGTATAATCACAATAAAGGGAATAAAGCATGACCAAAATTTTTTCAGTCCTCCCCTACAAAAGATTAAAATCTAATACAGTAGAGCATCGATTATCCGACCCCGATCAACTGTCACATCGGTTAACTGACCGTATTCTAGTCGGCAAATTCAAATGTCCACTAGTGATGTGGTGCTACAATATTGGCTACTTTAATATTATTTTTGTTAAACTTTTGCATGTTTTAGCTGGCAACACTGGCTCAACCATGAAAGGGAGGCCAGTACTTAAACAAGGCTTAATTTTCTATTTTACTTTATTTTTATATTTATTTTGTGCAAAATAAAGAAATAATTTTTAACAATACAATAGTGACAATTATTATTTTTTTAAAAATTGTTAGGCATAACATTGATGAAAATTCAACGCGAAGTAGGTTAATAGCGATATACTAATATACTAATTACATGGGATATACTAATATACTATACTAATAACATATTTTTTGATAATTTTCAGTTATCTGTTTTTCAGTTATCCAACCAACCCAGTTCCCAATTAAGTCGGATAATCGATGCTCTACTATAGTTCATTATTATTCTACTAGAAGGTATGCAAAAATGCCTCGACTATATCGCAAATGGCCATGCCACAGTTATTGTTGTCTAAAGAGAAATCGTTTTAATCTTGAATGACCAGAAACATGAAATTAATCAGAAAATTATTTTATATATATACGTGGTACGATCCAAAAGTTTGGGGAATGCAGTAACCTACGACAACAAAAGCATGTATTTGAAGTTACAGCGTATGAAATGGATTCTACCAAACCATCTGTACGTGTTCAGGTTAATTTCACCCATGTCATGTGATTAAACCGCGAGCGCTGCTGTTTTTTCCGGAGATAGTTATCTTTGTCCTGTGACGTAATCAAAGTGGAGTTTCAAGAACAACCTTCAACATTTCAACTTCACCGTAGAATCACCGTACACCTTTCTTAGCAATTTTAAAATCTCCGTAGGTGTTTTACCTAAATGCTGACAAAATTTAATGTTGGAGGTTGTTCTTAAAACTCCACTTTGATTACGTCACAGGACAAAGGTAACTATCTCCGGAAAAAAACAGCAGCGCTCGCGGTTTAATCACATGACATGGGTGAAATTAACCTGAACACGTACAGGTGGTTTGGTAGAATCCATTTCATACGCTGTAACTTCAAATACATGCTTTTGTTGTTGTAGGTTACTGCATTCCCCAAACTTTTGGATCGTATCACGTATATACACACACACACAAGTGTAGGCAAATTACAAGAAACTTAGAGTAGATTGTACTGTACATCATGTATTGTTGATGAAACTCTAATTCTGATTGGCTACTTTTTCTTTATATACTGTATATACAGTCAAATCCATTTATAAATTTATCTAAACCAAAAAAAGTATACAAGTGAAACTACTTTTGAATTGCTTTTGGAGTGACTACAGTCGTCACAAATATACAGTGCAGCACAAATTAAATGTACATCCAAATTTGTACATTAATTCTTAACCAGAAAAGTTTTAATTTAATATATATACAATAGATTTTAAAACCACATAATTAGGTCATATACTTCTAAAAGCTTCAAGTTTTATTTTTTTCAATGGACTTATCACACACAGGTACAGTTTTGATGTCAGTTGTCTCCTGCCGGAGTTTTGGCGTTCTTTCACACAATTGTGTGAAAGAACGAAGAGCCATTGTAAAAGCTAGTTCATACTGCAAACAAATACCAAATACAAATTAGAAACCATAGAGTGATTTTTATTCACAAGATTCAGTCACACTACAAAATATGGAAAGCGAAAATTTTCAATGTGTTAAAATGACAAAGCAATTTGCTAAAAGGAAATTCATCAGAAACTGCACCACATTACATATTATTTGCTTTACTTTTTGCATTTGCTGGCAATTTGTCATCAGTGTGTACTAACTTCAAGTCAATACATAATTTCATTTTTCACTTTTTTAATAATCGTTTTAAATATTTCCATTTAAAAGTATATAATATGTTGTAGAGTAACAAAAAATATGATACATAAGTGAGAAATCGCACAAATGAAAAACACATGTAACTGAAGTGTTTCATAACAAAGAATGTAGAAAACTATTAATGTATAAACTGAATTCAACTGTATATTTATATTTCAAAATATGGATTGACAACTGAAAATATTCTTCAGATATACTTCCCCTCTTTAAGGTCATCACTTCTCAGGCAGTGTTATTTTAGCCTTAAAGCAATCCCCAAGAACAAACTGAATTACTTATCATTACCATAACAATAAATCTTTAATCTGGATAAGGTTTATACATTCTTTAGCCTTTGCATTGGGGAAGTTAGCAAATCCAAAATTCTGGCATTAAAAGTGAGCCTAACATCCAAGAGTAAGCCAATAGGCTTACTTTTCAAAAGAGAGTAATTATAGAATTATCCAGTATTAAACTTTGTAAAATATAATGTTAGCAATACAAAATTATTATTAATTAATATTATCTTTAAGTCTAGCAAAATTTTGATGTTTGCAGACATTTTTGGCTTTAAACTAAACTGCATTCAGGCTATGCTGGTTTATAACAAAATACATTTAAATCTTAATGTATACATTGAATTAGTGGGCAACATTAAAATTCAGCTAATTTTAAAAGTATCAGTAACCGACAATGTTATTTTTATCAAATTTAATCATGTCATTCAAAATCTTTTAGATAATTGTTTTTATTGTTTCATTATTTTTATAAAAATTAAACAAGAAAGAAAATACTTACCTGAATTAATGCTATGAGTCTTTCACTACCCTTGTAATCCTATAACATAAATATAAATTTTAAATAAATATGCTAAATTGTATACATACATAGTTTTGGTTACATAAAATGCATAAAGAATTTCAGAGCTATACTTTAAAATTACCATTATTATTATGCACCTAAAGTTAAATCATTACCTTGATATTTTGTATCAAAAACAATTTAGTATTTGTCTTATAGAATTTCTACTTTCGAAACCATTTTAAAGAAACAATAACTTTTAAAGTAAGCATACAAAAGTCTTTTATAAAATGGTTTACTCGAATTTTTAAAATTTTTTCTAAATTCTATTTCTTACAGATTCTAAATAATAATATCCACGGCACCAAACTGTAGCTCTTCTACACCCTTACTGCGGCTCCCATATACCAGACCCCTACTCCTTATTACTGAGGTGTAAGTAGGGAGTCTGACTTTGGTGCTATTGCAGAGAAAAGCTTTAAATCTGGTAATATACAAGTTTAAAACTTTTAAAAATATCATCATCTTTATGATGCCACAAACTTTTCAATGCCCAAACAGCATGTGAAATTAATAATGTAAATAATAACTTTTACCATTTTGCCATTGCAATTACCACCTCTTGCCCCTTTGCAGACTCATATGTTAAAAGTACTCTGAATAAGGATATATAGGAAAGATGTCACTCAAGGTGGTCACCTAGCCACCCGCAACTAAGAAAATGTCATTTTAAAAAATTGTAACAATCTTTAAAAGTTGAACGAATCTCAATCCAACAGTTTGTTACAGTAAAAATAATTTCAGCTTTCAAAGTTTGTAAATTATATTTATTTTACAACTAACTAATAATTCAATTAATTAAATATGACAAGTTTTAGCCTTGCTTTAACTATAAGAAATAAATGATTAAAAATTTCAATTACTTACGATTGATTGTAAATAGCTGACAGCTAGTAGTAAAGGTGTGTATCCATCCTGATTGTACATTTTGACCATTTGAGATAATGTTTTTTGTACACTGGTCTCTACATTATTTGCCTAAAAAAATGAAAAAAGTGTTCATTAACAAGGGTATAACATAATTTATGAATTAAATTTAGTAATATAAATGCATCTTACGTTTTTCATTATTAAATCCAATATTGGCTTGACTTCTCTTTGGCACGCGTGTTCTACGAGCGAATGAAGGAAATTGTTTTTTAAAGAAGGCCTGACGTCGATCATTAATTCACAACCAGCATTCACAAAAATTTCTATCAACAAAAGGCAACCCTAGAAATTTAAATATTTATTTTAAGAATTATGTTGAAAGATAATTCAATTATTTTTACTATTTGCAATTGAATTAAAATTAAATATTGTATATACTGTTTACTTTAAAATGCCACAATTTTTCTTAACTCATACTTTGTAACTTAATTTTTATTCTAGTGGCCAAATTCGTCCATAAAATTAAATGTATTGAGCTTAACACAGACCCCATGCAGAGGTTCTGAACCAAACTCAAGAGGCTTTACCCTTCTTATGAGGACAATGTTATACTCCAAAATGTGATTCAGAGATGCATACTTTTAGCTTCTAGGGATGGCTATGCAAAGCCATTTGCCCTACTGGTGGTATACAAACATTGTCATCCTACTTTCGCTTCAAAAAAAACAACTTGTTAGTCTTTTGCAGCACTTATTGAGTAATTCTGCTTATGTGGAAAGTTTGGAAGTTTAAACCTTAGACTGCCCATGTGTTCAGACAAATAAATCAAAACATAAGATTTTATAAGATGCACATATATAGTTCCATGCCCTTCTATTAATACACTCAAGGCAATATAATTTGAAGAAAATTTGTTAGCTGGAAAAGTGGCTACATCTAGAATATATAATTATATTTCTTTTCTAACATTTATAAAAGCATAAGAGAGACAAATTATTTTTAAATCACATTTACAGATGAAAATAATACACAATGTTTTTAATAAAAAAAATCATCAAATCAAGCAGTGGGTTATAAACATGTAAATATTTAAAATATAAGTAGCAATGGGTTTACAGACCTGAAACATAATTTCTGTGATTAATCTTAGTAGTTAAAATTGGTCAGTCAAATGTTGAAGTAAGACAAGTTACATTACAATGGTCATACTGTAAGTAAGTTTGTAAAAACCTGGCATTTTCTATTTCACCATTTCAACCAATTATGCAAAAAAATTCATAAGTGAACATGGCCACAAGCACAATAACCCATATATTATGTACTGTACATAAGCTTTAACTTATAATAGCTCCTAGACTAATCACTTGTTTGAAGAAAAATGAAAAATGTATCTTCATTTTACAATTCTCTTTCCAACAATTTCTAAATTGTCTTTCTGTGGAGTTATGAAGCATAGCTATTGTGTGAATCAAAAGTATCTACAAACTAAATTTCAGTTGCTGTATGAAATGACAATGTGCGCCCATTATTTTGAAAAAAAAAAACAATTATACGACATGAGTGAACATTAAGAACAGTTTAAATGATATATTGAATTTAAAAAGTTTTAATTGAAAACAATGATAATATAAATCAAGTACAGTAAGACCCTGCTCAACACTGCCTCGATATAACACGATCTGCTTGAAGCCTTAAAAAAAGCTCAAAATTTACACCAATTTAAATTATTGTGGCATTTCATTGAACCGTATATAATACAATTATCCCCAAACATGAACCAATCAACAAAAAATGGCAATTCTTCATAGTGCTGTACTTTCCTTAAATCTATGTTTTTAACTGGAAAATAGAAATTCTGAAAATGAAGAACCCAAAGAATTTCTCTACAGATTTCCTCAGTAAAAGTTTGATAATGATAACTGAAATCATTGATCTAACTGTAGTGAATGATCCAGATTTTGAAAGGAGTGCAAAAGCAAGATGAGGATTTTGGATACGATCTCTTGCTACTGACATTTGCTTAAGGAAAGAAAAAAAAGCAACAAATGAAACTACATGACTTCATCGCAAAAAACAAGAATTTCAGAAGAACAGAAAAATGAACTTTTTCTGTGTGCATATCTTTGTGTGTTATTTAACATATATTATTATGCAAATTAATATAAAAATAACATAAAATTAAAGTAAAATCTGTTTCATTTTTGGTTGTGTGTTTCCCTTTTCCTGTTTACTCTGTGTTAAAGTGATCTTGTTTAACACTGTTTTCATTTAGTGCTTTGTCGTCTAGGAACATATCCCCCCCCATGTTAAGTGGGGTCTCATTGTACTTAAAACTGTAAATGTATCATTATGTACCTTTTGAGCAGCCAAAGAAAATGGTGATTCGCCTTCCTTATTTATTGCTTTTGGATCACATCCTTGATTAATAAGTAAATTTGCAATTGCTTTAACAATTTTATCGTGTTCAATTTTTTCCTGCAAAAATAAAAGACAGAAATTAAAATTTATAAATATTTAAAATATATCACATTTCCCATCTTATAAAACATACTAATAAGCTTGCAAAAATCATTCGAGCGTTTGAGGAACCAAAATGTAACATTCCAATACAAAATACAAAAAATAATCGTCATCAAGATACACATTTTTGGAATCTTGATGACATCCATGTTTTCTATTTTATGCAGTAATCTACAACTTATGTA
The DNA here is from genome assembly GCF_030686945.1 of Centruroides vittatus. Classification (NCBI taxonomy): domain Eukaryota; kingdom Metazoa; phylum Arthropoda; class Arachnida; order Scorpiones; family Buthidae; genus Centruroides; species Centruroides vittatus. Next base: position 294,113 of record NW_027122705.1, read on the forward strand.
CTTTATTCTGATCAGATTAAGGGCATTTGGATTTTTGTTGTACATTAGTAACTCTATAAGCCCACTCCGACTTAATTGGCAGATTTTACAGAACAGATTTTAAAGATTCAAGTCTTATAAGATGGAAAAATAGCAGTATATAAATTTCAAAACTATATTTCTACATATAATTTTACTTTAGTTAATAATTAAAGTAGAAATCATGCAGTATTTTTTATGCGACACAATTCGTTCGCAATTAATTGTTATTAAAAATTATCCAATTACAGAAATAATTTTGAAATCAAATATTTTGATTTTGGAGTAAACGTAATCATCATCTGAAATCAAGAAAAATCTTTTGAGATAGAATAAGTTATTCTAAGTTTGTAAAAGTTATCAAACAATCACAAATGGCTTAGACTAAGTATGAAAAATATTAATTTGAAGTTGTATGAGCCATTTAAAAATTACATTAGAAAACTAAAATTTGCAGATTCAATATTAAAAATAGGGCTATGACTAATTTTGATATTGAATCTAAGGTCTAAATGATGAAGTCCGCGAAGACCTTAACCATCTTTCTAGTAGAGAAGGAAAAAAATGTCGCTTTCTAGCTTCCAATTTAGTGTTTTTACACCTTGCAATTTCAGCCTTTTCTCCATAATGTTGTTCTTAAAACTGTTATTAAGCACTTATTAACAATTAGTTATAAAATCACATTTTTAAAATAAATCTATTATAGAGAGATTATTTTAAGCGCAAAATGTAATCTCAAACCTTATATATTAGATTCGATGCAGCTTTTACCAATCTCGACAAATCCACAGCCAATAGGTGTCGAGCATTTAATTCCAAATACAAAACCTACTTCCTATTTTAAATCATATAGTTTAAATCCAAAGAGTGCCACTTTGTTTCCTTCAAATTACTAGTAGATATTAAAGCTTTTGATCATCCATCTTATTTAGTTTATAAGCATCTTGTGATTTTTGTTTCCCTATCTCTCTAGAAACAATTTGACCTATAGAAAGACTTTTGGTTTGCTGCATATAGTTATATGACTTCTCATCTATTGCACAAAGACAAACATATAATAATGCAATCCGATTGTTGACGCTATACGTAAGAAGAAAGAATATTTACTTTACTAAATGAATAATAACTGTGATATTTATGAATATTTAGTGAATTTCAAAAATCAATAAATTTCCTGGTTTATCTGCTTTTCTGTCAATTTCTTACTAGAAAAATTGTCCTGCATCGACTGTGAAAAGGCAATGTTAGAGTTTTTAAAACTTTTTGTCGTTTTAAAGAAATTAACAAAATCAGTGTTCCACAACAGTTGACGTGCAAGTGTAAGGTTTATTTGAATGTTAAAACTATTATGGTGCTAACTAAAGATTTTTCACATTAATACATTATCCGAGACAGACAAATTTCTACATATTTGATTAAATATAAGGATATATAATTCAATGTCTGAAAGTCTTCTGAATATCTAACAATTTTACTTGTAATTTGAATAAATTTTGTCATCAATGTCCTCAAATAATTCATATACAGTATATACTTTTAAACTATGTTCATAGCAGTATTAAAACATATGTTTTTTTTTTCAATGATTAGCAACACACAAAAAAAGATTAACACAAATTTTTTTTCAAAAATAATAGATAATATTTTTTGAATTTTTTATAAATGAATATAATTTTATTGCCAAAAATCTAAAGGTCAATTATTAATAGGGCATAACAATCAAATTATAAAATTTAGCCTAATATTTTGATCTTATTGCCTATATTTTGTTGTTCTTTAAACAAAAACATTTTGTTGCATAGTAAAAGAAGATGCAAGAATACTGGTAATTAACATAGTTGCTACATAATACCAGTATAACACAGTAATAGGTACACCTAAACACCAATAAACAGCCAAAAATATGGAGAAAAAGTTTATTTTCTTCAAAATACATTCATTTTTTTGCTGGTTATTGATGTCTAGGAATATTTATTACTGTGTTTTACCAATATTGTGGTAGCAACTGTGTTAATTAGCAGTATTGTATACCGCAAATACTGCAAATTAAAACAACTGATTGGAAAAATTTACAGAAAAAGTTATGTAAAACCCAAAAAATATTTCCATCTTCAACTTCAATTAGAGTAAAAAAAAATATTAAAGTAACAATTTAAATTTGAAACAAAATCATTTGCTGTATTAAAAAATAATATTTAAATTATTAAAATGTTCAGATTCACTTTGCAGTTCAGATTTTAAGTTATTCATTCAATATACAAAACGGTTGCATTACAAATTACAAAGGCTATGTATAAGCCAAAACGTGTTTTTCTGTCTGTAAATAGAGTTCTTTGATTTGTCTTTGTGATCTGCTTGAATCGTTACATAATAGTGCCACGACTCATTTATTTTGAATTTTTAAATAATGATAAAATACGTTTTTTAAACTGAAATTTTAAATTACTGTAGAAACTAGATTTGATTAGTAACTAGAAAATAAATTATATATAAAACAGGTTATTAAGTATTAGGTTGAGTCATAAGTAATGCTGTTTTAATAAACTTTATTAACATTAAGAGATATTTATTTATTCTCAAAACTTCTTGTCTTATTCAATTGTTGTGCTTTTTAAATCTCAACTTCACAAATGATATCAACTGAATGATATGAACAAAACTATCCTGTATGATAAGTCCCGCGTTTGTCAAATTGTGAGATTCTAGAAGTACAAAAAAATATATTTTTCCATTATATATGACAGTTATCCCCATCAGTCTACAAGATTTTTTAATGATTTTCTTAAAAAACTCATTAAATTTTGATTCAAAAACATTTGTGTATGCTACTGGATAGCTTCTTTTAATGGAAATGCTTTTAATTCGAGTCCATTTTGAAGAAATTAAAAGAGCTGGTATTCTGTAGGTATAACATTGGATATAAGGGGTACCATAAGAAGACAAAAAAAAATTTTCCAATTAGCTTTCATTAGGTAGCATTATCTATGTCAGCTCAATATAATACAGTAGACCCCCGTATAACACGGTGAAAAAATTGCGATTGTGTTCGTATAACATGGTAAAACGTCATCACCGACTCGTGTCTCGACAGGATTAGTCGAATCTGGGCCAATAGCGGATATTGTACAAACCGCTGAGTTTAAACAAGCACTGGACCTACTAAAAAACATTTATTATTCAATGGCCATAAAAATTATATTTTTATTAATGATGTCTCCAAAGTTAAGTTATTTTTCTGCGAAAATTCGCTGATCAGGAAACATGTGCCCGCCATTCGATGGGCCGCTCTGCGACAAAAACAAGCTTGAGCAATGGCGTCGTCAAACGCCGCACACTCAGTAAGTAATCCTACAATTTTTTGTTTATAGCATAGTTTATATGGATTATTCCCAAAAAATTATATGTGATTTAGAAATGTTGAGTCAAATTAGTCTAGAATTGATTAATTTTAGGGAAGAAAACCTTTCAAACAGCCGTAGCCCCGAAACTGCACATGTGCCGAGCTGTGATTAGCTCATGTATTTAAGTGACTCGTACAACACGAATTCATATAACACAGAACATATCTACCGTGTTATAGGGGGATCTACTGTATAGGTTTGAGTGTTAATGTGTAATAAAATAACGCCCTCCCCAATTGTCAAATATTGATGATATTAGAGTTTTTAAAGTTTTTCCAATAGGGAAATCATTAATGGGGTAATTTATTCTTCATTTGGGTTCAATAATGCAAAATGCAGCATTCCCCTCAAAATGCACTAGGCACATCTTTAGAGGATAATTATCACATTTTGGTTCTGGAGCTGGAGCAGGAACCTTTCAATCTAACTGCTGTCTTTTATGAATGACATTAAGCATACAAAACTTATTTCTCATCTCTGGCTACTATTCTGGCCAGAAATAGGATTTGCTCTTGCCTATTAAAAAGTGAAATGCACATGGATAATTCAACTTGATGTGTCTGTTTAGTAAAATTATTTGGAATCCGCATCTCACAAGTTTGTCTTTCGTAATTAATGCAACTACTTAACTGTCATTGATCAAGAAACTCCGACTTTATCTGTGATTTGCACACTTTGAAATGCCATGGTTGACCAAAAACTAAGTCAAATGATTGTCCAGAAACAGACTCATCTTCAAGGCTTTAGTTCTCATTTAAGCCTTTGCTGCTTCATGTAACACATATGTTTATTGCCACAAGTGCAGTGTTATTTTTTTCAAATCTTATAACTACAACCTTTAAATATTCTTTTGAGAAGCTCATTTTGAATAATAACTTCAATTATTAAAACAGTTACATAATTAATGTATTAGCCCTCAAGTTGACCAGTATATTAAAGATTAAGATACCTATCTTTTGAAATTAAAAATGCTTCAATAGAGATATTAGCTGTCTTTCAATGTTTTATTGCCAAAAGATAATCAATTTCATATTACATAAGTAATTTGGCATCAAGCGCTTGTTGAATTTTCAGTAATGACATCACTTACGACTCGACCTGATATTAGCAAGAAACGAGAGTATTAATAGCACAGATACATTTTATTCAAGACGACATGCTTGAAACCAATACCAGCACAAGAAATTACTGTCAGTTGTGTAATTATAATGTGGCTAGTAACCAAAACTTTGTTGTTGTCATTAATCTAATTAAAAAAGAGTCACCAATCTAGTAATGAGTGTTAAGAAAAGACAAAAATTATAGACTTTTCAACAGTGTTTTCCATTTTAAAACAACGAACTTCAATTAACAGTTAATTTTTAAAAAAATTCTAAAATAACCGAAACCTTTTAGAATTTTCAAACAAAAATCAATCTAGCTTGATGACTCTTCCGCAAATTATGCTAATTAATTGAATAATTTTAAATAAAAAAATTATGCTTTCTGCAAAATTAATAATTTTACTTATATTGATTATAAAACAATGCAAACTAAAAATTAGTAGTAACAAAAGAAATGATTAATACCGCATTTATGAAAACATTAAGAAGTGAACAAATAGAGATACAGACAACAAATAAGATTAAAACACAAATTAAATTAAAGAAAAAAAGAATTTTGTCCAACAATAAAGCCATCACCTACTTCTTCCCTGAATAATTCCTTCCCTTTTTCTTCTGTACTGCTCTCACTTATCTCTTCAGAGCAATTTGCTTCTGTAAATGTAGATTTGCTGATGTTGTCCTCTTTCTTGGTAGATGATGATGAAAATGGAATATGACAAATGAACATGACAGTGCAAAATGGATAAATAAGGACGGCGTGCGTAATTTTATGGCATTTGTTTGATACTCCGCTCTTAGTAACATTCAAATGGCATTAAAATTTATATGCAAACACTTTTTAAAATACTTTGATATTATTGAAACTTTTTCATATTTTTTTTAAATGATCAATTTAAGAAAGTTTACACAGAAAATAAAAATCATATATAAGTTTAAATTCTGCAAATCATATATAAGTATTTAGTTTGATTTTGTGAAAAGTATAAAATTAACATTCAAAGTAATTATAATATATTTTGGTATGTTTTTAAACTTCAATAATTTGAATGGTCAAACCCTGCTTTACAGAAAGCCAACACATAATAAAATAATTATGTTAATTAATGGATTTCAAGTACTTTTGAATCCCTTAATAACGAATCAAAAAGCTCAAAACTACCAGGAACTCATTATATTTTAATGATATTAGTTTATTTGGTGTTGGCTCCCCAATACATTTAGCCTTTTACAGAGATCGTGTTTAGTTTGTCATAAACTGAAATATTCAAGTCATAGACATTGAAAAATATTGTGCACTAGAAATTCTCCCACCAAGCATGACAAAATACTTTTTATGACAAAGTAAAAATTGAAGAATTGAGAAGATTAGAGATTTCAAAAAATTCAAGGAGAGTTGCTAATATTTCTACAAATTAAGTAGTTTATACTCGAGCTTGATGTTGTGATGCTGTTTCTGCAGCCCTTGACAAAGCCATTCTTACTGGATGTTTCTCAAGTCAGACTTTACAGCCTTCAAAAGGTCTTGATTGTTCGTATTCTTGTAGATCTAGAATTTACCTGACCAATTTTACTCTTATGCTTTCTCCTAAGAAAGTTTTTTCCAACAACAAAATAATGAGTCTTTTTGTTGGTTTGTTTGTTTTGTTAAGTTATGGCAACGTGACACTTGGATGATCTATCTAGGGGAATGCCTTCCAGTAGGTCTTTGAAGGATAACTGGCCCTATTCAGGCATTACAGACATGAGAAATCTGGCAAACTCCATGTGGCCAGCCCATCCTGGTGAGGCGTGAACCCACAACCCAACTCCAAGTGTTCAGGGAGAGAAACGACTTGGCCACCAGTGGGCCCGTGAGTCTTTTTAATTCCACGTTGATAAAACAAAGATGAATTATACGTAAATTAGTTAGATAAGTGATAACACCTTCTAAATAACGGGTTTCTTAGACTGTTAGTTCCAATTGAATAATAGTACGTCATGTGGTCACTATAAAAAGTTTTTTTTTTAATTTGTTACAGAAGTGATACAATGCGACTATCATTTTTTAAAGTTTAAATTTAATGAAATAAGTTTAAAATATGTCATTTTCCAAAATATTTAAATATATATTTAAAGGAAAATCCCTTGTCAAGCATGAATGTCAATCACTGCAACATAAATGTGATCACCAATCCCAAATCGTTAAAAAGTTTATTCTGTAGCTAATATTTCCACAAAATAAGTAGCCTATACTCTCCCATCAGAACATAAAACAAATATAATCAAAATTTCATCTACATTGGACAAAATTTGCAGGAGTTATAAGAAATCCACACACAGATGACTGCTTTTATATTAGTAATATGAACAAACTGAAAAAAACTTTATAGACCAAAAAAAAATCTTCTGTCTTAATGATATATTCAGTTAAAAAATAATTCCATTGTATTATTATGATTATTATTATAATAATAAGCTTATATTTAAATTATTTGCATTTACTCTCATGTATGAGTAGGAAAATTTATTGCTCAGAGAAATTATCAAAAATGTACCTTCTGATAGTAGTAAATTATATACCAATTAGTATTCTACAGAGATAACCAAACTTCTCCATATGAATGTACTTTATACTTTTCAATGTTATAAAATATTTCTAAATTGAAAATTTTTAAAATATTTTACTTATTAATTAACTATCACTTTCTAGTTTATTGGGGACCATACAGATGTTTGCCACAACTTTCAAATACTTTGTTCTTTCATCCATTGAAAGAGTAGAAATGAAAAACAAAAAAATGTACACAGAAAACACTTATTTTAAAAATTAAATTTCTTTCAAACATCTTCACTTCAAGTAGACAATCCAACATCACACTCTTTACTGCCAAAGTTCACTGGAGCATATTTCATATAAAGTAAACAATAAAACTAAATAGTTCTTATGCTCTTAAATCAGTAACTTAGCTTTCTACTACATTTACTCAAATTTATTCTCTTTACACTTGAAAACATTCATTAAAACTTCATAATTCCAGTAAATCCTTGTTCTTTACTGTGAATGACAAACATCCATAAAACCTCCTATAGAGCAGGAAATAGATTTTTGATGGCCAAGAAAATTTTCTGCATTTTTTCAACTTTACATAGTTTTAATAATATGTAATATCTTATGTAAATAATGAATTAGAATATATAAAACATTTAAACTGAGATGAGCACTTGAAAATAACTAAATATTTTAATGTGTTGATATATTTTCTCTCTTTTTTTGTTTTACTATTTAAACCGAAATGAAATAATTACAAATGTGAATTTTACTAAATTAAACACTTTTCCTTTAAATTGGTATTAAATTGGTTATTTGAATTGGTATTGGTAATTTAGTATTTTTAAAAAAAAGTCTCAAAACTGTAATTGAGAATCTTCTGATTTTGAAAAAATATTGCAAGAATGAGTATATGGCCCTCTCTATTTGAGAATAGATTGGAAAAATGGGCATGACGACCACTTTGTGCTGACATTGACTTTTACTCCCAAATAGTGCTCTCTGGTACTATTCAGAAAAAAGGTTGGCCAGACCTACTGACAGGGATGAACTGTGATAAGTGAAATCGGAAGCCATTGAGATACGATCTTAGCTCCACCACTCAATAGTCAAAGTTAGACTATTTTAGGTCCAATTTTTCAGAGTAATCTATATTTTATATGAAAGAAAAATATTTAAACTTCAAACAAACTCTTATCAGCTATATATGCATATGTAAAATCTGATAAATTCCCATGGAAAAGTTTTAAGCATTTAGATTTTAGTTTTCTAGTAATTTTACACTGTAAAAATAAGTTAATATAAATAATATTGATATAATTGTATTTCTAATTTTGATATAAATCACTTTCGTTAAATTTTATGGACTATAATGTTTTATAAATTTTCTTAACACCAAAAGTACTGCTTACATCAATGAATGAGTTGTATAGTCTTAGGAATTTCATGCCCACAATACTGTATAAAATTATAATTTACAGAACATAACCAAACCCAAAAGCAATGTTTCTATGGAAATTTTCTCATTTCTTAATTGATTTGTAGACAATCTGATTCACTAGCAACAATCAATACAATCAATTAAATAATAAAAATTGTCAGTGATCAATTAATAGCTAATTGCTTTGATATAAGTTCCAATAGAAGATGTATTTATCTGTTATTCTTTGTTTCAATTTAAATAAATTTAATTCTTTTAAATTAAAATATTGAATATTTTTTTATAACTCCATTTCATGGATATTAAAAGCACCTTTCAGCCATAGCTGTCAATTTGGCTAGGCCCACAATAGTATAGACAGATGAGTAGAGAGGAACATTTCCTAAAGCACATTGCAGATCACTATACTAGATGAAAAATGCTATTTTCTAATGATACATCAATACTTTTAGATATTTTTTTCTAGAGAAACCTTTACAATATACTCCAAAGAATATTATACTTGTGAACTGAATGAAATGCAAATTCAATTCTTCAAAATTAATTTAACTGTATTACCTATAGAATATATTATATGAATAAAATAAATTATAATTTTTAAATTCTGTTTGCTAGTTATTTAATATAATAAAAAATTTTCAGAGAAATAATCATTATAATGTGATTTATGAACAAATGCCATAAAATTGTTACATGAATAAGCAAACTCTTTGGATAATAAAGATGACAACAACAATTTTTTCATAATAAAAACAAACACACGTAACACAACTTACTATTGAGTCTTCCTTTAAAGTTCTTATTTCTTCGGCTTCTCTCATTACAAAATGATGTAACTAAAAATACAGACTGTTATTTAATACTCTATAATATAAAACTACTTATTCTTTTATTCTATTTCTCATAATAATAATAAAACTTTTTAATAATTTAAAAAAATTAATTTGAAATTCCCTTTGGTTAATATATAGAAAAACAAAGAGCCTTTCAATAAATTATTAATTTTATTTGTAACATTTATGATGTTTTGTAACAATCATAAAATTTAAATACTAAAAAAGTATTAAAAATAGATTGCAGAGATATGTTTAATTTCAAAGTATAAAGGCACTAATGAACAAAATTTTAAAGTCAAGTCAACATACCTTTCAAGAATTATCTGCCTCAAAAAAAAATTTTTCTTAATTTTTTAGGTAATTATTAATGTAACAAACGTTTTACTTAAATTCTGCCTTTGTTCAATTTAAACACTTTATATCAATACTATGCTAAAAATCATTGATCATTGCTATGAAATTATTAATCATTGATTATCATTCCTTGTCCTCTCATTACCTCAACAACACTATTAATGTTGCAACTAAATGAAAAATATTTTGCATAAACTTTCTAGAAACACAAAAACTTTAATTGTAATACATATTTTTGGAACATTTAAAGTACTTTAAATCCAGGTTTCTAGAAAGTGTGAAGCAATTGATTTTCTGTTTGGTTTTCTTTCATATTTAACACTCTCACTACCAATTAATGCAATTTTGCATCATCCAGACACCAGAACTTTTGGTAAACTATACATGCATTATTTTTTTTATTCATCATTATTATGTTATTACTGTAGCAAGTGTAAGAAACATTATATAGATTATATTTTATTGCTTGGTTTTGAACTTTCCCAGCATATATTTAAATAATAATTTTCATTAATTTGTCCTTTGGCAGGTGCCAATGATGCTTTCACATCATCACATACAGTAATTCCATAAATAATGCTCAAAATTTTAAAACTTTTTATTCTTTATCTGTATATAACAGTGAGGTATTCTATTAAAAAATCAGCATATTCAGTTTTCTCAATGGAACAGAAACAGCATTAATTGCTTCAAACTCATCAGTGCTGCTGGAGGAACCAAGCTAAATAATGTTGCAACATAGCAAAGAAACCACCTCAACACACATTATATAATGCAGATAGAGATAGATATCTTATGTTTATTTTGCCTGTGCTTCTAGTTAATTCAAGACACTAATTGTTGAAAGGTTTATTCAGCATGCAGTCATTACAAATGAGAAGAGTGAAATAAATAAATTGTACAAAAGACCATTTTTTAAAATTACATAAGCAAAAAGATATATATTTTATCTTTAAATCAAAATAATTAGATTTCTTAAACTTTGAATGCGCTATTCCATTCCTGGGTTTGTAAATTTTTATATTAATAGTTATAAATTAGAGTAATTATATACAGGGTGGGCCAACAAAAACGAAACAGCAGAGTTAACAGATAACGCATTATCAGCCTTAATTTTATGATCAATTTTTTTTCCTTGCATGATTTCCAAGATGTCCCCCTCGAGAAAAAAATCGACCTGTCCAAGCGATTTGCTTACATACAAATCCAACTATCAAAAACTCTGCTGTTTCGTTTTCATTGGCTCACCCTGTATATTATATAATATAAATTTATTTAATTCATAATTTATATTAAAAAATAAGTAATGATTATATGGATTTAATATAACACACATTACATAAGCATACATATCACTTACCACATTGTTTCCAAAATAGTCGGTAACTGAACAATCCGACTTCTGTTTAATTACTAAAAACTTTACTCTCTCTAACATGGATGGGCATATTTTTGATTTAACAGTCTGCATTAAAAGTGTCAGTCCTAAAACAATAATTTTTACATATAAAACAATATATTTTTCATGTTATCTTGATTTTGAAATAATTTTAGTTATGATTAATTTCTACCTTTATCATTATCTACAGCTACATCAATATTTACTCCAGACTGTTCTAGTAAGCAATCAACCAATCCCATGTGACCTTTCAGATAAGCAACACTTAAAGGAGTCAGCTGGAGAAAGAAAAACAAATCATTACTACTTTAAATTTTATTAAATGTAACATGTATTAATTATCTTAAATATATAATTCACAAGCAAAATGCACAGCCATACAATTTAATTTATTTAATTGTATTTATTACATTCTAGAATAATACACAACTACTAATGCTACTTGTTGCAGTAATGTGGAATTGTTAATTTCATCCATAAAACTGTTGCAATTATTTATTCATAAAATATAAAAGATACAAAAAATAAATCTATATTCCAGTAAAGATCAAACAAATTTTATAACACTTATTCTATTATAGTACTTAGCTGCAGCAGCTGGATGGCCGAGCGGTCAAGGTTAGCAGCCTGCCGCCCTGGGGGACCTGGGATCGAATCCAGACAGGTCAAAAAATCCCCAGGAATTTTTTGGGGGTGGTGCATCCGGATATGTTGGTCCCCGTCCCTCATCACCCGGCCACCCCATTATGGGCTTGGCCGAACCCATAATGGGCTTGCTATAAGAGGCCCTCTTAGTGCCCACAGGGCGAAAAGAGTTAAAAAAAAAAGTACTTAGCTGCAAGGGAAAAATATAATAGCTTACTTTTAGACTGAATAATAACAAAATTCAATTTTTCGAGTTATAAAAACCACCATTTAAAATATTAAAACAAATCATAAATTACCGTAAATATTTTTAAAATATATTTTTTCACATAATATATTTCAGTTTTAACTTATACATATCTCTTCAAAACAAAGAACGCTTACCTTCCAATCATTATATGAATTCGGACTGGCACCGGCTTCCAAGAGAAGGTCCAAACAAAAATACCAACCATAAGCGGCAGCATAATGGAGTAAAGTATTTCCTGAACTGTCTCTGAAATTGGGATCTGCACCGAGCCGTAATAAATATGATGCAATGTGCGCATGTCCATTTATAATAGCATGAGTGAGAGCTGTTCGCTGCTTTTTATCTGATAATTAAAAAATATATATGCATTAACTCTAATTATTATTAAGTATTACTACTTTGTATCAAAATATAATCTTACAAGACAAAATTTCAGTAAAAGAAAAAAGCTGCAAAAGAGTTTATGATTTCACATTAACAGTTCAGTTTTGCTTCACACTAAATCCATGATAAATATATAATTAGCATATTACCTCATTATAAATGTTTTCATAATGAGATAATATGCTACAAATTAATAAAGAAAAATTATTAATTATTCAAACTATAAACAAGTACCTTTCATTTCAATTAGTGAGCCTTTCTCAACAAGATTTTTTACAATATCTAAATGACCCCACTGGGATGCGATCATCAAAGGAGTCAGTTTGTCATGCGCGGCACTAGTTGTTTTTTCTGTATCCGCTCCATATCTTAACAAAACATTCACGACATTCTAAAGAAAATAAATTATGAACATAATTATCACACAGAAAAATTTTTTTTTTACAAGTTACTCACAACGTGGCCTTTTTTTGCTGCCAAATGAAGAGGACAAAATGTTTTCTTATTTGGCCGATCGATGCCGCCAAAGCCAAATTTTTCATTAGCAAATAATAGTGAATTTTCTTGATCCTTTTTGTTGTAAGCTAAATATAATATCATAGAAAGAAATTTATTATTTAATATTAATTTAAACTGAATATAAAAGTTTATCAATGATTCTTAAAATAAAGTTTATTCCATAAGTAACAATCAGTACAGTAAAAATTACATTGTAATTCTTACTGCCTCATGTTCTGTCAGTTAGTTATAAATGAAAATTTCAAATTCAAACTATGTTAGATGACCACCTTTTGGAAATTGTTAATTCTGTAATTAATGTGTCACTAAATAATAAAACCTCAAATCAAGTCAAATAGTCAGCCTAAAAATAGCATGTGTAAAATTTTACATGTTGGACATTAAAGTTGAGTTTCTTAATTTGTGACAGAAAAAAAAATATAGTACTATTATTATTAAATTATTCTTTTCTGGCATGATTTAACTTTTATTAAAAATATAGCTTTTGGTTAATAAATTTAACCAGAAAGAAAGATGACAATGTTTAGCACTACAATACACTTTTTTTTAATTATTAGATATTTATAAAATTAATTGTAAAAAATTAAATTTGTTTAAGAACAATAAATTTTCTGTCAGTCAGATTTTATGAAAGTACAAGATATTAAAACACTAGAATTACAAGAAGTTCTGAGAAATATTTAAGTATATTTTCTAACCTGTCATAGAGAAGAAAAACAGATTATTAAAAACACTAAAAAATGTATTAATTGTTATTTCTGCAATAAAACTGTAAGGGGCCGTCCATAAATTACGTAAGGTATTTTGGGGTGGGTGGGGGTCAAGGATTTCTTACGATTTCTTACTCAGGGGTAAGGGGGTAATAGATCTCGTCTTAAGTAATATTCTTGTTTTTATTTTTTGATCTCATTGAGTGGTGAAGTTTTGAATTTGGCTTTAATTTGGCGGTTTCTATTAAAAACGCTCGTTGTACTGACGCCATCAGATGTGACATGATAGAATAATAACGCTAGCAAACTCACTCTCTACACATTTTTTATCACGGGAGAAAGGCCGTGTAGGGGTTTCTCACTGTTTTCTTTTTTTTTATTTGAATAAGTGCACCACTCCTATGGGTATATAACACTAAGAATACATAAACCAAAATACACGATAAAAAGTAAACATAAAATTAGTATTTGATTTTTAGTAAAAACTAAAATATAAAACTAGAAATTAGAAATTATAAATAATCTTATCTTCCATATTTTTTGAACATAATTGTAAAAGGTATCAAACAGTGGCTTCTGAACAAGCTTATCGAGTGGATATGGCCACCTGAAACAAAGTGTAAAGATTTCTAATTTCAGAATAAGTTTATCTTGATCGTAAATTGGACAATGATAAATCATATGGTCGACGGTGTCTAGGTTTTCTGTACAGCAAAAGCAAGAGGCAGTTTCTGCCCGGTAAGTAGTTGAGCAGTAGCAAACGTTAAATCTCTAAGTGGTGATGAGAACCTGCAATCAACACTAGGAAAATGAAGTCTTGTTATTCTACCAGTTTTACTGCTCAACTATTGTTGATTCCACTTTTGCATAGCGTTGTAATAAACATAACTTTTAAGGCTGCTGCGTGAGAGAGGGTTGTGAGTGTAGTCCAAGACAGTGTCCTTTGCAGCTGACTTAGCCTCAAAGTTGGCTTTTTCATTTCCTAGGCAGTGCTGTAACTAGGGCGGTGCCCAGGCACAGGGCACAGACCCTTGGAGCATAGAAATGACCTGGACCAAGTTTTATATCATAGTTTTGGGGCGTAGTTACAGAAGCTTGCACTGGGCACATAAAAGACTAGTTACGACGCTGTTCCTAGGATGCCAGTATGACAACAAACATAAAATTTATCTTATTTACAAGATTTTTAATATGTTGCTAGATATATGTGATTTTATTGCTACTGAAATTGGTATTTATTAGAAATTTTTGGACGGACTAAGAATCAATGTAAATGTTGATAGACAGAGTTTTGTTTGGAAGTGAAGTGGCCCACTGAACAGCTTGGTAGACAGCATCTTCAGCTTGATGGAGGTATGTGGGGGGTATCTGTATCTTCTAACATATTTTGGGCAAAATATGTCAGTTTGGAAGAAGATACAGATACTTGAGCAGACATGAAGGGGACTTTTGGACCCATCTGTGTAGATATTAATGTCTGCATGGTTATCCATGGAGGAATGTACCCTGGGGATAACCTTGTTTACAGGGTGATGATCAGAGATAGGGTAATTGCAGTATGGTAGCATTTGAACAACCATAGATAGAAGAAGAGACTGTTGTTGAGCTTTGATGTTTGTAGTTCTGATGTAGTAGTTCAGAACCTTTTCTACAATACATAGTGGCAAAGGAAAGAGCTCTGCTAGAATCAAAGAGGCATTAGTAGAAACAATTCTGCAGCACTTTGAAATTCTGATGGCAAACTGTCTTTGAAGAGAGAGTAATTTACTTGCTACTGAATTTTTACTAGTTACATGATCCCAGCTAGAGGCCACGTAAAGTAGCAATGGTTGTATTGCCCCATTATATACAGTTTTATAAGCTTTATGATTTAGTTCCCCGGTGCACCTAGCACATTTTATCAGCATGTAGTTTATTTTCATTGGCCTTAGCCAAGATGTAACCAATACGACAAAAGAATATGGTTTCTATTTTCTCTTGTTTTATTTTGTATGAAGTTTCTGTTTACACGTGCACTAGCTGGTCGATCTGTCAAAGTTTTTTGCATCCTTTTATGAAAATTAAAATTAATATAAAAATGAATTTTATGATGTTGATTAATGATGATGATAATAAAAAGATTGTTAATAATTAAAAAATAAAGTTCTTAAAATAAATTGTTCATTCGAATTCATTAAATTTTTATATTTTTAAATTTGTTAACACAGTCTTTTATAAATAATAGTACATATCAATTAACTAATTAATAATTATATATTTTGGACCTATGGTTTTTAGGGTTTCATAAAAAATTTTTTTGTTAAAATCTTTCTATAAAATTACGCCTAAATATTACGTAAGATAGGGACGGGGGATCAAAGAAAATATTACGGTTTCTTACACAGGGGTGAGTGGGGGTCTAGAATGGCTGAAATCGCCCTTACGTAATTTATGGACGGCCCCTAAAATAAATTTATTCTCAATTAATAATTACTTGTTTTAGCATAATATGGCTTACAAGTAAAATGTTAATAATTCAAAGTTTAAGCTCAACAAAACTGTTTAGCAAGTAACAGAAAAACAATTGCTGAGAATTAAAAGGAATTTTTATGTATTTGGCACCACAGTTTTATAATCAGTATATTGACTTACTAGACTGACATAACTGTCATTAATGCTGATATTTATTATGTCCAAGTAGGAATTCTCTTAGAAATAAGAATAAACTGATAAATATACAAAATTCATGTTTTTGACATTTTCATATTCCTTATATTTTAAAATTGTAAAGATTCTTAAATCAGTAAAAGTTGAATAAGAAATTTAAAAAAACTGAACACTGTAATTGCTTATGATTTTCTGTTTGCATACATATATAATTAACTTTAAAAATAAGAAAAAATAATAATGCTATTTTATTTAAACTCCTTATGTAATACTTAATATATATTATTACCTGTACTGACTCACCTGTAGAAGAATGGACTAAAAGCAATTCAACATTCTGTGGGCGACCTACCATACAGGCTATATGTAGAGGTGTATTACCATCATTGTCTGTAATATCTTCCGGTTGTACCCCTCTTAATTTAATAAAATGTCAAAAATTTATTATTAATTAATAATAATAATAATAAACATTACAATGTAGTTTACCTTGATAACAAAAGTTCAAGAGTTGCAGTAGTTTTACAAGCAGCAGCATAATGAATCGTCTGCCAACCACTTTTATCGGGAAGATTATAAAAAGGGTATAAAGACAACAATGTAGCTAAATATTTAGGATTAGGATTAATAGCAGCACAATGTAAAGGTGTAATCTGTAATGACAGAAGCAATAAGAATTAACAAAAGTATTTATAATAAATAATTAAATCAAATAAATTTAAGCATCATAGAAAATTGTTGAAATATTAAATTTCGTAAGTCATTTAAAACTGAATTAAATAAGGTATACCTTCAATTTAACAAACTTTGAATTTAAAAGATAAAAAATTTCTATCCTAAAAGAAAAATTTAGAACCTTGTTTTGTTATTTGCAGATAGCGCATGCTAAAAGATGAGTCAATGAGTATAAATTATTCAATGTAAATCATAATATTTTACTATACACTTGACAATAGTGGATGCCTTCCCTAATTAGTCCATTAAATCAAAGGCCTACTGTATATTACAAATGTTATATATTATTCTAGAATATTGATTCTAGTATCATACATAACACAAATATATATGATACTAAATCATTTTACCTTAGGTTAAAATTTAATAATAGTGATCTATATTTTATCACATTCTTTCTAATGAACTTTATACAAGGATTTTATATGACTGCTTACCCTTGGATTGTTAAGTGCTTTTTTTATAACAGACTTTGGTCTTATTTTGGGTAACTCTTGCTTATCATTTAACAAAACCTAAAAATAATAAATTTTCATAAGAAATGAAATAATATAATGACAGCATAAATAATATTCCTATAATATAATTTATTTTCAAAACTATTTCTGTCTATTTCTTTATGATAAAAATGATTAAGTTTTTTGAATTATCCAAAATTTTAATTTTATGCCAAAAATATTTAGTTAATAACAATATTTCAACTTATTCCCATTAATGTAATTAAGTACAGCCTTAGAATGAAATGAAACTCAGAAGTCAAAATCATTCATAATTCAAATTCAATAACACCAAGAAAAATTCACATGAATTTATTTTATTTTGGCTAAATTTTTGATAACCAAACAATTATCTTAAGTGCTTTTATTATTCAGTATACTATTTCCACAATAGCATTAATTAAATACAAAACAGTAATTTTTAAATTGCAAATCAATTTTAGAAACATTGAAGAAATTAAATTGATTTCTCAAATATCTATTTTATAACAAATTTGTTTAAACATTAATCCAGAGTTTCAAATTTTAACAGGGTTAAAAATAAATAATAAATATTTATTTACAACTGTAAAAAAGTTCAGTGTATGTAGCTGACCTTATTTTATTATATTTTAAAATACCAAAATCACATTAACTGAAAATTTAACTGAATTCACATTATTTAATGACTCCTGCAATTATTGTTATAAGTTCAAAAATAATTTGTAATATTGTCATAATATAATAATTGTATATATAACGTAAAGAAAATAAATTATACAACCTGTTGGTGAATTTCAGAATAGCCATAACCACCAAAATCTACTGCTTCTTTTACTAGTTGTCCAGCTAGCTTATGATGGCCATTTTTCACTGCTTCCGGAATTAATCTTAATACTGTATCTTTCTGAATAAATAAATAGCCATTTAAATAAAATAATATTATGTTAATTACATAAAATAATATATGTTTACTAACTAGAATGCTTTTATTCTTTAATACAAATCTTAGAAATACGCATATTTTTATTCTAATTGATAACTATTTTCAAAAACCAATTACTGTAATACGGAAAGCCAGATATTGACAAAAAATCTAAAGCAATTCAGAAAATAAAATATGTCAAAAAATAATGTTTTTCAAACTTAGGTTCAATCTCAGCTTAAGAATGGAATAATAGAATATTAAAACATGGCATTTAAATTTAAAATACAGTGGTGCCTCGTATAACGTACGCCTCGAATAATGGACACTGCGAACAACAAACTTTCTGTTTGGCCGTTACGTGACTCGAGCAACGGACTTTCTGGCATAATTGGTGACTGCTCCATGGGTGTGTTTTTTAATAGCGGTCGCTCTGCGTCTCCGCTACTACAGGAGTGTGCTGCTGTTTGTAGGCATTTAGGAACGACGGTGAAAGAAAGAAAGATGGCGGCGCCCGCACTATCGATAGTATCGTGATGGAGGAATCTATAATTCTAAAATATGAGCTTTAAAAGGCAAAAGAAGAACCCCAATTGTAAAATTTAACCATAAAATGGATTATTTGTTGAAAGAGCATTCAAAATAGCCTCGAAAAAAAATTCGTAAAGACAGTTACATCACCGCGTGCGCTAACTCGCGCTTTCACAATTTCTAAATTCTCATTCATAAAACCACATAATGGGCCCGGAAACAAAACTATTTGAGCCATGGAGGACACCATGTTGCTTTCCACCGTAAACTACTGCTACAAGTGGCCGTTTTTGCCGTTCGGTGGCGTGCACTCCCACCGGAATTTAGGAACGCGTTCCGCAGGAATTTTTAAACAGATGTCGCTCGCGCAGAGTTACACGGAGGAATAAAAGAACACACCCCATGTTCATTTTTTTATGCTGCGGAACGAATTAGATGTTTTAACATGTATTTCTACGGGAAAACGTGTTTTGTATAACAGACGTTTCACTTAACAGACGTGCACCTGGAACGGATTAAGTACGTTATATGAGGCACCACTGTAGTATATTTTGTATGAAAAATTTATAACAAAATATGTGAATTTAAATTCATATATTCTCTTTGTATTCAAAAGTTTAATAAATCCCAGTAGACTGAAAGTCTTTGTTTTATGTATAACAATTGTTTGTTTTAGTCTTTCAAATTAACATTTGTAATCATCTTTAATAAGAAATTATTATTATATATTTGTCAACATGGACATTAATCATTAACAAGACAA
The DNA here is from genome assembly GCF_030686945.1 of Centruroides vittatus. Taxonomy (NCBI): domain Eukaryota; kingdom Metazoa; phylum Arthropoda; class Arachnida; order Scorpiones; family Buthidae; genus Centruroides; species Centruroides vittatus. Next base: position 313,779 of record NW_027122705.1, read on the forward strand.
TTATACTGGTGTTAAGCATTTACACAAGAATGAGGAAATGTTTTCAGAGAAAACAGACTCTTTATTAAGCTACCTCTACCAGGTAGCTTAATAATGATTAATGTCCATGTTGACAAATATATAATAAATTGAATAAGGATAGTAAGGCAATAATAATTAAGAAATTATTATTATTATTATTATTATTAAAACATAAAAATTTAATAAATCTCCTATAAACAAATAATTACTAAATTTTTGTGACATGATAATTAAAAGTAACCAAACAAAATTATCTTTACAAAACTCAAACTTTGAACAGGAAAAACCAAGTCCAAAACAGAAACACCAAAATCAAAACTTTCATGAAAATTTGATTTAAAAAAAATTAACCATTTCTTTAATACAAATGGAGAAGTCTCTTTCTAGACACAAGTTGACAAGTTAAAAGTTACACTCCTACCTTTTCCTAATTTAATTATAAATCTCATGAAGATCACCACAGGTATTACAACTATTTAAATTGTCAATGAACTTATTGGCACATAGTATGAAATATCAGCACAAAAACTCTATATAAATTTACAAAATTTAAGAAAAATTCTTTAAAATAACAATACATAAAAGTTCTTTTAACTTTGTCCATTTGCACACATGTGGGAAAATTAACAGTTCCATGGCAAAGTCTACCTTTCATTCAATGCTACTTGTGCAGGTATTGATAGTTACTTAACTTTATTTGTACAGTCTGGAAAGTGCTAGGGCTGAAACATATTAAAACTTAAAGCAAATACAGTTACAAAGTTCTACAGCTAACTAGTTAATTTTCTTTGGCTGGATGAATCTTTATGAAATCAAAAATTTGAATTTTTAAAATTTGTGTATGAAATCTAATTAAAGTACATTTGTAATTAAAAAAAACATTCTGCATTTCTTTATAATTTTTTAACATTACAATTTTATTTAAAAAAATAACCATATTTTTAATTGTTTAAAAAAGGACAAAAGTAATCATTCCATAATTTTTGAAATTTTCATGGATAAGTAACTATTTAAACATTTTTTAAGACATGATTTCCATGTATATTGTTGATATAGCTTGTATATCAGTTATTTGTTAGTATTTGAACTACTATTTAATTACTAAAAATGAGAAATGTAATATAACTAGAAACTTTTTTGAACAAATTTCAAATTAAATAAGCTTAAGCATATTAATACATACCATATCTTTTTCGAAAAAGCGAATCGTTTCTATTGAAACACCTCTACGAAGAGCAAGTTTAATTAAAGATTCGTCCAGATACGGGTTCTGAGAATCACACACATAAGTGTCCTAAAAAGACATTAACTTTATTAAATTTCTGATTTAAATAAAAATCAAAACAAAATATGAACCTATTTTAATTTATAAAAGAAATTATAACTCAAATAAATAAATCTTAATTAAAAAAAACTGGTTCAGTATGAGATAAATTTATATATTGATTATTATCTACAGTTAATAATTAGATGAACAAATGTGTGTATAAATGAAAAAATATGTTAATGAGTTGCTGTAACAGTATTTTTGTTAACAATGCAAATAAAATTATCACACTAATATTAGAAGACAATATTTCAAATTGCTTAGTTACATTTTTCCCCATGTATCTGTACATCAATTCTTCTCATTATTAAACAAACAGGATGCTCAAGAATGTGAAAATGTTTGTACAACTCTTCATACAAATATTATATATATCCAAGAATTTGATGTACTACAGATACATGGAAAAATGTAACTAAACAAAATTTGAAATATTGTCTTCTAATATTAGTGTGATAATTTTATATTATTTATTTATTTTATACTAAATAAATCAATAAATATATATATATTTCTTGCTAACATTAACTGTTTACTGTTTTAGCTTTTATTTTTGTATTTCTTTTCTCTAAGATTTATATATTAAATAAAAATAATAAATAGCTAATGTTAAACTGTTAAATTTAATACAATATATAAATATTATAATGAAAAATAACAAAAATTACAAGCATTTTTAAAAAATCAATTTATGAAGTTCTAGTATAAACAGAACAACTTAAAATCATAGTAATAGTTCTAGATATTCTTCTAAAATTGTAATTTGTAAACACTTTTAAACAAATTTTCTGTTCCATTTTCCTGCAGAGAATAGGTCTATCTACTGAAAGTGCCGTAATTTTTGTTGTTTTCCCATTATTATATTTATTCATGAACATTGTTAAATTTAACACACAAAGATAGTTATTACTCATTATTGCATACTGTTTTGTACATTATATATTAGTATACTAATTACTGTATTTTGTAACACAATGAAATTTTTTTAAATGTATAATTTTAAATAAAAATTCTCTTATTATCAATGCAATTATAATCAAATTAATCCACCATAAAATTTTTATTAATGTTGTATTATGTTTTATTTCAGATGATCCTTTATCAGAAAGAATTATTAGTAATTAAATCAAAGTTCATTCTACTAAAAATATAAAATTTGCATTTCAGTTTTAATAATAAGACAGTTTTAAAACTCATTATTTTTAAAAAGTTACACCTTTATTACATCTAATATAGCAATTCCAAATACTAACTTTTAAAAATGCATTGTTCCCTTCTTGTCCTCCACGACTTATGGAAATGGATCTAATCGAAAAACCCAGCATTGCTTGATTATACCTAAAAAATTGTTTAAAATAATCAAATAAAAATTTAAAAGAAATGTAATTTACATAAATCTCATATATATTACTAAGATAATTAGTAAAGTACTCAATAAATATCCAATTAAAAATTATTGAGAACCAATAATCAGTTTTCAATGATATGTAATACATTTGGTCAATTGGACATTTGTAAATGATCAAACATTTGATTTCCATCTCATCAAATAGTCTAATTGATATATAAGCTATAAGCACAGAAGCTACAATACAAAGGTACAACAATAATAATAAAAAAATCCACAAAAATCTTAAAAATAAATGCTCTTTATTACTGTAAAAATCAAAATAATAAAGATAATAAAAATGCTTTTATTTCCAACATTTTTGTGGTATGTTTAATTATTATTATCCATTCATACTGCCAATATTGTGCTAATAGCTTATATATATATCTGATATATATGTTATATATATATCAGTGGATATAACTGGGACTATGAGAAAACAGTTTTGGGATTTTCAAAGTCTGGTTATTTAAACTATAAAATCAATTTCATCTGTTTAAAAAAATGTTATTTATGTAACTTTACCATTTTGAAAAAAATCAATCAAGATAAAACATGGTTACTAACTAAAAGCTTTAAATTTTATTCCCAGTAACCCTATCATCCCAGATAAATCATAATAGTTATTTATGGTCATAATTTAAATACTTACTCTCCAGTATCCATATGTTCAAGTAGATTATCTGGAACTGGGGCATATTTTCTCACTTTTGCATTTAAAAGAGCTTTTATCACCCTGAGATCATCATTAATAATAGCGTACGTCAGAGCAGTATAAGGAACGTCGACACTTCTTGGTACCGAAAGCTAAATAGATTATTTGTATAATATTACATCAGAAAGAAATATAGATTGAATAATTAAATATCTGTTGAAATAAAACATTATTTCTATTTTTATGCATTATATATAAAAAAATCAAGAATAAAATAAAAGATGATGCTTTGATGACAAATTTAAAATCACTCATCTTCAACAATAAAAAAATTAAATTTTTCGTTATTGTTGTTAAAGATTTAAACTTTTCTAATCAGAGGTCAGTTTGTCTATTTATTAAAGCAAATAATTTTAATATTTCAATAGAATAACAATAAAAATCATTTCTACTCATTATATTCACTTCATCACCAACTATAATTAATTTTCAATATAAATAAGAACTTAAATTTAGCTATTTATAACTTCTCTAAATATAGTGGAAATGATACAGCATTTTAATTTGATATAACTGATATAGTTTAAAATACTCTATACTCTTAGTTCCTTTAAACTTTTCCAACTTGAACTTCTCAGCAATTTATTAGTTCAAGTATAAAAATAAATATATAAATATAAACTAACATTTAAAAAAGTAATACAAATACCACTATGTAAAATATAATTTATTAGTTTGAAGCTACAGCCTGCAGATAATCTTTAAAATTTATATAAAACTTTTGGCATTCATCTTCACTACAATAATGATTTAAAAAAAAACAACTTAGTTTTTACTTTTTCTTTAAATTTATATAAATAAAAGAAACACAGTGTTTTTAATGACATTTTAACAGCAGCATATAAAAAAATAATTAATGCTTTAAAACAGAAATAAAAACTTATTAATTTGTAATGGTTTTTACATTAATTTTATATTATAAAATTATTAAAGCATTTTATATTAAACTGTAATAGGTATAATATACTAATAGCATGATAAAATAACATTTTGAAAACTGGCAATTTTTAAATATTAACAAGGAGAAAAAAAAATCATATACTAAAGAAGTAACATAAAATTAATACTCTGAACTAAATCCTGGCCAACTATACAACAACATAATCTGATTAACTAAGGATTTGTAGACAGTAAAATAATGGTGTTGTATGTCTCAACTGTTATTTAAATAAACAAAGTTCTTACAAAACAATTTGATAAGCATTAGAATATAAAAATAAGCCACAAGAAAAACAAAACAAATTCTTTAAAATCATTTGTAGTAAATATTTTTCAAATATTAAATTTGGATATTTAAAAACTTAAGAAATGAATATAGTAAGTGGCAAAGATGCAAACAATATATTCTACCACTATCATTAAAGTTATGAAAGCAGAGTTAAAAATAAGCCAGACAGTAAATTTTTAAGGTTGAGAGAATAACAAAGAATTCTAAAAAAATTTTGTTATAAAAGATAGAGAATTATAATGATCTCATCAGTAGATTACAGAAATAAGATTTATATTAAAAAAAATTGAAATAGTATTTTATTGTTCAGGTTTCATCATTTAAACTGTTTAGGTAAATTATAAAAATGAAGAACACATTTACTTGTTTCAATTACACATTAATTATTTCCATTAAAACCAAGAATATTTTGCATTAATATTTTAGTAAACTTACTGAACACACTTCTTCTGTATTTTCTAACAGTGACTTGAATAAGTTAAAATCTTTCATGATAATGGCTCGTATCAGTAGTTTGCTATGCGCAAGAGTTGATATAAAAGGTATTGGCAAGCTAAAAATATTAAAAATTAATTAACAAATTGCAACATTTCAATATTTTATATTATTTCTAAAGTAGTGTTAATAGTAAAAATGGGCAAATGTCATTTTTCTCAAATTAGAATATTAATCTGATCTTAAATATTTGAATTTCTTGAATATCTGAATACTTAGCAAACTTAATCACCTTATCTCTTTTGTATCTGTATATAAAATATTTAGCTTAAATCGTAACACTTTTTTCAGTCAAAAAAAATAAAAATGATGGCACTGGGAATCAATGAACTGTTTGTTAAATTTTTGAACAAGAGAGGTTGGGCCACTTTCATGGAGGTTTAGCAAATTAAGCAGTGAGTAAGGGTTGAGCAAAAGTAGAGAAGAGAGTAGGAGTTGAGCCACTATCTACAAATTTTTATTATTATTCACAAATCAGCAGCTTTGTGAATAATAACTATAAATTTTTCAACAAATGGGCAAAGCCTCTTGGCAGGCCTATAACCTATTTAAATAATCAACATTATATAAATATATTAATAAAGTAAAACAAAGTAAAAAGAACAATTTACTAAATTCTAAGAAATTTTGGGTTTTACAGTGTCTTCTTTTTTAGGTACTGTTATCTTAACTACAATAAATTTAGGAAAAAAGCTTGTCTTGTTGTCTGGTTGAAATTTATGACAAGAAAAGCTTTTCTTGTCATAAATTCAACCAGAGACATGTGTAGTTTGATAATAAATGTATTTATTCGTAGTATTTAAAATTTATTTTATATCAATATTATATTCAAGATCTCAAATTCTTTCTAGTATTCAAATATTTGCAAATAGTATTTACCCACCTCTATTTAAACAGCAATTAAAACTATTAATACAATCATATTTAAAAAAATTACATACTGGATTCTTTCTATAACATTTTATTCATTAATGTACTTCGCTTAATATGTGTATTCTTGAAGACTGAAATATTTAGTGTTGATCACAATCACTGAATTACTTAAGATACTAACTTGAACATTACAACTTTATTATTGTGAGTATAGTTGTATTTCATTCGATTAAGGTTTGCTTATTTGTGACAAACAAATTCACACATTTTATTTCTTGTAAGTCAAAGATCCTCATTATCAGATACATAACTTGAAGAATTTTGAATCTAATGATGAGATTTAGTCACAAAAAGTTCTAATCCAAATAAACTTCTAGTTCCTTAAGCTCTATCAGTTTTAAAATGTTTTCTAAATACTATATATGTAGTCAACTAATGTAAGGAAAGTGTTTAATAATAAATAATATGTTTCTGAATAATTTCAAATTATATATTTAGCCAAAATTACATACATTAACATATCAATAACAAAGAAATTAAATTTTTACTTGGACTGAAATGTGGGATCCTTCTCAAATATTTTCACTTTAGGATTAGGAGTAAGTTTTTCACTTTTACATATTCTTTTTGACGATTCCATTTGTCTTCCACCTGGTTCTTTCTGTTTTATACCTATAATCAATTATTATAAATAATCATAAATCACATAGCTTTTACAGTAAGTGAAAATTTTTTAATTACTTTCCTATAGATAAAATAATATTTGAAAATACATGAATTTTGGTCATAGACTATGTCTATATACTGATTAAGCCAATTTCTTTAAATTGCTCATAATAAAAATATTCTGACATTTTCAAATCAAAATTAATATTTGACCAATTAATATGATAATTAAATAGTCTTTTAAATGTAGTATATACAGTAAAGCATTGAACAACATACAAAGTTGATAAAGTCAACAATTTCTATTTCTTTAATACACATATAATGGTAAATAAGTTTTTTCATTAGTTAAATCATCATCTTCAGAAGAAAAAAATATTACATTTAAAATAAAAAGATTTCTTTATTTCTCAGAAATTGAAATGGATTAAATAAATATCCTATTTTTTTTTCAAGATCAAAAATACAAGTTTACAACTGGTATCAGACACAATACTTTTATCATATCCCTGTGACATATATAAAAATTTGTGCATTTAAATAGTGTGGACTGTTCAAAAAATAAGTAAATTTTTTTCACAATCTGCATTCAAAAACTCTTAAATTTTAATTCAGTGGTTATTTGAAAAAATGTTAATTAGTCTTATATTAATCAGTAATTTTTTTTTCACAGTTATGTTAATGATAAACTGGTTTGCTTGTTTTTATTCTTATTTCTGTATAATATTTGTTTATTCTAAAGATAAAATTTCTTCTTCAAAAGTGCTCAAGAGAACCAAAAGAATTTAAACCCTCAAAATAAAGCCATTTCTTATCTTTGGGAAGATAAAAATTTGAAAATATAATGCAAACTAAAATTAGTAAAGAACTTTTCTGTAAACAGATTTAAATTAACTTTGACATGTATTATTCAAATTCTGTTGTGTAAAATATAAAGAAGAATGCAGAAAAGAAGTTGTTACTTTATAAACATTAAATTTAAGCTGTGCAATAAAAACAAGCATAGCCAATTATATATTTATTGTATTTATGTTAAAGAAAAACTGATTTTCCAAAATAAAGAAATTAAATATTTATCCAATAACATATAACAAACCATAAACACTCTTCCAACACTGAAAATATCTTTTAATTTTCACAATAGTAAAAGTTTTTAGCCTTCTTTCTGTGTAAATCCAGTGTCAGATTTACACAGAAAAACCGAACACAACTTGAGAAGTCCAAACTTAGAATGTTTTGACATTGTTCTTCTATGACATTTAAAGAAGGCCAAAAACATTTGCTATTGTGAAAATTAAACACTCTTCCAACAAGAAAATGTCTTTTAAGATTTTTTGCATGTTATTAAGATACAGAAGTTCCAGCTTTTAAAATATTTCTTTAATTAAATATTTAATGGCTTAGCATAAGAGTACCATAAATTTGTCTATCAATAAGTTAAATCATTAGCATAAAAAAGGTTTATGATCATAAAATTTTAGCTAATCATCATCAAATATGATTATACTAATTTTAAACTTTTGTATTCACATGAAAAATAAAATGGTATAACAAAAAATTATTATTCGTGTTCATGAAATTTTGCTATTTTCAATTCAGACTTAAAGTCAAAGGAAAATTAATACAATTACTTAAAATGAACTTGTTCAAGATAAATTTTTTTAGACTAAAATTTGTAGATTAAGTAAAATATTAAAAATGAAGAAATATTCATGAAATATTTCCATAAATATTTCACAAATATTTATGTTTATAATAGAAATTAACAAATTTCATTTGAATAACCATTTGGTGTTTGAAGATAATTTAGAAATGTTGCTGAAGATTTCTTAAGTAAGAAGTAAGTATACTACAATAGAGCAATAATCAATCAAAATTTACTTAATTCATTTTAATTTGCATTATAAATGTACTTTTAATAGATACATTTCATATATTAATTTTAACTTAAATAAATCAATTATAAAATAAAAATATTTAATCTTTAAATTATACCTTGCTTTGTCCTTAGTTTCACTTTTGCTAATTCTCTAGATTCTAGCTTCACTTTTGATGCACTTCCTTTTTGTTTTTTTACACCTAATAACAACAGAAGTTTTTATTTAAAAAAACTACATTTTGATAAGTCAATTTCTTAAAATTTTATATTATTGAATTTTAATACTTAAATAAACAAGGTATTTTGAAATTAAAATTGACAATTATTATTGGTGGTTATATATTTTTAAGCAATTAATAATATAAAATCAGTTGTTTGTGCATGTGATTGCTTATAACTTCTGCAGTTTTTGTCCAATCCGGATGAAAATTTGTTTTTGTTGCTATTTTCATTACAACAGCTAATATAAACTACTTAATATGTAGAAATATTAGCAACTCTTCTTGAATTTCTTGAAATCTCTACTCTTCTCAATTCTTCAATCTTTACTTTCTCAAAAAATATTCCATCGTGCTTGATGGGGAAATTTCTAGTTTATAAATATAATTTAAAATTTTATTTATTTGTATTATTATTATGCACCTAATTTCTGTTCTTGTGATGAATGAAATATGATTTTAAGCAAAAAATTTAATAATAAAGAAAAATTTAAAAAATAACATCAAATTCATTGCAAAACTTGGTGTTTCTTCTGTACATCACTTTATTTATGTTAATTACAAAAGGAAATGTCTAAGGATAAAAGATTTTCACAAAAAGAAAAAACAAACATTAAACTACTACATACTATAAAGCATAGTTTCACATAACTTTTTTTATATTTGAAGTAATCATGATAAAGCACTATTATCTATGCAATATAAAAATTATTAGATAATGCTTAAGCAAAGAAAGGAAATGTTAATACATAAAATCTTTCCAGTAATTCTAAGAGAAGCTCTAAGTTGCAACCAATTAGTTAAAACAAGACCATTAATGAAAGAATTAATTTATGCAATTGATGTTCTTACTGCTGGTAATAAGAGAGTTTTTGATATTAAAATTTCAGAAAATAAAATTATGTTATAAATAAAGACATCTTGCCATAATAGCTTTTTGTAACTATCACATTTTCAAGAAAAACAAATTCAAAATTTAATACAGGTGAATTCTCACTTCTATGATTTACTAATAGGTATCACTTTTATATGAATGAAAATATATATGTTGTTCTTATTTTTGATTAAATATTTCTTACTCAATATTTTTTTTTATAAACTCAAGAGAAAATGCTTCAAACAGTTTATTCTCAAAAATAAAAAAAAATCTTTTTGTTTTGTTTTTAAATTAAATTCTAAAAATTAAAATAAATAAATTTAATATGGTCTTAACCTGAAACAGAAGATCTAAGATTGGTTCTTGTACCTAGACCGCCCTTCTTTGGTCTTCCTCGCCCTCTGAGTCGACTGCTTCTACTTCCACTTTCCGATTTTAAATTATTTTGGGGTTGTTGCTGTTGATTTTGTTGATATTGTTGTTGATGCTGTTGTTGCTGTAGCAATGCTTCTTCTTCTTCATTACCCACAATTGAAACATCAACTAAAAAAATGTAATTAAAATTGAAATTAATTGTTAAATATGTGCATTTCTGAAAAAGTTAAGTTAAAGAATTATAACATAATTTTATAATAATATACTTAATTGACATTTCTGAGTTTATAATTTTGGATTTTAATTTTTACGAGGGCTGTTCGAAAAGTTCACAGTATCAAATAGAACAACAAACAAAATAATGTTAAAACTTTTTTATTTTTTAATGTAGTCTCCTTGTTAGCAATGCACTTATTCCAACGATGTTCTAGCTTTTTTATGCCATCACACTAGGTTGATTTGTCAAGGTGTGCAAAATACTCATTCACTTCAGAGATGACTTCATCATTTGAGTGGAATCTCTTTCCAGCCAAGAATTTTTTTAGGTCTGGAAAAAGGTGGAAGTCACTAGGGGACAAATCGGGTTTGTATGGTGGATGTGGAACTAATTGGAAGCAAATTTCATTTATCTTTTGTTCAGTGATTCTGGTGAAATGTGCAGGTGCATTAGCGTGGTGGAACAGAACCTTTTTCTTCTTCAAGTGTGGCTTCTTTTCTTTGATTTCTTTCTTCAGTTTTTCCAAAAGTTCACAGTAATAGACAGCATTGATGGTCTTTCTTCTTTCTAGGTAGTCAATAAAGACGATTCCTTTAGCATCCCAAAAAACCGAGGCTATCACTTTCCCCGCTGATGGAACTGTCTTTGCCTTCTTTGGTGGTGGCGAACTGTAATGTTTTCCATTGTTTCGACTGTTCTTTTGTTTCAGGAGTGTAGTAGTGGATCCACATTTCATTAGTAGTCACAAACCGACACAAGAAATCCTGTGGGTTTTTCTGATAGAAGTCCAAACACTCCTTTGACATTAAAGTGCGAATACGTTTTTGCTTGGCGGTCAGCAGATGCGGACCCACCTTACTGAGACCTTCATCATACCCAAATTTTCGGTTAGGATGTGGTGCAACAGAGTCAACAGAGATGCCTGTTGTCTCAGCTATCTCACACGTTTTCAAACGGCGATCTGCTAACACCAAATCGTGAACTTTGTCAATATTTTCTTCAGTGACAGCAGTTGACGGCCGTCCGCTACGAGAGTCATCTTCCACGCTCTCTCTGCCAGATTTAAAAAGGACTGTCCATTTTTTCACAGTAGTGTACGAAGGAGCAGACTCTCCTAAAACTTATCCATGTCAGCTTTGATTTGAGATGGGGTTAACCTTTTTTTCGTCAGGTATTTTATGACCGCATGAGTCTCTGTCTTCTCCATTTTTGACAAAACATGTGCACACTGACTATCTGCTAAGCTGTTGTGGCAGAACTTTATGACAAATCAAGCAGAAATTGGTACCATATCGTTAGCAAAGATGGCTGAATTATTCCCTCCAAAAATTAAATTGATTACAGCGCCGCATATAGGCAAGGCCACAAACTTTCTGAACAGCCATCGTAATTAAATTTCAAGCATTTTGTTTTTAACATTATTTAAATAAAGTTAATTAGCAATGAAAAGTGGCATAATATACATTTTATTAGAGTTTCATTAGAATGAATAAATAAATACCTATATATATAATATACAGTATTACTAAAAAAATTTAAGAAATTAAGTCATCATCTTTCTGCCATGTCCAAACATCAGAAAACAATAACAATGTTTCTTCACAGAGACAACCTTTTATTGTAGGCTATGCTTCTGCAGAAATATGTAAAACAGTTTAAAATGTTCACCAATAATGAGCCAGTTAAATATGGACAACAGAACTGATAAGCTAAAAATTTCAGTTTTGTCTTCTTTCTGTGTCATGTGTACTACATGTGGAAATTACCATACAACTGAAATCCATGCCATCTGCCAACCATACATATAAATAGCTACTACAGTAGTATAACATAGGCCACATGCCAGTAGTCAAAAATTGCTACTCACCAGGATTACTTTGTTATATCAATTAAATTTTCTAATTTCGTTTATCATCTTATCACAAATAAGTATTAGTACAGTAGAATATCAATTATCCAAAACAATTTGGGACTGGGGTTGTTCGAATAACTGATTTTTCAGATAACTGATCATGTACAAAAAAATATATTAACCTATCCCATGTTGAAATTTTTCTCTGTTGCATGTCGCTTCGCACTGAATTTTCGTCAATGTTAAGCACAACAAAAATTTTTTTCAAATAATAATCATGGCTATTGTATTGTTAAAAATTATTTCTTTATTTTGCACAAACAAAATAAATATATTAAAAAATAAAAAACAAAAAAATTTATATTTTGGAAGTTAATCTAGTATAAAAACATTCTGATCAATGAAATAGGGTACGCTTGTAAAGTTGAATGAGTCAAACGTGAATGATATCATCATTATTCTTATTTCATTAGACTTTTTGACCAATTCACTTATAACTAAATGGCTGTTTCTAAAATTGAAAATATAAATGTTGCTAGTGCAGCCTTATCTGAAATATTTTTCTTAGATTGCTTTGGGTGGACAGCTATTTCTATCATTTCACCTTTTAATTCACAATTTAAACACTTGAGTAGATTTACAAACATCGATATCATCGGGTGCCATTTTCTTAACAAAGTAAACTAACTCTTTCCTTTGTGAACTTTGTTAGAGTTAGGGTTTTGTTTGAAATGTTATCGCCACGGAGCATGCGCACTGAGAGAGACTACTACTTTTTGATTGATTCATTATTAACACGTTTAACTTGTTTGACTTTACAAACGAGTTAAATGCGTTTGACAACAACGAGTTATTTTATCTCAGTATCGCGCCAGTGCTGCCAGCTAAAATATGCACACCAACAAAAATAATATTGGAGTAGTCCAAGACATAGCCAAATATTTCAGTGCCACAGCACCGTTTAAAATTTGAATTTGCTGACTGGAATGCTTTCGGTTGATCAGTTTTCAGATAATTGATGCTCTACTGTAGTAGTACTTCCTCCAATGCTTAGTAGTATACCAGGCAGCAATTATCATCCATCAATTTTGATCCTGGGTGAAGGCATCAGCTTCCTCCTATGTCACATTGAACGTTTTCAAATCAGGTCCACATAAGTACAGTACATCCCATCATGGCTTCTTCAAAGAATAAAAAAAAGGACAGTAAACTTTGAATAAGCACATATGTGCTCCACATTAGCCTGGAATTATCAATTGACCTGATTCACACAGTGCATCTATTCACTTTTCCATTCAAAAGAAACAAATGTGGCTTCATCACTAAAAACAAGATTTTTACAGAACTCATCCAGTTCCATGATATGTTGAAATTGTGTACAAAACTCTATAGTAGTACATACAGTTATCAGGCATCAATGCTTACAACAAATACATGTGGTATGGCTGTTCTTCAATCATTTGTGCAACTCTTTCCAAGTGGTTGATCACAGAATATTAACTTCACTGTGTCGCCCTGTGAGATGACTTTTGTGGACTATGCACGAAACTAACCTATAAGGATTTGACCATTACTCCACACACAAAAGAATAACCTGTTGATTTACCTTCACACAGGCATCCTGTAGATTTAAAATGCCCACACCATCACCAGATGGAATTAGCATGGGGTAGATCTTTTAGAAATTTTGTTCAAAAGTGTTGCTGGACCATGCGACAAATTGACTCAAATGAAACTAAAGAAAATGCCTTCTCACTGTTGTGTTTCTTGCCATCTTACAACTCACCATGCTCTAGCATCTGCAGTTGGAAACATTATGTTGTTGCCATGTAATTTGAACAAAACTTTAAAGAGATATTTGTTTTATATCAAAGATTATCACTACATCTCTAATAATATGTTCACAAAATTGCTATTTTCTTTTATAATCATGCTTTCATATTCCTTATTGCTTGTGGTCTAGTATGTAATGCTTCTAAAGTTTTCTATACAGTAAAACTTGTCTAAACCAAAAATGCACCATACCAAATTTTTTTTGTAGTAGTTTATGTATTTACTTGGTATAGTTTAAATCTGCAGTTGTTAATGTTTTCAAAAATGTTTTATTTCTAGGTTTAATCCAACTTAATTCAAAGTGATCCAAACTAAAAGTGGAAGTATTTGAATGAAAAAATTGAGAACGCTTCAATCTCATTCAATATCTAGTGGAAGGTCTCACTGTTCCAGCAAACTTCTGCTAGATATCTGAATACTTCTTGGATGCAATCCTTACAATGTACATAATATCAGAAATGCTACTCACATTACAGTAATACAAACCAAGTTACCCTGTGATTTGACTTCTTGATGAAGTTTAATACACTAATTAATCATTAACTTCAATATTTAATTACTAGTAATGCTAATCAACTTGTTTTCAAATATTTGGTAGTAGTTAGTTACTATTTCATAAAAGGCAAATTGGCAGCATTGTATAACCTTATTCTCATTGTTTTCAATGAATTACATTTATTTTTTGTTCATGAAAACTCAGTTTTTGGAAACTTGTTAGATTTTTGGAAGTTCTCAGATCTCACTAGTATTCAATTCTACCCCTAGTTAGTTCTAACAAGGATTAATATTAATAGAGTTGTCCTTATGTGTCCTTCATTGCATGACCTGCATTTCTGACAAAGTTTGAAATTTTTCTCAAAATATTAGCTTGCAGAGTTATACACAGTGGTGACTTTACTTATTTGTCCATAAGAAGAACCTGAATTTTCCACTTAATTCACATTAAGTTATATTCTTCATACTAAAAACCTCTTCCATTTCCACCTTTGACAGGTTTCTGGTTTATAATAAAATTTAAAATAGAAAATGGGTGACATTCTCTAAGTTCCAATGTTTTTCCCCCATTTAGGAATATTTTACTATACTATTATATGATAAAATTTGAAGCTTCAAGTTTTAACAATTATACATTGCAAACTTAAATTTTTGATCAATCATCACAAAACATTTTTTTTAATGTAGTCTTTATTCAATTGATTTATTCCTCTAAAACTTATTTTGTCAAACCATAGCAACATAATGAGAGAAATATATTTAATTTTAAGTGTAAGCTATTTTTATAAATCTTATGCAGTAAAAAATGCTTAGGGAACCACCTGCATTCGATGGGCACCTGTCAAAATGGGCAAATATTTCTGGCATGGAAACTAACGAAAACTAAAACTGAAGTGGTGCAGAAATATGACACACTTCTATATTGATAATGTACTGTACATGTAACTGAGGACCGAACAAAGAGAACAAAGTTGAATTAATTAAGTTGCAAAAAAGAAAGCATGCATTATAATTGAGAAAATGTGAATACTGTATTAATCTTTAAAATACTGGTATTAAATCTGTCTTATAAAATCACGACAACTCCTGTTAACTGAGTTATATGATAAGAGTTAAATACAGTACCAATATAGATCTATCATTCAAAAAAATTCACTTATTTTTGCCCACCTCAAGTTTTGCTTAGTAGAAATGGCTAAAAAGTGCACAAAATATGTGTGTAAATACAGTAGAGCATCGATTATCCGACCCCCAATTAACCGACTGCATTCTAGTCGGCAAATTCAAACATTCGCTAGTGATGTGGCGCTACAATATTTGGTTATGTCTTGGCTACTTTAATATTATTTTTGTTAAATTTTTGCATGTTTTAGCTGGCAGCACTGGCTCGACCATGAAAGGGAGGCTAGTATTTAAACCAGGCCTAATACACAATACTAATAATGTATTTTTTCATACCTTTCGGTTATCCGACTTTTCAGTTATCCAACCAACCCCAGTCCCCAATTAATTTGGATAATCGATGCTCTACTGTACAGTATTACAGCACCACCTGTTTTGGATGACCACCTGTCTAAAAGACCACCTTTTGAAAAGAACCATGTGTGGTAGCCATACACAAGTTTTACTGTATCTGACAATATTCTTTCTTACTAAAGGTTTGTCAGTTGTTTTATCTGCTAGACACTTAAACACTAGAGAAGAAACAAAAAATGCTGCGAGATACAAAGTTTTATAAAAAGCAGCTATACTTAATGTTAAATATATTAATCTTCAATCCAGTCCTCTATATTATATAGTCATTAATGAGAATAATTCAAACAATTGAAAATAATCAGATTCACTAAAGGAAGGAAAACTCACTAAGTTTGTTGAAAGTGCTAGCAATATAAAAAACAATTAAAACCATACTCAGTGAGTTTTCCTTCCTTTAATTTAATTCTGTTTTTAATAAGAAGAATTATTTGAAATTTTGCCAACAACCTTCTAGAGCATTCAACATTGTTAAAAATTAAGTATTGTTCATTATTTTTAACATAAAATAAATTTAACGGTTTAACAAATAATTTAAACTAAATTGAAATTAAATACCTCCATCCATAGTGACTTGATGAGGATCTGGTATGTCCATTCCATTTTCAACATTTAATGCCCTTTGTAATATGTTCATTGTGCGCTTCCATTCGTCATTTGGTAAATGATATTTATTTTTGTCGGCTCTTCTCATTCGTAAATTTGTTAACACGCATTCAAAATCTAAATGAATATATAAAAGTTAACAATATTACTATAAAATAATAAAACTCTCATTGTATTCTATTCACTTTGAAGATTTTAGAAGAATAATAGTAAATTTAAAATATTATAAGATATAAATAGCAAAAATCAAGTTTGTAAAGAATAACCATCTATAATACTGTTAAAATTAAGGTTCAAAGAAACAACACCTTTAAAACAGTGAGAGATATTTGGGTCTAAAATTTTTGGTCTAATATTAAAAAAACAAAATTCTTATAAAAGTCTTTTGCTGTCAATTAATGTAAGTTATGATATATTTATGTATTTTTAAAATTATTTTCAGTGAAGTATGATGGATTTTTAACTGTACCACAACTAAATGAAATAAGCAGTACCATCCATTTTCAATCCATCAACATATAAAGTTTATATACTCAACACAATCTTCAGTAAATGCCAGATTATTTCAGGTTATATTTTGGCTAAATATTAATTATCAAAACAAACTAATTTGGTCTAATGGTAGGTGGTAAGGCTATCATCATACACCAATATTAATAATTTCATTAATTTTGTAATTAAATTTAATAACAGAAAATATTCCAAAAAAAAAAGACTGATCCAGAGTAAATCCAAACCTGCAAATTCTGTATATATACCATCACACCTTACAGTTTCACTAAAATAATTTTAAGGAACACTAACATTGCTAGAACTTTAAGGTCTGATAGTATATATTCACCCAGTATAAGTCATTCATTACCTAGAAATTCTGCTTACTAAGCACAAATGCAATACCAGCTATGCTACAGAAACTTCCATCCAATCTTTCCTTGCAGACTAATTAAATCAAGATATATAATCATACAGATTAATTTTAGATATAATTACTTTGTTCAATAATGAATAGTTAGCCAAATATAATCTAAAATAATCTGATATTTAGTAATTTGTTTATGATAATGTTCAGGCTTGGTTGTTTATATAAATTCCAACTTACAGGAAAAACCCACCAACTGATTGAGTTATCACTCAACCTTTTCCATCAGCAAATAAACACTTTAATGCAACCAAGTTAATGTTTTCAGCTGTTATAAACAGCAATACAACTAGTTAAAAAATAGCTGTTTTCTAACCAATTATACTGTTGTATTTGTTTTTAATTTCACCTAAGCTTATGTTCAAGAGTGTTATCTTCTTTTTCATTTGTTTTTAAGAGTATTCCAACTTACTTAAATTTAATAAAACCAAATAAACAATAACAGATTTCACTTGCTTTTTTAATTAATAATAAAGGTATCTTCATACAACATATTTAAATTACACAATTAAACAGTAAAATCTTTCAAAATTTCTTAAATGACTTTTCTTTTTAAATAATAATTTATTATGAAAGTTTTTAGTGGTATTAAAAATAGCATATATAAAAAGAAAATTTTATTAATACTGCTATTTTTCTATAAAGATATAATCTTGAAACAACTCCAGTCAAACTTCAATCAAAATATTGATAGATTATGCAGTTTTTACTTTTTGTTACAACTTTTTCAGATAACTTTTGAATTCTTATAAGAATATGTGACAATAATTTGTCATAACTAATCCTTGCATTTTTATACAATTACACATTATATTAATGTATGTTTTATTGTTTTAACATGGTATGTGTAACAATCAAACACAAATTTAAAAAATAGCATTTCAATATGACATACACATTATCCGTTATGAATAATTTTTCTCCGAATCTTTCTTTTCAGGCAAAGTCTTTCATGAACACATCATAAACACAGTGTGTTCTGAAAATATAGATAATCTATATGTTTTCGGTAATGGTATTCGAATGTCATTAACCTGATGATGGCCCATTGAATGGGTTGAAAACGTTTGTTTTTATGATTAAATTGAACGTTCTCAGAGGTAAGGTGTGTTTCTTTTACAATTTAAAAGAGTCTGAGTGGGAATAGGCGAATACTATATGTTTTCATTTTCTTTTTAATATTAAATATTTCTTAACAATGCAAGTGGTAATTATTGTTTATTTACAGCATGGTACAATGTTATATAATTGTTTTTACAATATTTGACAGTTACGTAAAGTGTTAAACACAAAATACTTATTTTGTGATGTCTTAAAAATATAGATAAGTTTAAACTTTGAGGAATAGTTAATAACATAAATTGATGAAAATTGTTTTTAAATAAATTAGAACTGCCATTATGTTTAATGACTTCAAAAATGCAATTAGACATCAATTTAATTAAATTGTGTAAGATTTCTGGATCCATTTGAAACTAGCACTTGATGATTTCTTGTTTAAGCTCTGAAACCGTTGTAAAATGCCTGTTAGTAGCATAATTTTTTGAGCAAGAATGCCCCACAAGTTCTCAATAAGATTAATGTCTTGGCTTCTTGCTGGCCACTTCATAACTTCAATACTATGTTGAGTCACTTAGTTGTTGAGCACGAACAACAAATACTAAAATTGTTCTGTTTGAAACTCCAATTGGATCCTCGAAGTTCTTCTCCAATTGGTAATAAATTATTTTTTAGGACTTCATTATAACTTTTAGATGTCTGTCCATCAGTTAAAATCACTAAACTTGATAAACCATTAAATCTAAAGCAGCATCACAACATAACAGAACCACCACTCTTTTGCATGCTGGAAAGCTGCACTCTTCCTTCGTAATATCAATCATGCTAATAATTAGGCCATATAAATTCTTTTTATCACTGTAAAGGATTGAGAGCCATTGATCATTCCATAGCATGTGATCTTTAGCCTGCTGCATTCTCACCAATTTGTGTCATTTTGTTAGTGATGATTTTTTCATCGAGGCATCAAATTTTATATGTGCAGCTGCAAAAATTCTTTGTTGAACAGTGCTTTTTGATATTTTTAATCCACTTTCATACAAAATTAGATGAACTGATTTATCTTCTTGTGATGCAAGATGCACAATTCAATTATCATCATTTTGAGATATGATTTTCAGCCTTCCTGATCAATGTTTAGAAGGTATTGGTGATAACTTTTCCAAAATTTTATAAATTTTAGGAGTAGATCTGTTCAATGACTTAGGCAGACTTGCTGAAGAAATACAAGCCACATTCAAAAAAAAATTAATTGCATTATTTAAAAGAGTAGAGTTAAATTTCCATTGGTTAAAAATGTTTCTTTTGTAAAAGCACTTCAATGAATAAAATTTTAGCAGAAATATCTGAACATTTCCTTTCTACCTCAATCAGTGACAAAAATGCCAACCTAAAAAATCCAGCAACAAGTTGTTTATCTTTTCCAGCAACATTTGGTGGCACCATCTGTTATAATATTTTATTAAAAAAGCTTTTTATATTTTTATTATATAATGGAAAACAGCTTAATTTTAAGACTAGAGATGAATTTTATAAAAAATTGTAAATGTCAATAATGAGTAAAATCATAGTTAAGTCTGATCCTGTTGGAGATATACAAGACCCCCTTTATCTCCCCATCCCCTCAATCTTTAATCACCAAAATTTAATAGCATCAATCCCCCTACTACACTCAGATCCCTACAAAATTTCAGAAATTTTCAACCAAAAGCACAGGAGTTATTAAGAATCAAAGAGGGCAAACAAAATTGTACCCCCCACACACACCCAACATCCATACAGAGAGAAACCCCCCTGAATTTTTTTCATTTCTTGATGTTTTAAGGTGTCCAAAATGTAAAACCCTTTGGGGGTCATTTTTTGACTAATCACCATACTTTCCTCTGTTATGTATAATAGCAGAAAAAGTAAAAGAAAGTCATCAGTAGTATCACAGGATTATATGTCATGGTTGGAGAGCAATTCCCCAACCACCCCACTTCCAATATGACATCCTCACTACATGTTTAAAGTATTTGTAAACTATCTTAATTTTATTCTAAAATAAGTTTTAATGTTTTCCAATTATCATTTAAAACAAATTATATTAAGTAATTAAACACATAAATAGAAAAATAGTCCACTTTATTGTAAGGTTCTTAAAATTTTGAACATTTGTTAACAAATTATTTTATGAATAGATTTTTGAAATAAATCTAAACAGATATTTCTCATTCAATAAAATAAAATTTTCACAACTGATGAAATCTGCCGTTTTTTCTGTCATGCATACACTACAAGAGCCTTTTGCTTGGATTTTTCCTGTGTGCCTGATCCTGACATAAGGAGAAAATTTGTCAATTTTAGATGTGAGCAAGGATTTTTTCAACAGCTTTTAGTGCAACCATGCAACTTGGTTCGTGCACTGGAACAATTTTTAGATCCTTAGCCACTTCAAACTGGAAACAGCAACTGACTGCACACTTCACATCACTGATGAGAACATGCTGATTAGTTTGAGAGTTGACATACAAACAGTTCTATGTAAACAAAGTGTTAACTACTGACACATCCTGCTACTGCATTTTACATTAGCTTGTTTATTCAAGAGTATAAAAGATTATTCTGCAGTTTACAGTGCTACGTAAGTCCATAACTAAAGCACAACTTCTATAAAAACTATGGAATATCTGTAGCAGTTGGCATCTTTACAGTCATAATTAGGTGTGGTATGTTATTAGAGTGTTTTATTCTATACCAATAATTTCAAGAATGTTAAACGGGTACTGTATTTATAAAAATGCATTTTAATAATTGTATATTCTATGTTAATTTTATTAAGTAACTTAAAAAAAATTTAGAATTTCAAATAAATGACAGACAGCTCTTGAGATGGATCCAGAAAATGCTGTATTCCAGTTGCACAAAAAATGTTTTCTGTTAGTAATATTTCAAATGACTTGCGTACATAGCAGCCCATTTTTCATATATTCTAAAAGTTGTACAGAAACTAGAAACATTTTGACATAAAGGTAACAAGAATGGCTGGAAGAAGTTTCTGAGGTTGTGAGCAAAATGTAAAAATTTACTGGAGAAGTACAGCTAACTTAAAAACAAAGTTCTTCACAAGAATCTGGGACTTAAAAATGCTTCAAGACATTGGTAAAATTATTTACATCGAATTCATTGGTCACAAAATTGGTCTAAAATCCATGGAAATAGCAGATATGAAGTTCTGCTCTGTGATACATGAAGTTCTTTCTCTGAATTTGCTTTCAGACAGCAGATTTAGTTTTTTCTAACAGAAAATCTGGCAAAGTATTTTGTAGCAAACTATGCCTACAAAACTCTTTACAGAAATGATGTTAATTAATAAATGAAACTTTAATAAAAATATTTTAGTATTTAAACTTTTGTGAAATAGAATGCATTTCAACTGTTAAGACTAAATATTATTTTATTTACTTAACATAAAAACATACATAGTTTGCAGTTTTTACAACATAAAAATCTAAGGGTTAGTCATAGCATTTCTATGCTTCTCAAACAATACTCATTTTTTATTGGTCATGTCAATAACTTTCTTTGGAATGTGTTTATTGATCAGCTATATTTATCTTCCTGAATATTTTATTCTTCTATGATAAACTGTACAGAATAAACTAGTATATTATCAAAATAAACATAACTATCTGTAGTAATGATTAAATGAAAAATAAATTTAATTTGTTTTTCATTTAATGCAACGTGTGAATGTTTGTTAATGTTTGAATTACAAGTAATCAAATTTTCCTAACATCAACTCATTTGAATTATTCTAAATAACAATCAATAATTAACATGATTTCAGCCATTTATAGATCAAATATCGATTTTATTTAATACATAATTTAATAAGTACCGTATTTTACAGACCATAAGACGCACTTTTTTCTTTGAAAAATTGCCTCCAAAATTCAGAGGCGTCTTATAGACAATTTAAAAAAAAATTGCTTAAAAATTAAGGTGCGTCTTATAGTCTGTAAAATATGGTAATCATTTCTTAATATTTTATTCAAGAAAAAAAGAATTCTGTAGATATAAAATTAAATATACCTGTATAATCATAAAAGTCAGGAGTGTAGATGTCTGTATCATCATTATTTAGCCATTGTATTTTAAATCTTCTGCTGCTCTTATAAACATTTTGAGCTGTACGGCAGACAAAGAAGGTTCCTGCAAAGAATAAACAAATGGTTAATAATACACAGCCAGACGTTTAATTAGTGATACCGAATCTATTTTATTTTTCACTATTAAATTTAATAAACTTATCTCCAAATAAGTTATCATACAAAGGGGGAAAAAAATGGATTAAAAAATAAATTTTTTACCAATTATAATTAATGAAAACTACCAAATTACTAGACAGCACAAAAATAATTTTAATTAGAACTTTAGCTCATTACCTTCGTTAATAATTGAAAGATACAGAAGGGAGCATCACCATCTTTTAGTATTTAACAATTTACTAATTTTTAATATTTAACAATTAATATCCAGAAAATGAATATCTCAGAAGCTTTACCTAATTGCTGTTTGTCGTATTTCATTTAATTCTTATTTTAAACACTTTGAAACAGAGCTTGTAAATACTAATTTCAATTTTCCACTTTTACTGTTGCTGAGAATGTTCCATTTTCAATAACAATAAAAAGCAGAAAATGGAAGTTTCTTCCTACATTGAGATTTTTCCTTACATAGCATGTTATTGTTGACTTATCCAGAAAAAGCTTTTTCTTATTATTGAAAAGGAATATTCTACACTAAACAATAACAGTTCTGACTACAAACATTTACTGAAAGAAACCTTTCTTTTATATTTTTTGTATTAATTTACAGAATGCTTTCATCCAGAGGTGCAGAGTATGTCCAATCATACAAAACAGGTTTGAGGAAATTAAAGCAGTTTGGAGAAATCTGTAGTGTAAAAAATATTACACCAACAATCACAAAAAAATGTAGCAGCATATCAGCTATGCCTACAGACATTAATTGCAGAAATTAGCCAAAACGTAAGAATCTTGTATTTTAGAAGTGAAATTGAAATACCATTTAATTTTTTCTAATCAGTTCAGTCACTTATTACATTGCTTCCTACTTACACTGTTACCTACTTCCAATAAGGATGAGTCAGTTCTAGTTACCAAACCAGAATTTTGATTTTTACAAAAAACTAAAACCAATTAAAAAGAAAATCAAATTGGAAATATCTATGTGATTAATATTTGTACATAATATTCTACTGGAATAAAGGAAAGGTTAACAACAACAAATGTTTTCAAACAGCTTGACTGCCCTGCTTCAGGTCAGTTACAAATGTGTTCCATGTAGAATGCTTATTCTATAGCATTCTACATTTGAATTCAATTCAAAATTTAAACTATTTTGATTTTATGAACTTTAAACTTTACCACTGATATATTTTACACAATTTTATATTAACAACCCATTATTCAATTGAGTTATTATAATAATTTTTTCCCCCAGATTATCATAAAAAGCACACGATAACAAATCTGCATCCTGTATATTAATGCATTCCTTCTACAAGGCTGTTTTAAATATCTCTGACATCACTAAAAATTTTGTTACTTCTCTATTAAAACATTTTTTAATTAATGCTGCTTGCTCCAGTTTAGCTTCAATTTCTGGTTCTGAAGTGTATATGAATAGCATTGTTATTTGTTTCTCTTTCTCAATATCATATTTGTGTTATTTAATCCTGTCATTAGGAGCCACAAACAGATGTCTCAATGGCAAGATTAAAGAACAAAAATATGATATTGAGAGAGAGAAATTAAGAGAAAGATACTGAGGATTAAAGTTTATAAAATCAAAATAGTTTAAATTTTGAATTGAATTCAAATGTAGAATGCTACAGAATAAGCATTCTACATGAAACACATTTGTAACTGACCTGAAGCAAGCTGTTTGAAAACATTTGTTGTTAATGTTTTACTGGAATAAAGAAAAGTTTTACCTATGTGATTAAACCAAAACAAAGCTTTAAAAAGAACTGAAAGAGAAAATCTTGTTTTTCAAATTCTTTTCAATACTATTTAAGGAAAAAAATTCCATATTGACTCAAATTAAAACAAAAATATTCACTCATTTCTCAGCACTGGAAGTTTGCAAAATAATAAATTGTGTTTAAAAGCTTTTTCTGAATTGTCTGAAACAGTTCAAAAAATGATAAGATGATTTCTATTTAACACTTTTTCCATTTATTTTTATATTTTTTTTTTTGGAGATTTAAAATTAAAAATTAATAACATCAAAATATATTTTAAAACATCTTAAAATATAGTCACATCTCAAAAAAATTCTTTAAAACATTTTTATTCTCATTTTTTAAAAACTGATAAAGGCTAAATTCCCAAGAGAAAATGCTCTTTTATCTTTTTATGATAATTTATAGTTATTCTTTAGTAAATATTGTCTTGATTAAAACTGTAATTATTTAGTATATTTTACATAAAAAGCATGAAAAATCACTAGCAATATCCTATACATAGTTCAGAGGTGAGTGTGTTTTCATAAAAGCATATATTTATTTAACAAAGTTATATATTCTTTTGTATCACTGCATATGATCCTCAAATCATCCTAGACTAATATATTATTCAAGGTCAATGCTACTTAAAATGCCACTAGTTCATATATCATCAAGAACAGATTATCTACTTCAATTGTACTTAAATATATTTTTGCAGACCTGCATTAATAATAAATTTCTAGCTTCACAAATAATCATGACTTCATCTGTTTATATCAGAATTATTTTATTTTAAAACATTAGAATTAAACATTAAATTATGTCCAGAGTTTAAATTTTGTATTTCTTTTTTTTTCTGTTGATAATTGCAATGTTCCATTTTAATTAGACCTGCTTACACTAGACTTAAATATCTCTTAAAAAATCAAATTCTGATCTGCATTAATTTCAAATTCATTATATCTAAAAAGAAGAGATGTCTGAACCTTTTCAATCATCACATTACTCCATAATTTGTACCAAACATCAGATCAATCAATATACAGTAATATTTCAGTTTTCGTCAATTTTTTTCCCCGCAAAAAATTTGTCTTAGTTTTCGTCAATTGCCTCAGATTTTGTCAGTGTGCCCAAGTGATATCGCTGCTAATTTTGCAAAAACAAAGGGCCATCCGTGCGTTTTCTGGCTCAGTGTGATGTTATTTCTCATTGCATGAGCATTACCCCACGACAGCCCACCATTGGCCAAAGTTTCCATTCCCTGAACACTGAGTTCAGTCATGGGTTCGCACTTCGCCAGGACAGGCTGGCCACATGGAGTTTTCCGAGTTTTCTCCATATCCATAATGCCTGAATAGGACCAGTTACCCTTAAACAGATCTCCCGGAAGGCATTATTTCTCGTGATACGACCATCATAAACGCATACAACTACTATTACATAACAATTATGTCACACTTTACCACGGGGCAATATAGGCTAAAAGCTCATGTCTAATTAGCTTCTACAAGACAAGACATTACCCTGCGCGTCTAGCCAAACAATTCCATCACTTTCCTTTAGATTAGTCTTTTAAATTTATTTCTTATCGTATTTAACACCATATTAATTCTCTATAAAATGTGTTTTTGGTATGTATTTTGGAGTGTCTAGAACAAATTAATTAGATTTACACTGATTCATATGAAAGTAACTGCCTCAGTTTTTGTTGGTTTTGGATTTCACCGATTGTTTTCAGACAGATTATTGATGAAAACCAAGGTATCACTACTACATATAGTTTATGATATAAAAATTATTTGTAATAGCATGATGTATATTTTTTCATATTTTAATGATTTATTTTGCTTTTATTATGAAGTGTGGACAATCATCTGGTATAAATAGATATGTGACACATCTGGCACCAAGAGTTGTAAATGACACAATGTCAAAGACAATGGTGTGGTGATGGAGCAGCCATGACAGAACTGCCTGCTCAGATATCAGCATCCACTGAAACAGATAACATCACAAGATGAAGACCATAATTTGTGCCAACAGATGTATTCCAAGACATCAACACAAAATTGAATGTTGGCCATACCTGAGTACACTACAACCTGCAACATGTTATATTATTCAAGGTGTGGAATGGGAGTGCTAGCACTGATACAGCATGGATGTATTCTTCTCACTTGGAAATTTTTCACAAGTTTAATTCTAATTTATAAAGTATCCCGAGTCAAACAAATTATATTATTACAAGTAATCCAAGAACCACAAATTCCTACAATGGCAGCCTACAGAAAATCCTAATAATAAGAGCTGGAATTGAACCTGACCCTGGACCCAGCTTAAATAAAGGGAGACCATGTGGCAGACACAAATAAATTATATAAGAGTCAGGTAAGTCAAACTGAATCATTTAATATGTTAAAGAGATATCAAACCTTCAACCTCTAACAGAAAACAGAACAACAACAAATAGATCTATACCATTACATAATCCAAAATCTAACAAGCAAGCTGAAAATAAGCGTGGAAATCTAAATTCAGATGAGCTAACCTTAACATTGTTAACTTAACTGAACTGTTATGAAACACATGATAAACATATGGAAAAAATTGGGACAGAACTATCCAGAATTAATAATATATCAGTCCTGTCTAAACATATAGCAAAGGCAGAGAAAAATGTTAATGAAAGTTAAATCTAAATTCCAAGAAGTAAATTAAAAATTAACATCTCAAATACGTGTATATGCTCAATGACCAAATAAACAAGAATAATCAAAACATTATTATATTTAAACATTCCCATAACCTATAAGAAGAGTTTAAAATAGGACAACACTACATTCATTACAACAAATCTCCAGCAAAGTATCTGAGATAGTGAAAAGTCTTTTAAAACATGTATTTAAAAATTGCATACGAAAATCAAAAGTTTGAGCTGCTCTAGTTACTGTAAAAAACTCAATCAACATCACTGAATAAAACTAGTATAACACCTGATCTAACAATCTTATCTTGCAGAAGAAAAAAACCTCCTGGAAACTTTCTTAGAAATGATGAAAAGAAAGGCTATAAAATACTGCATAGAAACAATTAAAAACTATATAATAATTTACTGCCTGTCCCTTCTTTTTAGTCTTAAGAATGTACATTTCAGCAGCCTGGAAAGTATTGCTTGATAAAAGTATCAGGGCAAGCTAATTAAGAAAATACTGCAGAATGGATAATGTTTAGATTACATGGTAGTAATTAATTTGTTAGTATGGAGATTGTAGGCACTGGAGTAAAGTTTATATAATAATACATAATACAGTATAGTATATAATAATACAGTAGAGCATCGATTATCCGACTCAATTGGGAACTGGGGTTGGTTGGATAACTGAAAAGTATGAAAAAATACATTATTAGTATAGTATATTAGTATATCACTATTAACCTACTTCGCGTTGAATTTTCATCGATGTTAAGCCTAACAAAATTTTTTTAAAATAATAATCGTCGCTATTGTATCGTTAAAAATTATTTCTTTATTTTGCAAAAATAAATACAAAAATAAAGAAAAAAATAGAAAATTAAGCCTGGTTTATATACTGGCCCTCCTTTCATGATCGTGCCAGCTAAAACGCAAAAATTTAACAAAAATAATATTAAAGTAGCCAAGACATAGCTAAATATTCAACTAGTGATGTGCACCACATCACTAGCCGACATTTGAATTTGCTGACTAGAACACGGTCGGTTAACTGATGTGACGGTTGATCAGGGGTCGGATAATCGATGCTCTACTGTAATATGAAATTGACCTAGAGATTTACAAAGGATTTTTTTAGAGAAAACTCTAGGCTTTTCATCACATTTAACCAATCAAATTGTCAACATGCGATCTCTCAATGTCGTTAGCTCAAACATACAAGGGCATAATAAGGTAGCTAATTTATCATCTTTAACAGTTTTCAATTGGAACTGTCACTGTCAAAAGGGCAAAGTATCAATATTGCAAGTACTATTGCGTTCTGCTATGTGAAAATTTTATTCAAAATATTTATGCAAATAAAAAAAATCAATCTTCATAACTCCAGCAATGTATTTTTTTTATTTGTATGACATTTTTTCCAGTGCATTACACATCTTTGTACTAAAATATTTAACTTTCTGAACACATGGAAGCATTTAACATCATACATGTTAATTTTTGGAAATTTTAGCTCTCGATTAGCTCAAAAGAATGATAGTTGGTATTATGGTCTAAATTAGTTACTACTATCAATATGTAACCAATTCAAACACTGTTATTCTCTAGGAATTATCACATCCACAGATACCAAAAATACTAGCCTATCAACAACTTTATTTTACTCAGATGCATTTCAGAAATTACAATATTTCCAATCTCAGTGGCACAAACAGTTTTTGATTGAAAAAATGTTTGTGCTTTGTTTGTCTTGTTTGAAAGAAAGCCCACTGAGAAATGAAATATTGTAATTTTTGAAATGCATCTGGGTAAAATGAAATTGTTGATAGGCTAATATTTTTGGAATCTGTGGATGTGATAATTCCTAGCAAATAATGATGTTTAAACCAGATACATATTGATATTTGAAAGACGGAATAAAAGCAGAAAGTTAAATTAGTTATTCCTAAACCATTGTTATTCTAAAGATATAAATTGTAACAAATTAGGTGTTAATTTAATTAACAAGTACAGGTACTCCTCACTTTACGACCGAGTTCCATTCCGATGACTACGTCGTTAAGCGAGGAGCTTGCACCGGGAATATAGGATCGTTGTAAAATTATACAAATTATGCAACAAACTTCAAATTTATTCATAAAAAGACTATTATAGTACGCTATTTGCTTATTATAGTACATGCAAGCCTATTATAGTAAGCTTAGTGTACATGTCACTATTCGCCACTGATCGACACTCAAACTGAGAAAGGGGATTCCCCGAATTGCAGGTCGAAACTTGATTGGTCGTAAGTGCGAGTGGTCATTAAGCAGATCGGTCGTAAAGTGAGAAGTACCTGTACAAGATTTCCAGCTTTTTGTATTAAATGGATATATACTGTTCAATCCAATCACTCTGCCAAGTAAACTTGTATTACCAGCAATGGCAAATCATTATTGATCTAATTATCTGTTCCGAATTTTTATTCAATTTATGTTCTGATTTTTTACATGATTTATATTGATGTGGCTGATCACATTTTAACTGTTTGTAAATTTTTAATCAAACAAACAACTGTATAATATTAATACACAATCTTTTCAATATGTTAAATATAATTATAAAAATCCTAAAAGGAAATTTCAAATAAAACTAAAATGTAACCAGATATTATAGTGACCATGAGAAAACGGGGTTTATGATTGATTAAAACAGTTTACATGTGAATACATAATTGTTAAATATCACAAAGAACACAATATACAATATTTTTAAACAACCGTAGTTTCACTTAGCCTATTATAGAATTAAACAAAAGAAAATGATTAGCCTAGCTCAATTCCGGAAGATTACCATTGAAGAAAATCTTCAAGTTTACAAAGATGATATAAGAAATTATCATAGCATGTTAAAGAGAAGAAAAGATGCTATTTTAAAAGGCACAAGTTAAAACTAGTTATGAAAAGAAATGGTAATGTTTTCTGGTCCACTATTTAGCAATTTCATAAAGGTCAAAAACTGATAAATCATTAATAAATTTTGCAACTTGGTATTTGTTTTTTACTCACTTTATTGATATTACCTATACAGTTACTCCTTTAGAAAGTGCCCATGTTGCTAACATTTATTTGGACCCAGATTTAACATTAGATGAATTAAATTCCTCCATTTGAAAAAAGCATTCAAACAAATCAAGCATTCTGGTTAATTTTTAAAATTGCTTTTGAATTCAGATAAAAATTTTAAGTAATTTTGGTCTAACTCTATGTATAATTCCATGAATTTTCCATCCTGGTATCCAGTAAAGTGGTGCATGATATTCAAAACAGGAGACATTAAACTCCCAAAAAAATTATTGACTGATTGCACTTCTTTCCATAATGAGAACTGTTTTGTTTCAATGCTTGCTGACAAGTTTGAAAATTGGTATCTGCATTCTAATTTGCTTCTTCCAAAACTCACTGAATTTACTATATTTTTATTACTATCTCTGATTCAACTCTCTTGCTTAAAAAGCACAGGAAGATGTTTGTCTTCAATTCTGTACATGTGCAACCTTGGTAGATTGGATATGTTAATGAAAAAAGATAGTGGATAATAAATTTTCAAATTCAGTTATGAAACTATTTTCTGAATATAAAGTTATACCATATCCCAAGAAAATGCCAATTTTTCTGAATTTAATCTATCACGTGTATCCCTTCAGGGTGATTCTCTTTTTCCATATCTGTTTAATTTCTACCTTCTTGGCACTGACTATCTCTTTAATAATCATCTCAATGAAATTGAAATTTTAAACATGTAAATTATTTATTGTGACATCGTCACATTGCAGATACAAATTTTAATAATATTTTAATTTAAAAAGTAAATTTGGGCCTCTGACCCCTAAGCTATCTATATCTGGTCTCTATTTTCATCTATCTAACTCTATATTTCTTTTAATGTGGTCTTAAATATTTCTAATGTTACATTAGAAATATTACTAATTCTTTTACTAAAGATTAGTAAAAGATTTCATCACAAGACAGGCAAATCAACCACAACTCAAAAAAATATACAGTCAAACCTGTTTTTATGCGGGGGATAGAGACCGCATTAAAAAAGACGCATTAAAAAAAATCGCACGAAACTTCACGAATGGCTGTAAAAAAATAGTTTTCGCAACACAATTAAAAAATATTTTTTTATGCGATCAACAGGGACCGCATAAAAAAAGTCTCACATAGAAAATAACTCAAAACCATACGAAATAGAATTTATTGACAACAGATGTCAGCACTTGACTGCATCGTCTGGTCTATCGTCTGTTTTACATATTTTTGTCCAGGTGGTGTTTTGTTGACTTAAAAAGTAAATTATTTCATTTTTCGCATATTCATGCAATAATATTACTATAATAAGTGCATTTATGCTATAATAAGTTTATTTAGCTATAATAAGTCAACGTGAGACATGACGAATCGCACGAAACTAGTCGCCAACTATACCGCACAAATAAAAAAATCGCACAAAAAAATCGCATAAATTAAAAATTCGCATTAAAAAAATCACACAAATAAAAATCGCACATAAAAAGAGCACATAAAAACAGGTTTGACTGTATATTGTTATTTGTCTTAGAATTATATACAGGTATACCTCGACTTACGTCCCTCTCGAGTTACGTCGTTCCCAATTTTACATCGTTTGTCAAAAAAGTATATGGAAAAATAAAAATCAAGTTTAAGTCAGTTTATTCGACTTTAAATCTGTCCGCCATAAACATTGAAGTCGTAATATCACTAGAAAAGCGTTGAAAGCACATAAAATCATATTAAAATATGTACATTTACAGTAAATGTTAATACAATCATCATAAATCCTAAGGAACGAACCATGAAAACATCTGTGTTTCTGTGTTGTCGTCTTATTTAGCGATCTTTAAGTGCTCATTATTGGCGTTTAGTTATGACGTAAGTCGTAGTTTCGACTTACGTCGTAACTACACGAGTAAATTCGACTTACGTCATTTTTCGACTTACGTTGCCTCTCCTGGAACCAATTACCGACGTAAGTCGAGGTATACCTGTACTGCAATAGTTTATTATAATTATATAGGATACTACATTTTTTAAATTATGTTTTTAATTACAAATGCACAAAAAATATAGGACATTCTATATCTTAAAAATTAAATAATGTCACTTACTGAGTAGCATTACAATTTGGAAGGTTATCAAATTGAAGCCAAAGTGTGAAATGTGATGCAGGCTTACGAAATATGCCAAAAATATTTGTGTTATTGGCTGTACTATAGATTACCACCTATGGAATTTTGGGACTTTGAGTATATATTTGAACTCAGGAGACCGAGATGAGTTCAACGATACCCTACTTTTGGACCGGAGACCAAAAATAAGAAAGTTACAATATTTACTATTTCTTGCTTTTTACAGTGCATTCCACGCCATTTCAGACTTTTCTGCCGCCTAGCAGTGACAGTCATCTCCCGGAGGCATAGGTTAGGTTTGTTGGACAAGCCATGATAGTGGCACATAGTAACTCGCTAACTAGCTGACTGCGAGCGATAGCGAGCGTGTCAGCGACTGAGAATGTCGGCAGCTGTAGGCCCCAAGGTCGAGGAGCACGAGGGTGTGCAAAAAGGATTTAACTCCAACTGCAGATGATCAGTGTGCTCGTGGATCAACATCTGCCTCTGTTGAAGGTATATATGGCTGACTTGCCAGACTGCCTGTTAAACACGCGATAGGCTTAGCAGAGAGAGCGATGCAACTCCCAATCACCAGAAAAAAGTATGATAACTTTCTTATTTTTGGTCTCCAGTCCAAAAGTATGGTATCATTGAACTCTTCTTGGTCCCCTCAGTTCAGAAATATACTCAAAGTCTCGAAATTCCATAGGTGGTAATCTATAGTATCCCAATGTTATTAATAAATGTATTGCTGGAAGTACAAGAATGGTGCTGAGAGTTAAAGTTATGCATATGAATCTATGGAAGAACATGATAAAGCTACTTTTTCCTAGAATGATTACTAGTAAACCAACACTTAACAACAACAATGAATCTATAAAGAAAACTTTGATAAAATTATGTGTCATGAGATGTTAATAAAAGTATGAAGAGTGCCTTGGAAACTGAATATTGATCACAAGACTGCCAGAATGAGATTCAGCCTGCAACATCTCTTGCACAATGAACAGAAGGAAAATAGTTTATCTTCTGAACTGCTATGGAGATGCAAGTTGGGTTTATTATTTTCTCCAAAAATTAAAATTTATCACCATAGAATAGAAGCACTTAGATTCCCTGGCCAAAAAGAAGTTTAAGGTGACTCAAATCAGCAAGCAAGATTCTTCTCACTGTGTTTTGGAATGTCAAAGAGGTGCTGTTGCTGGAAAACAGAAATGTGAATGCCAACATGTGACACAATGACAAGACTGAAAGAGCCATTCAACAAAGAGGCCAGGCCTTCTCTGTTCAGGCATCATCCTCCTTAATGACAATGCAAGACTCCACATGGTAGCAGTAACAGTATCCCCAAGTCAACAAATTTAGTTCAAATATTTATATATTCAATAAAACTACTAAATAAATTTTATTCTTTTTTTTTTAATTCAATTCAATTCATCTTTATTTGTAATAGGCCTTGGCCTGTTACAAGGGGAGTTATGATCAACATTCATTAAATAAACAGTTATATAGTTACAAATTTTTTAACAAAATTATACAAGTTATAAATAGATTTTAACTTAGCCACATGAAAAAACATATACATTTCTTTTTCCGAGGAGCACTCATTTAAAATATTTAAATCGAAACTTTGTCTTAGGACTATTGCTTTTTCGCATCCACAGACCAGATGAAATTTAGTGAAGTTTTCTAAACACCTCGGACATTCAATTTTAGAATAGATATAAATCTTGTTTTCAATCGTTATTACATCATTATTAAGGCGAAGCTGGACGAAGAACCTCTTAACACCAAAGGGGAGATTAAGCAACATGTAATTATTAATATTAGGGTAGTCCAGTATTATATTATATGAATTCGGCATCTTTCGTGTCCGGATATCCTCCACATCAAGTATCAATGAATTCTCCATTACATTTCTAGTAAGCTGTTTACATAAATCTTCACTAATCTCCAGAAGGTGTATAAACGGGCCCATCGAAAATCCAAAATTATTAATTACTCTAGTCAGGTGACTTACCCAGTTCTTTCTCGATTCTGTTCGTAATGATTTCCTATATAATTGGTTCAAAAGACTAAACAACAGCTGCCCACTGTCTCTCACCTTCATTAAAATTTTTACACATCTCTTAACCAACATTGACGTCATTCTGACTCTATTCAACTCTAATCTTAGTATACTTCCAGGGATTTTATAGTCCAGTAAAAACACTCTCCGTATGAACTTATTTTGAATCGCCTCTAACTTCTGATATTTTGGCAAACACCAAATTGGGGCTGCATAGCTTGTTGCATTTACAATTATTGAATTAAACAATTTAAATTGCGTTTGGGTGTTTTTTAATTTAATTTTTGAAAATAACATTCCTATACTTCCTATTAACTTATTTCCCTTGACCAGTGACATCTTGACTTGTTTTTCAAAGGACAACATAGGGGTTAAGATTACCCCTAAAAACTTCTTGGTCCCCTCATTTCATTGACTATTTTTAATTCCTCTTTATTAATATAAAATGACATGTTCTTCTTTGAAATCTTAGCACTATTTCTAAACACCATGATAGCTGATTTCTTCGGATTAATATTCAATTTTAATTTATTAAAATATAACATTGTTTGCTGAATTTTCCTCCGTAGAGCAGCAGCAGTGGGGGCGATTATCACAATATCATCTGCATAGACAATGGAGTGAACTATATTTTCTTCAATCAAGAATCCATCCTCTTCCCTTTCAAAACTGTTATTTAAATCAAAAGTATAAAAATTAAAGAGGTGGGGGGACCATGGGTCACCCTGTAACAGCCCACAATCTATCCTAAACGGCACCCACTGCATGTCATCTTATCTAATAGTCGCTTCATAGCTTCCAAATAACAATCCTATCATTTCTACCATTAAAGTCTCCGCTTGATAGTATCGCATTTTATTTTGAAGGTTTTTAATATTTACTGCATCATATGCCTTCTCTATATCTAGGAATAAGGCGAAAACTTTCTGTCTCTTCTTATACAGCTGAATTTGTACAATGGCCATTAACACAAATAGAGCTAACTGAGTCCCACCTTTTTTGACAAAGGCAAACTGCGTGGGATTCCTAAGATTTTCTCTATCAATCCATGCAATAAACCTGGAAAGCAGCACTGATGTAAACAGCTTACGAAACGTCGGTAATAATGCAATGGGACGGTAATTGCCAGGTATTAACCTTTCCCCTTTCTTGTATAACATGAAGAATATTACTTTGTTCCAGTCAACTGGAACTACTACTCTTGAATAAAAGCCATTATATTGTCTTGCAAGATAACTAAGTATAGATACTGGTAAACTTTTTATTAATTTATTAGGAATAGTATCTATACCTGGTGCTGATTTCACTTTAAGTTTCACAACGCAACTTTGTAATTCCTGGACACTAAACACTTCTTCACTAGTTTTTACCTCAGTATAAGATTCTTCCACATAAACTTGATCCATTTTATTACGATAATCGGCTGAGAACCCTTCAAAATACTGTAGCCAACTAGTGTACGGTACACAACTTGGCTCTCGTAAATAACCAATGGGTCGACGAAAATCATTTATGATATCCCAGAATACTTTCGAGTCCTTAGCTTCTATCAGCCTATCGTTAAGTTCGGATAAATATCTTTTCTTTTTTGCCTTCACAAAATTCCTGTACCATCTTTTGTTCTGTACATATTTCTTCCAGGCTGCTTCTTGATTTGTTTTCCTAAACTGAGCTAAACTCTTTTGCTTCCTTATCTTGTAGTAGTAACATCTATTGTCATACCAAATCTGTTTAAATCTCCGTGGTTCACATCCCTGCCTATACTTTACACGACACGCATCTATTATCGCAATTAGATTCTCATAATTATCAATTGGTCTGTGGAGTGATTCTTGGACTAATATCTCCTCAAACTTTTTTGGCAAATCTTGTGACAATTTCTGTTTATCAAACCTTCTACTTCCCAACGATCCCGCCTCTTTATGTTTCTGTAGTTTGTTCTGGCAGAACTCCACTCTTGGACAACAACAACTGTACTGGAAAATGATCTGAGTGATCAAGGTCAAGAATCGACAACTTTATACACTTACTAAGCAACTCCTCTGAACAAATGATATAATCTATGACTGACTTGCCAGTGTGACTTATAAAC
The DNA here is from genome assembly GCF_030686945.1 of Centruroides vittatus. NCBI lineage: Eukaryota > Metazoa > Arthropoda > Arachnida > Scorpiones > Buthidae > Centruroides > Centruroides vittatus. Next base: position 350,398 of record NW_027122705.1, read on the forward strand.
GTATATTCCGCTGGAATATCTCCGGTAAATCTCCCATTTAGCATAAAAAAATTATTTTCACGTGTAAAATTTAACAGTACTTCTCCATTATTGTTCAACACACTATCCTTCGATATCCTCGCATTATCAATTCTCAAACTTTTTCCTTTATATATCGTATCCAGTTTGTCGCCTATACATCCATTGAAATCTCCACCTAACACCCAAAGGTCGGAATATATTAACCATTGGTTGATTTTTTCTTGTATCTCTTCAATATGCCCTAGAGCAGCTGACGATGGGGATATATATACTAAAACGATTCCCAATCTCGCTTCTCTCCACAACAATTGTAGCCTCTGGTTTAATTCCACCAAGGCGAATATAAAACTGGAAGTAATATGTGTTTGCACTAGTTGACCAAACGATTTCTTTATTAATAGTAACAAACCCCCAGCTGGTCGACCAAATTTTTGTGGCTTTTGAGCATTACTATGTAGAATCCAAAACTTATCTTCTAGGGGTCTCTTCCCTATCTTATTTATATCTGGTATCCAAGTCTCTGTGAATCCCATTACTTCATGCGATTGTAAAAACTGCTTAACAGGGTCTTTATAGATTTTTTTAAAATAGACCTTGGATATTCCAAAAGCTTATGCTAATTTTATTTAGGATAGCCTGAATATTCTCCTCAACTTGGTCTAGAGGTAACAAGTTTAATGAACTCTCCTGGTGGCGATTACGATTTTCCTTAATATTAGTCTGTTTTTTAACATCAAATTCCAACCTCTCCTGCTCACGCCTCTCTCTATCAACAGTCTGGCGACTCATAAAAAATATTTAATCTGTATTACTTCTTCCAAATTTAAATCATACGTAAAGATATTACCATCTTTTATGAAGTAATCGTCTCTAACCTTTATTTTATGTCACATAAAAAGACATAAAATAAAAAAATAAAAAATAAATAAATTTTATTCAATATACAAAGAAAAGGAAGTTTAGAGAAAAGGGGAGATTATTTCAACAGCCTTTACAGTCTGGACCTTACACTAGGAGGACAGCATTTCATCAGCAGGGGGGAAAAGTTGTTTGAAACTTCAACCATACGCAGGGCATAGCGGTTTTTAACCAAGTGAAGCAATATGACAAATGCATCAATATGAGTGAAGACTATCCAAAGAAAATGAGAATGCCTATTCCTATCCATAATTTACTTGGTCTCCAGAATAAAAATTAACTATTGTTTTCAGGCCTATGATAACTCTGTTACTTTTAGTCTTTTGATTTACAACTGCAAAATCAGAAAGATAAGATGGCATTTTATTAATACAAAGATTACAGTCAGTATAATTATAGCACACAAAAGATTAGCAGCTTCTGATGACAAAGAGATAAATTCTGAAGAACTGAAAACAGAATGATGCTATCAAAACGTGAGTGTTTTTTTATTTTTTTTTACACGGTTACAGCAGGAACATTAACAATTAGATTATTCCATATATTTACAAATTTACATAATCAGAATTTATAATTTGCCAATTACTGTGCAGTTTAATTTTGCAATTTAAGAAATTAATCACAAAATTATTGTAATTTATTATCTGATGGTTTTTGCAATTTTTTGCATGATCACTCAGATTCCATATTATTATCATTTCTTCAAATAATTTCTTTCTTGAATAAAATTCTCATTAAAACATGGTTGACACAGAGATAAGATCAAAAGTATCTCTAAATCATTATTCAAAAGTAAATAACAATCATTTAATTAAGAATTAAACAGACAATTTATATAATCAAGTATTCCAAAGATTCAAGAAAACAACAGCATTCAAAAGAAAAAATTTGTTGTAGGATAATCACAAGTATAGTGATAAGTGCCTAGCCAAGTATGTGAGAAATCCCCCAAACCAAACCAAATTTTTTAATGGAGATTCTTCAACATTAAATCATAATGTAGCAATTTTCAAGTCCTTTATTCTTTTCAATCCATAGAAACTAAGGAAAATATGATTTTCAATCTAATTTTTCTTCACTTTATAAACATTTTACAAAGATTTTTAAAAATATGGTGCCATTTACATCATTTTGCATTAAAAAAAATTCATTTTAGATTTTTTGACAAAATCGTAATTTGAAAAATATTTTTTTCAAATACATTTTTTCTTATCAAAAACATGCAATACTCCAATTTTTCCTGTAAAGGTGTTTCCAAGAGGCAAGAAACATTTTTGTCAGATTTTTATAGGTGGACAGTAGTTAAAAAAAAAAAAAAAAGTAAAACCTGATTTTTAATAACCAAAATTATATTTTGATGCCAAATTGTATTAAAAATTATTGTAGAATTTTTTATAGCTATTACAGTTAAAAAGTCATCTGTATGGAAACTTTGATTATTTTTGAGGGGAAAAAAAATGTACTTTTCTCAAAAAATTTGATATTTTACAAAATATTGGAATACTTATTCTCTTCTCAATTCAAAAACGGCCTTAATAACAATATTAGAATATCCAGTTTAAAATTTGAACAGAAAACAATCAAAGCTTAAAAGACATCTTGGCTTTGAGAATTCCACAGTTATATAAGGTTTCCCAAATGAAACTAGTAAATACACCAATGCATAGTGCTTATCCAAAAATGTAAAACTGTCTGTTTATTATTTATTGCATTTCTGCTGAGAAAGATTCAAAATATTTTTTCAGTTCATTGACATCTATTACACTGGCATTTGAATGTGTTTGTGAATTGTTGGAAAAAATGGCATTTTATTGGACCTCAACTACAATTGCAGTTATTGTATACTGTATGAGTACAATGCATCTGCATGAAAATGAAACAAAACATCATCTGGTCAATGTATTACTATCATTTTATTTATGTATAAAAATAAATAAAATGATAGCCATATAAATAAATAATATAATTGCTAAAAGACAGATTTTGACAACTAAGATATATTATATGACAATTATTTGATAAAATATCTAAATCATCAATGAGACTGACTAATCACTCATCTAAAACAACCTTGAAAAGTTCATCTTTGTGTGATTCATGGAGAAAAATTATACTGTGAAAATAAGAAAACATCTTATGTTACAAAATATTTTTATTAATATGACACATTGATTCAGCAAAACAAAAATGTTGGCACAATAATATGTAATTGATACAAATTTAACAGATACTACTTGTAAATCTTAGTTAACAGTAGTCATTATAATTTCTAATTATTGTAAAAATCTAATTTCATGCATTGTATTTTTACCTTAAATTTATCAGTGTAAGAAAAACAGTGGCATCTAATATATTGGATGATAATAATTAAAAAGTAGTTGTTTAGAGCTCTCTGTAAATAAAACTATTAGGCAAATCTCAACCAAATTTTGTATACATATTGCTTCAAGTACATAATTTCAATTTTTGGAGAAAAATTTCAGTTCAAAATTAATATAATATAATTATATTAATTTTGGACAGCACATTAAGGGGATTTAATGTGATAAATAATATGCATATTAAGGGAATTTTATATTATGTTTTTTAATGAATTTTGGAAGTTAAGAAACAAAGTGTAATAATTTTATTTCAGTTATAAACATGATTACAGATATGGAATGTAGAATTGACACAAGATTAAGCAAAGTGAGCACCATTGAGTGTTCATCTGTCAAAGAATTGTGAAGAATGTTTTTTAACTCCTTTTATACTTGAAATTCATTATATACTTGATCCATTTTATCACCTGAATTCATTTTATACTTGAAATTTTTCCTGAAAATTAAAACTGCTTAACGGGAATAGCAAACAAACCAAGTAAAGATGAGATTTACTGAATAGTTCTTTCTACAGACAGCCTGTCTACTCTAGTTATGATCAACTTGTGTTAATAAAATAATACAATAAAATGTATTATTATTTTTAATAAATTTTCAAAAACAATTTAACAATTTTCATAGATTTTTAAAAATTTAATATCAAACAATCTGCTGGTTTTGTTGAACTCTATTAAAATTTATTTGGATATGTTTTTAAATTTTCTTTAACATTTTAATATTTCTTTAAGGTTTTACCTTAAAAAGATTTATTTATTTTATAAAATTTTGTCTACATCCAGAAACAAGATCATATCTAACTAAAAACATTTATTTCTGAGATTATAGCATAAAATTATTCCTAAAGATTGTCATCAATTATTTAGTAGTTCTAACTGATCTTTCTTAGTAATACATAAAAATCCTTAAGAAAGATTCTTCAAGACAATACATACAAATGTGTCTTTATTCCAATCCAGTCCTTTCAAATGCACATTTGAGGAATTAACAAATTTCACAGCAGAATCGACCTTTCTTTATAGGCTGCTCATCCGCATCTAAATGTAAAACTTCATGTATTGCTAAATTCATCCTGGCCATATTTTTATATTAAATGTATTTAATTTTATATGAAATGCCACTGCCAGAGGGTTATTTTAACTGTTTTACATTTAGAGGAGAACGAGCAGCCTATAAAGAAAAGTCGACTTAATCGTAAAATTTGTTAATTCCTCAAATGTACATTTGAAAGAACTGGGCTGGAATAAAGACACGTTTGTGTGTATTGTCTTGAAAATCTTTTTATGGATTTTTTATGTACTGCTAAATTCATCTGGCAATATTTTCATATTAAATGATCTTTCTTAGGTTCTCAACAGCGACACTGCTGGAAATGTACAAAAGGTCACTCATTTATTTCCTTTATTAAAAATATTGATTGCCTGAAATAAACAGTGGTTTGATTTATTTATTTAACATAAACTAGATAAATTAAAACTATTTTTTCCTTCAATTTCTACAAGCAAATATTCAATTACTTCGAAAGAAAAATTTGTACCTACATTAGCTGTTTTTCAGTAAATTTTAAAAACTTTGTTTAATGCATATTTTATACATAACATAGTATACTTGTTCTTTTCAGGAAATTGTTTACACCCATTCATTCTTTAAATAAATGCTTAGTATTATACAATTCATTATTGAATTGTTTTCTACATTTGTTAATACTCTCTTGATTTATGTATTTTTGGAATACATTATTTATTATTTTAATTAACTCAAAGACTGTTAGTTTCCTTTGTATCAAAATTTAATTTACTTTATTTATCTTCTGATTAAATTTATTCACAATGAATTCTGCATTTACATAATCCTTGAAAACTGTTCATTTTACTTTATAGAAATAGCCTTTATGAAATAAAATAAATATTTGATTTTTCATATAATTAACAAAAGTTAATAGAAAACCAATTGTATTATAATAGATTTATTTCATTTTCTCTATTTTTCTATACAGATGGGCTTTATCATTCTAAAAATAAAAATCCAGAAATGAATTGCATAACTTTCCCAGATTTGTCAGGAAACTTATGCAACTCATTGCTGAATTTTTAAATGTGGGCTGCTGTTTTGGGAGATGGATGTTTATTTGATTTAACACTAGAACTATTTTCTAACATTGTTAAAGATGTATTTTCTGATGAAGAGGAAGCATTCTGTAAAGACTGGGAAACACTGTGCACAGAGGAAGAACGCTTAGTTGACTGAGTCTGTAAATGAGATGTAGATACCGAATTTTTAACTGGCCTTTTCTCGTTAACAGCCGTATGTGCTGGAGGAAATTAGCGTGTGGCATGTCTACAGTAGAAGGTGATGTTTTACTTGTATTTGAAGTTGCCATTAATGCAAGTTAGCATGTCAAATTTTGTTTCTTAATTTTTACACCATCCTAAAATATCAAACAAATAGACACCAACACATACGTGCAGAATTTCTCCCCCTTTTTGACTTTTTGGGTTCAGGAGGTATTGAAACTTCAAGATTTGCAAAAAACCTGGAGGGTCAAATTTCACATTATTTCAATACTTTCCCATATTATACATAAAATAGCTGAGAAAGTAGTATTAGAAAAAGTGTAATTTTTGTTATGCTTCCAATAAAGTAGGTTTCTTGTAAATGACTATTTTTCATAAATTTTCCAAACATCTTTCATACGAATCAAAAACTAATAAATGTATCTAAATTTAAAAAAAATAACTTCTTTACATTTAACAAAGCAGATTTTTTTTTCTAAGTTATGATTTAGTCTTTTTATAAATATAAATATCCAAACCTAATAGTCATATATTAAAGCCAAATGATTACTGAATTATATCAGGCTGTATTACTACTAAATATTAATACTTGCCAGTAATTTAGCCCAATATAACTTGGCAATCCTTTGGCCTTAACATACATTTCTTAATAAAAAGACTACAAGTTAAATATTATGTAAAAAACACAATTCAAAATCAAAGCACAAAATTAAAAAAAGAGTTATTCAAAAAGAATCTAAAAAATATCATTATTACATACCTATTGATACATAAACTAAAATAGAAAAATAAATGATCTATTATTTATGTTAAAACTTAAAAATAATAATAATTTTATTCTTTTATACTACTTTTTTTTGATTATTTTTGGCTAACATATAAAAGAATAATGTGAGATCCAAGGGAGCATAATTGTTTTAACGTGTCTAAATTAATGTAACATTTAATTTAATGAAAAAATCATTTGTTGCTTATGTTGAGTCACAACAGGACTTTCTTTCATTTTTGAGGAAAGTTACTGTCATTTATGAGGGAAGATGTTAACTTTGATAACAATTCAACAAGAAATATCCTTGTTGCTTCACTCATCAGGTGACCCAAATTGTCCCTGATGACTGGACGATTGAAATAGAATAAATAGAACCAACCATGATAGACTAGGGCACGGAAACCCAGTTGAGACCTTCACACCTAGTGTTTTCCACCATCCCTCTGAAAATTCCCATAAATGCAGAAACAAATGAATTTTTCTCCAGAAGAAAAAAGGAAGAATTATAAAAAGCTTTAGAGGTAATATAATTTCGTTGTAAACTCTCTCTCCATTGGATAGAAATAGGGATAAGAGAAAAGTAGGATAATTCCTGTAAATTTTAAGAAAATCCATATAATCATATGTTTCTATTTAAATACATTAAACTAAATTTTTGTTGTTGTTAATCTCAATTTATATTTTGTTACAAGTATTAATAAATTTGAAATTTTATTGGATATTGAGTGTCTGGTTTCCTAAATATTTAAGGTCTAATTCCATCGTCTTACTCATGTATTACGACAATGAACATTCCCTCCTTTTTTTACTTCTGGTTGAACAACATACAAATTAGAATGCCTTAAAATTATTCTAACTGGTGTTGGAAATCCTGACATTTTGTTAAAATTATATTTATGACCATCCTGTACACATGTGATGGAGTTGACTTCAGTCCTGGAACTTCACAAGAAAAATAAAAAAAAGAGAAGTTCATTTATTAACAAATGTCTACAATAACCTAACAATAATGTAAAATATGATAACCTGCTTATATAAAAAATGAAAAAATCTAAATAAAATTCTGTAGAGTTATGTTATTTACAAAATATACAGTAAACAAAAACATTAAATCTAACTACCATAGAGACAGACTGATCATGCCAGACAAAAGAATCTCTCTCTGCAAGTTATTGAAAATCTATTTGTAGAAAATGGGAGTGGGAGTGAAAGTGATTTAGTGATCAATAAAAAAACTGAAACAATATTTAAAAATATAGATTTAAGTAGATTTAAACTTTTTATGAATAGTTTGAAATAAATTGCAGCTATTTTAATAGAAATATAATTTTTTGGGAATCAATTAAGATAAATTATAAAATAATGTAAAAAATTATTAAATTAATTCTAAAAGTGATGATGTACTTTCAATCAAATTCTTCTATCACAGAGAAAAATGCTTAAACATTATAAATAAAATGTTAATATTTAGAAATTTTTAAATAATACATAAAAATTAACAAAAACCTACATACCGTTTTCATTTCTGACGGCAAGAAATTCGCCTTTGTTGAAAACGATTATCTTATCTTCTGCAGTCTTTGGAGAATGACGTAGAATTGGAGGAATAATTGTGGGTGGTGGCGGTGACTGAAAAGGTTGATATTGTAGTCGAATTCGTTTACTTGATCTTGGGATGGAATTTTCTGTTTCTGGAGTGGCTGTGCGTTTAGGACGCTTTTTATTAATGGAGGGAGAAGACTGAGATGGATGTTTATTTGATTTAACACTAGAACTATTTTCTAACATTGTTAAAGATGTATTTTCTGATGAAGAGGAAGCATTCTGTAAAGACTGGGAAACACTGTGCACAGAGGAAGAACGCTTAGTTGACTGAGTCTGTAAATGAGATGTAGATACCGAATTTTTAACTGGCCTTTTCTCGTTAACAGCCGTATGTGCTGGAGGAAATTAGCGTGTGGCATGTCTACAGTAGAAGGTGATGTTTTACTTGTATTTGAAGTTACCCCCGGCGAATGTCTTCGGAGACGATTACTGCCTGATGTGTGACGAGTTGATCTACCTTCTTGTATGGCTGATGGGGTGGCAGGTTTTATAATGGGTCTTTCTGATAATTTTCCATTCTGAAAAAAAAAAAAAACATATATATATATTTTAAATAATTAAAACAATCTTAAAAGATCATTTTTCTTTTGTTATTAGTCAAATAATGAATATTAAATACAGCTGATTTTAAATCTTTAAATTCATACTTCTTAAATTTAAATTCTAAAATATTATTTAATTTCAAATAAAATCACATATCTATTATACTAAACAAATATTAAAATGTGTTCCTTCCCACACACTCAATGAAATCCTTTTGAATAGTCTCTCTTATGTATAAGTTTACAACTTTTATTAATACTGATTAGTGTATTTCTTATGTTTAAAACTTAGTTACTAAAATTTACATATTTAATCATCATAAGATGATGACTATGTTTTGGGATGATTTACATTACTGATTAAGCATATCCATATAGAATAACTGACTCAAGTATAAAAGTGTTCAAAAAACATTCTAAACATGAGAAATTTTTAAAATATAAATAATTTACAAGCAATAATTATAACTGCTTTCAACAAAATAATTTTAAAACATTTTAATAGTATGTTAGTTAAAAATATTGATTGGAATGAATGAGTTTTCAATAACAACTAAAAGCATTGTTACTGCTATTAATAGTAATTTAGTTTTAAATAAAATGCAAGAATATAATATAAAAAATTGTATCCCTAAAGTCTGTTGCGAGAAAAAGATGATAGCATGTTTTAAATCCAAACATTAATCCATTTGCATATAAATTTTGAGAAATTGAAATATCTAATTCATTAATTTTACTGTTGAAATGGTTCTCAACCTATGTTCTGCAAACTTGCCCCAAGTGGTCCACATACACACCGAAAAAATTTTTTAAAACTTTTTATTGCATATTTATTCCAATGTACTACAACAAAGTACATTACTTATAGAAAATTCCTAGTTTACTATTTCACACAAGTCAAAGTTTATTAGTTCACTGCTTCAATGTTTCATGAGAATAGTATACATGAAATTCCTTATTGATTTTTGAATATATTAATGTTAGTACTCTGCATAATAAAAAAAAAATATATACATATATATATATATATATATATATATGAATGGCATTCTGAAGCCTCAGAAAGGTTGAGAACCATTGTGTTATATAATTAATCTGATACATACAAGAAAGACATCGGCCATACATGAAGTGTTTAGCCGGCAAAAAAGAAGGTAAGGGAAGAGGGAAGAAGGGGGGAGAGGAGATAGACAGTAGAGAAAGATAGGATCCCTCTGAATGGCATACATATGGCTACAGTACCCTCTATGTTTGATGTTGGCATGCAGTTTTTATGCTGCAAGGCCATAGTCCCCCAAACAGTCTAAAATAAAACCTGAGTGTAACGAACACCAATAATGGAATGCCGTCATGAATAGCTAAGTGTAGAAGTTAGTGCCAAGTGGCTGTTAGTAAGAAGACTTGTATCTACTTAATACTAATAAAACTGAACGCAATTGCGAATCTTAATACTACTTTAACAGCTAGACAGACAGTGCGAAAAGGAAACGAACACAATGACAAACTAGACAAGACAAATGGGCAAGACCCCAATTTTTTTTTTTTTTTTTTAAACATTAACTTACTCACTAACTAAACTAACATACCATAACCTAGGATGAACCTAACCAGAGGACTAAAGCTAACAAACTCTAATCTAATTTAACCTAACCTATCATATCCTAAATGGAAAACAAGCTAAGAGTCCCTAATCTTACAATTAGGATTAACCAAATTTAGACTGTAAAAGAAGAAAGAAAAAAGAATTAAAACACAAGTTAAAAGGCAGCTAAATGCTGACAGTTAAAATAAAAAACGCAAGGTAAAGCTAACTGCCATCCTTGAACCTGGAGCGAGTGCTCCCAAGAGCCCCACTAAGGGATATAAATGTGAGTAGAATGAGTAGATGATGGAATATTTTAAGAGTGTAAATGAGTTGGTACAGATTGCAAGGCCAGTTATACTCTTCAAGATTAGCAGCTCTCATTAAACTATCCCTAATGTGATTGTACCTATTGCAGCAAAAAACTAAGTGAAATGGTGTTTGGTCCTCCTGAATACCACAATTGCATTGTGGATTGTCCCCAAGGTTAAATCTATGCAAGTATTGCCTAAAGTTGTTGTGTCCTGTAAGTAGCTGAGTGAGGGTGTAACTGGGGTAAAAGTGGCGACGAATCACAGTAGTGTCAACCTTGGGGATGAAAGTGTAAGTGAACCTACCAGTGGTGTCATAGTCCCAGTTGTCTTGCCAGAGAATAAAGATTTGCTTCTTGACATGATTGTTGATGTACAAGGTAGGAATGTAAATAGAGATTTCAGTCTTTAATGTGGTCTTAAACATTTTGACTTGTTTTTAAGTGCCCATACTATCAACTTACATAAGTCCTGAGGAAAGGCTGATCGTACAAACTCCCTGTTTTTGGAGGTTTGTGTTTTTGTTATAAGTAAAGAAAAACATATAGTATAAAATATGAACTAATTCATAGTTTTTTTTGATGGTACAAATGAGCAGACACAATGCTAAATGCTATTAAATAAAAAAGTCTCTGAATGCACAGAAGCAAGGTTGTAATTGTACAAAAGGAACCTACCAACACCTAAGCTTAGAATAGTTGAGTACAGTTGCAGAATGAATTAAATTTACATACAAATAACCAAATATTTGAATACTTTTATGTGCTATCACAAAAACCATGCAGTTTATGAATTACAGGGCTTAAAGCAGTCATGGCAATAAAAAAAAGTGAGAAAAGAGAGTTCACACTGAAAAAAAGCTAAAAAAGCTAATAGTGTTAAAATGAACGAAAACAGGCGTTATTAAAAAAACACACAAACGAACACATATTTTGTATCAATAACATTGCATATGATATTAGATTGATTATTAAGTGGATTGATAAGATTAAATATAAAAATAGTAATATATGAAAATAAGATTAAATATGAAAATAGTTATACTCCAGAAAAGTGACCAGTAAGACTGCATTAAGCCAGAACAGGCCCGCATTAAGTTTTCATGTGCCCCGTACAGAATTCCCACCGTTACACAGCAAAGCAAATGGAATAGTAACAACTACCAGAATGTGTTTCCATATAACATGCCAAATTTCAAATGCCATTTATTTCAAGGTACATTTTTTGATTTCTTCATAAAAAAAATGTAATTAAAGAAGAAAAAAAAACAACTGGCAGAATCAGTGGGTTGCATGTTCATTATATAGCAGGGGTGGGCAAGCAAAAGTTCAGTGGGAGCCGAAATGTAGGATTTTGCAAAATGCATGGGAGCCACAGTTCTGTACTTTTTTATTCTGTACTGCAGTTCTGTACCTGGATTTTATTATATAATATAGAACAAATATTGAATTTTTTTAATAAACATATTTTCACAAAATTGTGGAAATAAAACTGTAAAAATAATAATAAAAAGCAGAAATTAACACTTTCAGCAAGAGCCACATAAAATTCAAAAAGAGCCGCATGCGGCTCTCGGAGTCTCATTTGCCCACGTCTGTTATATAGCAATACCACTAGTAATTGTGACCCAATCATTTATTTGGTAATTTTATCAATATTTTTTAAATGATTAAAAATAAAATTACAGCATTCATTACTGGTAATACTAGTCTCCAAATCTATTCCCCTGAATACAATAAAACAATTTGTTAGTCATTCGACCCACAACTGACAGAGAAGAGAGTTTATAAAAACAATGTAATTAAACATTTAGCAGTTTGTTGTCCTTCACAGTGGGGAACCAGCAAAGTCTATTACTTTCACGGGAAAAAATATACAAAGCTTTCTACTACCCTCAAGTTGAAAAATATACAATCCCATGAAATTTAACAAATCTGATGTTAATAAGCAAATGATGAAATTATTTACAGAGAGTTGATATTTGATAAGTTTAGTTTTTTGCTCTTATAGATCAAATTACAGAAATTATAAATAAAAATCTCATTTTTTAAAAATTAAAATCATGAAATTTCGCTCACAAAAGATCGAGATGGAACACACACTTTTCATTTTTATAATCGCTTTGTTTTATTAGACACAGATATTATTCCTATATAGATTTATTAATTATAATAAACATACATTATGTATAAAATTACATTAAAATAACACTGTAATTAATGTCTGAAATGAAAAAGTAATTGAATCGAATCTCGCCTCCATATTAATTAACGCCGTTGTTATGGGGGGCCTAGTAGAAGCTGTAATTTTCTGGGGAGGGGCACCAGGTTAACTGGGGGGTGTGCCCACCCATGCCCGTTCCTGGCTACGCCCATGTTAACGCGCCACAGTAATTAATTGATTACATTGCATCAAATTAAATAATTTATAAAAATTGAAATAATAAATATGTTTATAAAATAATTGGCTGTATCTGTTCGCAATGATAATGTAAAACACACTGTACTTATAGTTTAGCATTTCCGATATTTAATTTATTTTTGAATTTTAAAATATAAGAAAAACAATTTTTTAAATAAAGTTTTACGCATTTATATCTGCAACTTTAGATAATACAACAATATAAGAATCCATCAAAAAAGTTAATTAATAATAATTAAAATCAAGAAAAAATATAAGTTTCTTTCGAGGTAAGGAAACTTGTAAAGTCAGGTACGCGATCACATGATGCCCATCTCCCCACTTTGCGTAACCAAATGGTCGAGGTTGAAATAAAACTCCAGCAGAAGTAAAAACAAACATTGGCGCATGTATAAGACAATAAACTTGAACGGGAGCGAAGATGAAACATGACACCATGTAATTTATGCTAATTACTTTCTAATATTAAAATATTAAAATCTTCAATAAATTATAATTAAATTAATTTTTTGACTGAGTTCGACTAGAAGCATATCGAAAAGCTAGATTAAAATGAAAATAGCGGTTTTTCGATGCTAAATATTTACAAATTAATTTTTTAATTTGGTGCCAGATTGACCGCAGCTGTTCGAATGCGCATGTGCATGAAGAGTTTTATAGTTTGTCGAAATGGAAAATGAAGGACACCGTTAGAATGCAGAAAACCATGGTGCATGCCAAATATATAAGCACCCACTTAAAACCAAACTTTTGTCTTTGTCTAAAGATTGTCTCTACAGAAGTTATTAATATTTAGGATATTAGTTTAAAATCTTGTATTTCCTGGCACGAGATTCGCTCGATCTTTAATTTTACAGAGTACCGAACTAGAAAGAGACAAGCTTTGAAACGAGTTTCCTACAACATTTTATTTAATAATAACAGTAAAAATCAAATTTATTATTGCTCAACAATTATTTTTTCGATTTTTCTACGGTAGTCAAAAACGAGTAAATGTCATCGTTTAAGCTAAAGAATAGCAGGTGGTTGGGAAGAAGTTTGCTTAGCAACTTACTTCAGAAAGTATTGGGTTCTATACGATTTTCCGTTGCTAAAACATGAGTTTCTACTGTTAGTATTAAATAAAATCTATTTCTTTCTTTTGTCCACTGCACTTAAATAAATACAAATGCTAAAAATAATGCTGTATAAAAATCACTCTTAATACCGAACTAGAAGTGTACTTGACTTAATGCAGCGTGATTATATTGAAGCGCTGCGAAGATTGGTATTTCACAAGGATACAAGCAAGGAGAACCCACGTGCAAATTCCTACAGCATGTGCAGAGTATCAAGCTTTGGGAAGCTCCTTGTTTTGTTAATCTATATAAATGTAGTACACTACATGTGTGTACGACAGTGCCTTAACATGTTGCACACAGTCCATAAGGCATACGGGGAAGTGCTGGTTGCTATTTCGCTCCTGAGCGCATTTACAAAAAAAAAATTTCACATGGGAAGTGAAAAAAGCTAAAAAAGTGAGTTTTTCTCAGAAAAAGCTAAAAAAAGAGAGGAGCTATGAAAAAAAGCTAAAAAAGCTAAAAAAGAGAGTCACTTTAAGCCCTGGAATTATTAAAGAATGGCAAAGATAGGAAAACAGCAAAAGGGCAACCAGAACCCCAATGTACTCCATTCCTGTCACAGATGAAAGATTTAACCAACAACTGGTGTATATTGGTTCTACAATAGATCTTTAACAAGCAGACTGGCAGAGCAAAAACATAATATTGATACCAATAATCCAGTACTCATTTAGTACAACATGTAACAGAGCCTGAAATATCTACAAACCTTAACAAGGCCAAATTATTTCGGCGAGCACAAACTGCAAACATTAGAAATATTACAAATATTTAAGGCCACATTAAAAGGAGAATGTATAAATCAGACTGAATCTCTATTGGCCACATGGTAATCTTTACATGATAATCTATGTGAAAACATTTCATTACAAGATAAGCAAATCAACCATAACACACAAATATATATTATACCATGTTTTTTTTAAATTATGTTTTTATCTATGAATGCAAGAGAAATATAGGATGTTCTATATCTTAAAAATTAAATAACATCACTTACTGAGTAACAATGCAATACAATTTCAATTTCAAACTTTAGCAAATTGAAGCTAGTGTGAAACCTGATACAAGCTTATAAAATATGCTGAAAATGTTTGTGTTCTCAATAAATTTGTTTTCTGGAAATGCAAAGATGAGGTAGAGATTTTCAGATTAATAAAAATATTTTATTACAAATATTATTATTAGAAAATATTGAATTTCCAATTCTATTAATACACATATTTTATGCTAAATGTCTAAAATATTTAAATGTTCAGTGCAGTTCAGTACAGTATAAAAAAAAAAGAAAAATTTTGACATAATTCTCTTTCTTGGAAACAATGTACGATTTAATTACAAGAGTTTAATAATTCAATCTTTCAATGCAAACAATTATATTACAACATACAAAATTTATAATCATTTTTTCATTCTATGCAGTTCTGTGACCAAATATGCTTTACGAAGAGATTTAAATAATAAATTTGTTGTTGTTATGACTCCTTTTAATCATGTCATTTAAAATACAACCCACTGTATGCATAATTTCTCGATTGCAGATTTCAGTCTAATACGTAATAAAACAGAAATCTTTTATTGCATATTAGACTGGAAAACTTCTAAAATAACAACGCTTTAAAATATTTAGTATGTCACTGAGTTAATTACCATTAACTGAAATTATCTGTTTACTCAATTAATAAAACAGCAGTATTTAATTTAATCATTAATAATGTTACTTGCTAAATAAATTAAAATTTATAAATTTATACTTTATTTTGACTAACTTATTTAAAAAATAAGAATACAAAACCAATTTTTAAATACAGTTTCAGTATTCCTTTCAAAAGATTAAAAATCTTGGAAAGTATAAAAAATTCTAGACAGCTACAAATGATAGACCACTTAGAACACATGGATATATTCCAATAAAAGATTCAATAAGAACAAATTGTGCTTCAATGCTAAAGGCAATCTGTTTTCTAATTAAAAATCTCTGATCAAAACACTCATTTAATTAACATAAAATATAGTAATTATTTTTGTAATCTAAAAACTCCACTATATATACAGAAATAAAGTAGAAAGATTTAATTGCACTAAAAATTTAAATATATATACATAAAGAGTTGTTCAAGTGCTTTGAAATCAAATGATTTCTCTTCTAGGAATATAACAAATAAAATGAACTTGTGAAAAATAATACAAAGGTGAGTGCCTCCATGATGAGAACTTGCATTTTAAAAGCCTTCCTGAGAATGAACTGCTTGAACAGAGCAAAAAATTTAAGTATATGGAGCACAGTTCTAAAAATGCTTCGTTCTGAATGTGTATGGTAAAAAATTTCTCCAAATAAAGCAGTTTGTTTATAATGGAGTAGAATAATCTGTTAAAGCATTTCTCTCTAATTTTTGTAGTCTTCCATCAATCAAAATATAAAACATATGCGAATACATATTTTAAAGTATTTCAGATTTTCATATTAATATTCTTTATTCAAACAAAAACAAACAAACACATTGTTCTTACAATTTATTTATGCATTGTCTTAAAACATTTATTTTCAAAATCTAAAATTCTAAAAATTAAAATGTTTCAAGTCTTCTAAACAGAATTTTCAATCCGTTTCTTCATTCTTTTTAATTAAAAAATAATAGTATAAGTACTCGCATACAGACAAAATGTCAATATTTCACTAAAAGCCAGACAAAATTTTGTATCTTCCTGGCTTCTTCCAAATGTTTTTTTTTTTATAAAAGTAATCTGTACTTATTTTGTATTTCCTATAACTCTGAGATCTTAAAATACAGTACATCAAAAATTGTTCAAATACATTTCTTAATAATAATATCATTCATAAACTTTGGTTTTACTTCATTTGAAAAACTTTATATTGTCCATGTTGTTTAAATATATTTATACAAAAATATATAATTATGTTTGAACAATTTGAATAATATAAAGTCGCAATTTCCAAAATGGAGAAAATATTTAGAATGTAAGTACAAAACTTGTCAGAATGTAAGTACAAAAAGTCAGAATGAATTAATAGAATAAGGCAATGCAACACTTAGGTGATCTGATAAAATGTGTCTTTCAAGAAAACTTTCTATGGCAAACTGGTCCTATTTAGGTGGTAGAATTGAAGAAAATCAGAAATATTCCACATAACTAGCTGGTTGGTGAAGCGCAAACTTGTGACCAATTATCTGTGTTCTGGGGTTTTATCCACTCAGCCACTGGAAGGCAGAACTTACATCAGACTAATAAAAGTGGTCAAAAATATAATGATACAATTATGTTGGTATAAGTTTATATTTTTTGACTTCTATCAGTTTTAATCAGTGAAATATAGTTAATATTTTTATATTAATACTTTCATGTAATAAAAGTATATGTAAATGCATATTGTATATTGTTGAAAAACAAATTCATCAGTAGCTATTTTGATTTTGCTGTCAATGTCAAATATCCTATTATTGGAAATATTATAAAGCACTCTATATAAATAAATTCATTGATGATAAAATTTCCTTCTGGTTATGCATTTACACAGCAATGGTAAAAATGGTAAAATTTCCAAGTTAAGAAATTTTGAATACTTTTAGCAACGTAAAGCTAGTGTTGTCAGTTCCTAAGTTTTCTCTTAGCTTTATAAGCTAGAAAAAAATTACCAACAATCGCCTAAAAATCAGGCTATAAATATTGGCAAGCTGAGGTCGCGGGTTCAAGCCCCGCCCCGGGTCAGTTCTTTTATTCCAGAAGGTTCTAAATTTATTTATTATTTATTTAAAATTATTAACTTAGATAAGAGATGGCACCTAACATCTACCTCTAGTAACAAATTTACTATATATCTATATTTTTATTAGCCAATTTATAGCCCAATTTTTAGGTGATCATTGGTAATTTATTATATACTCATTGGGCTTATAGATGTTTATATTTTATAAGCTATACTTCAAATATACTTAAAGCAATTAAGCAAAAACAAAAGTTTAATGCTTTTTTTTATTATTTGTTTACCGTATCTACTCGCATATAGGACAAGGTGTGACTTTAAAGATCAAAATAAAAGAAATAAGATTTATTAATACAATTCTAATTTTATTTTGTTTAATCACAAATAAAATATCAAATGCACATAAATGCACACATTGTCCTGCAAAAAATAGTGTTATTTTAAACTTCAAGAAAAAATCTTGTAAAATCAACATAATTTGGTCAGGTAAAGCTGGACAATCAGGAACCTTTTTTGCCACTCGAATCCACTCTCCGTTGAATACACTTATGAGTTTTTCAGAATAATCATCTGTTTTCACATGGGAATGGATAAAACTTATATCCAGCTCCCATGTGATTTTGGAATTCAATTCAAAAGCTTTGCTTTCCCTATTGCTATTTATCTTTACTTCTGACAATACACAAGAACGATTCAAACGACCCAGATAAAATACTTTTGTTTTTAAAAACAAGAGGGTGAGCATCCGGTAAAAAATGCGAATTCATGGTTCACAAAAATTATTGCAAACATGCAAAGAACCCTTCGTTTGTGTATACAGGACGACCGAAGTTTTTGAAGCGGTGAGAAATGAATAAAAATCTCGTCTTATATGCGAGTAAATATGGTATATTTTATCGTTTATATTTTTTATTTGCCTGTAAATAAGTTTCTTCTATTTTCTTTCTTTTTTGATAAAAATCATATTTTAAATGTTTCAGTAAAGTTTGTTGAAAACATAACCACTATGTGATGCTGCAACTATTCAAAAACTATTGGTGACAATTTCCTAAAATGAAAAAGACAGAAGGAAAAAGCTATTTAAATTTATTGTTCTTTTGTTCCGATTTGTCCATTGTATGTGAGAAGGATGCAATTAGTTTATCATGTGCCCGTGAAATTGTTAATAAGTTAAGGTACTGTACATCCTACATGGCAGCAACTGCAAACACACTTCCAAGCAGAGCAGACAGACTGGTTCAAGCAAATGTGTGTCCAGAGCAACCACATTTAGCATTTAGTGACCACCAGATGATGCTTCTACGTGTGCTAGAAGCAGCTATCAAGCAAATTTGATAGATGTTTCCACTGCTTCCAAAGATGATGTTTTCAAAGAAGAAAATGGCTGATTTTGTAGATGAATGAAAACAAAATGACAAATAAATTGTATGTATATGTAGTATATACTTTAATAATTTCTGATTTTGTAAATGCAACATTTTAAAAATAATTTTTTTTAAACTTATTCTATGCACATTCTTTATATTTGTTGTGTATCTAGTTAGTAATAACATTTACCTTTCAAATTTACTGTTTTATAATGCTTGTCATATTTTCCATAGTAGGCATTCGACAAAGTCATCTCACTGCCATTTTGTAAACAGCACACATCACTCTGGACAGAAGTCGCTCGCAAGTTGGAAGCTGCCCACAGGATGTACCATTATAGTAACAGGCCTAGGAGTGCTATTTCCCCTTTGAAAAAGTGAGAAAAGTGAGTTGAAATACAGAAAAAGTGAATAAAAAGTGAGTGCAATAGTGACAAAACAAAGTGAAAACACAGAAGGAAAACTCAGCAAAACAGCAGTAAAAATTGTTATTTCTTTTTATTCTGTTATGGTTAAACACATTTTAAAAATTTCTGTATATACTGTAATATAGTAGCCACTCGTTATATCGCGTTTTTTTGGTCCCCTAAATTTTAAAAGCATTTGAGTCAATTAATTTTAAATTACCAATTACCACTGAATTTCTATTTGCAACGAAATACGAGAAAGAGCTAAATATGCAGAACAGGTGGATAGATCGATTGTCATTTGTTTCCTTTTGATATAAAAGTTGTTTATTTATTAGTTTTAAGTACAGTCTCCTCATTTACAAGTTTCTGTGAATTCGAAATTTCATACATTTATGTGAATTAACGGTATTGCGTCAATTCACATAAAGGTGTGAAATTTCGAATTCACCGCATAACGTGTAAGGAAAAGATCTCTCTAATTCTGAACGAAAACTTCTAAAATTTTTATACAGTAGTAACTTCATTTTGCTTTTTAGAGAATTTTTACTCTGTAATTTTATAAGTTTTGATGTTCTATTATATATTCAATATTCATTTTTTTTTAAATTTTCAATTACAGCATTTATAATTTTTATTGAAAAATATAAACTACACGAATTTCTAATAAGCGATTTATATAGTACTGTATAATAAAATCGCAATTGATGTTTTGTTTTTATATCGACAGTATTTGTCTTTCAATGTCATTGTTAAAGAAACAATGCTAAATGGGCGTTCATGGTTTCGATGTTTACGTAAACGTCAATTAATTCGATATAACCTACGAATAAAATTCAGGATTGAAAAACTAAGCTTATTTTATATCAGAAACACTTGCTGATGAAAGAACAGAGATTCCATAGCATGTATAATCTGTTTAGTAAAAGCCCAGAATTTTTATTACTCGGTTATATCGCGTTTTTTTTTTCTGTTTCCCGATAACCAGTGGCTTCTGTATTTCCAGTAAACCATGAATACTTGAAAAGTCTTTGGCTTCTGTAAATAATCAGTCATGAAAGATGATGTTCTTTTATTAAGATTATTCTGCATGTTATCAACTTCCTTCTATTTCGCTTCCTCTTGCTTTTGAACACTTAACACTAATAAGCATCACACGTGCTGCTTGTACTTCATTCATGTTCTTGCTGTTAATAGCCTTCTCCAGTTTTTTTGTTTGCTGCTTCTAACAAAACTTAGACTGTCGCATGTATTTCATTTTCTTCTACATTTTTCTGGTTTAAACTCAGTTGCCGTTCCATAATCTTCATGTTACGAACAGCTTTCTTTTGTTGTTCTTCAAAACATTTCTGTGCTCTTTTTTCCGTTTCTCTTATTCTTTTAACTTCTTTTCATTTTCCAATCGTTCTTGATAATTTCTATGCACCGAGGAAGCTAATTTCAGTCGTCCTTTGCAATAGGTACAAGGTGTGGGCTTTGGTCATACATGTTTAGTCCCTCCTTAACAATCAAAAGTGAATTAAGCATTCTTTCCAACACTGATGCTCTATCAGGAGAAAGTGCCCGGCATAAAATTGATCCTCTCATTCATGGGAACGGGATTTTCGATGCTGATTTCACTAATTTGGCTATTCTCGGATATTTATCATTATCAGAAACTGTTTATTTTTTAATGCTTCGAGATGTGTAAATATTGATTTCCAAATAAAATAATAAATCTGAAATAAATATACTCCAAATAATATAAGTAAAATAATATTTTATTAATGATTTCATAAATAACAAAAAACTTTTTCCTGCAGATGAATAAAAACCAACATCGTTGCAAAGTTGTTAACCTTTGGGAAGCCTGTGAAAATCTTTCTCACAAGCAATTACGTGTTGTACTTTTTACAACACTTCGAATATTTTAATTTATTTGGTAAATTTTATATGTAAATATGAATTTACATTTTCGTTTACTTTTTTAGTCTCTCAATTAATGCACAATTATAATCGGCATAAGAGAAGATTAAAAAATGGATATTTCACAAGCAAAGTAATCACACATTTTATGAAAATAACACTTACTATATGGAATAATTATACTTGTAGTCAATTTAAACATACATTTATGGGAAGATGTAGATGTGATTTAACGTTAACAATATGCTATGAAATCATTAAAGTAATTTTATTAAACTCAAGTTTATGAAATTATTTAAAGATAAATCAAGTAAAAAAATATTTTTGTAAACGACAACTCCATAACCCGATTGTTAATTAAAACCAAATAATCTGCCAAATTATTGGGCTATAACCAGGATAACTAAATGGTCAGAAACGAAATCTTTTTTAGTGGTAGGAGGTTACGCTACTATCTCGTGTTAATTTTAATAATTATATATTTTGAATTTAAAAGCGGCAGCAGTGTTGTCAGCTTGAGAGATTAATCCCTCTGCGTAATGTGCTTTCCCCTGCAAAAGGACTTTAGTGATTTTCTTAGAAAACAGCCAAAACTGCAGGGATGCTTAGAATACTTATTTTTAAACTCTGTAGAAGGAAATGCAATTCGGATAAGGTAGATTTTGGCGAATAATGAAAATATGGCATGAGTACATAACTTTACTCAACACTGGCTTCTGAATTTGTAATGAGAGGGATTTTTTAAGTGCATAAAAGATTTTTTTAAATACGTTAAATAAATTTTTGTTTTCTATAACCTAACGACACTGAGCGGGCAGTTGCAATTTTGAGTCTGCTCAGGGCCGCGTATTTTCTTCTAAAAAATTCTATTCTGATAGTCCGATAATTCGGCAATTCGTTTGGCTTTAAAATTATTTTTGGTTTGCCCCACATCTTAATTAAGCACGTGAAAATGACCAAAAAAGTGAGAAAAGTGAGAAAATGACCTGAAAAGTGAGAAAAGTGAGGATACTTCAGAAAAGTGAGTACAAGTGAGAAAAGTGAGCGACTCCGAGGCCTGTAGTAAGAAATACTGAACTTTATAGAAGTTTAATGTACCATTGTGCACTATTATTGATATTACTAAATATAAAAATTCTTGTGCATATTATTTTTTCTTAATAGTTCCTCCTTTTTGTATTTTAATTTTTAATTGGTCTTGGTTACAGAAAAGGCCATTACTGTCCTAATAATATTGCCTTTTTTTACAATATATAAAGGTTTCTTGTATTTTTCAAAATTAATTTTGTTGACAAAAATCTTTTTTTTTTTTTTTTTAAGGAAACCTTGGCAACTCTACATGAAGCCTAGCATTCTCATGATAAAAGACAAAATTTTTGTAAGTAGTAATAATGCTGACACCAGTTTTCAGTTCTTTGGAAATTGTTTTTGTAACTGTTGCTAGTAGTTCTGCTCCAACAATTTACTAGATCTACAAAACTTGTAGCACGTAAGTTTTCATGAATTCTATTAAATTATAAAGCATAGAATTTCTATAATATTATTCCTTTAAAGTTGATATGAGTGTTTCTCCCTTTTAGAAATATTAATTTTTTTTTAATACAGTAGAGCTCCTTGTTATATTGCTCTCAAATACATCATATTTTTTCTTGTCTTTCAAATGTAAAAGCATTTTAGTTAATTTAATAATACATAGATACTTTTGTTCTATTATGCTCAATGACATGTTGCTTTTTTAGCTTGTCTCCTTGCATGTACAATATAATGAGAGCCTACTGTATATGTTTTTCTTTACATATATATAAAACATTCTTTTTCATCCCCTATTACAAGTTTTTTAAAAATTTTCAAGCTTCTCAACAGTAACTTTTTCTCCTGCACAGTAATCCATACTGATGCTTCAGAGAAAAAGATAATTGGAATAAAACACATTGTGCCAAAGCCTAAATGAATATTGAAAAGAATCTCTTTATAAGAGTGCCAGATGTCTTTGTTTTCAGCAGAAATACTACAAGAATTGCTATTCTACTTTGTACATTTATTTACTTGCTAAAAAACTTAAATTTGGACGAAACCAGTAAGGATTTTTCCATTCTGGAATTTCTCGTTAAACTTCCTCACTCCTTTCCCATAAAAGTATATATAACATTTTAGAATACTGTAGAAGCATCTCACAATATTTAAATTTTCATTAGCTTTCCAGATCCTGAATCTTTTAATGAAATTAAGAAATAGGAGGAGGAAAAAAGGAAGAAGATATAAGATATGAAAGTTGCTGATATAACTTGTCACTGCCATTCCTAACTCCTGTACTTCTAAAAAGAAGAATCTTAAAAAGAAAAAAGAAGATTAATTGAAGTTCAACTTGTTAGGTGTCACTTCAAGAAAAATATCTTACGATATTTGTTGCAGACATCTGAAATTTTATTGATATAGTGTTTGTGGTCTCAAATATACCCAATAAATAAATGAAATTTTCTTCATTTAATGTCAGTTTGCTATTTACAAACAATAACTGACACATATAGTTTTGAAAATGGCTAAGTACTTTATGGTTCTTTTTTATGATGATTGTTAAAAATTTCTAAAGTAGCCACAAAACAGAAAGAAGGAAAAAAGAGGGATGAAAATTTGAGGTATTGGTTTCAAAATCAGCCACATTCACAGTCCTTATGTTCCAGACCCATAAAAGTTGTGCATTTATGAATCTATATTCTTCAATTATAGTTATTTAAAATTTGTTTATTTAAAGAGGAAGTTACCATCATTATCAATATTAAAAATGAAGAACTCAAAATTTCTTTTCTTCATCAAATTTGTAAATCAGTTTGCCCAGAAACTTAACAAGTAAATCAATTAATCCACAAACATTACCAAATTCAGATAACGAAAAATACTCTACTTTAGAGTGTTTTATGAATTAATTACCCAACAAACCATTTGTTATGAGTGATTATTTCAGAGTACTTTACATCTAGATGGACCTTTAAAACTGAATTGTTTTTACTCCACTCTATTGCATTAGAAGAAATATTAACATTTTTCTTGAGTATCATCTTGCCTCTCACTAATATTGTTAAAAATATTACTTAATTTGGAAATTCTCCTTTATCATACTTCTGAAAAGAATCCATAATTTATATCTTCATAAATAATCAGATACAATTTTTCCTAGCTAAGTTTTAAATTAATTGTAACAAGGATTGTAAATACGTATAAAATCCAAATATCACATATGATTTTTTAATTGAAATTTCCTGTTTTATTTACTGTGGATCAAATTTTATTTATAATTATCATTTAATGACATTTAAGAGGATTTGGCATATAAACTATTGATTGGTAAACACCAGGGGTCGGCAACACGCAGCACACGGGCCGCAAGTGGCCCGTTGGAAGTTTTTGTGTGGCCCATCAAGCAATATAACTTTTATATGGTAAAGTAAAAATTAGGAAGGCTTTTTTATTTTTTATTATATTATGAAATATATTGATTGTATTATTATTATTATTTTTTATAAATAAAAACTAACAAAACGTAGTAAAAGTTTTTATTGATAATATTTGATAATATGTGATTGAAATATGATCGATAATATTTGATTAAATATTTGATTTGATAATATGATCAAAATATAGAACGAGATTGACCAATGAAAATTTGCAAAACATTTTGAGGATTTCAGTTTCTCAAACCCAATCCGGCATAAATGAATTATTGAAAAACATTCAAGAACAAAAATCGCATTAAATTTTAATGTTATTTTTATTTGAATAAAATAAATTATTTTCTTTTTTAAGAATTGTTGCTTTTTTGTTCTCCGATGTTATTACAGCATGTAAATAAAACTGTTACTAATTTTTATTTATTTTTCATTTTCTTAAATAATATTTATATTTGATTTAAAAAACCTATTTAAGCTACATACTACATTACAAAACATCTGACTGTGCGGCCCACTTAAAAACTTTTTTTTTTTTTTTGAAAATGGCCCACCATCCAGAAAAGGTTGCCGACCCCTGGTATGCACTATTTAAATTTTTTTAATGATCATGTAGTAACTTATAATAAAATTTTTTTTTGATTATGAAAAACAAACACAATAAAATACTCATAAAAGTCCACAAAACATCCTTATCTATAAAAATGTATTCTATTATTAAGTTTAGTAAGAATGTTGTATTTGTATTTTCTCTAGCATTTTTGGAAACACTATTTTATAATTCTGTTTTATCTGGAACATAAAATCAAGAATTGATATTAAAATTGGTAATGACACTCAGAGGAAAAGTATAAAAAAATAATAATATTTTTTTACATTTGTGTGTATTTATATGACTACTTTTTCCTTTACAACAGAAATTTCTTGAGAAAATTTTTCAATAATAATAATAAATAAATAAATGTAACAGCAATCCTGGTACAGTTGGGCCAAATAAATCTAAAATGCATATTTTAATCTTTACTATATCTGTATTTTTAAAAATATAGATATTGGAAGGGTTAAAAATAAAGATATTGACAAATTCTCTTGTATTATCATTTACCATGATTTGCTTTAAATTTATCTTTTCTCAAATCTGAATCTTTTATTAATATTAAAAAAATAATTCAGACACACACACACACAAATATAGCATAATTAACAAGAAAAAAATTTATAAAGCTATGCTGTTATACATTTTCTTCAAAATGAAAAAATCCTGGCACCATATTGTAAGAAACAGAAATCCAAACTGCTTTATCAAGTAGCCAAAAACCTTTTATTATATAAAATACATTTTTAGTTTGTTTTAGGCCAGCTTCAGCTTACATAAATCTCTTAACAATGGACTGGATTCTGAATATTATAAAAATCAATTAATGGTTTAAATTAAATTCAATATATAAATATATAATATCTGAAATTGAGCAATTGCATTCAAATATACCTAGAACATAACAATGGAACAATTGTATAACATTAAAATATTAATTCAACATCAAACCAAGTAAATGAAATTAATCTAAAACAAAAATAACAATGTTAAGTTTCAAGTGATTTCTAGTCATCCTTTTGGGAAACATCCAAAAAATTTATCAAATTAAAACTTATGTAAAGAGGAACACAATGATATCACTTTCAAGTTGGAGAACAAAAGGGAACAGGTTGAAATCATACTTTTTCACTACCATGGATTGCTTGATTTTTGCATGTTTTACATATAATAAATTGATAGTAAAGACAACAAGTATCACTTTTCAGATAAATTTTATTTTTCTTACTGTAAACACTGACTCTACCTTACAACAGCAGTACACTGCAATTGCAGACAAATTTTAAATTTCAAAAGGACAGGAGTAGCATTTGATGATGCAATAAGTTCTCCAGAACATCAAGTCATCTACATTTATTAGTAATTTGTATAACAGTAGGTGTAATGCATGCCATAAAAATGCATTTATTTACTTTAAGTAAAAAGTATGATTTTGGACCTTTTCTCCCTACTTTCTGACTTTTGTTCTGGTAGCATTTGTTCCTCTTCTCATAAGCTTTAATTTGATATGTAGTTTTGGCATTCACCAGGGAAACCAGAAATTATCCCAAACCTAACAATGTCCTTTTACTTCTTTTTCCAACTCACAATGAAGTGGTATTTTAAGACAACAGACTGTAATAATAAAATGGGTATAATAACAGTCTGCTGTCTTAAAATACTACTTCATTGTGAGTTGGAAAAAGAAATAAAACAAAGACACGGTTTCAACAAAAGGAAGAATTGTAATTTACATTAAATATTTTGAATAAGATAAACACTTTATGATACCATCAACTTAGAATTACTACCTGATAACAGGCAAGTATGAAAGTTAAATGCTTTGAAACAGGATTTGAAATTTAAACTGTAGTATATTTTCCAAACATTTTTCTATGAACTTTATTAAGTGAATTGCACATTGCAAACATGTCTTATTTGCTAACTTCTAAGTTAGTGTTTTTTTTCCTATCATGTTTTAACACACCTAACCATAACACACACATTTTATTATGACTTAAACTCCTACCTTTTTTTTTCTTTCTAATTTGCTTTATATATTAAAAAAATTGATACTTTTTCAGGATTGTCTAAAATCTAAATTAAGACATGATGAACATTGGATTTTCTTAAACAGAACAACAAAATTTAGATTCTTATACGCACATGTTATTTCCAGATGACAACTCTTAACTTTTATTTCACAAGTAGATAATACAGTCGAGTCACTATAAGTCGACACCCAGATAACTTGACACCCTCGGTTAAGTAGTCAGTCTTCTGTGGTCCCGGCTGACTTACATAGGCATTAATGTTAAAAAACTCCGGTTTACTCGACACCACTGGATAAGTCGACATACTTTTGCTGTCCCACACTCCGATAAGTCGACACCCCCTCCTGAAAAAATGAATTCACTCCGCACGTGTGGTGAAAACTCATTTTTTTCAGGAGAAGGAGTCGATTTATTTATTAATATATAATTAATATATTTAATAATATAATAATACATTAATAATATTAATATATATACATATTAGTAAAAATGCCTTAACATTTTATGTATTTTTTTGTATAAAATAATAACAGATAAACAAAAAGAAAATATACAATCTACATCAACGTCACACCAGAATCCAATTTTGCATTTTCTCATGACAGAGGCATTAAGAATCCTTAGATGTTACTTGCCAACAAGTGACAATTGCAAAGATGATGTTTTCAAGGCATTCACGTTCGTTGAAAAAGAAAGTCGAGATAGTTAAGTGCTCAAAACAAACAACACTAAATGAATTTTTCAGTTTATCATCTACAGAATAATTGTAAATGGAGAACACAATGTTTTGTAAGTCTATGTTACTGTATAAAGCACTACTGTATTTTATTAATTGTAGTTTTGTGGTTTTTTTTCCAACTTTGCTTTAGTCGACACATTTCCACTTCCCCTTGGGGTGTCGACTTATGCGGAGTCGGAGTTGACTGTATAATACAAACAAAACTAAATTTCATAAGAAAACACTTTTGCCTTTTAAGAGTCTTCATTCAAAAGTGAATTTTAAAACTTTTGAGATTTTCAAATATAGTTAAAAATTAATTTTAATATGTTCATAAGACATTTTTGATAAAACTATTAACAGTAGATAATATATCTTCTTTAACATCACAATTTACAAAATAATATTTTTTTCTTTTATTAAGATGTATACAGAAACAAGAATTAACTCGAAAAAATAAATAAAACTGCTTGTTTTGGAAACCAAAGAATTATTTAATAATAAACATTTTTGGTCTGAAAATGGCTTGAAGTAAGGCTGAACACATTTCATAATAAAATTTCGTGGTTTAACTGATATAATAATAAATTGGCATTAACAGTAATAAATCATGGAACAAAAACAAGTAGTTTTTTCATCATGATTTATTATTGTTATAGTGCCAATCTTAGTCCTATAAATAATAGGAAAATGTTTTAAGTTAACTTCACTTTCACTGAATTAACTCAAATGTATTTCCATATTTTGGAAATTTTCTATGATAGAATATTAATGACTATGCTCATTGATGTTTCAAACACAGGATGACTATAAACTATTGTTGAGATTCCTGTTTCCTATAAATTTCCAACCAAAAATAATAAACCTACAGAATATGCATAAATACATACATACAATATATGAAAAGTGTAACTCAAAAAGTTTTATTTCATAACACCGTATTTGTCACATTATGTCTGAAAGATAATATGGTGTCTTACTTCAAAAGAAAGTCTGTTATACCAATACAATATTGTTACAGAACTCAGTATGGTATAGGTCCATCTTCAGATAACACTCTGGCATTGGTTAAAGCAATTCCAAGAGACTGGTAGTTTTCCTAGCCAAAAAAGGAGCAGGAAAATTGAAAAAGTCACAGAAAGATATTGATTAAATCCAGAAATTTTCTCAAAACCCACAAAAATCAACTAGACAAATTTCTTTACAGTTAGGTTTATCATAAAGGATTGTAAGGAGGATTGTTTATAAATGTCTTTGCCTCTGTGCCTACTGACTGTACAGGCTTTACAGATTAACAATAAATTCCATTGTTTCTAATTTGTCAAAATTTAAAAATGATGATAATTATATTCAGAAATGGAGATTTAGTGAAGCAACTTTTTACACATTAGGAAAAATAAATTGCCATAACTGCAGAATACGGTAAAGAGAAAATCTTCATATCATTTAAGTAATTGGCACACAAAAATTGTTCCATCATGTTTAGAAGTTTCAGGGTACTTCATCTTTACAGAAAATGGAAGATCAGTTGGAAGATCATCAGCCAAATATGGTATTCCAGAAAGATGGTACTGTACACTGCCATATTCAGTTCTTACAGTCAGAGAATTTCTTGACATACATTTTTCTGGGCACTGGATTGGGTTCGGTGACTGGATTCAGCAGTCTTCATGCTCATCCAATATCACATCACTTAATTTCTTCTTGCCGAATACACAAAGGATACTGTTTACAAGATTCATGTAACTTCCTTCAATAAAGTTAAACTCAAAATTATTGCTTCAATGAGTTACAAATGCTAGAGAACACAAGGGGAAAAACTGATCATCACTAGGAAATTGTACATGCTATAAAAGGCATGCATGTTGAAGTTTATTCAGCATTCTGTAGTACTGATTATATATGTAATAGAACTTGTTGAGTTACACTTTATTCTGCTAGCAGTTTTATTTTGTTCTTTTCAGTTGGAAGCTCTGACAATAAATAAATAAATATGAATAATTTAGAATCAGCCCATGCTTCCAAAATGAAAAAGATAATAATAAAACTGTTCAAGAATATCTAATCAATTTACAAAAATCTAAAATTTAATCAACAGTTTTATATCACAGATTTAATATTTAATATATTTTAAAAATTTTACCTGGGTAGAATCAGAATGATTTGAAACAACTAGTGAAGTCGGTCCATCTTCACAACCATTCGTTTCAATATTATGTTGTTCCATTTTCTTACGTTTAAATACTTTCTTAGGATTTTTAAAAGAAGTGAGTTTTGTCTGTCTTCTCTTTCTGCTATTACTAAAACAAAAAATAGAAAAAAATTAATGTTTAATACAAATTTATATTGCTAGAAATCAAACTCCCAACACTAAGGAGAAGTTATACTAAATGAACAAAAATTATACAGACTATTTAACTACATTTTCTTACATTGATACCTATTTCATGGTCACAACTCAGAGGATGCAATAGTGCAACAGTGAATGCAAATTAGAAGTTTCCATAAGACTCATGTGAGGTTGTTTAGAAGCATTAGTGTCACTGAAAATTTGTGGTGACATTAGCTACAACATACAGAATGCCTCAAAGACAACAATAAACTGCATATCAGCAATTAACTCAGTTTAATAAGGCCATGTAGTAGACTTTTGAGAAGATCGTTTTTATTTTGTGAGACCACGAAAAGAATAGCTTACAGTGCAGTTGCCATGCAATAGAAGATGTGGATCTGGTCTCTCCTAGGCCACTGGAGAGAAGATTGACACATACACAGAATGTCCCTGATGGATCAGAGAGAATCTGTGGTGGAAATTTGAACAGTAATGGCACCTGGTGTCACAAAAACTGTTCAAAATAATCTGTTGTAAAATAACCTCCACTTTAAGTGCCATGTGGTGTGTAGAAACTCATTCCTGCCCATTGTGAGATCTATCTTCAGTGGTGTCACTCAGGAGCCCATTGCAGAGCAGAATAGAATTCTGTGTATTCACACAGATGAGAGCCATTTCTGACCTGAATACCAGTGATGGATGTTCTCTAGTCTCCTCTTGATCATGTACAACTGTTGGCAACCAATATCCATCATCAACGTAATGATTTAAACTCAGGAATTATAGTTTAGGGAGAGATTTCTTATGATAACAGAATTCTCCTAACAGTTATCCAAATACCATGATGGGAAACTTTTACATCAGAATGGTGAATG
Source organism: Centruroides vittatus (assembly GCF_030686945.1). Lineage (NCBI taxonomy): Eukaryota > Metazoa > Arthropoda > Arachnida > Scorpiones > Buthidae > Centruroides > Centruroides vittatus. The sequence continues at coordinate 381,759 of NW_027122705.1, forward strand.
AACCCATTGTTCTGCTTTCCATTCATGAACTGTATTGAAATGGATCTGTTTCAACAGGTCCACAAACCACAACTATAACCCAATATGCTTTGAGATGTCAATGTGTTACACTGGCCAGCAAGATTGCCAGATTTTTCACCAATAAAGCATGTGTAGACAATGGTTTCTGTCAATAAACTGGACAATGGTTCTGTGCTCATCCACAACCAGCAACAACCATTGACAATCTGACTGTACAAGTGTAGCAGGCATGGAACACCATTCAACACCTTTACAAATGAATGCAAATTCATTCAATATGGCAATGACTACAGTAGGTACTGAAATAAACATTCAACTTTCATTCCCTATCACTTAGAAGTGAATGAAATGCACAACAACTAAACAGTAGCAACTAAAATCCAGCAAAAGCTCACTTTGCTCAAATGAAATTTTATTTTAGTAAAGTGAGCTTTTGCTGGATTTTACAGGTTACTGTGTGGTTATTCAACTTTCATGTGGTGGTGTTCCATGCACATTTTGAGTTGCACTCTCAAAACTCTTATCAATGTAATACGTCATAAAGATAAATTTTATGTGCAATTTTCATTCACCTAGTATAACTCTTCCTAGGGATTTCCATTTCTAGCAGTTTGTTTTAATAAAGAAATAAAAATTAATATGATTTTACAAATTTTTGGACCATTTATTCTGAACTAATACAGCAATGCTATAGTTCTTTAAAGTTCAATAACATCACAAAAATAATTATTATTGCTTCATGTTCCTTAGAGATTACATTAGTATTTACATAACATATAAATACCTAATTATAATATATATCTGTGACAATGTTTCATAATAAACTTTTTAGTTTTCATTATATTCTTAATAAAATTGTTTAAGGTATCATATTCAAACCACACTTGCAATTCAAAATATAGAAAATTTTTAATACAGTGGAACCTCACTTAATGAGCATAATTTGTTCTAGAACCTTACTCATCATGCAAACACTTGTTAAGCAAAACAATTTTTCCCATAGAAATTAATATAAAATATAATAATGTGTTGCATGCTGAAAAAATAATCAAATACCGTATTTACTTGCATATAAGACAAGGTTTTTATTCATTTTTCACTGCTTCAAAAACCTAGCTTGTCCTATACGCATGAGCGAAGGATCCTTTGCATTTTTGTGAATTGTGTATAGTTCATGCTGCCATTAAAACAGAGTGCTATCGAGGTCAAGATGAATGTCGCTTTTAAAGAGATGACCCGAAAATAGCTGGTCACTTGGCAATGATTATAAATGTAGTTATTTCAAATTTGTTAAATGGGTATTTTTAATGAATATTTATTTGTACATTCTGAATCATTAAAAATAAAACACGTGACGAGAAAAGTTTATAATCTTTTAATTTTGCTACATGGGTATCAGGTGCATGGAAAAGCAATCTTCAAAAGCTGATAGCAGTCATTCAGGAAATACTGCATTTTAAATTCACTCGATGGATCAGAGGATGATGCTTTGTGGAGTAAGAGTGAAAAAGAAAAGAATTGAAACGAAGCTTCAGAGAGCGAGTCCAAGTAGACAAAAAGTGAGTGTCAAGAAAACATGGTTGTTTACCTTAATACTTGCATTTGATGATAATTTATTTGTGATTAAATAAAATAAAATTAGAATTGTATTAATAAATCTAATTTTCTTTTATTTTGATCTTTAAAGTCACACTTCGTCCTGTATGAAAGATTGTCTTATACGCGAGTAAATATGGTATTTTACGTATAACGTTTATTAAAAGAAAATTATACAATATACACTGTTAAGGAGTATGAATCATCATCATCATCTTTTCTTCTAGCATGAAATGAACCAACCTGGAATGCAAATTCAATTGCAGAAAAAAAAAAAAAAAACACAAAATCACAGATAACAGCATGATGGAGCATGCACACAATCCGGGACTTCCCTCTCCTCGTCACTCATTATGCAAAACTTCACTCGTTAAGCGAGTCATTTTTAAAAAATTTTATTTGCTTGTTATGCATGGTGCTCGTTAAGCAGAATTCCACTGTATATACAAAAATATCTTAGATATGATTAAATTCATAGATGTAAAATATACATTCTATAATACTTTTATTAACTAATTAAAACAGAATTACCACAAATTACAGAAAAGCATTAAGTTAATGAAAACATTTAGAAAATAATTGTTTTAAATTCCTATAGAAGTAGCAAAATACCTATTAAAAATGTGTTATATTGTTTAAAAACTTTTGTCTAAAAAATCTGGAATAATCAACAGCTCCCTGAAATTTTGTTTATTGCTTTACAGTTATTTTAATAACAGAAAAGCTTATATTAGAATAGATAAGTGGCATCAAAATTAACAGTAATGATATTGCTAATAACAATAGTGCTTATTATTATCACTTTTTAATATAAAATATCTTATTTATCCACTGATTAAAATAAGATATATTATTATGCTGTATAATTAAACTGAAATTTTCAAATTGCAGACCTATAGATTCCCTGTTGACCATCTGTCCTTTATTCCTTAATGTCAAGAATGGAGTTAGATAGATGAAAATCAAGACCAGATGGGAAACGCTTGAGGGCAAGAGACCCCGATTAACTATATACAGTGGTGCCTCATATAACGTACTTAATCCATTCCAGGTGCACGTCCGTTAAGTGAAACGTCCGTTATACGAAACGCATTTTTCCATAGAAATACATGTTAAAACATCTAATTCGTTCTGAAGCATAAAATAACCGTACTGTATCATTAAAAAAATGAACATGGTGCATTCTTTTATTCCTCCGCATAACTCTGCGCGAGCGACACCCGTTTATAAATTCCTGCAGAACACGTTCCTAAATTCTAGTGGTAGTGCGCACTGTCGAATGGCAAAAATGATGGCTTGTAGCAATAGTTTACGGTGTAAAGCAACATGGCATCCTCCATGGCTCAGATAGTTTCGTTTCCAGGTCCATTATGTGGTTTTATAAATGAAAATTTAGAAATTGTGAAAGCGCGAGTTAGCGCACGCGGTGATGTGTCTTTACAAATTTTTTTCGAATGGTAGCCAGCATTCTAATTTTTCTCATGGCTATTTTGAATGCTCTTTCAACAAATAATCCATTTTATGGTTAAATTTTACAATTGGGGCCGTTCTTTTGCCTTTAAAAGCTCATATTTTAGAATTATAGATTCCTCCATCATGATACTATCGATAGTGCTGGCGCTGCCATCTTTCTTTCTTTCACTGTCGTTCCTAAATGCCTACAAACAGCAGCGCACTCCCGTAGTAGCGGAGACGCAGAGCAACTGCTATTAAAGAACACACCCATGGAGCAGTCATCAATTATGCCGGAAAGTCCATTGTTTGCAGCCAGTCCGTTGCTCAAGTCACGTAACGGCCAAACAGAAAGTCCATTGTTCGCAGCATTCGTTATTCACCACTGTATAGTGAAACCTGCTAATGTGATCACTGAAAAAACCAGCTCAAAGTGGTCATCCTACACAGGTGGTCTTACAGTGAAACCTGCTAATGTGACTACTTGACACTGGTGGTCACATTAATAAGTTTCACTGTACAAACTTTTGATCCAGGTCAAAAGTCACATGACATTTTTTTATTAAAACATGATTAAAAATAGCAGCTTAGCATTGTGACAAGGTCACAGTAAGTAATTTCAGTTTATAGTTTATATTTTGTCATAAGCATATAAATTACTTTATATAGTTGGTCTGACTGTTTAAAAAGCTAGTTGTAACATGAATTTTACACTGACAAAGCAAATTGTTACTTATACTGTATACTATTTAAACATAATAAATAAATTAAAACTTGACATTAAATATTTGAAATTTAGACATTTTTCAATTTATAGCTAATGTATTTAAAGTACAAATATGATCTTTACTAGTATTATTTATAATACTACATGTAATGTTTCTCTGCATGTATAACAAATTTTATTTTATGTTTTTGTAAAACCCACACCTGTAAATATCAAAAAATTTCAGTGATCTTATAATTTCTTTTAAATTATGAAACAGGTAAAATAAATACATACAATATATATATAGTATATGCATATGTATTGTATATAAATATTTTGAAAATAAATTCCAATAAAAGCAATTACAAATTAACAAAAAAATAACTCATATATAATTAACACAACTGAAAGATGATATATCTGAATTAATTATAAAAAGTTAAAGTTCAAATAACAAGAGAATAAAATTATCCATTGTTTGTTTATAGCCAAGAAGAAATGTGATGCTCATTCTGTTTTTGAAAGTCACAAAAAGTGTATTAATGCATAAAATTTAAGACTATTTATGGAAAGTTAAAAAATAATAAGTTTTTAAAATTAATCTTTTATCAAATTACATAAAAACAATATCCATAATATAGTTGTTTTCTCATGTAAATCTGTTAAATAACTTTAATCTCATACACAAACATCAAGTCATTAAGTATTTTTAATGTGTGCCTGTCCATTATTTGTTTTCCAAATTTTATTTTATTAAGATATCCTTAGTGAAATTTTTAAAAATTAATACAGTAAAATATGGGCTCTTGATAATTGATGGGCAGATAAGGTGGAAAGGACAGAGAAAATTTGAGTTAATAAAATTTCAAATTATCAAAACTACCATTACTTTAATGAGACTAATAATTACAGTGTAAGCAATATAGTTAGGATTATTTGTATAAAGTAATGCAACACTTGGAAAGTCTGCTGAGGAGATGCCTCCTAGGAGAACTTTCTATGAGGAACTGGTCTCTATTTAGGTGTTAACAACAAGAAGAAAATCTGGAAAACTCCACATGGCGAGCCTGTTGGCAAGACATGAACCCTCGACCAACTACCAGTGTTCAGTGGTTTTATCGACCCGGCAACTGGTGATCCCAATATAGTTAGACTTAAATTCAGTATCTTTTATTTTGTTGATACATATACATTATATTTACAATGGTGCTTTGTGGAACTTTATTCTAAGCTTTGTTCATTATTCTCATCGCATTTAGAAGGTACACTCCAATTTCAATACACCAGTTTCAATAATATGCAATACTTTTTGTGCAGTAAGCTTTCTGTACTGTAATTCAAAGTTTTGAATGATTTCCTGATTTAATCGTTGCAATCTAGTTACATTTAAGAGTAAAAATTGAACTGTTATAGATGAGAGTGAGAATTGTCAAATGTATGCTGCAATTGTTGATGAAACGAATAATTTTTCTGTTTCCAGCAATCATGTGGGATGTGCGGGTGTTAACTTTTTCAGCCAGTTAGAAAAAAGCTTTGACGTATCCATGCTTTCTTATTTGCTGCATATTGCATAGGCAATGTCTACAATGTGGAAATATCAAGGCTTTAAGATTTTTCAGTTAATAACAATGGCAGTTATTACCTGTCATGTTTGCTCCCAAAAGAAGAATTACACATTCTTTGATTTTTTTTTTTTTTTTTGCTTTCATGATATGAATCATCTTTGAATGCCACTGTTTTGTCCAAATGATGTTTAAAAATAAGTTAGTTTTGGCTGCATTGAAATTATCATCTAGGCCATTGATTTGCAAAGTTATTGATCCATGGACCACTTAGATTAAATCACAAATGAACCATGACCCATCCCATGCCCTCATTTACTAAATATCACACTTCAGATAATAATGAACAAAATAGTTTGGCACACTATCTGCTAACCTAACTTGAGAGATATGTGATGCATGAAAATGTTCTTTTCTTTGGCTACATAGAATTACTTTTTAAAACACGACTAGGTTGGTCTGTAATTACCTGGCACATGCTCACAGCTAGTAGTCCACAGACCATACTTTTGAGTACTGCTGATTTAGGTGTTGTTATACAGATTTCTGGTAAACTTTTCAATCACAATGCATAATCTCCCTCTTACACTTCTGTGCTTCCATCACCAGATTTTATTAAAAATAGAAGTCATATAAAATATTAAAATTAACTTCTCATACCACAAGTACGCTCCTCTTCTAGTAGTGAAATGTAATGCTTATTGACATCTCAAATTAACATTAAAAGCACTCAATTTTAACATTATAGATTTGAGATAATCACAAATATTTAGAACGCAATGATTCTATTTAAAATCATAATTCATTTTCATGTTTCTGTAAATATATAAACATTTTAAATGCACACTGCATTTTAAATGTATTGATATATATCTTGTAGTGTTAATAAAATATGTGGACTATATGATCAGATCCCTATTTTTTTTTTCAATTTATGCCCTTATACTGAGAATATCTTCTCGTCTCCATATATAGTAGCTGACTATAGAAAACATCATGTCTACATTGATATCCAATTGGATGCAGATTCCACATTTTTAAATTTTTTTCAAATTTATATTATTTTCTGAACTCTTTCTGTATCGTGGAGATAACTGCTTAAACCAATCAAACACATTTGTTTTTCATTACATTTACACCTTTTATGCTGTAATTTTGATTTTTTGTTGGTAATTTTTCTCCCATAGTAAGATCATATATGAAAAATAACAAACAATTAAAAAATTTGTATACATACTATTATTCAATACAGGAATCACCAGCATAAATGCATAAATGATCTCCTAAAATGCAATAAATGATTTTTATTCATTGGGGACTGAATCTTACAGTTATTATTTTTTTAAATTAACTGTCAGATGTTAATTTAAATTCCAGATACTGCTTTGCAATGTTAAAAGTATAAAGTAAATAAATTGGCTTTTATTATTCTTTATTTTTTTAAATTGATAAAAAATTATTATTGGTTCACTTCCTAATTGCAAAAGATTTCACATAGAATGACCTCCTTTAAAAATTTGATTGTATTATTTTTCAATAGCTAGATTTTTTTAAAGAAAAAAAAAATAAAATTACATTATACTAGTCAAAACTTGCAAAGATTTACATTCAATATGATAAAAAATGCACAAAAAATTTAAATTTTTATGTTAAATGGAAAACCTGACTTAAAAATTAGTCTGGAAAATTTTAAAACAATAAATCCTTTTTCTATAAATTTTTTTCAAACTTTCTAAACATAAAAGAAATCTCAAGAGTCAATCTGAAACTATTACTTCTATATATATTATTGGCAGTTTAAGATTGTGTAAGATGGACTTTTATAGTAGTATCTAGATCCAAGAAAAGTTTGTATAGTGTAAAGTCTCTATCATGTGATATTTATTGTACTTATCTTGTTCAATAAATATCATATAATATCATAATACATGATCATAACTAGTACTAGATTCTGAGTGCTGGAACAAGATAAAGAATTGATAAGTACACACATGTTTCTGCATGTCTGAAGCTTTAGCCAAAAGCCTCAGTTAACTATGACTAAAACTGACACTGTTATATATTTCAACAATAGACAGATAAGAGATAACTATTTTGTTTATCATCTAACATTTCCTTTTGTTTGAAGAAAGTTCTCTCAATTTATTCATGTCCAAAAGAGGTAAAACAAAAATTCCCTAATTTAATGTAGTCTATAGCCTTCTATACTTTCTTTTCACAATTCATTATTAATTAAACCTCTATACATTTAATGCACTATTCATTTCTTAATTAATAATGAACTGGCACAAAAGTTTAAAACTTTTTAATCCCTTAATTACAATTTTATGTATATTCTTTCAAAGTTTATCTATTCCTTATTCTGTTAGTCCATATACAAGTTTTTCTTTATAAGAATTTCAATGAGTCATCTGATTTATTATTATATTTAGACTTCATAAATTTAAAACATGACATTTGTAATTATTATTATTATGAAGAGTTACAAACAACAAAACAGCAAGAAAGTCTATCTATTAAACAGATTGAAAACATCTAAGTTTTAATCTTTAGGATACATCAAAATAAATCAAAAATTTAAATACAGAGCATTCCAAACATACAAATTTATTGCGGGGGGGGATCAAATAAACATTATGAACTAAATAAAATAACTAGATAATTGCAATGAATTATTACAAGTAAATAAATAAACAGATTTTATTTACTTATTTGCAACAGCTCAAATTATCAGGAATATAACATTTCCCATGTATGTCCATTGTAGAAAAGAAAAATTTAAACAAAAGATTAAAAAATATAAATGCTAAGGATGCAGATTTTCTTTCTACATCCTGGAATTTGCATTAATTTATTCTTCATAGCCTTATTAAGCTCCTAAGATTGTACCAATCATTTATTTAATTTTATTTTATTTTCACTAAAGAAATATTTTAAATATTTATTTGTAATAACTCATTGTAAGTATCTAGTAACTTAAAAAAGTAAATAAATAAATATTATAAATATAAAAAAATTTATATAGTCAGAATGTTCTTTATTTATTTGTTCTATTTTAACATATCCCAAAGATCAAAAATGTTTCATTTTTAAATAATTTTTCACTGTTTTGATATGTAACTATCTTTGATGATAATTATTTGATATATATTATTATGAAATGAATCTTTCTCAGTTCTCATAATCAATTTTTATATCATATTAGTACAAATACTTAATATTTTTTATGCTGATGACAATATTCTTCTTATGAGATAGATATCTGTGTTTTTATTTTTACCAAAATATCAAATTAACAAATGAATAAAGATATTGACTGTAAGATCAAATTTCAGGAAATGTTCATAAAACAGTCAAATTCAAAAGTCATCATCATATACTACTTTTCTATAAGAAGTTTACTTGTAATTTTATTAAAAACTAGCAGATAAGCTCGGCGTTGCTTGGGCATAAAGTAACGATAGCGAAGATTAAGACGTCATACACTATACGTCACAGCCATTTACGATCCCAATTTACAAGGCGGCTATGTTCTATTTATAGAAAGCTTTTTTTTTGTTTATTTTTTCCTAAAGAAGGCCGATAAATTTGTGGCTGAAAACATTTGATTTGTAAGTTTTACATCTTTTTCCTGGAAAATTTGAGTTTAGGTGCGATTCATGACTCTATAAGATTAAGATTATTACATTATACCCGTTTTTACAGAATGCAAGAATTAGGTCCCCTGTTTCCAGACTAATTAGAGAATTTTTAGATGAGTCTAAAAATATGTTCGATTTCCTGCAAAAACACAAAAAAACCACATCTGCATCCGCAAATCTTGAACCTTGCTTTCTCTTAACACTTCAATTGTTAAGAAATACATTTCTTTCATTCCCATGAGGTACCCTACTAAAATGCAGTTAAAAATAAAAAATTGCATCTAAAATAGAACAGTAGAAGCTAAGTTCTTTAGGATAAGCCTTAATCCTTTCCCCCTCCCCCACGGGGGGATTTCATGTGACATCTATATAGTAGGTATATAAAAACACACGCATATTCGAATGCAACGTTGTGTCAAAATTTCAAAGTAATCAGTGAAGAATTTTTGGAGATTTAAGATTTTGAACAAACAAGCACTTACATTTTTATTTATATAGATGTAAGTATGTAAACAGAGATGATGTTATTTTAAGAAAGAAAATAGGGATACAAACAGAGGGTATCATAAATCAGATCATGAATATAAAGCTAGAATTTCTTACCACAAATTAGCATAAATATGAAAATTTCTAGGATAAATAAGTTTATTTTGATAATGAAGATAGATATTAAGCTAATATTAAAATGGGTTCATTTCTTAACTGCAACATAATATTAAAAATAATCTTCTCACTTATAGAAGTCATAAAAACTTAACATGATTCTCAATAAAAAAAATAAAATAAAAAACAGCTTTACATCCAAAATATTTGAAAAGAACACATTCAAATATCATATATAATCAGTGCTATAGAACAGCGATCTGCAACCTTTCTGATCTCATGGACCACTAAACTCACAATTTTGAATTCTGCAGACCACTATCATAAATTTTTTTAAACAATACAAAAATCTGTAGAATAATGATCATAAAAGTTCAATTTTACTATATTAATATGAAATGTGTTTGTTTAATTATAACAAATTAATGCAAGCCTAAAGTTCATTGCTGCTTGTTTGAAATAAGTTTATGAATTCTTACCACTTTTCCATGAAGGATTCAGAATATTGTTCATTATTTATTGATAACAGTCACTTCATATTTGGTTTTAGATTCGAATAAAAAACCCTCAATGAGTGAAAAAAAGCAACTAAGCATTTTGAATTTCTTTCATAATACTTTGCACAACCTTCAGTTGATCAATGTCCAAATTTCTCCACAGACCACCCAAATTTTCTCGCAGACCACCGGTTGCAACCGCCGCTATAGAAGCGTTAGTTGCATCATCAACTCATTTACTAACTTTAATGAATTCTCTTCAAATCTTTTAGATGTGAATTTGAAATTTGTTCTCAAATATGTAAAGTGTTTTTGCATAAGGCTTTATTCAAAATTATCAAAGAGTAATAAGAATAATCAAAATTAAAATTACTTATTTTAAATTAACTAAGAACTCTATGAAACTACCACATTCCAAAAATCAGTTTTGTATTCTACTTTTGAATTACATAAGTTTATTTGGACAACTGACGCTAGTTCAAAAACATCTTTCTAATAAATATTTTGATTTATTTACAAGTTAAAGAATCCAAAGCTAAACTGTGAAAATATTAATTATTTTTAGATTACACTTCAAAAGTTGTAAACAAAATAATGATTTAATAATTGCAAAATGCTAATTTATCTCCCAATGTCTTCAAACAACAACAAATATAAATGATTTAATTTCATGAATTGGTCAAAGTTTTCTATCATAATATTCAGCAAAAAACAATTCCAAAAATATGATAATGCATTAAAATATACTAGTACAGTATGCATCATTTTTCCGAAATAATTAAGGTCAAGAGAACTTTTGTCACTTTTAAGGAAGCTGTAAAAATCAGTTTAGCGAGAAAAGCTGCACATCATCAATACCTATTATGCTTTTTTATTTATACCGTAATAAATAAAACCTAACACCCACACCAACCATAAGATAACTTGAACGTCTACACAAGATTGCTGATAATTGTTATTTGTAATTTCTGGAATTAGTACTCTCTGAAATCAATTATAGTTAATTGATTTTTGGATGATCAACACTTTACTGTACTTATAATAGTTATATTCCACAGTATAACAATCTTTATAATGCAGTAAAAAGTTTTTTTGAATGTCTTCAGCCTTCTTAAATTGACCTTCTTCAGGAAATTTACAATTCAAAAATGAACAACAAAAACATTGATGTATTCTAGAATCACTTATTTTGTATACTAATGTTTTTGGAACAATTCTATATTTAAGATGGCTTCTTAAGTACAAAAAGCACAAGGTTTGTATCAAAGGTTTTAACCACATTAATTTTACTTCTAAGTAATGTTAGTAAAAAGAAAATACAAGTATACCTCGTCTTACATTGGTAATTGGTTCCAGGAGAGGCGACGTAAGTCAAATTTACTTGTATAGTTACGATGTAAGTCGTAGTCGTAGTTTATTGGTGTTTAGTTACGATGTAAGTCGAAACTACGACTTACGTCGTAACTAAACACCAATAATGGAGGAAATGCCAATAATGAGCACTTAAAGACCGCTAAATAAGACGACAACACAGAAACACAGATGTTTTCATGTTTTGTTCTCTAGGATTTATGATGATTATATTAACATTTACTGTAAATGTACATATTTTAATATGATTTTGTGCTTTCAATGCTTTTCTAGTGAAATTACGACTTCAATGTTTGTGGCAGACGGATGTAAAGTTGAATAAACCGACTTAAACTTGATTTTTATTTTTCCATATACTTTTTTGACAAACGACGTATAATTGGGAACGACGTAACTTGAGAGCAACGTAACTCAAGGTATACCTGTACTATGTATCAATATACTCTATCTTTATAATTTTATAAACTAATAAAAATTATTAATCTATACATTATTAATAAGAATCTATCACACCAATTTGTAACCACAATTATGTGATTTTACAACTTTTTATATTCATTGCTAGTTATAAGAAATTAACACACATCCAAAAAATCTTATTTTCCTAAAATGCAGAATTTTTTAAAATTATACTTAGCATTCTTTTTTGAGGTTCATTATAAATATTATTATAAATGAATTGTCAGAGTTCTTGTCTGCACTTTAAAACTCTCAAAAAAAGAATGCTAAGTGAAGAGGAGTTATGATTTTAAAAAACTCAAAATGCATTTTAGCAAAATAAGATTTTTTTTTTGTTGTATATTAATTTTTATAATAGCCAACGAAAATAAAAAGTTGTAAAATCACATTAAGAGTGGTTACAAATTTGTGTGATAAACCCTTAATAATAAAAATTATTAATCTATATTTTATTAACCCTTTTAGAATATTCCCTGCATCTAAATCAAATTATTTACAATAAAAACTAATTTACATTAGTAAAAGAAATCTCAAATAAAGCAAGATTTGAGAGACTAGTTTAATTATTTACAAATTTCTTGTAAAAATGTCAAATTTCAAATATAAGATATGTTTAGACTGTTATAACCTAATTTTCTAATTTATGTTCTATAGATCAGTGTTTCTGAAACTTTCTGCCCACTCGACCCAATATATTTGTAACAGTTCTGTGACAAACACATTTATAATATAAAATTTTTTTTAAAAACTGGTAACTGGAGTTACTGTACATTATATAGCAAAATAAAATTATAACAACTTCTACATGTGAAATGTAACATCCAGTACATTTCTACTAAGAGCAGTTCAGGCAAATTTCAATTTGTAACAAATAAAAACTGAAATTGAAGTTAAGTTATTATTGAAACTTAACTATTAAAAATTCTAAGACTGACAATTGTAAATAAAACAGACTGTTTCAAAATTATTCAGAAATATATTTTCTGAAGAAAAATATTAGATTTATTCTTATAAACGTAATGAATCTTTTTTTAAAATGTACTGTACTTTTCAGATTGTAAGATAATTTCATCAATTTTATTTTATATATATGCAAAAAACAAATCTTTAAAAATTATTTATTGATCCATTTGTGCCAAAATTCATCTGTTATTTATTTTTTTATAATTTATTGTTATGTATGAGAATAAATCTAAAAGTTTGAAAAAATAAGGAATATTTTGAAAACCATTGCAACTTAAATGGCTTTATGACTATGACCTTACATAAAATCTCTATTTTGATGTTATTCGAAATAAGAGAGAGAAATCAATTTTGTACATACACATTCTATAATCTTATACTATTGTCATTTAGTAATAAAATGAAGAAAAAAGTTGTTAAAAATTTTTCAGTAGTTAACAGATGCATCTGTTTCTAGTTCTTAGAAAATATTTCAGTAATACAAGTATTTCTACGAAAAATAGAATCATTTCGCTTCCCATTAAAATTTTAACACGACCCAATATTGGGTTGCAACCCATAGTTTGAGAAATGCTGCTATAAATATTATGTTCTACTTCATAATGAAAATATAACTGTTCATTACAAAACTGACCATACCAATCAGACAAAATGTTTTTGTAATTTCATCAAAAGTATGTAAAAGAACATAATAAACATTTAGGCATTCCAGCATTAACATTATCAATCAGAATTTCATACAATATACTGATTAAATTTTTACATTTAAATACAATGCTCATCAAAAATAAACAGATGTTCTTCCAATTGTATGTTCACAGATTTATCAGCGATACAATCTAAATTACATAACCAAACCAAAACATTAAAAGTACTTTCCTTCTCTTATTAAACTTTACAGTAATTTATTATTATTTGAAATGTCATCATCTTCATTACACATATTGTATATATCTAGCAAAGCTTTAAATAATAAAAATAAATGTACTTGTTAATTTTTGTTTTATTTATATTTATATGATTTGTTGATAAATCTGAACAAAGAGTGCTGCTTATCAAATCTTAAAAAACAAAATAATGTTTAAAAAAATTAACATGAATTAAATGAGTCATCTTAAATAAAGGTTATCTGTAATATGACACAATAAAAAAGTTATAAACAGATTTATTTAACATCAAATTTATTTAAAAATATGCAAATAAAAACTTAATTGCATGTTTTTAAATATGCAAAACTGTTGCAAAAGCGTAAATACCATTTATGCTTAACTACCATAAAAACTGACAAGCTCTAAGTAACACTTCATAGACATGAATTTCTACTGTACAATTAAGTTTCACAATAATATCTGGTCTTATCAATGCATTTGGTAGCAAGCATCTCAACAATTCTCTTGGCTGCTTATTCAAATGTATAAATAGTTGATATTTTCTTGAAGAATAAATTAAATATACTGTCTAGTCTAATTAAAGATTATTTTACATATCGTGGACAGTTTTCTTCTCTTAAAAAACTAAGAGTTTATTAAAATAGTATTTTAACTTAATATATATAACAACATAGTAAATTACAAATAATTATATATGCTTTAATTTGTGAATCTCATTTGAATTGCTTATAGATTCAAAGTCAACTTAAATATGCATGGTTTTTTTTAAGATTTACATCTTCAAAAACAAGCTTGTACAGTAACATCTAACATTTAAATACAGAATGTAATTAGAACTCTCAATCAGTAAGAATAAAAACAAGTGAGATAAAATAACCATCTTCATAAAACAAAATAAATAAATAATTACTAAACAAAAACCTTTAACAAGCATAATATTTTTGACAAATTGCTTTCACTAGACACTCACAAATTTAAATGTATGTATATAAAATCAAATACATAAAAATTAGCATTGAAACAGAAATGGAACAAAATGTCTGAATGTTTAGTTTCTTTTAAATAAATTTATTTTAAGCTATTGTTCTGTTTTAAATATTTATATATGGAAGATGATGAAGTTCAAGAAAACACACTATCATGAAAAATCTAGCAGCATACACTTTAATAGACAAACCACCGTTTAAGACAATTGAAACTTCGTCTATTAATTTAAAAGTACAATATTAATGCTGAAGATTTTTGGCATTAGTATGTTTACATGGAAAAATCTTTAAAACGTAAAAAATGCTCATCCTTAGTTTATATCAAATTGAAACATGCAATTCTCATGTTTAAACATATAATTCAGTTATTCCAATAGTGATTTTTTACATGTAAAACACAATTAATGGGGAAAAAAAAGCAAACAGTAATAATATATACACAATTAAATAGATTAAACTATTTAAAAATTATTAAACTAAACAAAACTAGTTTTAAAAATATTTTTTTGATTGTTGCCTACTACACTGCAATATTGTATCTTCTTGTATCCTGTTAACTAGGCTGGAGTTTTTTATTTTGTATTTTCTTGTAAGTTTCAAGTTTCTCCATGAACCTAATTAAAGTTGGATCACATGCTAGCTTTAGTAATGTAATGTCCATGTTGAATATTATAAAAAATAATAATAAACTAAAGGAAAAAACTTAATAAAGATAACAAATGGCTCAACCTCAACATTAATTAGGTTCATAAACCCAAAATATGTAATATAAAATAAAAATTCCTACACAGTTAACAGGAAATAAGCAGATACAATGTTGCAACTAACTAAGTGGGAGATAATGAAAAAAATATATATATATATTCTCATTATGACTGCCTCCCTTCACTGTATTTTAAAATTCTATTTAAATTTTCAACTTTAAAATACTTAATATGCATACTTTTAACATTTGTAAAATAAATATTTATATTTATCTACTGTATATGTATATTTTATAAATATTCATACTCATACATTTGTTTAAATGTGAATATTTATTCCAAATTCTGTTTTATAACAAAAATGTGTTTCAGAAAATGTTAATAATTTAATTGAGAATCTCTGTCAAAGGAATAATACAAATATTTGATATATTAAAGATTTTTGGCTTATTTATTATTTTTATTAACTTTATGAACTTTAATGAGGCACAGAAGAATCTATTAAGAAATAATAAGCATTATAAAAACTCATTTAATGATAACAATTAGTTCAATCAGTCTGCTCTTTCATACAATATTAATATAACAATAAACTTCAGATAAAGTATTTTGATGTATATAAATGAAAAAGATTATTAGTAACAATGAGAACAATGATTTAATGTCTTACGCACAATGTAATTAGAAAGTAATAGAGATAAGAACA
The DNA here is from genome assembly GCF_030686945.1 of Centruroides vittatus. Taxonomy (NCBI): domain Eukaryota; kingdom Metazoa; phylum Arthropoda; class Arachnida; order Scorpiones; family Buthidae; genus Centruroides; species Centruroides vittatus. The sequence continues at coordinate 397,919 of NW_027122705.1, forward strand.
ATGATCATAATTAATACTAATATTAATAGTATATTGTAAAGAGAATAAAAGTCAACTAAGCAGTACTGTTATCATGCCATAGTATCAGAAAATAGTGAATTCAAAACTGAAAACAATAGAAAAAGATACTTGTAACTATTGAAAAAAATTACAAGTTTTTGACGTACATAGGGTCTTTCATCCACTCAAGTTAAAAAAACCATTTAAGTCACAATGTGCTTAAATATAATATATTTCTAATACATTACATATATACAGGATTCATCAGTAGTAGTAATAGGACAATGCTTGAAACACTACAATATTAAAAATGTTAGTTTTATCATGAAGCAAAGTTATATATGAATAACACATTGGAAAAAAAAAATGTTTTTATCACTTTTATGCTTGAAAACAACCATTTTCAGGCATAAAAGGTCATAAGAGGATGCTAGTAAGAAGCAGAAAAGATAAAGTAGATAACCAACCAAAAATGGTAGACTATAACATCAGTGACTGTTAAAGGGATATCATTTGCTCTATTAAATTAGTAGTGGCCAGTTTGACTTTAATAGCACTGCTAATTGCACGGGCATCTGTTGCAACTTTTCCAAGTGGACAAAGGGATATACTTCCACTATCATAATTATTACTTAAATCAGGCTGAGCAAGCTTATATCAGATAATTTACCATACTATCAAGTGAGACAAAGAATAGAATTTTCCAACATGCCTTCAAGAATTATGAGGTCCCAACTTCTGAACCCTCCTTGCCCTCGCACGATCAAGTGGAAACAACCATATATCTACAAGTTCATGTAATTCAAATTCATATAAGTTAAGGACTTTCTATATTTTAAAACTTAATTTATGGTATTTAATAAATTTCTATTATACAAAATGGTAAATTTAAGAAAAAATGTGAACATGATATTTGTAGAGATCTTCACTATAAACTTTTTATACAATCATTATGTACATAGACTCTTCACATTAGTAAAAAAACAAAAATAAATGATTAGATCAGGGGTCCCAACCTTGTGCCCTTGGAACTATTTACATGTGCCCGCAGCAAAGTTTTGAAATAATGAAAAACATTTAAATGTTAAAAATATAGAAAATAAAAAGTTACCCAGTTTTAAAATTTTGCTAGATGTAGTGAGAAATTTGCTAAATTGGGCTACACTGACCCTGTCTAATTTATCATGCCTATTAGGCCTATAATCATGTCTCCACAGAATCTATTAGTAGTATGGTATTGGCCCACCAGTGGCCAAGCGGTTCTGTCGCTAAACACTGGGAGTTCGGTCACAGGTTTGCACCATGCTCGGATGGGCAGGCCACGTGGAGTTTTCCAGGTTTTCTCTCTGTTTGTAACACCTGAATAGGGGCCATTTTCCCTTACAAGACCTCCCAGAAGGCATTTCCCCTCGCGTAACATCGTGCACCACAGAAGGCAACGGGGAACCACTCTGGTTGTAACTTCCCCCAGGATACACCTTGGCGCCTTATTAACTGACATATGTGAAAAATTGAGCAGTTTAAACCTGGATCTCTAGGAATAAAATTAACATTAGCTGAAATGATTAGCTCTATAAAAGCATTCAAAGCCAAAATACAGTTTTGGATAAATAATTTGTCAAAAAATTCTCTTGTACACTTTCCAAGGGTGAAAATAATTTTGACCTAACATTATTTATTACTCATCTTAAAAACCTTTTGGAACAGTTTGAAAGTAAATTCCAGAAATTTACCATTATCAAATCTGTGGCTACAATTTTTGTAAACCTTTTTACTACACAAGTAGACATTGCTGAAACTGCTAAATCTACAGCAGAACTTCTTTAAGAAGCATCAATAATTGAAAAAGAGATTTTAGATTTTCAAAATGACATCATATTAAAATCTCATGATACGAATGAAAACTTTTGGAATTTAGTTGATCATAAAAAGTATAATCTTTTGAAAAGAGAGCCTTCAAAATCAAATTCTGTTTTGGTTCCACATACTTATATAAGTGAATCTTTATTTCCCACCACAAATATTATAAAATCAAAAATCAGATCTCAACTTACTAATGCCAACATTGAAGATTGTTTATGATTTGGGATTATCATCTTACACTCCCAACTGTGAGAAATTAGCAAATAAAATGCAGTTAAAGATTGCACTAATTCTGCTTTTATAATAAATATATAATATGTTATAGTAAATATATGTTACAAAATGCATGTTATAATAAAGAATGTAATATTTAAATTTTTTTCGAAATCTGATTTGTGTTCACCACTAGTTTTAGCAATCTTGAATGCGCCCGCACCACAAAAAGATCGGAAACCCCTGGATTAGATAATTCAGGATAAAATTTATCAAACAATGATAATTAATTAAAACAATTTGGCATGATAGATTATAAATGCCAAATTGTTCTAATAGTTAAATTGATAGCAGCTTAGTTTAATTCCAGATTATTAAAGTTTTGTTTCATTTATTAATAAATATATTAATGAGTTTGTGTCATCTTTACTTTGACAAGAAGAAAATTATTTATATTTTAACTATAATATGATAAAATATAAATAATTATAAATTTATTTACTTCTTTGAAAAATCATACATATTATATTAAAAAATATTTTTACAATAGAAAAATTGAACATATGTAAAAAAAAAACAGAAACCATCATTACACGTTAATATAAAGCAATATGTTTATGTAAACAAAATCAAAGTTATAACCATAATAATCAGTAGACAGTGTCCACAATATTATGCATGTGTATTTTTGTTTAAATTATTATGTTTTAAATGTGTTCCATTTCATATGTTCTAGTTTAATTATGTTGTTAAGATTATATAAGATGTTGCTAAAATATCAAAAGCATTCGAACAATAAAAAATCTTATATCAAGTTTTTATATGATAAAGTCTAAGCAATCAGCTGGTCTTTCAGTCTTTCAGTATCACCAGACAAACCTTGCATCTGAATATCATCTCAGCAGAAGTGGTGAGAATGACTGAGAAGGAACACCCACTAACCCAAAAAGCTATGGCTGTAGAACTTGAATAACTCAACAAGGAATAAGCAAAATCATTAGATTCAAGCTCCATCGCAAGTTTATCAAAAAGACCAAAGCTCACAATCTACTTTTGCATAATTAAAAACAATGTAAAACCATTTCCAAGATCACAACATCAATGACCAGGTTATCTCACATGGAAAATTTATATACAGGGTGGGCCAGCAAAAACGAAACGGCAGAGTGTTCGTGTTCGTCCAAGCAAAGCGCTCGGACAGGTCGATTTTACTCTCGAGGGGACATCTGTTGCAATAAAGTTTTTGCGATTCTGAATATTAACTAAACAAACATTTTTTTTCGAAATAAATGCTTGTTTAGTTATTACAAAATAAATGAGTTTTTAAAATTTTTGGTCGTCTGTTGTATTCAAAATCGCCAAAACTTTATTGCAAAAGATGTCCCCTTGAGAGTAAAATCGACCTGTCCGAGCGCTTTGCTTGGACGAACACGAACACTCTGCCGTTTCGTTTTCGCTGGCCCACCCTGTATATATGGTGTCATTGAATAGAGTTTGGATATATTTATGCAATAAATGAAAGAAGGTTGGTTGGTTTTTATACAGAAAGAAGGAAAGTATGTATCACAGATAATGGGTTTGGCTTCTTCGTAAACATTCAAAAAGATTCATGATTGCAGCTGGAATTTGCTGAAATGGAAAAACTTGAAATGCACAAAATAAATGGCAATATGGAGATAAATAGCTACTACTACTATTGAGATAAAGTATTATAAACAAGTGTATGGTGTCATCCAGTGCCTCTATGCACAGAGGGACCTCAGAAAAGTGAAAATCACCATAACAAAGTATCACTTTTTAGCAAAGACAATGGCCTACAAAAAAAGAAAGATAAACATTCAAATTATTCCAAAAATGTTAACTTGTATTAAAAATCCAGATTGACACTAATGGATTTTTGTGTATTTAGGTTGTTTAAGCATGCTCTTTGTACACTATGAAAAGTAGAATGAAAAACTTCTTATGGCAACACAAGGATTTGGGATCCTAAGGAACATGTCATTTGGTGAATAAACACCACCACTCTCTATTAAAAATTAATTCCATATGAAATAACACTTGCTAGTCATTACATTTTCGCATTGTGATCCTCTGTAAATTAAACGGCTTCTACTGTAACAATTTATACTTTCTACTTTGTAACAATTTATGAATATTAATTTTTTTACTAATTTAGTACTAAATAATTCAGTTTTGCATTACATGTATGTGTGCTTATATTTGTAAAGAAGGAAAGGTTGCGTTTACAAAAAACTTTTATAATAATGCTCCTTTTTAGGTCTACCCAATTACTCCTTCACTCTCCATTACAGAAATAAAAGTTTTTACAGAGAACAATGAATGTAAACATTAAAAGTTAAACCAAAGAAGAATTATTTAGTAATTTCAATGACTATTAGTTCTAGTGTGCACATCAGGATTATATAGCAGACAATATGTACAGTAATGTATATGATTTTAAATTCATATTAACCTATTAGAGAAACTTGAGACAATAGACATTTAAATGGCATAAGTGATGGCATACCAATTCAATTTGCAAAAAGCATTCAAACTTATTTCTAATAATTACATTAAATATTTGCCAGGACGAATTCACAATTAAGAAAAAAATACAATTTCTTGTAAGACTATACATTTACACGAGTCTTTCTCCTTCAGTCCCTTCACACACTATTCAGAGGCAATAACAAGTCTTCGGCGAAACTGACCTTTTATTGTAGGCTACTGTCCACCATCCAATGTAAAACAGTTATAGAGTCCTCTAGCGGTAGCATACGTATTCATTAAAATAATAATTACATTAAATATTTGCCAGGACGAATTCACAAGACTCGTGTAAATGTATAGTCTTACAAGAAATTGTATTTTTTTCTTAATTGTGAATTCGTCCCGGCAAATATTTAATGTAATTATTATTTTAATGAATACGTATGCTACTGCTAGAGGACTCTATAACTGTTTTACATTGGATGGTGGACAGTAGCCTACAATAAAAGGTCAGTTTCGCCGAAGACTTGTTATTGCCTCTGAATAGCGTGTGAAGGGACTGAAGGAGAAAGACTCGTGTAAATGTATAGTCTTACAAGAAATTGTATTTTTTTCTTATTTCTAATAAGTTCTTTCTTAGATATTTCTAAATTTTAAAATTACCCAAAATTTCTAATTACTGAAGTTTTAAAAGCACAAGGAGTTTTAATTATTCTGCTTTATCTCAGAGAAATTATTTTAATCATCAATTTCCATTTAACTCAAACAATATATAGATAAGTATCTGACAGCATTTTACTATTAATCTGTAATGTAGCTTTTCAAACTGCCAATGGCAAATTTCATTCTTACAGAATGCAGACTAAATTATAAGGTTGGACTTTTTAGTTCAAAAATTTCAAAAAATATATTTCTGGAATTTTACTTGAAATGTGAAATTTTAAAAAATTTTGATTAGGCTGATATTTTAAAAGCAGGGTTTCCACATTTTAAAAGATGAAAAAATTTAAATATAGTATGTTTAGGTCCATTATATAGCATGAATTCTTAAGCAAATTCACAGTAACTTCAAAATTCTTTGAAGCATACATACATCAACCTCTAAATTTTGATTACAATAAAGTTGTTGCATTTGTTCTAGTTTACTACTTAATTTCTTGATTGACTCAATATAGATCTTTCCATGAGAAGAGGTAGAACGTTAATCCATCAAGAGATTTTTTTCCACGACTTCAGAGTTACATACACAAACTGATTGTACTGTACTTTCTTAAATCTTATTCTAAAAACTATAGAATGAAGACAATAACTGGTGACAATTTATAAATATATCAAATTTTGTTTAATCATTTCTTTGTCTTTAATTATTTAGACATCAGTGAATGGGCCAGTGATCAATAAATCTCACATCAAGCTGACTCACTGTTATCAAAAGGTTACTGATCTCTAACTGATAAATCAATGATTTAAAAATGATAACTGTACTAGATATAGATGACTGCAATTTGAAGATGACTACTGTGATAGCTGAAGTTGTTTGTTTCTTTGTGTAATGAATAAATTTAATAATTTAAATGGGAAACATAATAATAACTGAAAATCATTTGTAAAACAAAGATTATTATAGAAAAATTAAAGAATGAAAAAAACTGTAAAATAGTAAAACACAAATAAAAAAGTTAAATTCATTAACGTTTCCAAAGTACTTCTCTGATACAAATATTCTGCAAATAAATTATGAAATTATGCCACCTATTAAATTTCAAAATTTATTTGCAGAATCCTATATTGTATCCAACAATAAAGATTCAAATATTTTGAAAATGCTAATAAATATATGTTTTCTTTTTCTTTTCTCACTGTTTTTTTAACTTAACTTTTTATATAAAAATTAAACATCTAACATGAAATATATGTTTAAAAAATATTACAATAAAAAAAAACTCATGAAAATATGCTTAACAACTTACAAGAGTCCAAATTTTATTAGAATAAAATGATTTTGAGACTTGTCTCACCTTCAGAACATAAGAATATGGACAACATACATTGTTCAAATGAAGAACAGGTGCTTTGGATTCAAAAGTGTTTTGGAGCTTTTTCAAGCATCAACAGTTTTTTTTAGCAGTTCTCTCTGTTCATATATATATATATATATATATAACATGGTTCTTCAAGGACAATGGTAATTTTATCTTTTTTGATTGATCATTTGAGAAAAATCTCCCATGATTGATTGTTTATGTAAAGAAATTGTCTCTATTATGAAAAAGGTTTCATTTTTTTTAAATAAAATATTTGTTTTGGTTTTGTTATTTTGCTTCACAGAATTATTTTTATACAAAACTGTTTTTATAAAATGTAACCAAAAGTTAAATTTTATATTATAATATAATTTTTTGTTTAATAGATTGTGTATTAAATTTATTCAGACTTTGACAGCGCATACATTTTGCAAGCACTATGTTAAGATGTTTTTATAAGAATTGATTTGCATGAAAAGTTGAACTGTACAGAATTTAAGTGTTTTATATAAAATTGATCAATTTTTAAACTGAAAAAATTTTTTCATCACAAACTTATTATACAACCATCATATCTATGTGATTAATTCAAATTTTGTTATAAGTTAGCTGCTGGCAGGCATGTTGTGTGTGATACACAATATAAATTAGTTTCAAAAATAAATGTGTAAATAGTGAAAGAAAAAATAATTTACAGGGAAGTGCAAAAGTAGATATAAAGATGTTTGATATAGAGTTCATTATTATTATTATTTTCATCCTTTATTATTTTGTATTCCTTATTTGTGATTTATGTATAAGAATTAATATTTTTTTCTTTATGTTTTTCCTCTGAAGATTTTTTCATAATAAAAATTGTACAAATACTTTTGCTGCCCCTCTTGTATTATTTATTTTGTACCTAATGAAAGGTCTGTAATTTCATACAATATAAATTCTCAATTTCAAAAATTTTTGTAGCATTTTTGAAACTTCGACTTTTGTATTCACAAAATTTAGACAATTTAGCTAAATTTTTCTTTTATTTTCCTAAACAAGATGAATCAATTTATGAGAATGAATACTAAGCAGATATAGTTTGATAGTTCTTATGTATGTTTCTATCTAAGAAATGTTAAAACTTAGTTTGCCAAATGCTAAAGTCTATTATAATCTGCTTTACTGGAGATGTTTAGATTATATCAATATATAAGCATCAACTCAAAAACCCAAATTACAATTAAAGCCAAACAAAACTGTCAAATTATCAGGCTATAATATGGCCATGTAATTAATTAAATACTAAATAATATAACCTGATAATTTGGCTTTGATATTCAAATTACCTTCCTTAATTCTAAAGTACTTTTGGAGCTTTTGGTTCATTGTTGAGTAAAAATTACTGAGAAATTTTGTGATTCTGAATTTGAATATTAATAAAAACCAAGTACTTGGGATTTAGTAATATTCAAATTCAGAATCACAAAACTTTTGCAGTAATTTTTACTTGTAATGCTGGTACTAAAGATCCAAAAGTACTTGCAAGTTAAGAAAGACAGGGCAAATGTTTTCAAAAAAGCAGATAACAGACTCAGAGGAAAATAGTGACAAATTTAAATCCTTTATTATATGTTTTCTACATACCAAAGCTTGTTACCGGTGTGAAACTCAAATAAAAAGACGAAAAGAACGAAAAAACAGTACTTCACAAACATTTTCAAACTATCTCGTTTTTTCCTTCTTTTCATTTTTTTTATTTGAGTTTCACACCAGTAACAGGCTTTGATACGTAGATGACTTCACCCCAGTGTTGTTTTGTGTAGATATTTATATGTTGTTTACATTCATTAAAAGAATAGTAAAAATAAAATGATAACTCTACTATAATTAGATTTATTGATAACAGATATTACATGGTTAACTCTTTTTTCACTGTAATCAACATATTTTAACTTCATTATCTAAATATTGCAATTTAGTTTCAGATAAAACAAAATATTTTAATACAAAAACACCACAGAAACCAGTGAAAAAACAAAACTATTTTAAGTACACACATTTTAATTTGTCTACAATGAACATCAGGTATCCTTGAGTATAAACTGACATATTAGATTCATTTAAAAAATAGTTCTATCAAAAATTCAAGGAATTAAAAATAGACATGCACAAAGACAAAGACATCAAAGTTCTTAAATGCACACCAAGTCATAGTGTGTCATTCTCCAAAATTAGTTGCTTTGACTTTCTTAATTGCCTTGTGTATCTCAAAGGCCTCAAGTTGCTTAACTTTTTAAATGTAAAATCAGCCTTATTTGTTCAAAACAAAATCGGCTGATGGAAAAGTTGTTTGACTGGTTTTGCTCCCTAGTAGCCTGAGGGGTAAAAACAATTTAATGTTTAGCTACATAGGAATAAGTTTTCAGAGCTTAGAGCAGTTTCTCTTAACGGGGGCAATATTGCCTCATGTGGACGATTTTCCATGTTGGGGGCGATTAGTAACAATTTATATTTTGGGGGGCAATTTTTTGGGCGATATACTAAAACATTATATTAAGAATAATTAGATATTTTATTCATTATATTGTACAATAATTAAACAAATAACAATATACTAGTCACTAATCTATTCAATGCGATACAAATTTGAGGGCTGAGGCTAACACCCAACAAAATTATTTTCGAAGTGAAGAAAGCGATACTACATAACGGTTTTATTGAAGGGGTGACGATTCATTAGAGGTTAAGAAACACTGGTTTAGAGTTAAACTATACTTGATTTACCATGTAATGTAACATAGTATTTAAAATATATATGTTTTCTACTGGTTTCTTTGGTGTTTTTGTTTATTTTCTGATTATATGACCAGTTTGAGTTGTGGTTAAATAATATTTTCAAATTATTTCTCATTTTTTGTTTTATTTATAAATATGAAATATTTTTATAAACTAATTATGTTGTAAATTACTGTTGATTTTACAAACTAATTAGATATAAACAAAGACATGTATAATCTGTTCTAATTATTTTGATCCTGTATAGAAAAGTTGTTCAAAAATGTATGTAAATTTTTATTTGGAATAATAATAATATAGTAATATAATATGTTTCATCAAATAACGTAATAATTAAGAATGAACTAAAGTGGTCCAATTATTCTATCACACAACATAACTCGATAATATTTATAAACAACAAACCCACACAGAACCTTTTTTGACACCAGTTGAAAATATATTGACAACAGACTGAAGTTCTATGCATTTCATTTTGGAATTGTAATTGCCCTGATGAAGATCCAGTATGTGATCGAAATATCTGGTGATATATTTTCAACTGGTGTCAAAAAAGGTTGTGTGTGGTGAGTTTAATGAAGTGGCCATATTTTTTGCAAGACAAAGTTGCAAGCTTTTCTTGTTTTGTCAATTTCAAGTATTTGTTTATCGGTCTCTACCTACACAAATCAACGGCCTTACCCTGCTTTGCATCCTATAGTCTACACCAACAGCAAGTCAACAGGAATAAGATGGCCACACACAAGTGAAGAAGACCGATTTGTTTTTAAATGAAAATCCACTAAATCCTAATACACTAACAGCTTTGAATCCAATTTTAAGATTTTTTTTTAAAGGTAAGAAAAATGCTTAAACAAATTTTTGTTACATTTTGTGAAGTACCTATGAATTAAAAAAAAAAAATACAAACGTCATGAAATAGATAATGCGGGCAGCTTTACTTTCATGCTTTCTGCGTATATAATAATCATTCATTTTAATTCCACATTAAATGTCTTGAAACAAGCATTTTAAATGTTAAAAAACAAATTTAAATTTATACACTTTTATTGTGTACTTTTCATGATGTATTAGATATAGTTGAATTTAATAAAACTCCTTTTTTTACTTAGTATAAAAAACAGTATATATAAAACTAGTAAAAGCATTAAAAATATCTCCATTTGGTAATTATTTAGCTAAGTTCTAACCCAATAGTCAGATTAACTATTACTTGATTATTAATACAGGCCAGTACGTCTACTCTGTATTTATTAAAATACTTATTATTTGAATCCTAAAAATATACAATACTGTATTTTTCAAAGCTTTCTGAATGAAATTAGTTGATATTGCTTTATTCTATATGGGTGGATCAAATGAAAACAGAACAGTGGTCATAATTCGGTGTATGTGTATGCAAGTGTAACAAAACTGTGTGCAGGTGTAGAATGGGAGGTGGAAAAGTAGAAACCTTATTGAGGAATGGACTCACCCTTGGTAAGCGCACACGTCCACATGGTATGACCTGGCAATCGGCCAGGAGTGTCGTCCGGCAGGCAATCAATCTGCATCATGTTTGCGACTAAAGAAGAGCAATGTGGTACTCTGGAATGTTTGTGTGCAGCAATCAAAGCCAAGCGGTCAGGAATGTTGTCCTCTGGAATGCTTTTGTTCCATGACAATGCACGGCCACATACAGCTACTCGCACACAGAGCATGCTTGTGAAGTTTTGGTGGAGTGCATTGGAACACCCACCATACAGCAACAACCTTTCACCATGTGACTTTCACATCTTTGGTCCACTAAAAAAAGCATTGCAGGGTCAACGTTTTCAATTGGACAGGAAAGTCATGGACACTGTTCGAAACTGGTTTCAATCTCAGCCAAACTCTTTCTACGAACAAGGTATTCACCACTTGGCGCAACAGTGGGACAAGTGCTTGTGTAATTTTGGTGATTACATTTGAAAATAAATATTGGCTACTGTTGTGACTGGCTACTGTTCTGTTTTCATTTGATCCACCCTTATATTTAATATTTTTCTTGTATATTATATAGACTGAAACTTACAAAAAATATCTATAACTGAAGTAGAAAATTTCTCAAATTGCTAACATTTGTTTCATATCAGTATCAAAATTTTTAACCTCTAATCTTTTTCGTATATTTTTATTTGTTACAACTGACAACTTTTTCCACAACAATAATTATGAGGTCTCACATAAACAAGTAAACAACAGCATTTCATAAAAACCATAAATACTACATAAAATAGCCCTTATCTATAAATAAACCTTTAAGGTGAGAGCTATTAAAATACCTCAAGATTCTGTAAATGTGTCAATCATTATAGGATGTAGTTAGTAAAATGGCTGCAATACAAATAAAATATTATACAGTAGAGTATTAATTATCCGAATACCAATAAAACAAAACATTGGTTAACTGAAAGCATTCCGGTCTGCAAAGTCGAATTTCCACTAGTGCTGTGGCACTGCAATATTTGGCTGTCTTGGGCTACTCCAATATTATTTTTATTGGTGTTTGTGTTTTAGCTGGCAGCACTGGCAAGACCATCAGAGGGCACTTAAGGACACGCCAGTATTTGAACAAGGCTTTTTTCCCCATCGTGAGTGGTGAGCTTTGCTTGTTTTGCATGGTGTTTTTCTGAGGACTGTGTTGGGGACCGGTGTTGTTCCAAAAAAAAAAAAAAAGAGTACTAGATAACAAAAAATAGTACTAAGTTTTTTCTAAAAAGAAATCAATCAGTAATGTGCAATAGTATTTTTTTAAAAAAAATCAATATTAATATCAACAATACGACATAAGTATGTTCAGAATCAGTAAGTTATTTAGTCAAAATGATCTATTGACTAATGCAGGCATTACTTTGACTGTAAACTGATGAATGTATGTATATACAGTAGAGAGTCATTCATCCAAATCAATTGCGGACTGGGGTTGTTCAGATTAGTGATTTGTTCGGATAACCGATTATGTACGAAAAAATATATTAACCTGTCCGATGTTCAAATTTTTCTCCGTTGCATGTCGCTTCATGTTGAATTTTCGTCGATTTTAAGCCTAACGAAAATTTTTATAATAATAATCGAGGCTATTGTATCGTTAAAAATAATTTCTTTATTTCGTACAAACAAAATAAATATATTGAAGAATATAAAAACATGAAAATTATACTTTAGAAGTAAATCTAGTATCAAAAACGTTTGATTCAGCATGACACAGTCCGAATGAAAATCGTTCGGCTAACCGGCAATTCGGATTACCGGGGTTCGGATTAACGACTCTCTACTGTATTATATATTATTTAAATATATATTTATAAATAATAAATTTATAATTTTTGAAATTTCTATTTATTAAAATACATAGAGTGTTACATGTAACATGCGAAATTCATATATTACCATGTGGAGGCTGGAGGTGGAAACCACTCAACAGAGTGGAGTGCAATCCAAAACATTACACTAATATCAATGTTCAGTGTTCACTGACCGTATCGGTATTCATGCACCTCTAGTGATCACTTTGAACACTACCAATTGTTTAGCATTGGAACTGTTAGAGGTTAGAGCCCAAAAACTCTATTCACTGCCGAAGTATAAAAAATATACAATAAAAATAAATTTTTTGAAAGGTACTAAATTGAAAGGAAAGGTATTAGGATTTCATGAATGGTACTAGGGAAATGGTGTTGGGTATCTTGGTAATGAAACAAGTAAAAAGGTACTAGATTAGTACAAAAGTACTAGGTGGAACAACACTGGTGGGGACGTGTGTTGTGCTGAATTGGAACATTTTTGATATAGATTAACTTCCGAAATATAATTTTTTTGTTTTTATATTTTTCAATATATATATATATTTTTTGTTTGTGCAAAATAAAGAAATAATTTTTAACGATACAATAGTCACAATTATTATTTTTTTAAAATTTACATTAGGCTTAACATCAACGAAAATTCAATGCAAAGCAACATGCAATGGAGAAAAATTTCAACATAGGATAGGTTAATATATTTTTTCTTACATGATCAGTTATCCGAACAACCCCAGTCCTGAATTGTTTCGGATAATCGATGCTCTACTGTATCTGGTTTCACATTTATTGCATTTGCCTTGGAAAGTCCAATTCTGAGCAAAACATAAATGAAACTAATAAATAAGGACTCAAATTAGAACAAGGAAAGAAAATACATTCAAAACTTAAAAATTATTGTATTTTAATTTTAAAGTTTTCTTTTTACCTTTGAAAATAGTGACATCTTTAAACTTGGAGTTTTATGAATAAAAATCAAATCAATGTTTAAATTCAAATTTAATAATTATAGTAAAACCTCAATTTAAGTAAAATGCATAAGCAGACACCTTCACTTAGACCAATTTGAGATAAAGCTAGGTCCCCAACAAGGCTACTGGAGAAGGCTGTACACATCACCACCTCGGGCTGTTTGAAGGATTATATGTTTACTCTCAATAACTCCACCAATTTAACTGATATCTTGTGGCAGGTAAAGGTAAGTAATGAGTCCCACATTACTGTATTTGATTTCGTTTCCCTATACCCATCAGTACAGCTGAAGTCATGCTTCTGAGCTCTTAGGGACCTTTTACTAAGCAAGAATGGGGCCCATGCACATCATAAGTAGATATTGGAGCTTGCACACTTCATGTGCTATACCTCAATCTTCTAGTTAACAACAGCACATACATATAAAAATGGGAATGGGGTGTACTCATGAGCACCCCAGTCAGGAGGATGTATGTGAGTTAATGGTGCAGCAATTAGAAGGCAAGGTCTTATTCAGGTTCTTAGTACACATCACAGTTTACAAAAGGTACATGGATGACCTATTTATCCTCTGGAAGACAGAACTGAGGGTCAATGAGTTTTAAGATGCATGAATAACAACCCGTACAGTCTCACCATTAAGCTGGATCAGATAAGTAACACTAGGACTCATTTCTTGGATGTCAGCATGCATCTCGATAGGGACTAGGTGGAAATGAGCATTCATTATAAACTAGGCTATTTACCAATATTCATCCCAGCAAACTCTTCTGACCCTTTTTCATAAGATCACTGCATTTCATGCCCTAATCAGAGGGCCTACACTCATCACACCAATTGGGATGACACTTTGCTAGAGCTATAACATATCATGGATATAGCAGTAGAACATGGCTACAGAAGAGACCTGGTACATAATTTAGCCCACATCTACTCTAACCATCTTGCTGCACACAATGTTCCCAATACCCAGACTACTTCTAATAGAAGCCAGCAGTGCAATCCAGACTCCAGGCACACCATAGTACAATTCAATCATTTGAACTCCTTATACAAAGATATTGCAGGCCATAGTGGTATCAAAATCGTATACAGGAGATCCAGTACAATATATAAGTTCCTACACAACACAAAGGATAAGATGGATCAAAGCAGAGCCCCAGGAGTATACTGTACACCAGTAAGGAATGATAAGATTCTGAAGGAAATTAGTGTATACTGGCTCAACTAAATGATCAATATGAAAGAGGGTATGCGAGCATCAATACGACCTTATGAACAGGCATACCCAAACATGCATGCAGACCTCAGAACACCAAGTTAATTAGGCAGGCCTATCAAAAGGACCATATTCATAGCACAGAGGCTTTGGAAATATATAAAGCCAGCCTGACTAGCAAGTGTATTAACTTTAAAGACTGCAATATTACCACATTGCAGTCTTTAAAGTTTTCATAAATGTACTTTCACTTGTGTGGAAGTACATTTATGAAAAATTTGGGCAAAGTTAACCTATATTAATTTATCTCAGACACTATGTACATCTTAAAATTACATGTGTGACATGGTCATACATTTACAATTTTTAGTCTACCTACCTATGAATTTGGCTTATGTTCGAAATTTTAAAACTGATTTTTCAAATATTATTGTTCTAACATTCCATTTTGAAATTCTGTTTCATTAAAAACCTGAGGCAGGCCTTGGTGAAGGCCGAAAACATTCGAAATTTTTATTAAAGTTTTGTTACTGGTATTTAAAGATTTTGTTTTTATTTAACATTTTCTATATATATATATTATTGCTTATGTACTCACCATAGTTTCTAGACTATAAAAAACAAGTATACAATCTAAATTGAAATAAGTAAAACTTTTTTGGAATTTACACTTTATGGGAATTGACTTGGATTAAAAAAAAACCTGTTAATTTAATTACATATGACATAACAACAAGAAATTTTGTCTATTAAACTGAAGTTTTACTATATTATTATTTTAAATCAAACTACTAAATAAAATGATCACAAAAATCGAAAACAATGATTATGCCATTTACAATTTTTAATGTTTTAAATTTGCTTAGTCAAACTATTTTATTTCCAATTAGAAAGTTATTTCTCATCATCTGTTCAACAAAAAAAAAACAAAAAGGTAGTTAAAAAATGAAATTGTTCTAAATTAGTTTCCATTCTTACAAATAGAAACTTTACTGGCAGAAGCAGTTTTATTAAGAATTCATATCACAAATAGAATTAGATTGAAAAATGCAATTCCATTATCCTTGCTTGACTATCATGCAAGTTATAGTAATTATGGTCATATGAAATTTTATATTTAAACTTTATTCCAATCTAATCTGTACAAATAAACAGGATTCTAATATACATATTTGATCTTATTACAGCTGATGATGAATAATTTCACTCTTTTTCAGATCATCATTAGGTATTTAGTTACATAAGACAGAATATATTAGCTTAATGAAGCTACTGTTATATTCTGTTTCTATAACTCTGCACCTGATGATGACTTGTCATATAGTTTGTGTGCTGGTTATCAAGGTTGGTTATTTATTAAGTTTTATGTATGTAGTGATTTAACAATAAACAACAAAATATGTTTTTGAATTTTAAATTCAAATGAACTTTTAATTTTAAGTTCTACGTCGTATTCTACATCTTACCCTTTTGAAACAGTTTCTTTGTTTAAGGAACAAAATAGTCTCAGAAATTTATCATTTTTTCATAAACAGCATTGTGATTTCTTTTATTATATGTTAAAGATAGAAAACAAGTTATCAAAGTAAGTTCAGGTACTGCATATGATTGTAAAACCTAGGTGTCTGCTATATATTAGTTGACAACCCTTAACATATTCACTATCAATTATTATAAAGCAAAAAAAAATTGCACCAAATATGCTAATTTGTTTTTCATAAAATGTTACTGTTTTAGACAGATTAAGAATTAAAAAAAAAAACGTTTTCATTTTGAGCAATCTTAGTGCAATTTTATCAAAATTGAGTCATTGGCACCTACCTGGAAAACATAAATATGAAAAACTATTGTAATTAATTACTTTCTGGGAAACTAAAAAAATCAAGAAATAAAATACAAATCTCTAAAGATGTTTTTCACACTTCCAGATAGTAATAATAAGCATCAAAAAAATAATGTGCACTTCACTTATCAAAAAATTCAAGCATAAGAATAATGCAAAAATCACATCAGCATGTTGTAACAAAAGTCATGTGACAAAAAAAAAATCACATGACTGCAGACATGTTATTCTGGCAAAATAATGTTTTGCTGAGAAACATGGCTGATTATTGTATGCCAATTTTAATGTAGAAATATAAAATTGCTAAAATAAATAACAGCAATAATAATTAATAAAATATAGGTATTAATACTGATTCTTTAAAACAAATATTGTTCATACACTGAATTATTAAACTAATTTGTCAGTACAGAGAAGTGCAAGACCACTTATTAATCATTTAATTGTTGAAATTAACTTGGTCAATTTAATTAAACTGGGTAAGAAATGTGAAAAAATAACTTAAATCAGAACAGAACTTGAGCTTAAGAAGTCTCTTTCTTCATATAAAGTAACTAAGTAATGTAATAGAAGTTAAATTGAACTTTTGGTAAGTAAATTTATTTATAAAGTTATACAATAAATATTAAAAGAAACTAAGTCACAAACTACTGATTATTATGAAATGCATAAAACTCCTCAACAAACCCAACTTTTGTTAAAATCAGATGATCTGCCAAATTATTGGGCCATAATTAGATTAATTACTTAGCCTAATCATAGCCCGATAATTCTGCAATCATCTGCCTTTAATATGAAATAACTTAAGCAATTATTTATTCAGGGAAAAAAAAATTATTTGTATTTTGCATATTTTAAAGCTACTGTCATCATTACATCTAATATGTAAATAATTTCCAATACATTAGTACAGAAAACATTCTGAATATTGGTTAACAATTCCTGTAAGAATAAAGATACTAAGAATTTTCCACTATAACATTTAAATTTTCTGATTCGGATTACAACACATACTTCACAATTATTTTCAAGTGCATAACTTTTATCATATAGATACGGCCTGATTGATTATATTATAAAACGAATAAAATTTTATTTTTCCGAAGTTCTTAAAATACAAAATAAAATCATTTGGTACAAATAAAAATGGTTTCTCAATTAGAGTTTTATTAAAATGTAATATCCAAAGGAATTTAAGTTATTAAAAACAAAATCTTGTAATATACTGTATAAATGTTTAGCTTGCCAAGGTAAACTTTAATAAACTGGCTCTCTCCAATAACAACTATAGGAATGTAGAAAGGCTTTTCCCTAGATTATGTCTGGATTGTAAATGTTTTTCTCTACTGAGTTTTTGAGTCACTTGTCATAGAGTTTTAACTGAGGAATTTGTATAAACTTGTTCAAAAGTTTCTGATTAGCCTCACCTGATGATGGCCTTTGAATAAGATCAAAAACATTAGCCATTAAAAACAGTTATGCTGGAACTTAAGGTTTTTGTTTTGTCAAATTTAATTTACCAGTTTGAGATACTGAGTTTTAACTTACAAATATAATATTGACTATGATCAACTTTTGATGTTATGTTTGTTTTTTACTCAAATTTGTTGGTAATATGGAAGGTATAGCATAAGAAATCAAATATTTTTCCAGTTATTATAGCCTGTAAAGTCTAATAACAATCTAGCAATTAGCCCATTAATTAATTAATGTAATTTAGACTAGGATAGGTGGAGTCATTATTTCAAACAGTTTAGTAATTTGAATTAATTTTCTATATTAATAACTTTAGAAACATCCAGGGGATACAAAACTTCAGAATATGTAAAATTTTTCCTGAGGAAGAACCCAGAAGGGGTTAGGAAAACGTTTGTTTTATAAGATTAGACATATTACACACTGGTTAAAAGTTCAAGTGAGTCCGATTTTTTGTTATATACACCCCAGTGTGCGATTCTGATTTATAATGTAAAATTTTATTTTAAAATAAATCAATTTTACATTTCTTTCCTTTTTTGTAATAAAATGCTAAATGTTCTAAAATTTTGTATCTCAAATACATAAAAATATTAGAAATTTGTTTACAATGCTTAATTTTACAAAAAAAAAAAAAAATAGAATAAATGACCAAAAAAAAAAAAAAAAAAAAAAAAAAAAATAGAATAAATGACCAGCTCACAGCTGATCTGAACCAAACCTCCTCAAACATCAAGTTATATCAAACATCTGTATATAATAAAATCATTCATAATCATATAGATTATGTTCTTATTACATCAGTCGGACACCCCTCTGGTTATCTATGTCAATTAGAGAGCCATGCCTTTATATTACAGTATTATTTAAACACTAGTTGGTGACTCCACCTATTTCTATTCCAAATTATCATAAAATTAATAAACAGTTATAAAACAGCCTAGAAAAATCTACCAAAATTTGGCATTTTCTTTGCTAAAAAATTCTGGAGTGATTTTATTTATATATCTGAACTTAGGTATTAGTCCTTATTTTTCTATTCACTTGACTATAAATTGAAGAATGTGAAAGTCATACTAAATTCATTTTTATTTTTGTTTATTTTTAGTTTCAACTAAAAATAAACAAAAATAAAAATGAATTTAGTATGAATTTCACATCCTTCAATTTTTGATCTATTTTGTTATGAGAACTATTTGTAATAATCAAAACAGAAATGAAAGAAATTAAAAATGCTTATTAAAGAGGCATTAAAATCTTATAGAAATCTTCAAACTCAGAGAAATCAATTGTTACATACTGCAAATTAAATAATAATTGCAACATAACAATTTTCATCATCTAACAGTACAAGAAACTTAATAATTTGTTACCTGCCAAGAGCAACATTTTTTAATGAAGATTAAAAAATTTTTTAAATGAAACAGTGCACAATCCTTTAGGCCTACACTACAAAATCAATAGAAAAGTAAAATATACATTTAAACCTGCTACATCATCATCAAATATCATTGTAAAAAGCAATTCTATGAAGTAATTTGTCATGTGCTCAAGGCTATAACTTTATGAATTTATAATTAATGAAGGCAATTAACCTCAAAATCCACTATTAAACAAAGTGCATACACATAATATGCATAATGTAGAAATAAA
Source organism: Centruroides vittatus (assembly GCF_030686945.1). Taxonomy (NCBI): domain Eukaryota; kingdom Metazoa; phylum Arthropoda; class Arachnida; order Scorpiones; family Buthidae; genus Centruroides; species Centruroides vittatus. The sequence continues at coordinate 417,770 of NW_027122705.1, forward strand.
AAGATGGCAGCATTCTTATAATAGAATAAAATCACATTTGATCATCTTAGCAAGCAAAAATAATGCATGTAATATTGGAAGATGTGAAAAATCTTATCTACTTATTCCAAAATTTAACTTAGCATAAATGTAGTCTAAAAATCTGACAATTTAAAAAATTAATATAAAAAGTAGCTTGAAAAATCTGGCTGTTTAGATTTTATGATTAATTAATCTAAGCTTTGGTTACTGTTTATCTATTTATTCATTTTTACAAAGTAAAAATAGCAACTTTATCTTTGAATAACTAATTTGAAATACCTTGGAAATTTTATTACATAATTATATTCATTTTAATTATAAAATTTGCATGCAATAATAAGATGTTCCGATAGTGTTCACTATCTCTCCACTTTTTTGCAATAATTATAAAGAATGAACACCATCATAAACAGCAATATTTTCAAACGAATGTTTTTGGCCTAGTTTATAGGCCAGTGTCAAGAGATCTTTAATAAGGAATTTTCATAAATTTGTCTGTTTACCATTTACAAATTTTTGAATGTTCAACCAAAACAGTTAAAAATTTGAAATAAATAGAATATAACAATTAAGACATTATATAGATCATGGCAACATTGAGAGATATAAAAACAACAAATAATGTATAGTAAATAAAGCAAGCAACAATTTTTAGATATTGTATATTTCTGTGCCAGATTAGATATTCCATGTCTTTAATGTTCGGGAACCCCTGTTAAGTTTTCTGTTGATATATTTGAATTCATTCAGTCATAGAGATGTGAAAAGGCAAAGTAACATTCCACCGTATCCTTTTATCATCCCAAAGTATGCTCATGTCATCTATATTTGCAAAATTCACTAATGCTGTATTGTTCCTATTTTTTATTATTGGCAAAGTATTTATGTTTTTTAATCCTCTATGCAAAATTTCTACTTGTACATCCATTGTACGCTATCTTCAATCCACTGCTATCCATTTGTGCAAGAATTATATAGAACACTGATATTTTTTATCTTCTGGTATCTTCTTAAAAGCTGGTATAACACAGGATTATTTTTGTATATGATTCTAGTGTCATGTAGTTCTGCTAACTGTTCGTATATTAATTCCAATCGGACAGAGAATGTGCACCTAATACTTTTTTGAGATGTGTTATGTTTGTTAGAATGAAATGCCTGAATGAAACTGTTGATCATTTTAATTTTGTAACTTAGTAATGTTGCTATCTATCTTATCCTGTTGAGTTCCCCTTCTTTATCCCAGACTCTTGGACAATGGGTGTGCATCCTCCTAATCAATGTCCTAAATACTGATATTTTGTATTGAAGAGAACATATGAACAAGCTGATATACACAATGGATGAGAAGAGAGTTTGATATATAATTATATATTTGCCCATGTTTTGAAGCCAATAAAATATCTAAAATATGTTCTGATGTGCAGCTTTTCTATTCCATTTTAAGACATAGTCCACGAGTTGTTAAAATCTGCAAATCTATTAATGTGGTTATCATTCCTCAAAGTAATTATATTATTTAAATATTACACAAAAAACTGGATGTTTAATAAAATAACAACAAAAACACCAAAAATCCAGCAAAGAATACTTATTTAATGACTATTATTTTCTAATTTTCTTACAAATACGTCATATAAAGTTCCTGATGTTGGTATCCCATGTTCTGTTTGTAAAAATGCCCTTCAAATGTGAAGAATGAAGAATGTCATAAGAGATTTCCCTTTTTCTGTGATTTCAGAGTGGTATTTAAAGATGAAGATTTAACACACAAAAAATCTCACAGCATCTATGCACGGATCCAGTTTAGGATAGAAGTACCTGCTTTCATAGTCTAGAGCAGTGATGATTTCACCCTTCACTAAATTTAAACTTGAGATTTCTTCAATCAGGGTGAGTGAGTTTATTTGTGGAAAAATTGCAAGATGGCCTAGTCAACATTATAAATTTTTATGCTCCTTTCTCTAGTAGGAGGGTGTCTGAAAAACTTTTCTTCTTTGTGTGTTTTAACAAATATGAATAAGTGTAGAAAGACCAAAGCCAGTAAGCACATTTTCTTAAAAGACTGAGGGCAGAATTTGAAATACAGCAGAATAAGCATGTAATAAAACAAAACGATTACAGGATTTAAATTGGGCTGATTTTGCTACTGTTAATTATTAATAGTAGTGGTAAAGTAACCCAATTTAAATCCGGTTTGGTTTCATTATAAAATATTGGGCTTTGAGATGTTCATAAGCATGTAATAATTATTACATTAAATTTTTAATTTTTTCCTACATCATTACTTGGAACTTTTCAAGATAATTGGTAGAAAACAGAATAATATATTTATGTCATTTAGCATTTATTTTCTATCACTTTAATTGATTTTAACATACATGCATCTAAAAATTCAATAATCCAGCCTACCATTGAAGTGGAACATTGCATAATACAAACAAAAAAACAGATTCACGGAAACCAAACATCAATTATTATGCAACAGATATTGTTTATGCAATTTCAACGTAAGATAAATCGTATATATAATTTTTATTTTTGTTTTAAACTTGAATCAAAATTACATAATAAACTTGTTTATAACAAATTATCAATGTTTCCAGTAAAAAATTAAAATGATGTATGCAGATAGCCTTCCAAATCAAATAATAGAATCTTTCTCTACAATTCATGATTTATATTTAATCATTTATTTTTATTTTTTTGTCAGGAAAGCACAGCATTCAAAAGAACCTGCTTTTCTGCTTACAAATACTGTTTGAGTTTATTGAGTTGCATTTCAAACAATCGTAGCCATCCTTATAAATGTTTTTCTGTTGATTCGTGACTTTATAGACAAATACGTATACAATGATAAAGGAACTGGACAGGTTGCTTTTGAACAGAAAGCAATTGTACAGAAACATTAGAAAATCAATATTATAAATTATATAACATTGCCACTTTATATAATTTTTCATTAAATGACTTATATAAATCTAAAAATATGGTAAGATTATGAAAAACCTATAATCTAGCAAAAACAACTGATATCTAAACTGAATAAAAGCAATACGATAAAAAATATTCTAAAAAAATTAATGATAAAGTTAAAAGTTGTTATATAATAAATATTAATTTAATTATATAAAATTTTACATTTAAGTTTTTTAATTCTAAAGAATTTCAATTTTTAACAATTTTTGTAAAAATGTTTAATAATTTTTTTATTAGATATTTTACCATAATAGCCAGATGAATTTTTAGGATCATTTTCCCAATATTAAAATCAATATATAAAAAATTAAAAATGAATATTTTATGAACATTTTGAGTACTTTTATTACTACAAAATAATTTCCTCAAGAATTGTGAATAGAATAAACAAATGCTCTTTTATTCATGATTCCTAAAGAAGTTATTTTGTCATAACAAAGTGCTTCAACTATTTATTAAGTATTCATTTTAATGGCTCAATTTTTTTTTTTAATTCTAACATTGAAAGGTAGTTTTCAAATTGACATTTTACATAATCCACATTGCCAATTAAGCCATTCCAGCGATGCCCTTCACTTAATAAATTATGAAAAAAAGATTAATAGGTTATAACTTAAAATTTAGGTATCATAATAAACTTTATTATGATACAATTACGATTAAATGGACTAATTGAGGAAGGGGTGTCCGCTAATACCGAAAACCTGTTAAGTCGAATAATTTTTAACAACATATTAATAACAAACTTAAAACGTGAAAGACGGGAGTTAAGTATGAATAAAATACTATTATAATATACATTGAATAATTTATACTTATTGGCTCTTTAAACCAACCTTTTATCATGCTCTATTAGCAAATAAAAAGATTTAGAAAGTTTTCCTACCGGAAAGAAACTTTTTGTCCATTAAATCAATGGTTTACTGTATATGTAACAAATCTAAATTTTTGTTGTCTAAAGTTCCAAAGATATATCTTCATGCATTAAATCGACATTCTTATCCTTTATTTTACAATAAGTAATCAAAAAAAAGACATCAAATTGATATAAAAGAACATATTATCCAATTCAAATGAAAGGTGGAAAACAATTATTTTTTTTAATCAAAAAATTCTATAAATAACCATTCCCATTAATTCATAAAAAACAAGTCGCCTTTAAAGAAGAATATAAGAATCTCAAGGCATTTTTTTTAATTACATTGAAATAATAAAATATATACTTTTTTTATTTTTAGATTCTGCTATAAATAATTTTTTCAAACTAATTTTCAAAGGCAAACATATGAAATTAAAATCAATGAAAACAATCAAAAGCTATCTAAGAACAAAAGATATATTTTAAGAAATATCATTGTTTTCAAAATAGTTACTCTAAGAAAAAATATGAATTATAATTTGAAGGTTTCTGCAATTATAATACGATAGACCTTTGGTAAGTATTATCTAACATACAGGTGTATTATATAACACTAATGCTTGATAAACAAATTGCTAGATGTTAATAATATTTAAAAATATATAGTTCATTAAACTCACTACATTCTAAATTAAATGCAGTAAACTTATTTACTTAAAATATAAGACTGTACAAGGTTATCTTTCAAAATTTTTATATTTATTTTCCAATCTTTGCTCTGCTCTAATTTTGTTTTAATAAATAAATCCACTTTTCATAATAAAAAATTGATTGTTATAATCTTTAAATGATGTACTCTTTATCTAACAATCAGAGCCAAAAACGTTAAAATTATATAAGTAACTCATCTTTGACTGCGTGACTTATCAATACCCAACTCGTACCACCTTATATAAGCACGCCAGAAAGGCGGATTTGCAGAAGCTTACGCTGAACCCGCCGGTCAGTCTCCGCACAGCCCCTACCCTTCCCACGGTATATGAGATGCTCAGCACGCACCATATTCTTCTGTTAGTATTTTATTTTCAATATCCCCACGAGGCATATATTATTATTATTATTGTTCACTGTTTGTTATCTATCTTTACATTATTCTCTTGTATTGTATTATTTAATACTCATCGACGTAGAGATGGCGCACGCTATCCTATTTAAATGTTCTTCTTAAAACATTCCAAACGAGCGGTCGTTACTGCTAAACGTTCTTATGTTCGATTTTTTCGATGTTCTAACCTGAAGAAGGTCGTTAAACACGATCGAAAACGTTAGTTAGATTCTATTAAACAAGGCTGCTTATATAAGGTGGTACGAGTTGGGTATTGATATATAAGTAAATTTTAAATAAACAAAATAATTTCAAATTAAGATATTGAGTTCATTTTTTTAAAGATATTGTGCAATATTATGATCAGGATTAGATGCGCAGAATGGCCAAAAAGTCAGCTAACTGAATTTATAATTGTTAACTGACTTTTGCACCATGTCGTATATCTGAAAGCTTAATTTTATATATTTTACAACTATTATCATATAAGAATTATTATGAATAAACATGAAAATGGCACACAATATCAATGTAATTCAAAAATACTGTAAAAGACTCTTTTATAAATCTATTACAGGAATTACTATTTTAATCAATATGAATTACATAAAATTTGTCAATAATTTTATTATTATGTTTTAACACGCGAAATTTCAGATAATGTCTTCTATATATGTATATCACTTATAAACACATACCATTATAAGGATCAATATTGCATTATCAAACCCTTTTTTTTTTTTTTGCATTTTATTTGCCTATTTATAATTATTCAATAAGATTAAAAAATATATAAAAATTTTAAAATTAAATATTAAAATATAGAGGTCTTATATATCACAAAGATATATAATATAATATATAATATATATATCACAAAGATATATATATTAAACTAGGTTAATAAATTGAGAGAGTTAAAATAATCATAATTTCAATATACTTACACAAATTAATATAAAACATATATTACCAAGTTTATGAATTAATACAACAAACGATTAAGAAAAGAAAACATCACTCCTCGAAATAAACAGAATGGCAAAAGTAAGTTGCCCCATTCAGCATCACCGCTTCATTGGAAATCAGTTAAATAATGTGTTTAATGTTTGACAAGACATTATCATCATCATTTTTTTCATTTTAGAAACCAGTTTTTCACTTTAATTACATTCCCTCTACAATCCATTAATCAAAATAATTGAGTTAACTATAAGTCTAGAACACGAATCTTTCTTTTCTAATTATTAATAGCATAAAAAAAGTCAACAACATCCACTTACAATTTTGTTATCTGAAACTTTCTGATCAGAGAATCATCTCGCAAACGCACACAAGCTTTTATCAAATGATGTATATATATAGAAATCTCACGATTAGTCACAAAGGCATAATTTAGGAGGCCACAAGACGAGTCGCACGGTCGATCAATCGTATTCTTACGGCACGGGCCTTAAAAATCGAACCATGCCAAAACACAATTAAATTACCATAAACGGTACAGATTACGTCTTTATTTCTCGTCGAATTGTTTTCGTTCGAACAGGCACCGATCTTCCCGTAGTTTCTTATTTACATCATTAAAAAATTTACATAACTAAAGCCGGCAACTTCATACAACTAGATCACGTTTAGACGATTTGAACCTCTTATTTTCAATAATCTCAAATTAAACTGCGATTTCATTATGCTAATTTTTAATACAACACGACTAATTACGACAAACTTAATACATATATGCCACTGATAAAGACAATGTTATCAAATGTTTCCAATCAAGATTTTAAATAAAATTATACAAAGTGTACATTAAATAAAAAACAAAATAATTTATCTATCAGAAAACAGATTCATATATTTACAGGGAGCATTACTAAAACTATACACAAAATTAAATTCTGCACATCTACTAAAGCTTTGAAATTTTATATATTTAACTTCATCAGATTAATTAAATTAAAAAGTGACTGCTGGCAACATTCGAAGTAATGTTTACAAAATCTTGTTTTTCATGGTAACACGGTAACTAGGAGAAAGATACGGTTGGCAGCACAGAAACACGTTTCCAGTCATTCCAAATATTACAATTTCGCATTAATCATAACTCTGTTCGGCAATTATTTTTTGTTTTTTAATTCCTCTATCCTCGAGCATCGTAGATTTGCTTACGCGATTAACGAGTCCTACGTTAACGGGTAATTACGATTCGTTAACAAATAACGGAAATTCGATTACGTCCAGCAATAAAAACAATACTCCCCGTTAAAAATGGTTACGTAAGCGATATTTTTTTCGCGCAGGTTAACAGAGGAAACATTTAAAAAATAGAAAAAAAACGCAGTAATTATCGTACTAAATAAACAATACGAAAACCACGCCCTGAAAATTCGCCATTTAGTTTTAATCTCCGAGTTTAAATGCCGAAGTAGAATGTCGGGTAGTTCGCACGTCTTTTTTTTTCCTACTCCGGTTTGTAATAATTATCGCCTACAGCTAACAGTTTGGCGATCGTAAAGTCACTATTAAGAGGAAACGGACAATATACTCACATAACGCCCCTTCGTGTGGTCGGCATGATGGCAAACAACGTCGAATCCACTTAGCAACTACACAGAACTGGCTCGAGTTATGAAAGAAGAAAAAAAAACTGCACACAGAAACAACTAGCGAGTCGGGAGCGCCGTGCGATCAAAGTGGGGCATCGTCGTCGGTGGGAAAGAATGGCGACCGAGACGGGGATTGGTTATCATTAGTTGATGAATTGATCGGTCGCCATCGGAACCCCCCAATCCCAGCCGCGTGCGATAACGTTTTGCACTCGACGTAACTAGTGTAGAGGATCGGCGACGCGCTACCACTTACCTGGCGCGGACATGTTCCCGACGTTAATGACGTAAGCGGGGTCGCGCGGGAGGTGGAAAATGTCAATTTTCGTACGTTCCAACGGCCCGAGACGGGTTCCTCTTTGCCCACCAATCCATCCTGCCCGTTACAAATGAGTACGACTGTTTTGATCAATAAATACACCGCTGCTAGACGTAGAAGAGAATCCACACATGCGCTATTTCCGCACGACCAACAGGCTGACGAAGGTTCGTTTATGGAAAAATAATCTGTTCCCGTTGTTTCTTAATGGTTTGCGGTTTTTTTCCCTTCTTCTACTCTCCGTTCGTAGCTTCGGCCGGATTTTCCAAACGATCTAAAACGGAAACGTCCTCTATTCGTCGGAGGAAGTCCCCCCCTTTTTTTTCTTTCTGTCTTTTAATTAACGTAACTCCTTTATTTTAGGCATATATCTGAGGTTCGGAAGGATAATTCCTGACAATTTGGAACCGGTCGGCATCTTTGACGCCCGACTGACATAACTGATATAAATGAAGTGAATAACGAGTTCTTTGTCCCATTATTCTTTCTTCCTTTCGCCAAACATCCTTCGAAATCCGTCCTGTAAGGTCGGGATTTATAACACGTCTTAATAAATATAACCATTCCCGGATATATTACCGTATTAAAGTGGTTTAAAGTGGTAATCTAAAATACACGGTTCGACTTACTAAATATAGAAACAAAGAGAGATTAAGATGCTATCTGCTTTTGCCATACGCAGACGTTAACGACTAGCAATACTCCAGCCAAATCAAATTTCGTTAGGCAAATGCCCAGCTCCCTTATTATCGATTATAATATCGATAGGTATATTCTGTCGTACGAGAATTAATAAAATAATAATAATAATAATTAATAAACCGCGCATTTCTCGAATTTAAATTGTTAAAATTATCTCTCCACCCCGGGAAAACGTCGCGGTCGAGCGTAACATCTTCCAACTTATTTATAAACACACGCTTCGATTTATCGAAAGGAAAAGCGATAAAATACAGATTTAGCGTTTAATCTTATCTGGATTTTTTTCTTTTTTCCAGATAACGCTCCCCAAACCAGATTCAATGTCTAGGCTACGGCGTTACGGACAGAAGGCGAACGGAGCGAGACGCTTTATTTTTAATACGGGAGTAATTGCCTCAGATAACAATAGTTAAGAGGATAATTGAAAATCGCGTCGGTTAAGTAAATAACGTTAAAATGCGCGTAAAACGCCAGAACTCCTCTTTAATGTCTGGAAAGGGTGTCAAGGATGTTAAGACCCGCGAGGTTACGGAGCCATTAACGCCGCTCGCCGGCTACTAGCCATAATCCGAAGCGATTCGTAAAACGAGCGTTTTTATTGGCTAAAGGTTAACGTCGGGCGCAAATTTCCCGACGTAAAAGTGGCTAATTTACGGCCCGGGGCGTCGGCGATTACCGAACTGTTGTAACGAAGATAGCTATCATCTCGGGGTGGAGCGGAGCGGGGAGGCAAACATCCGTGAACTTGACCGCGGACAGACCCGCGTCGCCGGACTCCGAAACCCGATAACGTCACAGAATCGCTTTCTTCTTCTTTTTTTCCGGTCATTTTGCGGTTATTCCTATCCGTAGCGGAGGCGTTAAACGATCCGATTCGATCGACCGTAGCAAAAAAGAAAAAAAAAAAAAGTGGTGATGCCGTGGGTGCGATCTTTATAGCCGACGACTCTCGGACGCGATGGTGGGTCGCGCCTCTTCCTCGCTACCGTTCCGCTCGAAACGACCCCCCGTCGAAACCTCGCGGGAGATTCTATCAGACCTCCACCGCAAATATGCGGAGTGTCCGTCGAAACCGCTAAAAGTTCGAAAACCAACCGATGATTTCCGATTACAATTAACCTTGAGAAATCGTGTGAATTATACACGACCCCGTCGTGTTACTCTCTATACCGTAAAGCGTAACGTTACACGATGGGAGAGACGAAATGCGTTCTGTTGTGCGTACAATTTCATCCGATCGATTGCGTCCAAAATAAATCTTAGCATAGCAACATCGCTCTCTCTCTCTTTTTTTTCCCCCACTCTTCTTCTTCTCTGGCCGTTTCTTTTTGATACTCTCGCTTGCGTCCCCTCCACTTCTTATCAACAGGTTATCCGTAGCCCGTACAATAAAAGGGGGGATGGCCATTACTGTCTCCGTGTTACGGACCACCTGTGGCAACAATTTCCCGGCCGTCGAAACTCGAAACGTTTGGCATAAACGACGACGCCATTACGCATCTTCGGCGGTAGAAAGAATCCACACAAGAGCCTCTTTTGTCCGCCGGACCGGCCCGGAAAGTTGTTGTTTACCACGTTTCCGAAATGTCCTTCGCCGATAATTACCGAGGCGGGAAATTTCCCCAAACAATAACAATACCGAAAATGGCTCTATCGACATTTTTCTCTTTAAACAATTGGTCCAGACTGACAATTACCGAATTCCCGACGAAATTGACGTAATCGTTTTCGAATAACAAAGAAGTTTATTATGTTACCAGACAGTAATTCGTATTACCCTCGCCCGAAAAAGAAAACGCCGGTGTCTGGCCACTCTACCACCGTTATAACGGCGTTACGCGCTGTATTTTAAGTCTGCGTAACCAACTTATCTCGTAACGCATAAATCTGTTGTATGTCCACGAATAAAGTCTAGGCCTAGTGATGTAAAATGACGAGATTAGGACCGGGATGAGCAAACAGTTTAAACTCGCTTCTAACTCGAAATATAACGAACCCGCAACCGAGGAAAATGGATTTACAAATTTCTTTTTATCAAACTCGTTCTTCTCCCGCTAACCTCAACATTTGTATAAACATTTTACAATTTAAATCTCGTATTTATGTATTAATTTTAATTAATCTGATAGGATCTCGCCGTACGAAAATTTTAACTTTTTTTTTTTTTTTGAGCGATTTTATCTATTTCCATCAGCGATCGAAGATTTAAAATTTCGTGAAATCTTTTCCCTCCTCCGATATCATTCCTCGACCAATAAGCATTAAATTTTTAAGACCATTGCTTTCTGTAGAGTGCAATCCTCCCCAAACCTACATCATTACAATTCCGGTATCAATTTAAATTTTTAAGATTTCGTATGTTTTTCTCCGACTGGATCCCTTTCCAAACATTAAAAATATACCGTTCACCGGCAAAAACAAACTGTTTTGTTATTCCTTCTTTCAGGATGATGATGACGATAAATAAATTGTTCGAAAAAGAGAGCCCGGCTCTTTTCAAATTATCCTTCTACTTCCTTTTCTAATTGGAAAATGTACTCATCAACCAAGATTATTTCTTAAACATTTCTGTTATACTAAATACAGTTTAAAAAAACATCATTATTCTCAATTAATTTTCTCTTTCTACTCTGAAACTGTACTCATTAACAAAAACAACAATTGAAATTTTGCTTTTATATATATTATATATATATCATATTACCAATCATATTACCAAATGATCAAACAATACTTAATTTTTATCATAATTTCACCAGCATTACCACTAACCAAACGATTAATTTTTAAAATCTTCACAGGTCTTCCTCCCATTCTAAAACCACTCAAAAAATCAGTTTACCTTCATAAATACTCCATTTTTAACACCAAACAATCAAACACCAAAGGTATATTTTTCAAAAAAAAGAATCTTATCTTCACCAACAAACCCTCATCCAAATCCCGAATTACATACATCATCACTTTTCCAGTAGATTTTCGGGGGTTTAGTCGACAAATTACCTGACGGATGCGACATTTGCGTGTTGTGTTTTTAACCAATTTATATATAATCGGGCATGTTTAGGCCTGGAATTTTCGGTGTTCGGCCGAGTGGAGGGGGTGACGTATGGGACCCGTTCAGTGTTTTCGGGGGTGGCACGAGCACATTGTCAACGTGAAGGAAGCGGCGATGCCGTGCACGTCGGAGAGGAGCGATTTAGAATTTTTGAGATAGTATCTGTTCTATGGCGAAATTTCGATCGATGGCTTTCCATATTTCGAGCACCAGTCGAAAAATTAGCGTCGGTTAAGAGCGCGGAGGGCGATTAAAAATGGCCATCCCGCGATGTTTAATAATAAAAATCAATAAGTAAAATAATAATTAAAAAAAAGCGTCTCGAATTGGAGAGGGTCCAGACGACGGGGGGAGAGGAAGAGAGGAAAAAAAACAGACGAACGGGACGGAGACGCGGGAACCCTCTTAAGCCTAAAATGCGTTACGTAACAGCCGTAAAGGCTGGTTTATACACGTAACCGGGATTTATAAGTGTTTCGAATGACTAAATATCGATGGGAGATGACGTTTTAACTTACCGTTAACTCGTTAAGTCGTCGGGTAGGTTCGATGTTTCCCGTCAGACGATCTTCGCTCCGTCGGCCATGTTGTTTTGAACACCAAACGACGGCAATCGCACGCGCTCTCGCTCACGCGCTTTTCTCCAATGTCCGGATCTACTAGCCAATTCCGATCAATCAATTCATATTTGATTAAATAACTTATAGATAAACCGACATTACTTCTGTAAACGTTACTAAATCGGTTATTAAATTCAAATCTTTCGAGTCGGCAAATCCAGTACCCGCGGTTAAGCTTTCTCTGCCATCCGATTGGTCGGTTCGGGTGTCAAATTCCTTCTTTTGTCTCCTGCCAACGCTCGTGCCATCTGGCGGAACGATGTCCGCACTAACCGGCGGCGTTACGTAACCGGCAGGGAATTATCCCCCACATAACGGAGAAAGTTTCCCCCCGTTTAGGGAAAATGGTTTTATTAAATGTTGATAATTCCCTACCAATCGCGCTACCGACGGTGATTTCCATCTCGTCTCTACTCCGTTCCCGCGCTTTTTTTTTGTTTTGTTTTTAGGGAAATTTCTGTGCCGTTAACGTAATCGATATTTCACACTCGGAAAACATCCAACGACAGAAGCTGTTATTAAGTAATTAATTAACTTTGTTTAATTAACGTCGTAAAACGGTAAAGCGTGCGTTACGTGCGACGATCGTAACCGGAAGGTGGAGCTTTTGTTTGTTACGTCGGTTTTGTTACGTCGGTTTACGTCGGTTGCCGTTACGTCACAAATTTTTAAAATTTGTGGGTTCGAGTTGTTCGGCCAAGGGAATTCTCACGAGATTCGAGAGCCGACGTCATTCCGTCTGAGAAACGAAATTTAAAATTCAAATGGGAATTCCGAACAAGCTCTGATGAACTCGTAAAGGTGCAGAAAAGTTGGAATCCCAAACGGGTGTGACGTCACGCTCCACTACCGCGCGAAAGAGCGTGACTACCGTTATACCTAGAGACATATATAATTATTAGGGACTTCCCTAGGCTCTCACACTTCCTCCTTTTGTACTTTTAAGCATGCTCGTTGGATTTTTTTTTTTTTTTTGTGGGGAGGGGAGGAATTGAATGTATGTATTCGCCCTTGTTTAGCAGAAAGGATTGTTTGTGCTTCGGGGTATAGGCTCATTGGCGCCCCTCCGAGCAAATACGTGTCCTAAAGGTATGCAAGGAGGTGGATGTGAAGAAGGAAGTAGAGAATTTTCCACTGTCTCGCCTTTATAACGTTTTTAAAACACGAACCCGTTAATTAAAGATGAATTGATAAATGTGTTTAATTAAACTGTGGCGCATTTAATATCCTCACCGTGCATCTAGTTTTATATTAAAACGTTTTAATTTAAACGAATTCGGAAGTTTCCTCGCCCGAAAACATTCGTGTATGCTAAAGAACACCGGCTTTTCGTGTGTGCAAATGCATTTTTAACAATACACGCGAACTGTCTTTACTCGTCGATCCTTCTACCATATTGACAATTTCAAAATTCTGGATTCTGTTGATGCCTCTTGTAAAATGCCGAAACAACAATGCGTCAGGTGGAAAAATCCTCCCACTCCACCTTCGTGAATTGTTAGAGAGGAACAGTCTTTTCACCCTCCCTTTTGGCGCGGGTTTGAGGATGTCCCCCCTTTGAAAAAGAAAAAAGGTGCCTTACTACGTGTCGAGATCGTCTCATGCTAGTGAACGAAAAAAAAACTGTCGGACAGAAGCGTAACAGTTACGAATATTGACGTAACATTTGCTGTAATGAACGTATGTGTTTAGGCGGTCCTTCGCGTTATACACGAGGAAATATTGGGCGGAGCTTTGAAATATGATTACGAATTTACTAGAATGTTTCGAGATTTGAATTTCGAAGTATGTGATTGGCGTTTTTCTTCATAAAACGTAACAATATTGGGCGGAGTCTCGTGACGATTTTCACTTATAGGTGGAGCTTTAAAATATGAATACGTAATTACCGAAATGTTAAGCGATTTGAAATTCGAAGTATGTGATTGGCGGTTTGAGATAAAACGTAACAATATATCGGGCGGAGTCTTGTGATAATTCGTCGCTTATAGAGAAATATAGGGCGGAGCTTTGAAATATGAATACGAAATTACTGGAATGTTTCGAGATTTGAATTTCGATGTATGCGATTGGCGTTTTGCATTACAAGACGTAGCAATATTGGGCGGAGCTTTGAGATACGAATAAAGAATTATCGGAAAAGTTTTGTGACTTGAATATTAAAATATAATTTTAATTTTACCGAGAGACACGGGTTAAATAAGCAACTCTTCTAAGAAAGTCAATTCTTCTACTTACATGGAGAAAAAATCGAGCGGATTTCTGTATTTTGAACTAAAAAAAAATCACCAAAAATTACAAAATTTAATAGAAAAATACATAATTTTTCATACTTTTCTATATTTATACACTATAAACCTTACGTAATCATCATAAACAAGGAATTCTTATAAGAATATTCGTGTTAAACCCACAAAACCTTTAAAACTTATAAGGTTTGAATGTAGAAACGAGTTTCCATCTAGCCTTATAAAAATTTATAATATTTGATATATTCGAGAATAAAAAAAAAAACAAAAACCCAATTTCTATCCGCGGTCCCTCGAGGATCCGCCAACTTGTATTGGAATTAATCAAAAAAAAAAACAAGCTCACCCAATAAAAAAATGAAGATAACAAACTTATATTATTCATTAAGTAAACAAATATGAGGATATTGTTGTCATTATGGGATGATCAACATACAGACGAGTCACGAGTTTTGTTGGCTTAACAAATAATATTAAAAATTTAAATTGTCGAATCGTTGTATTAGCTAAATCATAAAACATCCTTTCTACTAATTTCATTTATTCATTATTATTATTATTTTTAATGTTAAACACGAGGAATGTAAAAAGAAAAAAATTAATTATAAAGAATTTAAAAAGCTCCTTAAATTTTTCAACTATTGACAATTGTTACGAAGGCAGTGGGGCTGTTGTTGCTATAGTAACACATGTTTCTGCTTTGAGTTATAACCGAGCTGTTTATTCATTTATGATATCAAGATTCGTTTTGTATTACGGAGGAAAAAAAAATCCTTCCATTATTATTAGTCTTGTATTTTTTGTGAAGTTTAACAAATGCAAATCATGGAGATCATCCTGAATATTTTATTTATATTAAAAGCAACACAACACACACACACACGTTTTATTTATTTATTATGCTGGCATTTAGAATTGAAGATTTGCTTTATTTATTTATGACTAATTGCTAATTTAATTTTTAAATTGTGCCTAAATAAATACTATACTTTGTTGGTTGACTCTCTACAAAATTCAATTCTGTGTTCTTAAACAAATAATAATAATAATAATAAATAGAGAGTAAGTATGAATAATTTTTATTGATCCTTTTCTGTTTTTAATGTATAATGCGCACCCCCGATAGATTTGAAATTAATATTATGAATGCTGCTTTATGTATGAAGTCGTTTCGAAGATCGATAAGAGGAGAAATGATCGAATGGCTAATGAATGAATTTTGATTTAGAAGGAATGAAGACGAATTTTATGATATAATTTTTTGTGTGTTTTATGTGTAATCTACTAAATTATTACTTAATTAAATGTGATAAAGGCTTTACATTAAACAGAACGTCATAAAACACATTAATTCTTAACGAAATTAAACAGATTAATATTTATAGTGTTTATACATTTTGTTCGCCTAGAGATTGCACGCTTGATGGATTCTTCTCAACTTATGCACGCGCCTCTTCTAGTGTTTTTGTACACTTTTTGTTTTTTTTTTTTTTTTTCTTGTTTGTGTGTCTGTTATTCGGGATTTTCTAGTGTTCTACATGTGTAATTTTATTAGTCTGAGTTTTTTTCATTTTTTAATTTTACATTTTTAATATCTCTAGTGTTAATATCTAGATTTATTATATATACACATACTCTTCTTTCCTGTGTTTACGTGTTTAACACTATCATAAACACACGCATTTTATTTAATAAACAACCCACGTCTGGTGTTACTATGCAAATTTCTGTGCTTGTGTACAGTACAATCCGGTGTTGTATGTATACCTGTAACAATTATTAAAATTTAAATACGTGGAGATATTTTTAGTGTTTATGCATTTAACGCACGATTTTTATTTAGTGTATACAGATATTTCCGGTGTTAATGTGTAAATTTCTGTATATACTCGCTAAATTTACATGTAAGCTAGTGTTTTATGTACACTTGTAACAATTATACACATAAAACTTCTAGTGTTCCTCTTATTTACGTAGTAATATCTGGTGTATATAAATTGATTTTTTTTCTAGTGTTTATATAAGAGAAATACAAAATTTTCGATTAAATGTAATTTAAACAGTATAATATGTAGAATTTTAAAAAGGCAAGTTAAAAATCTAAAATTTTTACGGCTTGATGTGTTAAATCGATTTAACTAGGAGGAGAAGGCGATAACGAGGTTAAAATACATAAAACCATAATTCTAACGACGTTCTGTATTATATTCTCCCCTAAAATGCAATTTATGTACCCCGTAGTATAGGATTTGGACTCGTACCGCATCAATTTTCATACGTAGAATACAAAGAATCACTTGTTTTGAAACATAATGGAAATGTTCACGTGACGAACCTACATCGAATGTACAGAAGGGTAGGAAGCCATATTTTGAAACGATTTTACGTAACTTGTGACATTTATTAAAGAATTAACAGGTTACATGACTATTTTCAGTTGTTATCTTTATACAAATTATGGTATAATTAATATTTGTTTAAATAATACGTAATTATACAGCATCTTTCATTAAAATATTCACAAAAATAAATATTTTTCATTAGTTGGTGAAGGTATTTCTTTCAATGTTATAATATTCTTAAGTGTTTATGACTGTATTTTTTGTAATTTATACCGATATTCGTAAATAGATGTGTAATATTTAATGTCAACTTTTAATACTTTCCCATTCTGTAGCATGACATTTCTGTTTGAGTCCTTCGTATCTAGACTTGGCAGCACTTGCAATCTTCACACTTGCATTCGGGCCCTCTGCACGTTGAAGATTGGCAGCACTTGCAGTCTTTACACTTGCATGTGGGCCCTCCGCACGTTGAGGCTTGGCAGCACTTGCAATCTTCACACTTGCATTCAGGCCCTCCGCACGTTGAAGATTGGCAGCTCTTGCATTCGGACCCTCTGCACGTTGAAGCTTGGCAACACTTGCAGTTTTCACACTTGCATGTGGGCCCTCCGCACGTTGAAGCTTGGCAACACTTGCAATCTTCACACTTGCATTCAGGCCCTCCGCACGTTGAAGATTGGCAGCCCTTGCATTCGGACCCTCTGCACGTTGAAGCTTGGCAACACTTGCAGTTTTCACACTTGCATGTGGGCCCTCCGCACGTTGAAGCTTGGCAACACTTGCAATCTTCACACTTGCATTCGGGCCCTCCGCACGTTGAAGATTGGCAGCACTTGCATTCGGACCCTCTGCACGTTGAAGCTTGGCAACACTTGCAATCTTCACACTTGCATTTGGGCCCTCCGCACGTTGAAGATTGGCAGCACTTGGAGCCTTCACACTTGCATTTTAAAGACTGGCAGCCTTTACCTTCGCCCCCACCACATTTGGAAACTTTACATCTACAGTCTTTGCATGCGACTTCCGTACTTTTCAACGACTTACAGCATGTGCACCTTTCACACAAGCAAACTTCAGAACGACATAAATCTAAAAATAGAAGTTAAAATATATAAATACGTCCTTCGTTTAAAAAAATTTGATTAGAAAAAATATTTTATAAAATATATATATATTCTTCATTCTAGAAAATGTTTTATATATATAAATCCATCGATTTCTAATAATTTAATTTTTCCATAGAAGCCATCGATCTTAGAAGAGGGATGAAGGATGTTGCAGCAACTTCGTGTAAGAAAATTGAATTAATGTTCAATGAATCATAATTTTAATTATTATCAAAAAAAAAAAAAAAAAAAAAAGCAGATAAGAGGGTAAAATTGCTGATAAACAATTATCGGTCAGTATCAGTGACGTCAGTATCGAACGTAGGAGAATAGAAAATGGAATATACCATATATTTTAATGTAAAGTATATGGTTACATCATTATATATTTTTAGCTTTAAAAATAAAAAATAATAATAATAATAATAATAATGATAATAATAATAACTTGGAAATTCTACACTGTGCTTCTCGGAGTTGAGTGCATCCCTCTAGGGAGGCACGCGGTAAGGAGGAAGAGGAGGAAAAATCAATTTTTTTAAAAAATTTTTCCATAAAATTTGGCTATAGAAGTACAGTACAGTACAGTTGTATATGTTTTTAATCATTATGAGCACGAAATTTGGGGTAATCTCTGTTCTCTTAATCTGGTATCTAAAAAATTACCATAGATGTGGTCATTACTACAGTCCTAATCTACCCCAGTGGTTCTTAACCAGTGTTTCAGAAACCTACCTCGAGTGTTCCACGAAAGAAAAGATCTTAAACTTTTTATTCAAATTTATTCCTATTGCTATATTCGCAGATAATTTTATTCCATTTTATTCTATTTTATATTATCTTATTCTAAGATGTTTCTATTTTACTCAATATATTATAGTTTATTAGTTTATTGCTTCATTGTTCCTGAGAATAGTAAACATGGGATTGTTTATCAATTTTTGAATGTATTGATGCTAATGCGCCGTGTAATAAAAAGTACATAAATGGTGTTCCGCAGCCTCAGAAAGATTGAGAACCACTGCGCTACCCTACACCTATACTTTACTTATGATAACTGTAAATGTGGTGAATGTTACAGCCGTGTGGAGTGTGACATTCACCTAAACCTTCACCACGTCACCATTCGGCTAAACCTCAATTATGGTACCTGTGGATATGTGAATATTACCATAATGTAGGGTAGAGTATGACCATATATTTATGTACAGTACCATGGTATAATAATCATGGCTATAGTAATTATACCAGAAGTATAAGTACCATAATTTGTTAGATTAAGGTGAACCATAACTTTTAAATGTAAATTATAATATCAGAAGTTGTATAACTACTGTGCCATACTTTTTAGATGTAGATATATTCTAGTATATTCTAGAAGTACCATAATTACCATAGTTATGGTGTATGTATAATATACCACCAAATTACTTAGTACCGGTGCGATTTTTAGACGCGAGTTAGAGCATTAAAGTGAAAATTACCATTATATAGAATAAAGCATAGAAAAGTTAATAACAATTAAAAATAAAATACACTTACCTTTTTCCATCTTTGGTAGTTCTCCGCCTTTATCGCCAATGAGGAAACCTTGATTGGAGGAGAAAATATCGCTTCTTTTATTCCCCCCCGGTGACGTCATTTCAGCACGCGCTCGGAGACGTGCGGAAATTGCACGCGCTACATTAGGAGCCGTGTGCAAATCCGTTAGACCGCAAACGTTTGCCATTGGTCGAGCGTCGGTCGATGGAAGCGTCGACAAAGCGTAATTGGCTAATTGTCAACCAATGATTGTTAATTTAGTGTTTAGCGTACCGTGTGCAAAGTATATAGAATATTCTGGAAAGTGATGACGTAACTGGCCTGAAATGACGTAATTCGATTGCAATTTAAGTTGTTTTAGTTTTTAAAAAATATGTTTTTAATTTAAAATTTCGATAAAAAGTTATTAAATATCATAAAAGTAAGCAAAGAAATAAGCAAATAACATAAATAAAGTACAATTAATATTAAACCTTGAATATTTTTAACATAAAAAAAAGCAAAAAATATCCATAAAAATTTCTAAATTTAAAAAATGTTTTAAAAGAAATTATAAAAAATATTTTTAAAATCTTTATAGATATTTTTTTATGTATTTTTATCTAGAATATTTATACATAAAACATTAGTATAAACGAATGAGTCATGCGACTTACTACAAGTGTACCTGTAGCTCTAGAATGATTTACTTTAAAATAATTAAAATTAAAATTTAAAAAAAAATATTTTAACAGTTTAAAAAGGAAAAAAAAACATTCTTTAAAAAATTGTAAAAAAATTAAATTATAAAGTTTGATTCGTCTTCGTTCTATCGATTTGACCTTTGACCTTTTCAGTTGGAATATAATTTATCAGTAACTTGGGTTACACTTAGTTTATTTATTTATTTATTTATTTTTAGTAATTATTTAATATTTTATTAAATTTATATTTTAAATTTTTTATTATAAAATTTTTATAAAATTCTGTATTTCTTTTTTGTTTTTTAAATCGAAAAAATACAATTTAAAAAGAACGGAATTCAAATTTAAGAAAGGAAAATTCAATTTTTAGTAATTATTTAATGAAATTTTTAAATTTATTGGTATTTTTATTAGAAATAAATGTTAATTTTAGGAAAAAATGCCTTTATTTTGTATTTTTTTTTTTAACTTTCATTTTAAAATATTTTATATTGATTTTTAAGAGGAGGAAGAGCATTTTTAATCGTAAATTTTTAAAAAATAAAATTCAAAATATTTTTTAAATTTTATATTATATATATAAAAAATGACAGTGTTAAAGGCAAAAAATATAAGTAGGCTACAGTAAAACTTGCGTAAACCGAATGGCATGGTTTTTCCGGTTTGACAGGTTTTCGTTTTGAACAAGTTTCTCTAGCAGAAAAATCGCTCCATTTTCAAGAATTTTTCTCCGGTTCCTCTGAAGGTTTCCGTATTATTCAGGTTCCGTTTTGGACAGGTTTTACTGTATTGCATTTCTCCCCTTTAAAATTGAAAATAATTTTTAATATTTATATTATATTACTATACAGTATTTTGTAAAATTATACAATTAAAAATGCTCTTTCTCTCTCCTAAAATTAATATGAAATATTTAAAAAAAAAAAAAAAAAATACAAAATATAATTTATATATTTATTTATTTAATAAATATTTTTTTATGTTTATTTCTTTAATTTAAATTTTTTATTTCGAATTTTTATGAAAGTTTGTAATTTTTTTTTCATTTTAAAAATACTAATTTAAAGAGAAAAAAAAATGTAATTATATATAGTTTTTTTTTTATATTTTAAATTTCACTTTAAAATATTTTATACCGGTTTTAGTAGAAGAAGGAGTGATTTTGGCTGTGTACTTTTTAAAATAAAATACAAAATGTTTACAAAGATATATTTAAAAAATAAAATTCTGTTTTTTTTTATGGTAAAACCTTAAAATAATTTTTTTTTGTTTTTTTTTTTACTCCAGTTTTACGGGAAAAGAATAATTGTAGAGAAGGATGTAATCAATATTAATGTATATAATTCCGTGAATAAAGTAATAAAGTGTACGAAGAGTTCAACGACCCGAAAAAATTCGTAAAAAAATATGCCTAAATATTTATGTTTTAATGCTTAAAATATTTTTAGAATATTCTAACAAATTTATTAACATATCAATACAATTTGCTAATTTTTACTGTGTAAAAATACTAATTTTTTTTCTTCTTCTTATTTTTAATTTATTTGAGTGGCTCCATGTGAAGCACCCACTGTTTACCATACATTTGCATAATTTAATAAGGTATTTTTGGAGTAGTTAGATACGAAACACCAGCTTAAGTTTCTTAAATCGCTCTAAGCTATAACATGTAAGAGGCCCTTTCCTACATCAAATAATAATTTTAAAAGCTTGAAGCCCTCAGGGTTTAGGCAAACGAAGCACTTGCCTAGTCCCGTGGCCTAAAGCCTAAAATTAGCTAAAACGTTAACTTTTAACACTATTAAATCCCTCCAAAACAAATCCCGAGTTCATCAGTTTGATAAAGAGAAAATACACTAAAGATTCTAAACTGTATCATCCAATGAGCTGAAGCTTGTTTAGTTTGTATAAATTTGGCCCTGTCTTAAAAGTAAATTTTCAGTTCATCTGTAGAAAAATTTAACACAATTTTACCATTAAGGTACATATAAAATCTCAAAATTGCAAGCGAAATCAATAAAACGTAGATTCATCTTAAGCTTATTTACATACAAAGCTATTCATTAACCGCCATTTTGATATAAAATGGTCTCACATTTTCGATCATTTTGCTTTAAAATATATTAAATTTATGTATATTATCACATCCGATTTCTTCTTACGCGCAAATAAAACTCATTTTGTTCATTCCCTTCCCACAGAACGGATAATGAAACGTAGAACGTGACCGACGGACATCACAGTGATTATCTTCATGTATGCCATTTAAAATCATTAATAATTATTGATTTCCTTAATTGTTGGCCGGAAGGCCTAAAACTTGCAACAATGTTGGAGAAGAACATGCACAGTAATTACAGCATTTCATTTAGAATTCATGCTTTGCTCCGATTTCCAGGAATTTCGGACACGAGTTATTTTGCTAGAATAAGCGGAAAAAAAAAATGTTTTCATGTTTTAGCATTATCATGTTTATATTTATAAGAGAATATTTATGATAAATTTAACTAAGTATCAAGAGATAGAAAATTTCGAGCACGCAAAGTCTTGATGAATTTCCTGTGCGTGATAACAGAGAATAATATAAAATTACACTACTTTAAAACCAGTTTTGATATTATCTGGTATTGAGTCCATGTTGTATTTTAAGAATTAAGCTTACTTGACATAAAGACAAAACAATAATATTCGAATTTACGGTATAGATTGTTGTAACTTATAAAATAATAGCGTAATAACTTATAAAATAATCATAAAACAATAATCATACATTATGTCAAACTGGTTTTCATATCGGAATTCGTATCTATCAATAATTGATGCAGGTTTTTTAAAACATCGTAACAATTGACGTGGTGGTATCGAAGCGTGTCCTGTTTCCTTCAGGAGAGTCCGAGTTCGATTCTCTTTCGGGATGAATTCCTCTTTTCTACCTTGCCTCTTAGAATCTTAAAATGGAAACATTAAATGACGAGATAATTAAATATTTATGTTAATAATCAATAAAAAATTCTTTAGTAATTTAGAAATGCTCTCGGAGACTATTCTATGATAGCATTAAATTCTCTTTTAAAAACACTATTATAATATATATTTTTGAAATTCTTTCGATTCTGCGATCACAAAAAGGGCCTTCTATCATTTCCATTGAAATTTTGACTAGGCCCATAATGGGGTGGGTAATCGGAAAGCGAATTTGACATATCTTGCCAATCTTACTTAAGAAAATGTCCGAACCGATCCGAACTCGAACCCAGATCGTTAGGTAGAGTCGTTATTGCTTTACTATCCGGCTGTAGACTCTATTGATATTGAATATTTAAAATCTTCCTTTCGCATTTCAATCCAGTCTCTTAATTGGCTAACGTGTTATAAGATTTTAAAATAACCTTGGTCGCCTCAACCGTACTTTTACGCCAGAGGCGATACGAATCGGGACTCTAAACAGTTGCCCATATAATCCTTATATATAATAACATCGACTTGTAAAATGAACAAACTCTTTATAACTGTAGTTAATTTGTTGATTTTGTAACGCGGTATTTAGTCGATTTATTGATTTTTTAGCTAGAATTTGATGTTATAACATTACAGACGGTCGGATGGCCGAGCGGTTAAGGTAACAGCCTACTGCTTTGGGGATCCGGGATTGAATACAAAAGAATTTTTCGGGGGTTGTCCGTCCGGATATACCGGGTCCCGTCCTTCAAACCCATTATAAGTTCGGCTAAGCCCACGAAGGGGCCTAGCCGAACTTATAATGGGTTTGCTTAATAGAAGGTTCTCTTAGTCCCCACAAGGGGAAGAAAAATTTAAAAAATAAAATATGTCAGATACGCCATAAGCAGGTTGAAAAGAATGATTTATATTTAAAGAAATTATTTTAAAAGATTCATTACTAAAACAATTTATTTCAATTTAAATTAATTTTTTAATGAATACGTTCTACTAAGTATGTTAGGTGGCGCTTAATAGTTTGTTTGTTGTTAGGAGCATGTTTTTTTTTGAGCACGTGTAGCAAACGATCATGAACGACTATAACGTGTTGGGTCGTATCGGGGAAGGAGCTCACGGTGTTGTGATGAAAGCCAGACGTATTGCTAATGGTTCCGTGGTTGCATTGAAGGTAGTTCCATTTAAAAAACTGGAAAATGGAATTTCGTGTGTTGTGATAAGGTTAATATATTTTTATACATTATATAACATTAAATACAGATAGAAATTCTAGTAGAAGTTACTTTTAGGCAATTTTTATGTATATATAGATAAAAATTGCCTAAAAGTAATTTCTACTGAGATTTTTGATTGTCAGTTTTGATAAAAAAAAAGTATCTTTATAGAGAAATCAAGACTCTTCAACAAATTCAACATGAGAATGTAAGTTGAATGATTGTAAACTTGTAATAAATACACATAAAGTGTGACAATAAAGTACTTGAACTGATTTTATTATAGCAACACAGAAACAAATTTTTGTATAGTTGCCCTTCGACATAATCTTCGCTATTTTTGCCTGCTTTGCAACGACTATATCATGATATAAGGCTTGCTGAGAAGTTTTTTTCTAGAATAGTCTTCGGCTCCTCTGTTGCACTGTTTTGAATGGATGGTACATCATCAAAAATAGTCCCTTTGAATTTAATTTTATCCTAGGAAATTAGAAAATGTCTGCCTGAGCAAGTAAGAAGTATGTAGAAACACAACAACTTTTTTTTTTTTGGTCAAAACTGTGTGACCAGTGCTGGTGAATGCATTGGAGCACTGTTGTGGAGCAGAAACCAAGATGACTTGTTGGTATGATCCTGCATCTAATGAGTGCACTTCAGAAGCCTGTCCAGATACCAATGTGATATTTTCTACTCACAGGACAAGTTCTTTGCAAATTGCTCTATTGAAATTGAGAAAAACAATGAGCATCGTCTTGACACATGATTTTTGCATTCTGACTCTGTGCTTTTGGCCTTTTTGGACTTAGCCATGTTACACTCTGAAACATGGCTGCATGGAACACTAAGTCTCATCTCTTGTGACAATCAGTTTCAAAAAATTTTTGTCTGAATCAGCCATGTCGATGAATTCTTGAGACAAAATGGCATGCTGATATTTTTCATCTTCCATCAGCAAATTGAGAACAAACTGTGCACAGACTTTTCTCTTGCCAAGACTTGAGTTAACGTGAGTCTCGCCATCTCTCAATTGATCCCAGTTAATTACATGAACATTTAAACTCCTAAAATTCAGTCACAGTTAATACTTCTCTGATCAAAAAGGATTGGGAATGGTTCATTTTAACTGTATGCATGTAAGAAGGCACTATCTTTGTTTGGTATGACTTTCATTGACATATAACAGCAATCCGTACACCATTGTCTATTTTCGTTTGCATAAATGCTTGTTTTGAGTGTAAAGAATGTTGCACTAGAAATTTTTCAAAATTCCTAGTGTAATTGAGCAAAGAATATACATTAAATTTTGTTTTTGCAATGGAAATGTTGCAAAAAGCCTTTGGTGAAGAAATTCTATCAAAAACGAGAGTTTTTGCGTGGTACAAGATGTTCAAGGAATGCAAAGAAGGCATAGACCATCCACTTAAACTGATGAACAACATGTCACTCAAGTCAGAGATTTGGTGCTCAATCATCATCATTTAACAATTAGAAACATTATTGAACATGTTCCAGTATTATTTGGTTCTTGTCAAGCAATTTTAAAAGATCATTTGTGCTTGTGATGCATTGCTTCTTGAGTCATCTCGAAACATTGAATTTTTTCCAAAAACATCATGTTTGAGTAGCCAAGGAAATGTTTTCTGGAGGTGAATTTTGTTTTTAAAACATATCATTACTGGTAATGAAACATGGATATGTGCTTTTGACATTGAAACAGCTCAACAATCAAGTGAATGGTGCTTAAAATGAGAAGCAAGACCATAAAGATCATGTCAAAGTCAGTCAAAAATCAAGGTTTAAGGTTATGTTGACTGTATTCTTCTATTGTTGTGGTGTTGTCATAAATTCCTTCTGACTGGCCAAACTGTCAATAAAGAATATTATTTGAGTTTTTTGCATCATCTGCATGAAGTAATTCATAGAAATTCTGCATGATTTGCAGCAAAAAATGCCACAAACGAGGTCATTTTCTATGAATTTCTTCACTTATGCATTTTGCACCACAACTCACCTGTGTGAATTTTTTGCCAGAAATTCAACAAATATGGTTCAGCAAGCTCTGTATTCTTCTGATATGGCACTTTGTGACTTTTTCCCCATTTCCTTGATTAAAATTTCACTGTTTTGAGTCAATGCCATAAAATAAAATTTTCTGACTCCCGAAGGGTGTCATGAAAATGACTTTAAAGCATGTTTTGAAATAAATGTTGGCATAAATGCATTGCAGTGGGAGGAGATTATTTTGAAGGGGACAACATAAATTTTCATGAATAAATTGAAATCTTGTGTTTTATTGAATCATTCCCAATACTTTTTGATCATAGGGGTAATTTCTGGATGGGAGCTGCTAATTCACTCATTCTTGATGTTCTTGGGATGGATGGCCAATTCTTTTGATATTATCCAATCATTCCTTCCCTGAAATGTTTTTGATAAAGCAACATCTCCATAAGCATCTTTCAATAGTTCATATATTTTGATGATTGATTTTTTGAGATTAATACAAAATTTAATTGAAGCTCACTGTTTCATATCTGATCATGACATCTGAGATTATGTCATAATGTATAAACTTGCAATACTCTCCAATTGCTACACCAAACATGTTGAAACTTTCTCCCTCATCATAAAATTATGTACTAACTAATTTTACGATAATTTATAGTGAGGGACTGTTAGATTTTCTATAATAAGATCAGTCCAGGAACTTCATTGTCACACTATGTATATTGTTCTATTTATTGTTAATTTTTCAGGTGGTTGAGTTATTAGATGTCTTTCCTCATGGATCTGGCATTGTTTTGGTGTTTGAATACATGCCGACAGATCTCTCAGTTTTGCTCAGGGATGCCGACCATCCTCTGTTGGAATCTCAAATTAAATCTTATATGCAGATGCTGCTAAAGGGTGTTGCTTACTGTCACAGTCATGGCATTTTACACAGAGTATGTATATTGCTTTTAAATAGTTCTATAGTTAGTATTTTAATTTTGAGTATTCTTTATAATGATTAAAGTACACTAATTTTGTTTGTTTAATACTATGAAAATAAAAAACAAAATAGGTACATTTTTTATTTTTCATTGATTGTATGACTGAAGTGACAAAAGTGTTTGTTTGTCTGCAACTGTGGGGATTGGGATTTGTATTCAGATTATATTTCAATAATTTTTCATGGGCAGTGCATGATATACTGAATCTCTCCATGTAGCTGCATCATTGAAGGCTCAGCTGAGTCTGTTGTATTTGTAGGTATAAAAGAAAGTGCCTCTTAACTACCCCAAAGTTAGCAAACATTTGTTTTTAGTAGTCTTAATCTTAAACCTGTTAAATATATTCAAGAAGTAAATTTTTCATTTTCAAAATAAACATACCTTATCTGTTATTAATCAGAACCCTGATTAGAAGGGTTCACACCCACTGCTCTGATGTTGTTGACAGACTGGAAGAGCTCTGCTACATCAAAACACTTCTTGGAGTATCAGTCCAAAGTCCTAGGTCCTAGGACCATATAAACACTCATCAACAACTTCCAGTACATCCCAAATTTGGATATAAAGGACATTTCCAAAGTGGACTATAGAGTGGTCAAATACTACCATCCCCTTCATAACATATTTAAGGAGATTGGTAGAGCTATGGGGAGCTATTTAAAAATTTATATATACAGTATTCTATTCCAGAATACTGTATAAATTTTTAAATTCCTATAGTTCACGGGTTCCCAAGTTGTGTTCTTCCAATAAAATTTGGAGGTTCCACAATAAAATATATTGAGTCTAGTGATGTATGAATGCACCAATGCAATTTGGTATGCGAGGTATAATTGTTCTAGTCTCGAATTGAGTCCTCTTATGATATCCTGTGTATGTCCTAGAGTTATTTACAGCTTTAATAAACAGCAGGAATTGATTTATTGGTAACAGAATGAACCGAAATCATAGTATAATGTTTGACGAGATAATGAAACCATAAAAACAGTAAAACTTATCCTGAAGCTAGAAATCATTTTAAAAAGTAACTAAAGTTTCCAACATCATGGAAGCTGTGGAAGTACTGCTTCCCTTGTATTTTCTAAAATATAAATAATAAATAAAAATAAATAAATACATATTGTGCAATTATTTTCATATTTTAATGTACTTTGAATTAATTAAAATTAATATTTTATTATAACTGCATTATGTATCTTATTACAAATTTCTATACTACATGTGAAAAAAAAAAAAAAAGATTGCTATTGTATATTTGAATATAAATTCATACATGCATATTCCCAATGGAAGTGCTGTATTGTTGAATACGGGATAGCTCCATGGCCAAAATATTTGAATCGTGTAAAGCAGCCAGATTAACAGGCATTTGTGCATGTGCTTTACAGAGCATCAACCTCACAGTTTAGCTGGTGGATGCTACACACCAAAATATCGTATAACACTTCCAATGATTTTTTCTAGAGCAGGCATAGCTTCTCTATCATCAAATGTCACAGCACATCACTGCAACATATAAATAATAATACAATCATTAAATATGCTTTAATTTCTTGATATCTGCAGTTTAAGCCTATTGAATCTAATGATGGGAGTGGCCAGTCAGATGCCCGATGGTACTGAAGTTACTATGATACTAGTAATCGGACACTCATGTCAGATGAGTGTCACATGTCATTAAGGGGTTAACCTTTTAACTAACAAACATACATAATAAAAGTGATTCTTAATTTTATTTTATTGAAATTTAAATAAATACATTCTTTTTTCTATGCCTACACTTCCATATAAATTCAAAGTTAATTGATGTTGAACATATCTCCCACATAACACATTAGTTCAATTGTAAACTGATATTTAATATATGTTATTTTGTTATAAGTTACACTTTTTTATGAACATAACTACAATGTAAATTGAGGATCCATTGGGTGTAGATATATATGTATTATATCTAATCAAAAAGTATATAATCTTTGTAAGGAGAAAAGTATGTGGTGTTTCAAATTTACATTCCACACACTTATTCTAGCACTATTTTCCCTTGCAAAAGCAATTCTGAACAGTATTTTTTGGGATCAGTGCCCTTGTTACTTTGGCTTTGATGTTTTTGCTGTTGTAAAATCTCAATTTCTTTAATGGCATCTTCAGCTTGGGGAAGAGCCACAAGTTGCAAGGACCCAAGTCTGGCAAATAGTGATTCTACTACACTTGAAGTATCTATTCCATAAATCTACTCCTGAGTCAGATTTAATGAATGACTCAGGGTGTTGTCATGATAAAATTTCCAAGCTTTGCTGTGCCACAGGTGTGGTTTCTTGTGACGAACTGCATCTTAGAGGTGCAGAATTATTTGTGGGTAGTATTTTTTGGTGACAATTTGCCCATCAGAAGTAAACCACATGATGGTCAAAACACACCATCAACAAGATCTTGATTTTGTATCACTTTCTAATTTGGATTTTCCCCATAGAATCATTACCTAAAGCCTTTTGTATCTTTTTGATGGTTTGCGATTACATATTACCAAGTTTTTGGTAGAGTTTGATATAAATTTGCTGCTCAATGCACTCATTCATTCTGATAAGGAAATAGCAATATAACAAGCATGTACACACTATGATACACAAACTGCCTACACATATTGGTTTGGCTTAGCACTTGGGAAAAATTTACAGATACATGATATATATACTCCCACCCTTCCCCTTTCTCTGGTTTACTAGGAAAAAATAGTCAGATACTTTTTGATCAAACCTTGTATATATATATATATATATTGGCAACAAAACCAGTTTTTAGTAAACTGCAATTATATCAGAAATCATGAGCCAGTTTTTGAACAGGAAATGAAATTGGCATAATTGTATATTACTTGCCTTTTTTGACATTTAGTTGATAATAAATATGCTTGGATTTAAGATACTTCCACATAACTTATATAATATGAGAAAATTTCAGTGTAATAACATTATAATTTGTATGTGGCACTAATTTCCATCCTTAACTTTCTAAAATAATGCCATTCATTGACGAAGTAAACCACTTAAAACATGGTGGCAGCAGATAATTAAGCCAGTGAAGGAAACAAGGCTTAACGAACATGCGCCAACTTGAAGAAGTAATTAGACACTTCGTTCAAAGGTTGATGCTGTGGCGGACAGAAAGTCCCCTTAGTATATTAATATAATGATTATACTTTAAACTAGAAGAAATATATATATATATAATTTAATTAAAAAGTGAGATGAATATTTTAACTCCTTCGGAACCTTTTTCCATGGATACGTCAAATCCAGAAAATTGGAGTTTATGGAAGCAACGACTGGACATTTGTGCAACGGCTATAGATTTACCTGCAAAAAGTATTCTGCAGCAGAGAGCTATACTGTTCCATATTATCAGAGAGAAAGGCTTAGAAATATACAATAATTTCCATTTAGAGGAAAATGCCACGAATCCGACAATGGATGAAATCTTAGCTAAATTTATGGACCATTTCCAGCCATATAAGAACACTATCTATAGTAGATATGTATTTTTCTCGCTTGTACAGAAGCCAGGACAATCTGTAGACGAATTTGTAACAGAGCTACATACAAAAGCTCAAGGATGAGATTTTGGCACCCTAACAGAATCTCTCATAAGAGACAGAATTGTCTTAGGCATACAAGATGTCAAGGAGACATCAGACAAAAAATGCTGCAAGATCCGACATTAACATTGGCCAAAGCAATAGACATGGCAAGAGCATCTGAATTATCTAAGCACCCATTATCTAAAATAACAGTGAGCAAGGTGAAAAGTCAAGTTTCCAAGACAAAAAGATAAACCGAAAAAATTGAATATGTGTATGACAAATAAAAATAGTGTCAAGAATAAAAAATGCCACAAATGCCTAACTATACACAAGTATGGAAACTGTCCAGCTTTTGGCAAATTTTGTTTTAAATGCAAAAAGAAAAACCATTTTTCTTCAGCATGTAAGGGGAAAAAAATAAATGAAATTGATAATCCTAATTTTTCCATCATCTCAGATGAGGAAGATTATCTATTGGATAGAATCGTTGTGCTGAATGAAGTCACGCATGAACACTGGGAATAAGTCATTGAAATAAATGGGAATCCCACTAAAATCAAATTAGATACTGGAGCAAACACTAATGTTATCTTTTGGACATATTTGAAGCAATGGACAAATTCTCCAAAGATAAAACAGACTAAGGTCAAAGCCTATACCTTCACATGCAAAAGAATACCTATCGTTGGTGAATGTCACCTTTGACTTAAGTCTGGAAGCCATGAAACCATGAGCAAATTCCTTGTCGTCAGGACGCATGGACTACCTCTCTTGAGCAGAGATGCATGCAAAAAACTAGACCTTATTAAAAGGATAAATTCTATTACACCTGAACTTAACCCAGAAGATATTTTGGAATCTTATTCCAGTGTATTCGAGGAAAGTGGCAAACTCAAACATGAAGTTACAATCAAACTAAATCAAAATGAAATTCCAAAACTTGTTCCTCCTAGAAGGATCCCTGAGGCTTTAAAAACAGAAGTTAAACAAGAATTAGAGGATCTGGTTAGAAAAGAAATCTTAAAAAAGACAGAAGAAACTTCTAGTTGGCTCCACTCAATGGTCATTATTAAAAAGAAACAAGGAAAATTATGCCTGTGTATGGATCCGTGTGAGTTAAATAAATACATTATTAGAGATAATTATCAGATACCATTGCCAACAGAACTGTTATCAAGCATTCCAAAAATCAGATACTATACAGTTATGGATGCTAAATCAGCCTTCTTTCAGCTACTGGTAGAAGAACAATCACAAAAACTGTTAATAATGAATACACCTTTCGGAAAATATAAATTTACAAGATTACCATTTGGAGTCACAACAGCATCAGAGCATTTTCAAAGAGCCATCGACACAATACTTTCAGATATTGAAGGCATTCACACATATATGGACGATGTTCTAATCTATGGCAACACATTAAGAGAGCATAATCAAAAACTGATAAAAGTCTTACAAAGAGCAGAAACTCATGGCTTTAAAATTGAAAAAAGCAAGATCCAACTGGCACAAAGGCAAGTCACCTTTGTAGGGCACATAATACGACCAGACGGGAAAACCAGAAGAATCAAAACTTATTGCCATTCAACAATTAAAAGAACCAGAAAATCAAAAAGTACTACAAAGATTCTTGGGATTAGTGAATTATTTAGGCAAGTTTATACCTAACTTATCAAATCTCACACACAATCTTAGGCAGCTTCTCAGGAAAAATATTGAATGGACATGGACAGAAGAGGCAAGAAGGGATTTTAATTATATAAAGAAAATTTTAACACAGCCTCAAACGTTAGCACAATTTGATACAAACAAAATTATAACCCTACATACAGATGCCAGTCAGCATGCTCTAGGAGCAACAGTTTCACAAGAAGCTTAGCTTCCCTTAGCTTTTTCATCATCATCTTTGAATGATACACAACAAAACTATTCCCAAATTGAAAAGGAACTACTCACCTTATATTATGGATGTAAAAAGTTTGATCACCTGCTACTCGGAAGATCATTTGTAGCATATACTGACCACCAACCTTTAATCACGCTGATTAAAAAACCATTAAGAGCATTGTCTCCTAGACTGCAGAGATTAATGCTAAAGTTATTGGCTTACGACTTTAATCTATACTACAAGCCATGAAGACAATCTCATTGCAGATGTTCTTTCAAGGGACGTAAGGCATTCTACACCCAATTTCACAACACCAGACCTAGACAAACAAGTATTAATAAGAACAGTTGGTATGAAAATTACAGACACCAAACTCATAGAATTAGCTGAAAACACAAGACAAGATCAAAGTCTGCAAACTCTAAAGAAATACACATCAGAAGGATGGCCAGTACATAAAAAGTCTATACCATCAAACATCAAACCTACTACGATTTTAAAGAAGACCTATATCTATGGAAGGATATTATATGTAAAGGACCTGCCTTAATGATTCCAGAGAAACAAAGAACCAGAGTTCTTCAGCAAATTCATGCTGCACATCTAGGAATAAATGCTTCACTTAGTAGAGCGAGGAATAAGGTAAATAAGGTATGTTGGCCAGGAATGAATCGCAACATAGAAGTAGTAAAATCCTGTAGGCAATGTCAAAGGTTTTCACCAGCTCAGATAAAAGAACCGCTGACACTCCACAGAATTCCTACATATCCATGGCAAGAAGCAACAGCAGATATTTTCTATTTGGCCAACAGTCCATATTTGCTAATTGTGGATAGATACAGTGGTTATCTTGAAGTTTATAAAATGCCATTGACTGATGCTTCTAAAGTCATTTCCAAATTCAAAGAAACCTTTTCACAATTTGGAAGTCCAGAGATATTGATGATTGATGGTCCCCTATTCTTGTCAGTAGCTTTTAATTGCTTTTGTGACAAATGCAGTATCAGGCATTGTACCCCCTCGATATCAGTCCTCGATACCCCCAGAGGAATGGCCACATAGAACGGCATGTTTAAATGATAAAAAACCATACTTAAAAAGACAACAGAAGCAGATCAAGATCGGTATTTGGCTTTGCAAAATTGGATAAACACTCCTAGGAACTTGTTACCACCTCCAACTCAGCTATGCATGGGAAGAAACATCAGGTCAACTTAAGTTGTAAGTTTATGTGTTTTAGTTATTTCAAAACAAAAAAAAAAGGGAAACGTGTTATGGAGCTGGCACCGCCAGAAGGCATACAAGACAGACGGCCCTGACTAATGTATAAGAGTGGAGATCACCCGGTCCAGGAAGGACCCCAAATAAAGTATTCAGAGTAATTGTCTGTATTCCTGTCTTGTGGGGGGTTCCAAGTGCGTCACAAAGGGCGTATAAACACCAAGAAACCACTTAAAACACTCCTCAGGTTACAAGGGAAACTTGTATTGCAAAACAGTCAAACAACTTTCCCATTGGTCGATTTAGTTTCAAATGGATTTTATGTTTAAAGAGTTAAAACAGTAAAGTTTTCAAATGCTATTTGTTAAGGCATTTACCAGCATCCAAGAAACAATAACTTCTTTTTTTGGCAGGAATAATATGTGATACAGGCATATTTATGAATCTTGGCTAATTTTAACTGTAGTATTTTATAAATATTAATAAAATATGATAATAAAATGTTAGTTCTCCAAATTCAAACCAGTTTTGAAACTGATTTTTATGGAAACTAGTTAACCAGTTTTGAGAATTTCCAGTTTTTGTCAGCACTAATATACACACACACACACATTATGGTTATGTTGTCCTTGATTATGTCACAATTGTGTTCATTGGATGTTTCAATCAAATGGGACAATGCAGAAGTTATAAAAAAGGTTGCAAGCGGACGACATCTAAAATATGCATAAGCCTGGCATATTCATAAGTACAATATTAAAGGGCAAGCTATAAATTTTCGGAAATCGTATAAAATCACATTGGTATGGAAAACGGCGGCTGTACAAGTTTAAAAGAGCAAATGGACTTGTGCAATCGAATCTGCGAAGGTTTTTAGGATTTAAAAATGTTCTAGAATTTTTTCTGTTTGGAAAAAATTTTGCTCAATCCTGACGAAGGTCAGTTAATTTGACCGAAAACATGTGGTACGTAAATAAATTGGACTGCATTTTAAAGGCTATTTGGGTATTTAGGTTTATTATAGTAAGTGCAGTTAGAGATTTAGTGATTAACATTTTGAATGCATTTAGGGCATAGATACTCTACAAAAGAACATAAAAATTTTAGAATAAAATTCAAAACATGGAATATCTTTTAAACATAGAATGGAAATACAAATGTGTGGTCTGAAGACCACATGTTCTGTTGCCTAACCGGCTCGTAACCAACCCCTTGGGTGGTTCACGGTGTAAAGGAGGGACAGGCCCTCATAGCGTAAAAGCTTCCTGTTGTAAAAGTTAATGGGAGAAGGGGAGATATGTGGTCCAAAGATCACGTGTTCTATTGCATGATCCTTGGGTGGGCTGCAGGGTAAAGAAAGGATGGGCCACGTTTTCGAGAACAACAAAAAAAAAAACCTGGATCAAGGAGGAAGGGGGGGAGATCGCGAATGCTCAACGGAAGAAGTAGGACTTTTTTTAGGGAAGAAAGAATGGAGAGAGGACGTGTAGACGATAGAGTCACGAGATTGTTTTTTGTGTGTGTTGTTTCTTTTGTTTTAGTGTCTGTTATAGCGAAGGGACAGAGTAGTGATTGGAAGGACTAAAATAAACTTTAAGTTCCTTGCATTGGAGTCATAGTGTGTGTGATTTATTTCTTTGAAGTTTCTTTTTGTTTTGTTCCTGCACGGGGAATACTCTAAAGATCGAGTACTTCCCCACAAATGTTTGAAACTTGTTCCATTACAAACATGAAAACAAAATTTAATTGTAATACATGCATGTTAATACAAGAGTGGTTCAGCATTGTCCAGAATCTCGGTAATGGTGATGGAATGGTAGATGATACTCAGTCCCAATTTATGTTTCTTTTTCTAAGTAACTCCCTCCACATGCTATGAATAGAATGGTTCTTTCACCTTCAGCTATCAGAAATCTCATGGGTAAATAAACATTTCCCCATGAAATTTGGTTTAGTGAGATGTGTTTATGCAGAATAGAAGGTATTTTTGGTTGGTTTTGGCTCTGCACATGGTGGAGATGATCAACGGACTTGCTTAAGAAATTCTGGATCATCCCATTATTACATGTTTGGCCCTCTGAAAGAAATCTTGGAAGGAGCTTCACCCAAAATGCTGAAGTCAAAGAGTTCATCATGCAGTGGTGTCTACACTGGCCAAAAGACTTCTATTTTGTGGGGATAGCATCATTGCCAAAAAGATGGGAGAAATATCAGTGTGTATGGAGGAGGGAGTATTAGAGAAAAATACAGAAATTGGTGCTATGTAACATATTCATTTTCATCACCATTACTGAAATTCCAGATAGTGGTTGAACCACCTGGTATAAAATTAAGTGTTAGAACTTTTACCATCAGACAGACAAATTTTCGTGTTCAATACTCATAAAATATTGAGTTTGAGATAGATAGGAATCATGCTGTCTTGGGTCAAAGGTATTGAGCTTGCCTATATTATGAAACAATCACTCTTATGTTATAATTTTTCAATATTCTTGAATCATGAAAAAAATATACAACATTCACCAAATAGGCAATAAACATTACTTAGATTGTTGGAAATATTAATACTTTTATGGCTTTATGAATTACAGATATTGCTGTTAGCATTGTCAGGCAAGTCTTTAAAATTTATTTGCATTATTATTTATATAGACTTGCAAAAAAAATTCAAGA
Organism: Centruroides vittatus; assembly: GCF_030686945.1. Lineage (NCBI taxonomy): Eukaryota > Metazoa > Arthropoda > Arachnida > Scorpiones > Buthidae > Centruroides > Centruroides vittatus. Next base: position 454,491 of record NW_027122705.1, read on the forward strand.
ACTTCTATAAATAAGTTTAATTGAATTGGTTTTGAAGTATGGAGCATGATTTTAAAGTGCACATAGAGCACTTTAAAATCATGCAATAACAACTGCTATAAGTGCACTGAAATACAGAGCGTGATTTTATTAAATCATTTTGGTCTCTATGGGTGGATACCGTAGGAATGAAAATGATAATAACTAGAGAATGTTAATAGTTGTTTCGGACAATTATATCTAATCACATATTTGATATGAAATTTTTGATATTGTGCATTGTAAACATATCAATAATGCTGTTTTCCATGTACTTGAAATGCTATTTCAACATAGAAGACATAATGAACATTTTTAAAATACATTTAATTCAATTAGTTTTACTTATTTTAAGTATAGTAAATCTTTTGTTCATGAAGAGTGTATAAGCAGCCATGAGGATTAATGAAAACCAAATTTTTGTATGGTTATTAGGTTTTTAACACTATCCGGTTTATGGACAAGTCTTGCTCATCAAGCCAGCTTTTTTCTAACAGACAAAGAGTGGTCTTACTCATGCAGAATTTTACAAGTTTACAGATGAATCCAAGTCATCCATCTATGAAGATGGATGGCTTCAATTCATCTGTGGTAGAAGTAAGAAATATATTTAATGAAAAAATTATCATTTCCAATGCTGAAGTAGCATGTATTTAATATATTGATGTTTTGTAAAATGGCTGCTTTCAGAAAGTCATCAGTCAGTGAAGCTTTACATTTAATAAATGATAATTTCAGGTCAGGAATATCAGGGTGTAAAGATGAAATTTAGACATTTAAAAAAGAAGAACTTTATTGACAATTTGCTTAACAATAATTACAGTTCAGTCTTGTAGGTAGTCACTATCAATATCAATTGCATCTTGTCATCTTTGCTGCATACTTTTAACCCCGTGAACAAGAGTCTCAATTGTCATTGAACTGTATACAGGCAATCTGGTTCTGCAGGGCACGAAACAGATAGTAGTCAGTAGGTGTCAAGTCTGGACTTTAAGGTGAATGAGGCAGCACCTTCCAGCCCAGACTGGCCAGCTTCTCTAAAGTTGTCTTTACTCTATGTCAGGGGTCCCCAACCTTTTTGTACCTAAGAGCACATTCTAGAATACCGGCTGGACGACGGGCACCATTTATTTTTTCAAGGTGAATTTATATTTGGACATAGTTAACAGCGCTGGATTAAGCCTCTAGCTGCCCTAGACAAAATTTAAATTGGGGCTCCATTTAAATAAGTTGCTTCTAAACAAATCATATATAATGTGACATTAGATGGCTGCTGACCTTTTTTTTTTTTTTTTTCTTCTTCTTCTTCTTCTTCTCTTCTTCTTTTTTTTTTTTTAGTTAACGACTGCTGAAATTTCTAGGTCACTCCAAGTTACAGGCCCTACACGTTTCCCTACTTTGATTTTATGTATTCAGAACGGACCAATTTACTTCATTTCAGGTATGGGAAATTGAATTGGTGCAGATTTGGCGGAGGGGAAAAAGAGATCGGTCGCATTTCGCTTTGTACTTTCATCTGTGTTGGACGCCATTTCTACTTTTGAATGGTTAATCATTCAAAGTGAAAAAACTTTTACATAGCATTTTATCGAAAACCGAAATATTTTTATTTTTATCGTGGTCGTACAGTGGCGGGCACACGTAAAACGATTGGCGGGCGCCATGGTGCCCGCGGGCATAGGGTTGGGGACCACTGCTCTATGTGCTGGCACATTGTTGAGATGGTATTGGACTTTGTCAATTTTTGGACAATGTTCTTCGCTCTTGATGTTCAAACAAGTTGTTTGCAATAGAGTTCTTTTGTGACAATGGTATTGGTTGGAAGTAGCTGCATAATAATGATGCCCCGAACATTCCATGAAATGCATATTGTCACCTTCTTGTGCACTATTGGCCTTTGACTTTTGCAACAGCCTGTTTGCCCACAAATGCTTGCATGTTTCATTGTAGTGTAAACTCACTTCTATCTCCAGTCACAGTTGATTTGAGCCAGTTGAATGTGTAGTGCTTGGTGAGCAATGAATTACAAATGGCGGCTTGGCAAATTTTGTTTGCAGCAGTCAATTTGTGGAGCAATCTTTTGTCTAATTTATTCACCTTACCAAGGGTACAAAGGTGATTGGTGATGATCGTGTAGGAAACATTCAAATTGTTTTGCTAATGGTGGTCAACCATGGATTATTGTTTATCAATTATGGGAGAACATCATCATTGAAGGTGGAATCAATGCATGGATGGGGTTCATCTTAAAATGAGAAAACTTCATCCTTGAATTTCTTGTACCATTTGTAATGGGTCAGTCTGTTGACTGTATCCTTACCCAAATACCTTGCAATGAAATTGCAAGCCTTTGTTGCATTGTGGCCACTTCTGAAGTGGTAGAGCAACAACACACGAAGCAACACTTTTGAAAGTTTGTATTGGTAGAAATTGTCAATGCATCTATTTCCAATGAAATATATGATGAAATGCCGCTGATTAATCTACTTATGTACTTACGTCAAATGCTTTAGAACATTTTTGAATAAAATTGAAATGTCTAGATTCCATCTTTACAACCTAATACATAGTTCTGATACTGAAACTAATCTGATTTAAACTTTATCAACATAAACACCATACTTATTACATCAGACTTTTTAAAATTAATGTAGTTAAAAAAATGACATTTTATTGTAATTTTTTAAAACATTTTTTTAATCATTATTTTATTAATTGTTTCGTGTTAACGAAAATACAAAGAAACAAATTCCGAAATATCATGACAAATATTATTGGTTGTTTTTTAGGATTTTTTGAAGAGTGGCACATTACAGTCTCATGGAGCCAGGTGAATTTGAATTAGGGGGTCCAAGGAACAGTGTTGACTTAAACATTTTTCTTTGGGTTAAATATTTTCTTATAAAAGAATGGTTTGGGATCCTCTGTTGGTGGGGACCCCAGGCAATTCCCCATTTTTCTCGTAAGGTAACATACCACTGTTTTTGGAAATAATCAGAAAACCCCAGTCTGCAAAGGCATTCAAAAGGGTCAACTTCCAAACCAGAAAGTGTGTTGTTTATCTTCAGAAATTTATCTTTAGAAACGTTAAAGGACTTTATAACCATTCTGCTTTTGGTCAGCTGGATGGTTGAGTTGGTTAAGGCATCAGCCTACCATCCTGGAGCCGGGGATCGAATCCAGGAAGTTGAAAAACCCAAGTGATTTTTCAGAGTAGTAGTTCTCAGATATGTCGAGCCTCATTCTCACCATCTGGCTACCCTTTTTGTAGACCTGGCCAAACCCATAATGGAAAGAGCCTCTTAATGTTCACAGTGTAGGAGTTTAAAAAAATATCATTTTGTATGTTCTAGTAAACTTGTTAAATTTTTAACCGTATGTACGTACTTTATACACTGTCAATTCAAAACTGTTTTATTCTCTTGAGAAAACTTTGAATTAAAATTATAGTGTAATTAATTTTCTGTTTGCCTAATTATACAATATAATAATTATTATTTTTCAGGATTTAAAACCTGCAAATCTATTGATCGGTTCGTTGGGACATCTTAAAATAGCCGACTTCGGACAAGCTCGATTGTTTGAGAGGGAGGGCGACAGATTATACAGTCATCAAGTGGCTACGAGGCATTGAATTACATCTTAACATTTAGATATTTGTCTATATTCTAGAGTAATATTTAATACAATATAACTTTTCAGATGGTACAGAGCACCCGAATTATTATATGGAGCTCTCAAATATGATGAAGGAGTGGATTTATGGTTAATATATAAATTTTTCATTAATTTACAGTGTAATAGTTACACCATAATTTAAAATATGAGATAATCTTCACACAGGGCCGTAGGATGTATTTTTGGCGAAATGCTAAACAGATTTCCTTTGTTTCGAGTTAGTTTAACATTTTTTTACACCATGATCTTGTTGCACAAATTCTGATTTTGCTCATTTTTATAAAATTCTTTTATTTTCTTTGAGGGAGAAAATGACATTGAGCAATTGTGTTTAGTTCTTCGTGCACTTGGAACGCCGACAGAAGAAAACTGGCCCGTAAGTTACTCATAAAATGTTATTGAATATATTGAATTAAAAATATAGATTGATAATGATGAACTAAATAAAAACTGTAGGTATATTGAACTTAATATTGGAATATACAACCATAACTGACTGATAGAAGACTCCAAAAAGTTTTATTACACTATCATAAACTACTTTACACTAAGCACCTGAAAGAGAAAATCCTCCCATTTTCACAAAAAGAACTCTTCATACACCACTTATTAATGACCTTTATAGAAACTGTATTATGCTGAAAAAGAATATAAAGCATAAAAATTGTCTGTAGTTAATGAGTTGTGTTAAAATGAAAATAAGCTAATTGAAACACAGAAATTTACGCTGCCATGATTGGTTGAGGTTAAGGAAGCCTGCCGAATACCAAAATACATCATAACTGCCTGTACACTAAATAATACAGTAGAGCATTGTTTATCCGACTTAATTTGGGGACTGGGGTTTGTCGGATAACTGAAAAGTATGGAAAAAATACATTATTAGTATAGTGTATTAGGCCTGGTTTAAATACTAGCCTCCCTTTCATGGTCGAGCCAGTGCTGCCAGCTAAAACATGCAAAAATTTAACAAAAATAATATTAAAGTAGCCAAGACATAACCAAATATTGTAGCGCCACATCACTAGCGGACATTTGAATTTGCCGACTAGAACGCGGTCGGTTAACCGATAAGTCGGTTAATTGGGGATCGGATAATCGATGCTCTACTGTATATGCTAATGATAGCACACTAATAATATGTAGTTTATTCTCATCTTTTCATCGATCAAGTTCTTTGTTGTGAATATCAATTTAATTAGGGTTGTTTATGCTGGCTTTCCACTTAGTGCCATTGCATTGCTGTTTCCTGATGATTCATAGAGCAATGCAATTGCTTTCTTACGTTCCTACACACTTTATGCAAAACAGAAGGCAATTGGCAATGAATTATAGGAATTTTTAAAATAGCAGCAAAACTTTCAACTTAAAGTTTTACATTTTTCAATTTAATTTTGTATTTAAGTTTTAAAATGTAATGTTTGCTATTTTTTGCACCTTTTCAAAATTTTCATACCACACTGTATGTAGTTCTAAGAATGATGGGTAAAAATATACATTGTCCCAGTACTCTGTTGCCGAAGTACTTGAAGACAATTCTAACTGGAAGCCAATTTTACTGTGTTTCAGCAGTGACAAAGGTGATTGAATTGCCTGAAAATCCTGCTAAATGGAGAGCCAACATTAATGGCATGAGACAGAAAACAATAACATTGCATTATTAAACCCTCAGGGACCACATTTTAGGACCTCACACGCCATTAATCACAGGACATCACTGTTCTGGGATTCATCACCAGGATAAATCTGGATGGTCAGAAAATGTCCAGGAATTTTTTGGGGTGATCTGTCCCAGATATGTGGGGGGTCCAGTCCTTCACCACTTGACTGAACACACACAATGAGTCGAAAAAAACCCTCTTGCTGCCCAATGGATAGAAAACATCAAAAAAGAAACTGAGGTTTTAATTAGGGTGGACTTGAATGTAAAGATGATTTATCATTTATTGATTAATCACCTTCTTTTCTTGATTAACGTTCTCAATTTAGATCTTTAGTTTTATACATTTAATAGCAAAATGTTTTTATTTTACTTTAAATATTTATATTCTAAAAAGAAAAATATTAATATGCAAAATAAAGAAGAAAAATGCTTGGAAAATAATGTCTAAATCTGAAGTCAGTGAAGCTGTAGACACAAAGATGAGGAGAAATATGCAATTCATGAATCAGGTAAGAGAGCTTCTACATTGCATTCAATGCCACTTTCTATTAGTTTTCATTTCTAATTGTTTTAACAAAGTAGGAACGAGAACCAGTGACTAAATTTAATTAATTTAATTAGGAAAATTCACTGTAGTTTCAAAATAACTAAAGAACACTTCATGAAATTGAATGGAAAATTAAAGAAAAAATATATAAAAATTCAGGTGATCAGTCAGGAGAGCTTCTACATTGTGTTCAGTGAACACAATGTAGAGGCTCTCCATTGTGTCTACATAAATCAGAGTAGAGGCTCTCCATAAATCACTCAGGAGAGCCTCTACATCAGGGATGGTCAACCTTTTTCTATATAAGGGCCACATTTTAAGACTTTTGAACTGATGCGGGCCACATACAAAAGAAAGAGAAAAAAAATGTTGGTAAATCAGAATTATTTATTCATATATAATTATAAACTAGCATAGGTATACTTAATTTAGCTTCTGGAACTGATGTAAACGTAATATATTGGACATATTTGGTTAAATATTCGTCACTGCTAGTTTTAAATTAGTTTCGATGTGTCTGTTAGCTGGTTTCTTGTTTTAATTTTTACTAAATTCATTGTGGAAAAAACTATTCTTATACATAAGTTGTAGAAAATAACGTTTGAATTTTTGTTGCATACTTCCTTAAGCTGGGAAATTGATATATTTATTCACATTTTATGAATGCGGGCCACAGGTTTCCCATCCCTGCTCTACATTGTGTTTACTGAATGTGAACACAATGTAGAGGCTCTTTTTCTGATTTATGAATTGTACATTTCTTCTCATTCCTACAACTGCAGCATTACAGATTTCAGATTCACACATTATTTTCAAGTTGAATTAAATAAAATATTTTTTTTGAGAACTTTTTATATCATAAATGAACATTTCCTTGTAAGATAACAAATTCTAGTGATTTGAAATGTAACACTCATCCTCGGGAACTCGATAGGAAAAGTAGGGAATGCTTTTTTTCCAGTTTACTTCCAAAGAGCATTGGAACTCAAAAGCACTAGAACTTATTAAGGCCAGTTCATGCTATCACAGTAATGGTTTTATATTCACTGCATTCTCGCCACAGAAACTGCATAGCTGTTCACAAGACATCTATAAAGTAATTGTGATATAATTCTGCATGTGTGATCGAGTTGAAATTTTCTCAATGTAGAAAATCGCAACTTATTTCCATTATCTAATTGTTTGAAATAATGTAATGACCTAAATTCTACACTGAAAGTTTTTCTTTTTGATAAATTAGGGTTTGACTGAATTACCGGATTATAATAAAATAATGTTTCCCAATTATACTCCTATGAATTTTGAGGAATTAATTCCGGAAGCATCTGCAGATGCATTGGAGCTGTTGAAATCATTTTTAGTTTACAATTCTAAGAAACGGTTAGCAGCAGATCAGGTAAGATTTAAAAATTATATTTTATAATTTTATTAAAATACAGATATAATAATACTTGGTATAATTTATAACAGTGAAATTTGTAAGAGAACTTATCTATAAAAAGATACAGTGATAAATTAACATTAAACAGTCATAAAGTAAGATTCATCTAAAGTTAAATTATATCAAAAATATTAGATGATGTGAAGAAGATGAGAAATGTAATGATTCTACTCAAGATTAAGAAGACTGCAAACTTCTAATTTGCAATCTTTTTGACAAGTGGACTCTTTTAACTCTGGATTTGTCCTTACGGTTTTACATTTCTGTACAAACATTGTTTACTTGGACTTTGTTTATTAATAAGACTTATTATACTAGTGAAGTTTCTGATTAGTAGAGTCAAAAGTTAAAATAATATATCGTTATTTTTACCTGAAAATAAAAGCATTTTATTTTGATTTTTGTCTAAGATTTTCTCTCTTCCCCCATAAGATCCATTCATAATTCTGTTCTCTAGGACCACTTCTTACTTTGGTTAATGTTACCTAAAGGTAGCCAAGATGGCGGCTCGTCTCTAATTCCAGCAAGGAAACAGTGGAACGCATATTCTAACCTAACCTAACCTATTCTAATAAATTACCATAATTATTAGCAACCAAATTATTAGAATAGGTTAGGTTAGGTTAGAATGTGCGTCCCACTGTTTCCTTGCTGGAATTAGAGACGAGCCGCCATCTTGGCTACCTAAGGTAACATTAACCCTAACTTCTATTTGTTTTTGTAGGATGACTTTTGTATATATTTCAGCAGTCATTTTGAAATTTACCGTATGTCTGGCCTGTCTCATGGATGAGGGGCGTCTCTCTTACACGCTATACCAATCTGACTGATTCGTTATGAGAGGATCAATATTGGATGCAGATCCTTTCAAGCAGACCTTTATCCTCTAGATTGGATTTTGCAGAGATGTCAGTTTATGTAAACAAACCAATAATCTATGAATTTGTTTACTCTCTAGCTTCTTTAGTATCTGACAGACTGTGCTGCAACTCATCAATGTCTTCATTTTGGATAATGTTATTGGAGTGCAATGTGGATGTCATGCTAGAGTTTACACATACAATCAGTTCCTTTCACTTTTAACATGTTCAACATGATTATCATAACATTTTTGTGACTGAAGAAGCATTCATAATGTGCTAAAATTTGATAAATTCTTTAAATTTGGTTCATAATTAGTGATATAGTTTCAAGATTTAGAGGGTTTGAATCCAATCTGAGCCAAGCTTCACTCTAGATCTTCTTAAACTATTAATTAAAAAGTTAAATTAATTGTTACTTAGTTATTGAAGTTTTTCAAGTTAGTAATATTACATTAAGCCTGGCACAAACTAGTCGACATGATTTCTTTAACATGTAGACAGAAACTGGATTTTATGTCATGACAGTTTGACTACTGTCAATGACTTCATGAATTGATGATTGACTGCACATGAGCACTAGTAGTCACCAAATGAAATATTCAACAAGTTGAATATGCTCTTTGTCAAACAGGCTGCGTACATTCTGTCAAAAAGACTTACCTGAGTCCATCCTTCAATTGCAGACAAATTTGCTTTGATATTGACTGCTTACGTCAGGCTTTAGAGTGACCATATGTCCTGGTTTCTCTGTGACAGTCCCAGAATTTTCCTGTTTTTCACCATGAAAAATAGAATAAATTTTAAATAGAACCATTTTATAAGCCATTCTAATGCAATATAACCAATTTATTGGGCAATATATAAATAATTTTTTTAAAATTATTCATGTTTAGACCTATTTTTAAAATATTGTCCCTGTTTGGGTGATAAACAATAAGGGCACTCTATATTACCTTATAGATTCATTCATAAATAATTTCTAATAGCATAGTTAAAAAATCTGACATATTCATTTATTATTTGTATTTAATTACATATGGTATGTAATAAAGATATGTAAATATGTATAAATATGTAATAATGTAAGTCATGTTAAATAATATCAGATTCTGCTGATATTAATATAAAACATATTAGTACAATTAGCCTTGATAGATTCTATTTGCATACAATTCTCATGTCATCATTTTTGCCAGTCTCAACAATGTCAGTAGCCATATGTCAGAATCAGTCATTCCTATCATTTTTTTTATTTATACTCATAGTGATGATGGGCATTTCTGCTGTTCTTACAGGAGATTTTCTTTTGAATTCAGTAATACAATATCTGCCATCTCCCATTTAGCCATTGCTGTTTGGTTAAGAACTAGCTGTTCTGCCTAAGCTATAGTCATTTTGTTCTTTTTAACAGTCTTATTATAGTCTGATAGTGTCGGATCTTTCCTTAATATATGAATATTTGTTAAACTTGTTTTTAATGATTCCAAACACTAATTCAAATCTAAATTTTCTTTCATTTAGGCTTTGATACACGAGTATTTCTTCATGCATCCATTACCTTCCTGTCGCTGCAAGTTACCAAAGCCTGGGAATCATAAACAGGCATCAAATGTTAATACATCATTCGACCAAATTGTTGCCATGTCCAACATTAACAAAGAAGTGGAAGAAGTCTTAGCTAGAATGCAACAAATGTGAATTAGTGAATATTGTTCTTATAATGTAATATTTAATATTTTGTATATATAAATTGTTAAATAAATTTAAATCGAGGATTATTTTTATTTTATATAAGACAAAATAATGATTGATAAATTATTCACTCGTGTAAAAAGTATGCAGAATTATCCTATCCATAGATAGAAGTGCATGTACAGTCTATGTGATTCTTGTTGAACCGGAATCTGTAGTGAGAAACCCGATATAGTGCCACGAACATTATGGAAAGAGATTTGTGTACATGTGGTTACCGTGGTTTGGAACGATGCTTCAATTTGTACAATTTGTGTAAATATATTGGAAAAGCAGAACAATCTTTATAGTTTTAAAACTGAAGTGAACTTGTAAAGTGACCAGATGTCCCATATTGTATGAGACCATTCTGTATTGTTTGTTGGGATGTCAAAATGCCTCACAAAGCAAGATTTTCTGGAAAAATGTTCTGTATTTTGAAGAATCTTGAGAAATTTTCTGTTTAGAATACTGGTCCTTTTTAAAATCGTGCACATCTGTAAGTAAACAATTGCTACTGTTAATTACCGTATTGTATGGACTATAAGACGCACTTTTTTCTTCGAAAAATTGCCTTCAAAATTCAGGTGCGTCTTATAGTCCGTAGTGTCTTATAGTCCATAAAATACGGTAGTTTTTATTTTTATATATAGTATATCGGGATGAGGATGCAAGTAAATTTTTTGGCATCCCGACCCTTCTGATTGATGGTGCACATCTTAATTGCGGTGTAATCAAGGAGGTGGTTGTCAGAAAACAAAGTAATAGTAATAAAGTTGTATAGTAATTTGCTGTTTACCAGTAAATTGTGGCCTTACTACTTTTATTTATGATATATACAAGCGGTTTGGTAAGAAGCCATGAATATGGAACACATTATATATGTTATATATAATGTGACCTAGAGTGATATACAGGTGGCCCTCGACTTTCGCACATAATTGGTTTCTGAAAGTGTGTGCGAATGTTGAATGTTCGAAAGTCAATTTTATCAATATGTATACATAATTAAGTTAACGAGGTGTGTTTAAGTGCTTTCGGGTGTTTTCTTTATAAAGTTGTCAAGAGTTAGTTGAATACCGTATCTCATTTTAAATTTGTCAAACCAGCCATTACTTGCTCGAAATACCATGTTAGAATTTTCATTTAATCTACTCTTCCAATCTTCATGCAAACTAAAAGCCTTAGCTTGAATAATTGAAAAACTCAGAGGGACATTATTTTGATGTTGATCATCAATCCACGATGATAAAGATCTTTCCATTTCATCCATCACTATGCCGTGTCTTTTGGAAACAATCTTTGAAGATATGTTTCCACAATTTTGAACATATTCCTTAATTTTACTCTTATTTTTGAAAATTGAACATATCGTAGATCTGTTTACATCGTACAAACGTCCGATTGAAGCAAAAGGTTCACCGTTTTCAGAACATTTAATTATTAAAAAATAATTGCAATAAGATTATTGTTTATACATCTGTGATCTTCAGTTGTATTTGTTTGCATACGGCAACACGACTTGTGGGCGATCTTCGAAGGGGGATGCCTCCCGGGAGAATTTTCTATGGAAAACTAGCTCCTATTTAAGTGTTATAATTGGAAAGAAAATCCGGAAAACTCCAATGTGGCCAGCCCATCGATGAGGTGCGAACTCACAACCAACTACCAGTATTTAGTTGTTTTATCTATTCGGCCGCTGTGATCTTCAGAAGAGCGCAAAATTTTCTCCCTCTGGATCAAGGGCATACCCATTGGCATAGCCAGGGTTTTGTTATGGGGGGCCTAGTAGAGGCTGTAATTTTCTGGGGAGGGGCACCAGGTTAACTGGGGGGCAGTGCCCACCCATGCTCTTTCCTGGCTACGCCCATGGGCGTACCCAGAGAGGGGCAGCTTCTCTCCCTAGAAGAAATTAAAGTGTAGTAATTGACACACAGACGTATCAATTTGAATAATGAATATTGTGACTCGACTAGACTAAGAGTCATCTGTGGTGAAATCTCACTCTCCCTCCGCACTTCCTCGAAACTAATACGAGTTGTTCCCCTGAAGTTCAGATCCTGGGTACCCCCTGCAATGCAGTTAAAATAAATTTACAAATAACTAACATAAAGTTTTTATTATTTTTACGTTAGTCACTTTTGTATTTATTTTACGTATTCGTTTAAAACGCGACCATCTAAAACGGGTCATCAAACTTTTCTCACAGCGGGCCACATAACTGAAAATGACGAGCGCGGGCCGCCTAACCATTTTGTTCAATATTATGTACTGAATACACAAAAAATAAAGAAAACCAACATATTTATTTACTAATACAGGAACACGATGGCTACAGCGAGCTTGTAATTACTTTTCTTAGAAACTTCATTGCAGGTACTAAAAAAAGCGCTCCGATATCCAGTCTCAAAAAAGTCGCCGAATTTTTCATTCGCTGATTTTCCTAAAAATGATATTACTGTCAAATGGAAAAATCAGATTGGACCAATTTTGACATTTCTACTTGCACTTATTTTATTTTTTACATAGTAAATTTATCTATAATCTATAATATTTCCATATATATAATTATATTTGGCACAGTTCGGCGGCGGGCCGGATTTGGCCCGCGGGTCGTAGTTTGGTGACCCCTGATCTAAAAGGAAGAAAAACAGGTCTATCCCGAGCATGAAACCCGAACCCTTCTGGTGGAAACGCGATCGATTTCTAGGCCGCCACCCTAAAGACGGCTAAATACGGCTATTTTTTTTTTTTTTTTTTTTGTAACTCTTTCCGCCCTGTGGGCACTAAGAGGGCCTCTTTTAGAAGGCCCATTATGGGTTCGGCCAGGCCCACAATGGGCGACCGGGTGGTGAGGGACGGGGCCCGACATATCCGAACGGACCACCCCCGAAAAATTCCTGGGCATTTTCGACCCGCTCGGATTCGATCCCGGGTCCCCCAGAGCGGTAGGCTGCCACCTTGACCGCTCGGCCACCCGGCCGTCCGGCCCCACTCTAAAGACGGCTAAATACGGCCATTTTTTTCAAATATTACAAAGTAAATATAACTTAAATTCTTGTCTGGATAATTTTATAATGATTAATCTGGTATAAAGAATAATAAAAACTTATAAATTCAATTATTTATTTATTTACTTTTTTAAACTACTGAACTGGCAACACTGAAGCTTGCAATAGCTTACCACGTGGGTGGCTAACGAAAACAAATGTTTGAAATATGAGCAAAATGTAAATGGTTTACTAGTGGTTAATTAATCGCGTACTTAAAGTATTTAAAATGGTTTACATTGTAATAAATTATAATCTAATATTTGATTTCGTTATATCAAAAATAAATTAAATCGTTGGCTATATTTGTCTGCGAAGAAGCATATATTGGTGAAGCTTAACGACAAGATGATAGCTGTAAGTATTTATTTATTTATAAATAAAAATTGGAGTAATCCTAAATAGCATTAATTTTCTTCTATACAGGTTCAAGGAACGAATGACAGTTCTGTGGTTAGTAAGTGCTCCATGGTTTCAAAAGGTTACATCAATGATGAATTTTTAAAATGTTTTGTCAAAAGGAAAGCTTGTAGAACTGCACTTATTAATAGGTAAGGCAAAGTAAAATTCTGAACGTTAAAGCTATATGTGACAAATCTTCCAAACGTCAAATGTCGATACAAATGCAGCACTGAATGAGACACTTAGGACTTTATAAGAGCCGGAAACCATGCCCATATAAATAAAAAAGTCAAACGAATTGACTGTCTATTATTGGTAAGTTGTAAACTCTGAATAAGGGGTTTTCCATCTCCAGAATTGTAGACCCCCATATGAGCAAAAAAGTCAAAGAAACCATACGTGTATATGTGTCCCTTTGCAAGATATTTGCCTCCAAATGTCAGTTTTTACTCAGGTCAGGTAAAAACTGTCCTTTCGAGGTAAAATACTGCCCATTCTCTATGATCTGCGTCAGTGAAGGTGAGTGATGGCAGGCTTTAACATGCATGCTTCACATGCAGTCATGTGCTTCGGTGTGAGTGATAGCAAGAACCTCAGAGCCTGCATGGTGCAAGCCCCCTCACCCCCTATAAAACATCAAGTACTCCACTAATAGTCAAGTGTGCTGCTCAAATCTGGCATAGTCATGTGGGCTAAATAGTTAATTATGATAGTCTTAGTGGAGCAATGTGACTCGTGATTTCATATGACCTGGAAGCAGGCTGATGTCGGAAGTCATATTTCACGAGGGTTGCATTTAGAGGTATAGTTCCTTTAACTGTTTTGCTCCCATGGGTATTGTCTACAGCTCTGATAAGGTCCTGTCTTGTTCAGAGGTGTAATTGTATCCTATTATTTCTTGAAACAATGCTAAAAATTGACCATTTTCTACTTTTTTAGAGACAACTAAAAGCTCATTAAACATGAGAAATGCCATTACACTGATTATTTCTGGGATGTGATCAGAGTTGTGCAATGTACTCCATTAAGCCTGTTGTGTGTTTAACAATCAGATAGACTGAGTTTGGTAGCTATATCCTGCAAAGGTTCACATGTAGATCATTGGTTCTTTTGACTTTTTTATTCCTATGGGCGTGGTCTACAGCTCTAATGTTCCAACCACTTCATTCAGAACTGAAATTTTACCATTTGCTTTATGTTAAGTTAGTTTTTATGCTAAATGTGAATAGTCTTGGCATTTTTAATTAAAAGTAGAAATCATAAAATTATACGGTCAATTGAAAGACTTTTATTACAGTAAATTTGATAAAATTTACAAAATACAGTAGATGTTTGATAATTTGAAGTGGATTGGACAGAAATTTTCAAGTTATGGAAACTACCATTATTTTAATAAGATCATAAATATAATTACACAATACAAAAAATATAGTTAAAGACTGTAATGATAGAATCCATAGAATTCAAAAGACATTAGCGAGGTTGAGGCCGAAGTTTTCAATGCGAAAATGTGTACGTCGAACATTCAGCACCGTCTTCCTGTAAGCATAGAAGTTTGACAATGGCGTTTAGAACGTCGAGCATGATTCCACTGATGTTCCAAATGCCATTGTCAAACTTCTATGCTTACAGGAAGACGGTGCTGAACGTCCGACGCACACGTTTTCGCATTGAAAACTTTGGCCTCAACCTCGCTATTAACTTTTTTGTTTATTATTTATAATTCTGTTTGTTGCCATAGAAACAGTTTCAAATAATTTAAGTAAGAATTCCATTATCAGTTTTATTAGAGTAACTATGCTATTGCTTTAAACAATGAATGAAATAGACCATTGAAAAGCAATTGTTGACAAATGGCTGGAAAATGCAGAAAGATCAAGGTATTTCATAGCAGAGCTACAAATTTTCTAAAGTATGGTGGATGGAGTGTTAAATTGGTATCATAAGACATTGTCTATTACTCGAAAGACAGATTTCAGTGGAAAATATGGTACATGAAGCTCACAACTCAACCAGCAGATAATCAAAGTCATTTCCTAAAATCACAGTGTGTTAATGAGAGATGTTGCAAAAAAATCTAGGCAAATGATGGTTCAAAGAGCTAAGAGCATGCATGAGATGATATAAAAGATGAAAAATACCTGAAGTGAGTGTAAAACAGAAGATAATTAAAACTAGAGCTCAAAGATTGTATTCTTTAATTAGCAAGAAGAACGCTTGTTTGGTGTTAGATGATGAAACATATGTGAGGCTGACTTCTCAACACTTCCTATTACACAGTGCTTGAAGGAGAAGTTCTTCCAGAATCTCAAACATTAATTGGTGTTGAAAAATTTGGCTCAAAATATCTAGTATGGTAAGCAATTTTCCAGTCTGGATTGAAAAGTTTGTCATTTTTGACAAAAAGAAATAGTGTTGAAATTTATATTAATATTTAAAAAGCCTTCCTTTTTAAAGAAATCACGATGGCCATACTTTGTTTTGGCCATATTTGGTAACAATACACTGCAAAATTCACAGTAAGTTGGCTGGAACAGCATGGATTCAATTTTGTACCTAGAAACACGAATCTTATAAATGTACCACAATGCTGACAAATAGAAAGATTTTGGCCTCTTGTAAAAAATAAACTAAAAAAGCAGAACAAAGAGCAAAAGACATTAAAGACTTTTCTCTGAAGTGGAAAAGAGCAGTTGCAAGGATTGAAGGAAATACTGTCAAAAATCTTATAAAGATCATTTGAAAGCAATTTCGAAAAGAATGGAGCAAAACTCAAGTGTTAAAATTATTTAAGCCCAAACTTTTAAATAATAGTAAAATCTTTCTGATTATATTACAAATAAAAAAGTTATTAATTTTTGAATTTTACAGATTTCATTATAGTCCTTAGATTTAAATACATTATATTTTATTATTTTCTAGATGCATATGTGTACAAATTAACAAAACATTCAGACTGCTAGTGAAGAGATCCATTACACAAGGTTTTTGTTGATGATTTATTGCTTCTTGCTCAACAATGTTTTTGATTCACTCGATTGCCTCGAAGGCATCTTGTCTTATGAATGATATAGTTTCTAGAAAGTCCTTTGAAAGCTCAAAACCTCCCTACAAGAAGGGGCAATACAATGTTTGTCCTTGACAGGATTTATTTCTTTCTCGTCTTTATTGCTAGTTTCTTGTACTTGGTACTTCAGCAATGATGTTGTCTTGAGATAATGTCTGCAGACAGATTATTGTCAATATTGACAAAATCTTTGAATGAGATTTTTTCATTAGTCTTTGCTATAATGAGATTAGCCTGTTCTTTTTCAATACAGTTGACAGGTTCTGAAGAAAATTCCAGTTTATTTGAAACATCAACAGATTGTTGACTAAATCTACTTTTATAAAGCAATTTGCAATGGTACTTTGTTGAATTTTATTCCAAGCTTTGTTAATTTTCATTGCATTTAGCAGGTATACTCCAAACTTGTACACTCACGTTTCAAACACTAAGACTGGAAAAACACTGTGTCAGAAAAACTGTTGTGAAAATTTTCCCACCCACTCTGACGACTGATGTTTGTTTCCACATCATTTTTCATGGAATTTTCATCAGACCTAGCTTAACCCAGAAACTCTTCGCTCACACTCACTGAAAGAAAATTGCGAAATGCAATCAACACGTGTTTACACAGATGAACGTAACACAACACCAAATGAAGATAGAACTGCTTTCGGCAGATAGTACATAAAACTTGCCACTAGAGAGTTGTGCAAGCTGCATTCAGATTCAATTATTGGTTAGTGCATAATTTAAAAAGTTTATGGACAGACCTCGCATTGTATGGTAATGTCCAGGCATTGCAGAAACATAAAGGTTTTAAAGATTTTTCAATTAGTAATGACAATTTTTCATTACTGGTCCACATTCACTCCCAAAGCAAGAGTTATATGTTCTTTGATATTTTTATATACGCGCATGAATCATTTTTAAATGCAGTTATTTTGTCTGACACACATTTAAAATATATACCCATTTTATCTGCTTTGAACACAACACAACATTCCAAGCTATAATTTTGTACAGTTTTCTGGTAAACATTTTAACCACTTTGTGCAATCTATCTCTTGCACACTTGCCACAGATTTTATTGAAAATATATCATGCCTCTTAAAATTATTCAGCCATCCACTGTTTTCTTTGAATTCAGTATGGAATGTCTCAACTGTTGTGCGAATTGTTCAGCTTTTTTTTGAATAAGTTTTCTATCAACAGAAATTCTTTTGTTTATAGACCATTAAATGGTCCTGTTCGGATTTCTTAAATTCTTCTTTGTTGCTGGTTTTTGGTGTTTTAATGTGTTTATTTTTACAAATTTTGAAAATTTTTGACAGTTGTTAATACATTTGTCTTCTGGTTTAAATTCAAATATTCAAAATATATCTAATATAACAGGGAATCTTAAATTGTGGGGTTGTGAAAATTTTCTTGGGTGAAGGGGGATGATGAATGGAAAAGTTTAGGAAGCTTTGTAATATATGCAAAAGTCTATCTTATTAAATTTATAAAATATAATAAATAGGAATGTTTAATAATAGATTTGTCAAAAAAGTTTGATAAATTCATTTTAATTTTTGTGGAAGCTGTCAAAGAGTATGTACCTTTGGTTATGAAATTCTGATAATTCAACAGAATATTTAACTTGTAACACTACAGCAACCTTTATTAATTTTATTAAGGTTTTCAGCATAAAATTCTTGGCTTGACCAATCATGTACGTCGACAATACTCTAAATCAGCTTACATCTCTTACAAAAGCTTTTGACAATCATATTAGAATTATAAATATCAACTCAAACATCTTACAACATGACCTCTAAACTTCCGAAATCTTCAACTCATCATAAACCGGGAATTGCTATGTATCTAAATGATACGAATACAAAATATAAAATAGATTAATGCTTGAAGTGCTGTTAGTTTTATACTACGAAACCTCGAATATTGCCCATTCTCTTTAGTAGTCGTCGTTTATAAGTTTTACTGTATTATGAATTATTTTGAGTCTTTATAAATTAATAATAATAAAACATTGTGTGTCACCTATTTTCGATCACTTTTAAAATGTATAATTTAATTATTTGTGGTTTTATAGTTGTAAATATAAACTAATACATAATAATTAATTGTTACAGAGGTTATTATATAAGAGTGAAATGCGTGCAACATATTTTATCAAAATTTTTAAGTGTTTATTCTGCAGAAAAATGCCAAGTAAGTAAGAATTGATCTTTTATATTACAATGTGGTTTTTTTTATTTTCTTAGATGGTTTTTTTATAACACTGTGTTCTATATAAAATGCAACCATCCGTACATTAAATCTTTTTGTTCCTTGTTAATGAAACCTGCATAAATTTTGTCACCATTTTATTTACTGAAGTTTTATTAAAAACTTTACTTACAACAAAAATAATTTTTCACTGTAATCAAAGATTGCATTTGGAAATAAGCCTGAATTATATGGAGCAAAGTGAACAGAGTCTGCATATATACGGTAGACTAGTATACAGATACTGCACAAACCTTGTGCTACAGCATACACACAGGTACAGCATACATAAAGAAGTTCTTCTAGGAAGCTCAAATAACACAGATGAAACATTACATAAACCATTGGTGAAAGAAAACAAGAAAGCAAGAAAACTGTGCACATCTTGTGCAGCAACCGACAATAAAGAATGCAGTAGGCTGACAGAAGATCATGTGAGATCTTCAGCAATACAAAAGCAAAAGTAGAAAAGTGTAATCAATGTATTAATGTTCTGTTGAAATAGAGTTTAACTATCCTTTCAAAGGGAGAAAAGTACTTCTTGCTTGATACAAGGTGTTCTGGCTTATATGGCCAGCCAAAGTTGTCTTTGCCTACATACAGCTTGAGTTCATTTCTTACGTCCTGTAGTAACGGGCACGACAGCAGATAATGCTTGACCCTGTCACGTACCGCCAGCTGTCAGTATCAATATGTCAAAATCTATACAGGTAGGCATTGAACCTCCCATGCTCTGTGAGCAGCTGCAGTGCTGAGGGCAAAGCCACTTCCAGTTGAGCCTTCTTGTAACATCCAGAAAGAATTGTTGAGTGATGTGCGATTCCAGAGTTTGTTCCCATTCCTCCTGCCATTTAGCAACAGTCTGATGCCACAGGAGTTACTTTAGCCTTGAAACCAGAAGTTGATCATATGCCAGAATGATGTCCGTGAGCATAGTTGTTGTATGTGCACACATATCTGCACGTTCATTGCCCAGAGTGCCACTGTGCCTCTTAATCCATTTGGTGGAAATTTTATTGCTAGACTGGTCAGCAAAAAACAGTGTGTTTTTGCAATGAGGTGTGTGGTATCTTTATTGGTTAGAATTTGGACAGTAGCAATGCTATCAGAAAGAATAGAGATATTACAGTTGTTAAACTTTGTATTGCAGAATTCAATGGCTTTGTAAACTGCAAACATCTCATCTTGGAACACCGAGCACTCTGGGTGTAAAGGAAAGGTGTCACAATGAGTCTTGTTGTTACAGACATAAACAACAAAAGCACACACAGCTCCACGACTGGTCGTTGACCCATCAATGTAGACTTCAATGGTAGGTGGACATTACCAGGATTGAAGACCTGTTCTGAGAGCGGGGTGGGGCAAGTCTGCAAAAGAATTAATTATTATGCCTTTGTGTCCTTTTTTAACTTAATTTAAAATTTATTTTGTATACTAGTACTTTCTATATATTAACAGGACTTATTATACTGGAAAATATGGATGCAGATATTTAGTCTTACAGATCAAAAATAATGTTCTTTATTTAGTTCAAATGTGAACTAAATAAAGAACACTATTTTGATATGTAAGACTAAATATCTGCATCCATATTTTCCAGTATAATAAGTCCTGTTAATATATAGAAAGTACTAGTATACAAAATAAATTTTAAATTAAACTGCAAAAGAATTATTCGTCTCGTAGCAGGAACATCAAAAGTGGTATCCAAAATGTTAATGCATTTGCCCTGAGACAGAAGGAACATTTCTGTGCAGTATTGGATTTGCCAAAGGATAGGCAGTTTCCCTGCAAGAACAGGTAAGGCAACATTGGAAACTGTAGAGTAACAGTGCCTTGCGCTCTTATGAGAGCAAGGCACTGAGCTGCTCTAAGCCAGTGGTGATTGTGTGAATGAAAGGCCACCTCACCCCAGACAGCTGGAGCAGAGCAGGTAATACAGATGAATACACAGTCATAAATGGCATTGACAACCTTGTATCCCAATCTCCAACTATTTCTAGCAACACAAACCAGATTGTTGAAGATAAGGTTTGTCCTGATAGTAATATGATCAATGTGCTGTTTCCACGTGAGCTTATTATTGAAGATCACTTCAAGAAAAGTGACATGGTCCTCTATTTTGATTGAGATGTTTTCAAACAAACACAAGGAACATGCTGGTATAAGCTTGTTGAGTAGGATGCCAAAGAAACAAAGGGCTTTGTTTTTTTGGCACCCTTTGTTTTGGCAGTGTTAAATACTAATTTGTTGTTAACTCCCCACTCATTTACTTTTATGAGAATATCATTGGCAATAGTCTCAATCATGCATCCAGATCTGGCCAGAAAAATGAGGAAAGCATCATCGGCATATGCCCAACCTGACACTAATGCCCAAGTTCAGATAAAGAAAGTGCCAAAAAGAACTATCCAGAACAGAGGGCCACAGACAGAACCCTGAGGGAACCCGTGTTGGAGATCTTTGGAAAGTTTGTTGTCCCACAGCAATGTTGACCTGCCTGTCTTTAAGGTCGCCACTGTGTAGAATAGATTTCTGAGACAGCCATTATTGCCAAGCTTACATAGTATCAGTGGTCATCAAGCTGAATTAAAGGCATTCTTGAGATCTAAACTTATCCCAAACACATAGGTATTCTCTCTGAATGTGATTCTTTAAATCCATGACAGCATCGACGGTCCCTCTCTGTTGCCTGAACCCATACTGTGCACAGTGAAAGTCTTCTCAACTCCCAAAACCAGTATATTCTGTTAAACAAATGCTTATCAAGAACTTTACCCAGAGAGGACAGCAAAGAAATGTGCATGTTCCTCAATGTTAGCAATTTTCCACGTTTTTTGGGAGTGATGATGAGTCATGTGCACTTTTATGGATGAGGAACAATGCCCTTTTGCAAGCAGATATTAAAGATCTCCAGGAGTAGATCTGGTCGGGTTTTCCAGATTTCTCGAATAATATTGGCATTTAACTGATCTATACTGACAGTCTTCTTTTTTGGCATTCTGGCAATGATGTCATCCACTTCTAAAAATGAGAACGGCGGTCATCACTCGAGACACTCTCGGCATGGTTATGATCCCTAATACCGGTCTGTTCTGGAGTATCTTTTTCACAGGGGTTGCTGGAGCAGAAGGCTTCAAAGAGCCTGTCAACAGTGGTCTGGAGGTCAACAGTGGTCTGGAGATCATCAGTGGCAGACCCGGCATTGTCACTGCTAATGGGATTCAGTATCTTTATCTTGTTTGCACTGATCTTATATACAAAGCCCCAAGGGTTGCTGCCTGCCAGGACTTTATTTTCGTTTTCTTGATCTCTTCCTTGTCCGCATATTGGACACTTTACTTTTCACTTTGTATAAATCTTTATTTCTGAAGATGGCCTTGTTTCTGCAGAGCACCACCAAGGTCGAGAGCAGAATATTTACAAGCATAATACATGTAAAACAGGTTACGTAACAAGAATATGTTAGATTACAGCTATACAAGTTTTAGAATTCACTTAATATACTTGGCAAATTATTGACCGCACAGTAGCCAAATACTTACATAAAATAACTTGCATAGGAATTGATTATATAAATACATGGTAACATACATCAGGTATTATTAACAAATTAACATAGGATAATATAAATCAATGATAAACACATATGAACATTTTATAGATAATAAGATAATCTATATATATAATCGAGACGAGTTGATAATAATAATAATAATAATAATAATAATACATAAAAACAATTTACCACAACAGACCAGACATCACACTCATTGACAAACACAATAAAATCACATACATTATAGACATATCCATTCCAAACACTCACAATATACAAAACGCATGCACTGAAAAAATTAGCAAGTACACAGAACTCGCCCAGGAAATAAGGCATCTGTGGAGGATGGATAGGGTGCTTATTGTACCTGTAGTTCTCTCCTCTACAGGTGTCATACCACACACACTACACAAAAGCCTGGGCACATTAGAATTGAATAGAAACACATACATCACTCTACAGAAGGCCACTATATTGAATACATGTCATATTGTGAGAAAATTCCTGAATACAGACACACACACTGATACACTTCTTTAATTTCTGTTTTGGTTACTATGCCTTGACTTTGGTCCGGCATAGTACTTAGCCACCGGTGTTAACCGAGTATATCTAACTTAACCCAACATAATAATAATAATAAACTCTCCCATGGTCACCACCTGGTCGTGGTGGGAGAGCCCAGTAATTTTACTGATCCATAGGGCAATGCAGGCTGGAGCACAAGCTCCTGGTAGGGACACCCATGCCAGTAAGGTCTATGGGGAGAAATGAAGCTAAGAGTGACCACAACCCACATTCTGTGGAGATACGTATTATGGTAGTAACCAGATCCAAATGTGATACCGGCTCGGACGTCGCCCGGGTTAACAAGGTCCGCGTTCGTGAGTTAGGCAGAGGCTCACGTTCGAAAAATAGGCCACAGTCTCCCCTGGTTACCGGTGGCGAAAGCAGCACCGGCCCAAGCATGGCTACTGCAATGCCCTCAACAGATGTGAGGAACCAACCCAGCCTTGGTGTTTCTGTGGCAATGCATCCACAGACCACAAAGGCTGGAAAACCACGCCAACGGATGAAATGGACGGTAGAAATGAATGAGTTTATCATCCGTACTTACTACACGATCACAAAACTCGAAACAAACATGACAGCATACAGACAACAACTACACCTTAGATTCACACAACAGTATCCTCATCTCACTGTCACCGAACAAAGGGTTGTTGATCAAAAAAGAACAATTATACACAACAACCTTATTCCACAAACAACACTTGAACTTATCAAACAACAGGTTGCTGATCAAATACATCAACAGACAGAAACATCTAACATTAATGAAGATCATGTAACCTGTCAGGATAATCCAGCAACAAGCATTGATAATAACACACATACAACAATTACCACTAATGATACTACAGACACTTCCTCATCCATCACTGATAACATAGACATGGATTTAGTTAATACGCTCTCACTTATATTTCAGGAAACACTCACTAAATATACAGGCACAGATCCCACACAAAGACCACGAATACCAAAAATCAACACGTCGAAGGAAGTAGGAAAAACACTAAATTATGTAAACACTCACTTACTACCACACTACATTCATTCAATTTCTACACTCTCAGACATTCATACATTAGTTTATGCTGGGGCAGTCACAGTAGTGACACACCATGGACTGAAAGTACAATCACAGACAAATACACAGAAAACACAATTCTATCACAAGCCTGCCTGGCAGAGAAGAATAGAAACACAAATAAATGACATTAGACAGCAATTAGGCAGGCTGACACAATACACTAAAAACAACATAACACCCAAATTAAGGAAACAGCTCAAAAACATTTTCAAGAAAATAAAAACACACACAAAACATGAACATCACAACACACACATTACAGAATACATTGATACACTAAAACAAAAACTTGCTGCCAAAGCACGTAGACTCAAACGATACAAAACATGTACACTACGAAAACAACAAAATAAATTATTTACAAACAATGAAAAACTCTTTTACAGACAAATCAATAACAAAGCAAACACTGATACACAGCACAGTGGCACACCAACAGAAGAAGAACTCACAACATATTGGTCTTCTCTTTGGTCCAGTGCTGTCACGCACAATGCTGAAGCAGGCTGGATCGAGGAGGAGAACAAAAACTTACACAACATACCAACTATGCCCTGTGTTGAAATAAGCATACATGATTTCCAATACACTGTTAACAGAACACACAACTGGAAGACACCTGGTGTAGACAACATTCACAATTTCTGGTACAAAAAGTTTACATCACTGCACCAGGAACTAGCTAAACACCTAACACACATCATCATCAATCCACAAGACATGCCAAATTTTCTTACTCAGGGCATCACCTACATGAAACCTAAAAACAACAATACCACAGACCCCACACAATACAGACCAATTACATGTCTTCCAACACTCTACAAATTATTGACATCCTGTATTGCAAACAAAATATACAAACATGTTGAAGAACACGACATTCTAACAGAACAACAAAAAGGTTGCCGTAGAAATCACAAGGGATGCAAAGAACAGTTACTCATAGATTCAGTCATTCTACGGCAAGCACACAAACAACACAGAAACATACACATGGCATATATAGACTACAGAAAAGCATTCGACAGTGTTCCACACAGTTGGCTGCTACATATTCTACACATGTACAAAATACATCCATCACTCATTGCATTCTTTCAAAACACTATGCAGCACTGGAGAACAACACTACATCTCAGGGTTAGTAACACTTCCATACAAACAAACCAAATTTTTATTAGGCGAGGAATTTTTCAAGGAGATTCCTTGAGTCCTCTCTGGTTCTGCCTAGCCTTGAATCCATTATCCAACATGTTAAACAACACGCAATATGGTTACAATATCAGGCATGAAAAAACAACACAGTATACACTGTCACATCTCATGTACATGGATGACATAAAACTTTATGCATCCACACAAAAACAACTTCATCAACTCCTACAAATCACACATTCATACACCAAGGACATACAAATGGAATTTGGCCTAGATAAATGCAAAACACTTCACATAGAAAAAGGAATCCTGAAGAAAGAAGATTTTGCACTTGGAAATGGAGACGTTATTGAATCCATGGAAGAGGGCGAGTTCTACAAGTATTTAGGATTCCAACAGGCCAAACTAACAGAACATGCACAAATAAAGCAAAGATTAATTAAAGAATACCAAAGTAGGTTAAATGCTATTTTCAGAACAGAGTTAAATGCAAAACACACAGTTAAAGCAATAAACACATATGTCATCCCAGTACTCACATATTCTTTTGGAGTTATACATTGGACTCACACAGATCTTGAGCAACTCCAAAGGAAAACAAGAACAACACTTACTAAGCATAAACAACATCATCCTAAATCTGCCACAGAAAGATTAATCCTTCCACGTAAAGATGGCGGGCGTGGCCTGATTGACATAGTTAACCTTCACTACAAACAAATACAGTCACTGCGAGAGTTTTTCTATGAAAAACAAGAAATATCACAATTACATAAAGCAGTAACTCTAGCAGACTCGAATAACACACCATTAAACTTACACTCACATCATATGGACACAACACAACATATAAAAAGCATAGACACCATTAAGCAATCGTGGGCTCGAAAGGCACTCCATGGCAGGCATCCTTATGATCTGGCCCATGATTTTGTTGACAAAACTGCGTCAAACAGCTGGTTAGCTCGGGGATGCCTCTTTGGGGAGACGGAAGGATTCATGATTGCCATACAGGATCAGGTCATAAATACTAAAAACTACAGAAAACACATACTCAAAGATGCAACACTCACAAATGACACATGCAGAAAATGTCACATCATGCCAGAAACTATACAACACATCACCTCTGGTTGCAAGCTCTTGGCACAAACAGATTATTTACACAGACATAATCAAGTAGCAAATATAATACACCAAGAGCTTGCAAGGAAACACAAATTAGTAGACATCCATGAACCATATTACAAATACATTCCACAGACAGTATTGGAAAACAACACGCACAAAATGTACTACGACAGAGCCATAATCACAGATAAAACAATTTACCACAACAGACCAGACATCACACTCATTGACAAACACAATAAAATCACATACATTATAGACATATCCATTCCAAACACTCACAATATACAAAACGCATGCACTGAAAAAATTAGCAAGTACACAGAACTCGCCCAGGAAATAAGGCATCTGTGGAGGATGGATAGGGTGCTTATTGTACCTGTTGTTCTCTCCTCTACAGGTGTCATACCACACACACTACACAAAAGCCTGGGCACATTACAATTGAATAGAAACACATACATCGCACTACAGAAGGCCACTATATTGAATACATGTCATATTGTGAGAAAATTCTTGAATACAGACACACACACTGAT
Source organism: Centruroides vittatus (assembly GCF_030686945.1). Taxonomy (NCBI): domain Eukaryota; kingdom Metazoa; phylum Arthropoda; class Arachnida; order Scorpiones; family Buthidae; genus Centruroides; species Centruroides vittatus. The sequence continues at coordinate 481,249 of NW_027122705.1, forward strand.
ACACTTCTTTAATTTCTGTTTTGGTTACTATGCCTTGACTTTGGTCCGGCATAGTACACAGCCACCGGTGTTAACCGAGTATATCTCACTTAACCCAACAAAATAATAATAATAATCAGTGCAGAGCCCAAATGGTTAGGAGTTGAAAGTTGAAATTTGGTACACAGTTAGGGTAAGTCACAATAATGCACACTAAGAAGGGATTTTTCGAAATACCTCCTCATGGGGAAGAGGGACAGGATTAAGGCTTAACACTTCCATCAACAATGGAAGTGTCAACAATGGAAGTGTTAAGAGAAAGCGACGTGCAAGTCGCAGATGCAGTTTTTTTTCGTTTTTGCGGGAAATCGAACATATTTTTAGACCTATCTAAAAATTCTGTAATTAGTCTGGAAACAGGGAGGACCCAATTCTTGCATTCTGTGAAAATGGGTAAGGTTGACTATAACATAATAATCTTAATATTCGCTAAAACGGTTAGGAGTTGAAAGTTGAAATTTGGTACACAGTTAGGGTACCAAATTTAAGTACTAAAGTGTTAAGTAACAATGGAGAACAAGAGAAAGCGACGTGCAAGATTTACAGGCACTGGAAAAAAAAAAAAAGAGTAATATGTTAGAATATATTCGATTTTCAAATTTAAACAGATTAGTTCGGTTTTTCTCGACCATTCTTCTTTACAACATTCAATGAAAATCGAACGATATAGCCTAATCAGAATACATCATGAAAATCGAACAATATTAGAACATTTGATTTTCAAATTCGATCTTCCTTTATTAATACTTAGTTCGTTGATGAAATTACTTGTTTTCTTTTGTGACTATAACGTAATAATCTTAATCTTCGCTATCATTACTTTTGCCCGAGCAACGCCGGGCCTACCTGCTAGTACAAATATAAAGGAATGAACACTTATGAATTAATGTAATATAAGAACATATTATTAGTGTCAATTTTAATTTTGGCTGGAAATATACTTTTCTTGATGAGGTACTTGATGACAGCATGGTGCTTAATAATTTCCATTTTTAAAAAGCACTTAACAAACTTACTTTGATGGGTTTCCAAACAAGATTGAGATTCCCATGTGCTATTATTAGATGGGATGTAGGTTCCAATATCCATTTTCTTTATTTCATTCACATTATGTCTTCATTTAATGTCGGTAGTGCCATTCATTTTCATGTGTTTGCACAGTTTAGCAAACTTTATCTGTACATTACAAATTGATTAATAACCCAATCAACACTTTCATTTATTTTGTTCTATGCCATTTAGAATATTAAAATACTATAAAACGTCTATTTAACTTTAATTAATGAAGGTGAAGGTGTTTTGTAGTACTGATGTTGGAATGAGGTACAAGTTTTGACCATAAAAAAGAATGGAAAATTTCTTTCCTATTTAGGAGAGGTTTTTGCATACGATGTATGCTTGAATCAGTTATACTGTATTAAATTATTATTTTAAAGTACTGTAATTGTATTCTCCCTAAGATGATTTTAGATGGTTGATTGAGTAGCCAAATATTTCTTCCGATCAGTTAAAAATATTTTTATTTCATTTTTAAAGATAACCATACTACAGAATACAATTGGGTATTATATAGGATGTGCAATGTAAAATTGGTCTCCCACTCGCTGGAAACAATACAAATGAATTTAAGTGAGTGATACTCATTAGAAACTTTATTTTAACATTATTTATATGTACATAAATTTACAGAAGATGCCGAAATGGTATCCTCGAGCATCTATTCACACTTATGTAAGTATAATCGTGTTCAGACTGAAACTTGTGGAAAATGTTGATGTCGACAGCTTCAAAGCTTTGCGAATGCTTCCTTCGACATACATATTAGGCCTGGAATTTGTCTCGTACATTTTCTCTCTTAAATATCCCTGATAAAATTTACATCACTAATGTTTCGTTTTTGGCCAATTTTAAATAGAACATCCTACAGTATTGTTCTTTCTTCATTAATTTAAATTTATAAGGAAGTTTGCAGCAGCTAATTTGTAAATTGGCCATCTAAAATTTTTTCCTGGGAGAACACTGCTATAAACAAAAAAACAGAAACTACTCAGAATATAATTTATTAAGTATACTTGTATTAATTTAGATTGTTTCGTTTGGAGCTGGATTTGACTCTTCGTATTTCAATCTGAAAGCCGATGGTAAATTTCCGTCAAGCTGTTTATATACTGAGGTAGGTACTTCAACACTTGATAAATGCTTTCTACCTGACTTATTTGCTAGTATTCATAATTTCAACCATATGTAATTATTGACAAACCAGCATGAAAAGGAAAAACAAATGTTTTCCTTTATTTTTAACGATTATCTTCAGGTTTATACCAGTCTATACAAAATATAAAATCTCAAACTTAATTCAGGACCTGTTGTAAGGCAAAGAACTCCCTCCATGCAGTTGCTAGTGCATTCATTTCTTTAAAATTAATCGCCTTACCTCTTTTAAATGCTTTGAATATTTTTAGTCTTTCAACATATTTCAGGTTGGTCGGGTCATCACTGCATTGTATTAAATGAGTGCTCTCTAATTTATCTAGCACGTCATTATTAACAGCAAAAGAAGCTAATGCAGTAGTGGAAATATCTTTCTGAATTGTGTATTTATGCTCCTTGATCTTCATTTTTAGACCACAAGCAGTAGCTCCAATATATTCACATGGATGGTTCACTCTATGATCATGTAGACGGATAATATAGACTCCCGGGATGCAGTATCTCTACAATTGGTTCTTATTGTTTCTAATACTAGAAAAAACAGTAGGAGATCTATAAGCGATCCTGTTGCTTGTAAAGTGGGATATTTCCTTGTAGATGTTGGCAAGGACCTTATAAGTAACAACTGAATAGGACTCATCTTCCAATTGTAAGGGTTTTGTTGGATGCTCTTGGCATACAAAAAGAGAATTGATAAGGTGTGCGGGGTATCCATGTTGCCTGACTACGCATGAAATGTGATCTAGCTCTATTTTCCTATCCTTAACCATTGAACAATAAACCCTTCTTACAAGGGTCTTAAGGGAGGAGATCTTATAATTGAAAGGATCGTGCAATTTTGCATGGATGAAAAATGGAGAATATGACTTTTTACTGAACATTTTCGTTCTTAACCAATCATATTGTAATGTAATGTCTATGTCCAGAAAGTGTATTCGGGTGTAGTTTTCTTGCTCCACCCACAAAGAGAGGCCCTAAGCATAATCATTGAAAGCCTTTATAAATGCAGACAGGTTTAGTTTTTTCCTCCAAATAATCAAAACATCATTGACATACCTTGCATATAACATAATGCTATTGTTAATATGAGGTAAGACATATTGTTCAAAGTGCCTCAACACTAATTTACAAAGAATTCCTTAGAAGGGACTATCCATGAATACTCTCTTTCCATGGAGGAAAGAGCATTCTATTAGTTTTATGTGGTATAAACCTCGGTGTTCCTTTCAACCTTACATGCCAAGGTTGTCAGGAAACACCGAGTATGTCTTGCTTTCAGGTCGTGCCCAATTATTTTTAACATCTTACGTAATGGAAGGACTCTCCTATCCCCACCAGACTCCCCAGAGTGTACAGTGTCCCTATAAGGGATAATAGATGCAATAGAGACCTGATATATATAGGCTGTATTAAATGTTCCATGGGCATCATCAGAATACAAGAACATCAGGTGGATATTCGTTATGCGAGAACTTCCACTGCCCTCGCTACTTATGTAACAGATTCAGACATAGTAGCCGACTTTATCTGGGCCGTTCATTTTGTCCAGACACGCCGACTCGTTGCACATGTGCGACATGGTTTTTTGTAAATTTTTTCAAACTTATAATCGAACTTCTATTTAAACACTATTCCATTATTGAATAACTATCTAGGAATGGTTAAGAACCCGATGCAGAGCGCCCAGAAGGTGTTGTATTATTATCTTACTGTAATTGGTTCCAAGCGCGTCATTATTACATATAGCTTTTATGTATAGTAGACTATAACTGTAATACAGTTGTACTGCACTTTGTTAATTCAAAGTTCAAAGGGAGTACAAAATAATTCACCCTTTTAAACATTTCTCTCATTCAACATCTTTTCTTTTTAACATATCTTTAATTTTTTTTAAAACAAATATGCAACAATGGTTAAAAACAGGACATTGAAAGTGTTTTATTTTAACGACGACACTTCTCTCTTGCTTATAAATGATTGGCTGCTAGAAATTTTCAATCAGTCTTTGCTTCTTGCAGTCTAAACCGGTTTTGCATTCATTTTTTGCTTTCCGCATTTGCTTGGTGTGAACTAAGCTACTCCAGCTTTAAATTATTCAAAAATTAGAAAAAAATTCAAATCAAATGGAACACACAAATAAATATTATTGTAGATTAGGCAACAATTATATCTTTAATTAAAAAATTATTATTTCTTTTAATAATTAATCCATAAAAATTAAAAGTCTTTTGTTTCAGATTGATAAAAAGATTTGTAAATTTGAAATTCGTTAAAACCATTATTTCACTCTGTTTACTAACACTGAATATACACTTATATGTTAATTTTATTAGGAAATTTGTCGTTATTTATTTGTAGACACTTGTCACAATGTAATACAAAAGATATAGAGCTGCGTGTTTAAATTTAATGACTGTGAAGAATGATTTTTAAATTTATTATGTATTTTAAATCGATTTTTACTTTTTAAATTTAGGTTGATTTTCCCGAAGTAATGGCAAAGAAACTTGATTGCATTAGGAATAATTCTTCTTTACGTGATCTATTGTCTGCAAAAAAACCGGTTGAGATTAAAAAAATAGGTAAGTCGGTTTGTGGTATACTTGCACTCTTTTGCTACGAAATTTGGATTTAAATATATTCCAGTTTTCTGCAGTAACTCACAATTTTATTATAGATTGTGTATGTGAGATCTGGAAATCCCCTTGACATAAAAGTATAATAAATTATATCCGAATTGATAATTACCCCTTTCTTATATCCGGATATAATCCGAATATAATACTACTTATAATTAAATTGTTCCCTATTTCGAATCGAAATTTTTCCTATTATAAACATCCTGCCTAAAAACTGTCCTGGATATAAACATCCTGCCTAAAAATGGTCCTGGACGAGAAAATATGCGTCCCCGGCCGTATAACTGTCAACTATCCATTGTTCTTACGCTGAGCACAGATCATCTTGCAACTTAAGTTTATAGTTAGCGCCCGAATTCGCCGTATTGTTTCCCATCCCGGGAACACCTATGGCCTAAGCACATGCACGTGACCAACTTTCCCAGCAAAAAGCTATATAAGAGGCTTCCTTCCCCCCCTCTGGGGAGTCTATCATCGATTTAGATTGAGTCGCGATCTTGTCCATTTTTGTCCTTGGTGCCTAAAGGAATATTTTACGTTGTGCCTCAAGAGTTACCGATCCTTCCCTTCAAAAGAATTACCGATCCTTGTGACCGACAGAATATTGGAAATACTGCTTGTCTAAGAGGTATGGAACCCACTTATGTGAACTCTCTCTCTCCCTTCGCGTGATAGGGCTATATAGCTTTTTATATGTCACCCCTTCTATGTCAGATTTTTGTAACGTATATTTTGTTTTTCCATTAAATCATTGTTATCCTGTTAAATGGTGTCTTGTTTGCTCGAATATTCGCTTATTGCCTTACCACGACTCCACTTTCCCTCCTACACTCGACCGGATAAAAAGTAGTCCCGTCCCTACGGGATTCCTACCGACAAATAAGACATCCCTGACACGTGGGCAAGTCCCTCCGACTTGTTGCCGAAATTAAACAGAGGTCTGACCTCGTCTTCTCTCCTCGGTACCCACATGTACATTGCTGCGTTGTTATCTTATCCCTACTAACCCCACTGCATTGTGAATCTGTCCTGTTTGGAACAGGTATAAATTAGCATCCAGCCATATTGTCTATTGCAGTGGTTTTCAGTCTGTGCAAAGAATGGTTTAAAAGTGTACTTTGAATACAGAAAAACTTCATTGTAAAATTTCACTCAAACTCTCGGTTAGCATCCATTTGTTTACTTCGAGATTGATACTGAATAGTTTATGGCGTTGAATGGAAATACCTCAAACAATGAGAATTTTATATAGTAATTGGATCTATGCATGTTTGAGAGTTTGAAAGTATGTAATCTGGTGACAATGCCATTTATAATGAAATATCATACATTTAGTAATATGTACTTGCAGTACATTTTCTGTTTAATATTTACAAGGAAGATCCATTTTTAAGTAATTGTTGGCACTTTATAAGGATGACATTATTTAGGACGACACTATGTCAAGGTTTTCTCCAGGCTCACAATGCAGTGACTGGGAGGGAAAAGGTGGATTCTGGCAAATTTTGGACGGTCTACCTTCTGAAAGGTTTCTGGGATATTTTAACCTGTCCAGGTCCTTTGGAGCAATAGGCTGATACCACAATTGTCTTGGCCAGATGACTGACACGTAATCAAGATTTGACTACGTAACTGTTAATAACCTATAATGTTTAATAGCTGTTACATTGTAAATAGTTACCTCATTGAAATATGTTGGAAAATTTGAGATTTTGTACATTGTCACAACATGAAAGTTGGAATGGATTGAAAGCAACCTGAAGTGGAATTGAAGATCCAACATCTATATTTTATTTTAATTTATCATCATTGTCATATTTGATGCAATTGCTGAAAATTTCATTGTGGATGCAGCACTGGTCTACAAAGCAGTATTTAGGAAATTCCGAGCTATTGTATGTCGACTGCTACATATGAAACATCAACTAACTCTTTTTAAGTAAGAAAAAGATTGTCTTAATATATTTTGTGTATGATTGTGATGAAAATTTTATTTTAGATAACCAAAAAATCCCCAAAACAAGAAGCAGTAATGTCAAAATGTGTTGAAAAATTCCATACGTTTGATTCAAACAAGTAATCCAGCAAAAATATTAAAATAAATTTTAATATTTTTGCTGCATTTTGTGGACATTTCAATATAGGGCATATCCTACATACACATACAGTCTGTTTTCTGTAACTATCATTTTTTGAAACTTAACAGTTGGAAAGATAGAACTGTAAAGTGTCAGTTTTCTGCTTTGAGGGAGCTGGATCCATATTAGAAACCTCAGGAATCTTGGGCATAGTCTATTCTGGATTCAAGGAACCTGTTCTTCGTCGCTCGACTACCTCAAATATAGACCTGGCCAAATCCATGCTGGATATGGGAAAAACTCTCTTGTTGCCAAAGAACACTAGTTAAAAACTAAAGGAAACCTGTACAGTTTGTTTACTTTTTGAATCTTTACAAAAATCGTAATCATATATTAAGATAATTTTGAAAGTCCGGTCCACGAGCATGTGCCATGTGGTCCTGGAGTGATCTGCAGTCACCAACAGCAAAATAATTTGGATTTGTTTCCTCCTTACTTGGTACCATGCTTTACCTGTAAAAGAATAAACAAAATATGCCCTTAGACAATTTGATATTTGTTTAGAATGCAATCTAAATTTACTAAACAACCAACCAACAGCCAAATTAATTTGGCAGAAATTATGCTACAAATATTAATTAGAAATTACACGATGAGAACGACTAGAGGTAGGCGTTAGATGCCATCTCTTAATGAAAGTAGTAACTATAATTTTAAATTTAGAATAGTCTGGAAGAAAAGAATCAATTTAATTTGTCAAACACAAGTTTGAAAAGTTTTATATTTTACTTTTAAAGTTATGCGAGTTATCAGCTCACAGAAATTAATTTCTTACAGTTCTTTCCACCGAAGACTACATCCTTGTTGGCGTCGACCTACAGAATATTAGAAACGTGGACCATGTTTTTATGGAAATGGGAATCAGATACTCTGCTCCAACACTCTTCCTGTCAGAATGTGCTATTGTATACATGGATGTGAAGAGGTTAAATACATTTAAAATGAATACTTATTTTATTACTTTAAATAAAAATTATGAAAACATAGTAAAAACTAATTTAAATATTTATAAAGTTATGAATTCTTCCCAAAAAATAAAATTATTTAAATACAATTTCTACGTTGCAGCTCTGATGATCTAATTCGGTGGTCAGCTGCTAAATTCCCAAATTCTGCATTTGTTACATATGAGCAGGTAAATTTCTTATGGTTTGACTGATTTTTATTCTTTCATATTTTATGCACATTGACCAAATGAAAACTTCACTTTGAGAAGTAGTAGCCTGACCAACTTATCATGTTCTACTGCTTTATTCATTTAGAATTTTAAATATTAGCGAGGTTGAGGCTGAAGTTTTAAACGCAAAAATGTGTACGTCGGACATTTGGCGCCGCTTTCCCGTAAGCCTAGAAGTTTGACAATGGTGTTTGGAAAGTCAGTGGAATCACACTCAACATTCCAAACGCCATTGTCAAACTTTAGGCTTACGGGAAAGCGGTGTCAAACGTCCGACGATTTTTGCATTTGAAACTTCGGCCTCAACCTCGCTATTATCCCTCGAGTTTCTAATAATGAACATTTGTGATTTAAATGCTTCTTACAAAATGTAGTAGGGTAGTAATAAGCACATTGATTACTCCTGTATAGTGTTGATTCCAATGTGTCATCATCATCAGAAAAATATAATTATTCATCAACGTAATATTTTCTAGATCTCTTGCGATATGTAATATTGTAGAAAATAATTTGTTTTACTGAAATATATTTGGGAATGGTGCATCATCTCTTATAATGCAGGTGCATTTTCGTGTGGTGATATAAAAGATTACAAGGGCAATGAAGATATTAAACTGCCGAGAGAGTGTTAAAATGAAGCTACACACTATTTTTAACACATTCATAAGTAATATTGTGTGTTACTAAATATTCCATTATTCAAGTTACTCATTTTTCTCATCAGAATCTTTAAACAAATTCTGAAAACTAAAGTCAAATTCTAGTCCTGCTTAATAGAACATAAAATGTCGGCATTTTATTATTAAACTTCCACTTATTTATAGAATTCTATATTGAAGCTTAATTAGTCATTTCAGAAGTTGTTAAATCAATAAACAAATATTTGGTGTGATTTTAAAGTTTATTTGCTCAAAACACTTGAAAACATTAATACACAATTAAGACTATAGAAATTTGATGTCCTTTCTCACACCTCAGGCAAAAACCAGTCTTATGGCAGAGTTGACCTTTTATTAGAGGCTACTCATTTGCCTCACTATGCAAAACGTTACAAAACTTCCTTCCAGTGATGACACAAATAAAAAATATAATAAACATTTGATAAAATGGCCGGGACTATAATTGTAAAATTAACACACAATTAAGACCATAAAAACGAGTCTTTCAATATGCTTCCTCGCACCTTGGGAAAATTCTGAGGTGTGAGAAAAGACATCGAAAGACTCGTTTCTATAGTCTTAATTGTGTATTAATTTTACAATTATAATCCTGGCCATTTTATCAAAAACTTAAAAACATGTTCTTAAATAAATTCTGCTAGATGGATGATCAGTGAAGGTCTAATGCTTTGGGGGACCCACGATCAATTCTAGGCAAACAATCCCAGTTATTGTTCATAAATAGTCTCTCCTAGGTATGTCGGGCTTTGTCAGTTGCCACCCAGATGCTCCCTTTGTGGCCTGGCCGAATCCGTAACGGGCACAGAAAAAAGGTCCTCTTAGTGCTTATAGTGCAGAAACAGTGAAAAATATTATGTAGAAGTTAATTATCCTGCTTAACTGTACCATTTTTAACTTAACACATTAAAATATGAATCTCAGAACTGGACTGAACTGGAGTAACTAAGTGTTAACACTCAGTTATTCCAGTTGTCACCATTAGTTATATTACAGTTTTATCATTATATGTAATAAGGACCAAAGAGGGTCATATGGCCCAAAATGCATTTCCTCTTACGAAAAATAGGAAATAAAATCTAGTTTTTCCTTTATGATAAGTCCTCCATAGCAAACTTGTGCTTAATTCCAAAGAACATACAATCTCTTGGATTATTTATTGGGCTCTGTTAATACAGCCTAAAAAATAATCCAACCGATCATTTGATACTACAAGTGTATCAGCTTGTTGCATATATTCTTAATAAGTATAGAAATTATACAAAAGTACTATTAAAATTATTCATTTGCATGTTAATATCAAAGGAAATATTACAATTAAGTATAATTTTGTCGGCTCTTCTGTAATTTTAGGTCTATCCAGATGACGGTTTCGGAATAATAATGTAAGCTTCTTAATAACTCGTCTTAGAATTCTATTTTTGATTTCTACATTTTGGTAATGTTGATTTTATTTTTAAGGCAAAGACATTTTGCTTCTTTGGGATCTCCACTGAAGTCTTTAATTGTGTACAAAAGTATTTTGTCTCAACAGAACAGATACAGAAATTTGGTAAATATATTTTAATTTGCTTGTGATTTACTACAGTGGAACTTTGCTTAACGAGCACCTCGCATAACGAGCAAAGCAAATTGTAAAAAAATGACTCGCTTAATGAGTGACTAGGAGAGGGGAAGTCCCAGATTGTGTGCATGCTCCATCTGAGACTTCCTGTGTATAGCACTCATTCCGCTAGCATCTTAGTGTTGCTTGTGATCGCACATTTTTCCAAACTTGTGTTCACACATATTACGTATATCAACAATGTATAGCCCATTATATAATAAACACGCCAAACAATACGCCAAATCCTTGGGCTACGTAAAGGCTATAATTAAATATTAGAAATTGATTAATTTGACTGGAGGTAGGCAGTTATGCTGCCATCTTGTATTAAATTTAATGATCAATTTTCCAAATTAACTTTTAGAAATGTCTAAATTAAAAATTAATTATTCATAATTATTAAATTTAATACAAGATGGAAGCATAACTGCCTACCTCTAGTCAAATTAATTAATTTCTAATATTTAGAGCTTTTACATAGCCCAAGAATTTGGTGTATTGTTTGGTGTATTTATCGGACATATTATCTGTGAATTTTTTTTTTTTTGTTTTCTGGAAATCGATTTCACATTCCAGGTTGGTTCATTTCACGCTAGAAGAAAAGATGGAGATGATTCACGCTCCTTAACAATGTATGTTGTATAATTTTCTTTGAATAAATGTTATACATAAAATATCCGAGTATTTTTTTTGGCATTATCATATTTTACGTTAGTTTATATGGGAAAAATTGTTTTGCTTAATGAGTGTTTTGCATTACGAGTAAGATTCTGGAAGGAATTATGTTCGTTAGCAAGGTTTCACTGTATTTTGTTTTTTAACTTATTTTAAAAAATTACTTGATTTTATCTGTTAATATGCTTAAGTAACAATATTGTTAATTTTTATTATGCGTACATTATTATTATATATTTTATTTCTACTTTTAACGTATTTTCTAATTATTATTATTTGTATATGGCAATGCTACTCTCGTGCAATCTGCCAAAGGGATGCTTCTCGGGAAGACTTTCTATGGGAAACTGGCCCCTATTTAGGTGTCACAAATGTGAATAAAACCTGGAAAACTCCATTTGGTTATTCTTTTCTTTTTGCGAGATGTGAATCCATGATCAACTACCAGTGTTTGGTGGTTTTATCTATTTGGCCACTGGTGGGCATTTTCTAATTATTAACACTCCAGTTTAAATGCAGCAAATATGATTTTACAATACAACAAAAGCTGTCACAATACAAGAAAGACTTGGTGACATCAGGAAAATATAATACTGTAACATGGTGCTTTATATGCTTTACACCCAAGTGATGGGTCTGTGATTGTGTTCAAGAAGCACTTATAGAGGATAATGTATTATTTCTTCCTATAAATATGAACCATAAGTAATAAACAATGTATCTGGTCATTGGTGACCAGATACATTGTTTATTACTTACGGTAGAGAAGCTAGAGTCTGTCTCAAACTTTAAGATTGTCAACGTCATCATGTGTGTGTGTTTTCAGCAGTAGAGATCTGATATTGTGTGTGTGCACTCTTCCTGCATAATTTTTGGCATGAAAAAATCAGTGATACAAGCTCTAAGGTGACTTTTCTTTTTTGCTAGACTTATTATATCATGGTATAATAAGTCTAGCGAAAAAGAAAAGCCACCTTAGCGCTCGTATAATTGAACACAAGACTAGACAAGAGCAGAGCGCATAAATAAAAATCAAGTACTGAAATGGAATCTAGTTACTCCTCTTCTGTACTAGACAATGATTCCAGTCCTTAAAGTCCATTTCCAAGAAGATATAATATGGTGTTCTTGGTTGCAGTATCCAAGAAGAACCTGCTGTCAAGTATGCCAATTGTTAGAAGTAATTCTTTTCTGTCTTGTGTGTCTATTTATTAACATTACCAAACTATAAACTCCAACTTAGTTCTAGCTCTACAGACCTTTAAAACTAAGCCTCTGTACTGCTTGTCTGTCGTCATCGTTGATAATGAATGTCTAGCAAACTGGACATATATTATCTATGGTGACACCAGTCATGCAGACATTCACATATTAATTACTTTAAAAATGTTTAGGGATGGGATTCGTGCTGTGTATTTACCATGAATGATTTTTACGAAAGTCTTTCCGACGAAGAAAAATCCAGAGTAAAGAGAATAGAGATGTTTGATGAGTTCGAAGAGTGGCATTTAAAGTGTTCCCATTACGTTCTTGTCTGTGCCTGTCAGGGAGCTCTACTGCCGTTTCTTGACATAGGTATATCTTTATAATCTTGCTTTCGTCTAAATCAATTGCGATCAGTAATCTTTTATTTTGTTTTGATTTTTAGCTCAAAAACTTAGTTCCAACATTCAATTAACAGATTACTCTGGGAGGTTAGAATGGAAAATGTTACCCAAATGTTCTCATCTTCAAAGGTGTGGTGAACCTTTGAAGATCTTTTAGGGATCTTCAAAGGGTTCTTTTAGTAGTCTGATTTGAAATTGGTGAAATTTTTAACTCGATCACGACAATAGGTTTGGACACAAATCCGTTCTGATGGAAAATCAATTAATAGCAATCGTTGGAGGATTCGGGACAAGGGAAGGAAAACATCTTCGACTCGGCGATCTAGTTTTGTACGATGCAAAGACCGGGAATCATGTGTGTTATAATATTTATTTTAATGGCCATTTATTAGGTAATTGCACTTTATACTCATACTTAGTTTTAAATACAAAATAAGCCAAATAAATGATTAATAATTTAAAGTAAGAATTTCATTACTTTTTCAGATATAATTCATTCATCTGTGATTACTTTGAATTGCAATTCTTTGCTTATCATGGGAGGACGATCTTCACCAGTCAAAACCCAGAATGAAAGTCTACGTATTGATTTAGAAATAAATTCCGACGAATCGGATGCAGAAGTCGAGAAATATAGAATCGAAACTTTGCATTCAAGTAGAATTTTTGATGATCAGAATGTTATTTGTAATACTAAAAAGTTTACATGTTCGTCTTTTCCTACTAATGGATGCAAACCTCTCAATCGATGGCGACACACTACTACTAGTGTAAATTTTAAAGGTAAGAGAGTATTATTTGTAAATTTGATTTGAAATAGATTAAAAGTTTGTTAATTTAATTATTTTAATTCAATGGTTATCAAAATAGGTGATTATATCTGGCAAATATTGCTTATTTTAGCTTTATATTATTTTAATTAAGGTGATTGGGGAAGAAAAGATTAATCTGGAGTGGGATTCAAATTGCTCCACTTCTGTTCGATCTCCCCTTCCGTATGTAGAAACTTTAGAATCGCTGTGTAAACAAGCTGGTTAAATGTGGTAGTAATCTGGTTAATTCGGATTATTATTAATATAATTTGGACTTTTATGTGCAACAGATGCTTATTAACTAAAAGCACTACAGAAGTGATTAAAGCTAATTACTTCTTCTACTACTGTAGTTAGCTTTAGTCACTTCTGTAGTGCTTTTAGTCTTCCTCTTCCTCTTAGAAATTGCATGCCAAATTATCTAAGAGGAAGAGAAATTTTTGGAGTTTTTTTGTCCCAATTCAATCCCAGATCCTTTAGAGCAGTAGATCGATGCCATAATTGTCTTGACCATCTAGCTATCCCAGTAAAGGAGATTAACAACTTACAATTAATATTTATATATATTTATTTTGAAAAAGATTGTTCTCAGAAACTTAAGACAGATGGACAACCTCCTGTCTTAAGTTTACTTGACATTTTCGTATTCGATAGTTAAATGAGAAAAAGTTTGACCATTTCTTCTCATCTTATTGTTGCCGTTTCTAGGTATAGATCACGTCGTCGTATTTGGAGGATGCAATCTGGAAAGCGAAGTTCTCGGAGACTGTCTTGTGTTGAATATGAAAATGCTAATTTGGAAAGAAGTAAGTGTTTTTATTAAATGTGTCTAAACAATTTTGAAAAATATTGAAGATTTTCCAGTTGATATTTTCAATACCAATATATAAGAATAATTATTCTAGTGGTTACAGTCTTTCGTTTTAAAATCAATACCCTAACTGGCTTATTTTGGTGTATGTGACATGATTTAAATGCCATAAGTATTCTGAGATGTCATGAAAACTAGGTTGAAAACCATTATGTCAGACCAAAACAAAAAACTAAAATGCATTTTGATTAGAAAATTTATATAATTTTTAAATAAATAAATGATGATTGGCTTGAAATGACATGTGTAACCAATAATTAAATGAGTAGACAGATTTTTTATTGGGCTCTATAAGGTTATGAAAAATATTGGCCAGACGTAGGCTGTCGGGTCCACCATTTCTTGTTAAACATAATAATAATATAATTAATATAATATAAATTTTAGACTATTCTGTATTAAAAGATTGGCCCAGAGCGGAACTTGAACTTGCAACTCCTGCTTGCCATACAGATGCATTGCAGTTCTGCTACGTGGACCTCCCTCCAATCTTTGCTTCCAGACTAATTTTTGGATATAGCCATATTGGTCACTGATGGCACCAACTGGGAGCAACTTAGCACACTTGGCTCTTAATGGCTCTCAGTCAGTTTATGTTTTAACATGGTGTGTACACACATGAGATGGTGATCCTGTTAGCTTGCCTCCTGCCAAATTGCTTAGTAATTATTTATTAGAGTTAACATCAAGTCTAGTTTGATCATATGGTGTATGATTGCCCTTGGTCTGTGCACATGCTTAGCAATATCAGAAATTATTGCAGGATTTTCTGTCACTGTGTTTTTGCACTTTAGCCTTTGTACAGCTAGGACACTGCTCTTTTCTTCGGGATGTGGTGCCCAAATACGTGCAGGCAATAAATAGGAATGAAATTGTTATTAAGTCAAAACTCAAAATAATGATTACTATGCATAACACAAACAAAGTACTAATAAACTCCTAAAAACACCAGGTTGTAAACAAATCTTCAACACTAACCTAATAACCGGTGCAAGTCTAATTAATTTTCTATGGCGAATGTTTTCGGACTCCACTCTGGGTCCATTTTCAAGCCTAAATTCTCCTCCAATTGGTGTTTGACAAATCGAATACTCCTAATTGCGTGCCATTCGAAAATTCAAAATTGTTTCATTAGCTTCTGTAGAACCTTTACCCGAAAAAACACTTCCCAAGTTCACTTTATAAATCTTAAAAACTTAAACAGCTCAAACCCTTCAATAAAAAGACCAGCAGCATCTTTCCTTTCCTTTACTCCGTCTACGCTTTTTGCAGTAGAGCCTGCCATGCTAGCGATAACTTCACCTCGTCCTTTGCATTTATCGGCTGGGATGATTGGAAGGCTTTATAAATTTCCATCTGCTCTAACCATTGAATTTGATCAGCATGCTTAGTGGTAGCCAGTAGTTTCGTGGCCTTGAAGTCCGGGATGATTTCCGGATCCGATGCATAAACCGTCAATGAGGTGGTAGCTCTCCCATGTACAATGTCCTTCTGGTGCTCTTTCCATCTTACTTCCACCGCTCTTTTGGTGGATCCAATGTACACCAATTCCCTATTGCATCTATTATCTGTTAGTGGGATAGCGTATACCCCAAGAAGTTTGTCCCTATTTTGTCTATCCTTATCATTCTGTAGTAGTTGAAGCATAGACGGGCATCGCCTGTATGCTGTGTCGAACCCTTGTCTTTTCGCAATTTAGAAACAAAGTATATTTATTAGTCAAAGCTTGAATATATACAATAAAGAAATATTATTAGAGAAAACTTCAAAATATTATAAAGATAATTTATTAAAAAACAAATATGTATAAAACTTTCCCAACAATTCAGGACTTAGTTATAATTTAATATTTATCTCCACAAAAACTGACAATCAGAATATGAAATTCACAAAGAAATCTTACAAATTTGCCTAACCATCAAGAACTTCTATGTTGTTACTGGAACTGGAAGACCTTTACTCGATCCTTAGCATCACCTCATTCCATCTCTGCTTTACCACCTTCTTAAAGTGCAGTTGGGGTGATACTACACAAATACACCCACTTGACCCTATTTACATACTTAATTGCTAACATTTTTTAATTCTAGTAATCTTCCTCCATCACCTTTACAATTGATTTTATGCTTTCTTGTTGTTGTTCTATGACAATTGGTGGGAGATGATTCTTTTAACTTCTTGTGGAAGTCCCTCCAGATATCGTTTCTGGGCTGATGGCGTCGTAGGTTGCCGCCAGCAGTCATCTTAGTAAGGAGAGTTAGTTTTTTTCAATTTTTGCCCGGATGAGGTGCGGTAGTTTATCCTTAACGAAATAAAATGCTCCAAAATAAATAGAATAATGAAATACAAAAGAATCCCCAAACGAAATAGAATGGGTCGGAATCAAGTCCTTATGCATTAGCAAGAAACTTTGGTGTATTTTTAAGAATTGTTTAGTATTGTCAAATGGTAATGCATCGATAAAAAGTTGTTTTTCAATAAACAAATAATCTTCTTTTTTAATTTCTGTTGAAATGTCTGATAACTGTATTCTGATTTTATTAAACAGATGCTAGACTTGCTCTTTTTAACACATTGAGAAACAAAATTCCAGGCAATATGTATTTCAATCTCACAAGGAGAGGACATGGCTGGCTGATACTGATTTTTTTCATCTAATGTCTCTTGCAAATATTAATTTTTGATATTTAAAAATTTAAAGATTTGTAGCATCTGTAGATAATGACCATGTATTAACAGTTGATGCATATGAAAAAATTAATTATTGATCTGTGGTTATCTCCAAATTTCAGGTGGAAAATTGCCGGCACTTTCCCGAACCCAGGCATTCTCATTCGGCGGTTGCTTGGAATTTCGGCGTCCTCGTCTCCTGCGGTCTCGGTCGGAACGATCGACCTCTGAATTCGGTTTTCTTTTTAGATTTAGAATTTCTGTCTTGGAGGGAGCTGCAGCTCGTTGGACTTTTGCCAAGGTTTGTACAATGTCTACCGTATTCAGAATTTATTATTTAAAATAATAAATTTCAAAATCAAAAAGAATAAAAAATCAAACAACTTATTGGAATTCCATTTAAACATGTTGTAATGTCAGAATTTTAAAAGGATATTTCAATAAGTTGTTCAATTTTTTACTTGTTTTGAATTTCACTCCACAGTGGCCATTTAAAGCGATCTAAAATGTTAGCAGTATAATTTAATTTAAAGCACAGTAACTTAAGATTGTGCATATTTGTGATAAACTTCAGTAATTATAATGGTATCATAAGTTTGCATTGAAGTTTAGAGTCGATAAAAGTGCTTATTTCTGGAAACCAAAGCAAAAACTTGAATAGAAATGTTTTTGCTCTTGCATTAGAACATCCTCAGTTAATTCAAATATAGAACTATCTATTGCCCAAGTTGAAGGGTTCATCCATCAACTGCTGGTTTTCTTTAAGCAAAGCTTATATTTATCCAAGACGGATGACTAACTTTTAAGAACTTAAGCCACGGCATTAGACCATGATCCCATAAACTGCATAATGGTGAAAGTGAAAAGCCTTAGACGGGGACAAAAAAATCCAGCAACAAGTTGCGTAAAATTCCCGGCGAAAATTATATATGTTTAAGAAACACATTAGCAAAGGTGTGCACCATCTTTTATGAGATTTTATTTAAAAATAACTTTTGTATTATTAATTATATTATAAAGTTTTTGAAACAAATACCTTTATTGTTTGGTAAATTAAAAATCTGTACAAGTAAAAAAAGGTGAATAATTTGGAAGTTTTTGACATATTAAGAGGTGGGTTGTATCTCCCAAACCAAGATTTTCCTGAAAATTTCTAGAAACGTTTCCTTTAATACACAAACGCCCCTGCAAAATTTCAGAGTTTTGACAAAAGGAACAGGTGTGATTAAGCTTGAAAGTGGGTGAAAAAACCTTGCCCCCCCACATGTACACGCTAATATCCATACATGGAGAAAAAACTTCAATTTTTTTTTTTGCATTTCTTGACATTTCAAAGTCCCGAGTCGAAAGAAATTTTGGGGATCAGTTTTTGACTGATTTGCCATACTTTCCCTCTGTTACATAATAACTGGAAAAAGCAAAAGCTACCATCTTTTTAAAATTCATATCCCCCAAAAAGGGCAGTTGCTCCCAGATCACTTACCAGGTTAAAATTGTACGAGCCAGACTGGTCACTTGGGTATTTGTTGGAAAATTCTTATGCTCCTACCATCACCATTGAGTGAATGTTACATATTCTTATTTGCTTTTTAAACTGTAAATCTTATTACTCCATTAATAATAGAGGTAATTGAGGACCTTAGAAAAGTCAAGTATGAACCAACTGATACAATTACCATTCTTGTAATCAAGAACTGTAATTGTATTGTTACAAGAACTTGTTTCTCTCTATAATAATAGATATGCTAGAAACATAGTTTGCATTAGAATGAGTGGGGTTAGACACATACAAGGTAATAACAGATTGACTTGACTTTAGTGTTATCAAATTCTTATTTTGTTTGGAACAGCACCTGTTATTGGCAGGACATTGGAGTCTTTGAGTAATGGAACCAAGGCAGGCATTTGAATTATAAGCTTATGCAGAAAAAATAATGATTTTTATTATGTGGGCTCCACTTAGAGAATTTTACAGAAATGCATTAAGAAACGTGTGATCTCTGTTAGTAGGAATTTTCAACTGGAAAAGATGTAAAGATGTGCTTGTTTAATGGAAAAATTAATTGGTAGGCAGCAGTTGAATAATACTTTCATCATGATGGTGGAACAATTTATATTCACTTTGTTTCTCACTACTAATCACCCACCATAGTGAAGGATATTACAACAGTGCTCTACTTTGATGACAGTGAAGTACATTGAGAATGGCAATCAATCAGATATAGAAAGGTTCCCCACATTGTTTCTTTCAGTAAGAAAAATGAAGTGTGTAGAGGAAATATTAATTGAAGAAGTCGGAAAAGATTATTTTATACATTTTAGTAAGCATTTGGATATTACCAATCTAATCCACTATTGTTGGATTTTTTTGTCATAAAATTCTTTATATAATGCAGATGAGTTCAGCTTATAATAAAAATGTAACCTTTTTAATGTAGTTTGTTGATCCACTTAATTTGTTCAAATTCTACATACATGTGTATGCTATCATAAATGCATTCAACAATATGAAACAGGAACGAATATGTGAGGGACCATAGTCCTGGCTCGTTAATTAAGTCAGACGATGCACTAGAACCTTGTAAACACATTTAACATACAAGGACGACACCGACTCAATCATCAACCACAAGGTCTACCATCTCTACCAGTCCACGGGATAGCTTCTTCTCTTCTCCTCGCCCAAAATTCCTCTTTCCTCCCGAAAACACTATCTATTGGCACCTGCACTGGCCCGCTTCAGGAAATATTTTGTTTTTATAAGGGATGAAGGTGTTGGAACGCGACAAAATGACTTCGTGGATAAACATTAGAAAGAAAACTCAAAACTATTGACGACACCATTATGTATTCCATTAAAGAGCAGTTTGTTTTGTTTTACTTTTGCTCTTTCTGCCTTGTGGGCACTAAGATGGTCTTTTTCCATTATCCACACCCTTAATGAGGCAACTGAGTTGTGAAAGACAGGACCTATCATATCCAGGTAGATTGCTCATGAAAAATTCCTAGAGTTTTTTGACTGACCAGATTCAATTCTGGGTCCTCAGAATGGTAGGCCAAACCATATTGGCCATTGAGTAAATGGCTATAACAACCATCTACTTTATTAACTGGCTCATAAGCTTATGCCTGTTTTTCCTAGACCAGTGGATCCTAACTTGTGTTCTGCAGAATTGTATAGTTATGCAATAAAATTAGTCTTTCGGCATTTTAGAAACGTTTTATCAAGGTGAAAGGGTTATGTTGGTTTTTACAATTTTTATAATTAATTCAACACTTTTACTAAAACTTATGTAAATGGAAACCATACAGAATATTAATTTATTATAAAAAATTTATTCACAAAGTTAGGAGAAACAATGTCTTTGCATTTTGTCCTTTTTAACACTACAGGAACACAACGGTTTGAACTCTGCCATACGATCTTTTAATTGAGGGTTCTCGTATGCCTCAATATGCAAAAATGTTTAAAAATTCCAGGGCAATGGCGGGATGAGGCATTTAATCTGAAAAAGTGAAATATCTCCAAAATGACATGTTGGAGAGAGAAATGTTGAAAATAAAATGTTTATTTTGACGATGGAAGGGTAACGGGTGTATTTACGGGTGTATTTTGAGGATGTTTTCTAGGTGATGTCAAGGTCAATTTGTTATTTTCAAATAAAAACCTATATTTTTTGTTGTGGCAGTTGAATCTATGCTAACTTTTGCCTGAAAGGTTTTTCTGTTTATCACTTACTTTTGAAGTTTAAATTTTAAAAGAAGGCTAATAAAATTTCTTTTTTTCAAAGTAAAAACTAATACTTTTATTAGTAATACATAAAAATTCAATTTTAATGAATAAATTAACCTAACAAGTATTCGAAACGATGACCTTAAACCTCGATATATTTCTAATAGTTCAAGAAAAGATTGGCGATGAGCTAAAAGGGTTTCTTTGGGAATTTTTTCGCAAGCATTCATTTGTGCATGTTTTCTGGGGTGGTAGATACTGTACATCTTTGTATACCTCTCCTTTAAGATATTCCCGGAGAAAAGTTGAGTGGTGTTAAATCGAGTGATTTAGCGGGCCAAGACACCGGACTACCACGTCATATCCTATGACTATGACTAATATAGGTTTTTATTTAAAAATAAAAGTTGACCTTGATATGTCCTTGAAAATGCAATAAAAAATATAGAAGGGTAACAGATTTACTTCTATGTCTTCAATACAAACACATTTTATTTTAAACATTTACATCCAAGTACTTCCTTTTAGAAATATTTTACCTTTTCAGGTTAAATGTTTCATCCCATATATTAATTAATAAAAAATAAATTTTATTTACTTTTTATAATTAAAAATTCCAGGGCATGGCACAGACGTTTTGCATATCAGCCGAGTAGCCTCAAATAAGAACTCCTCTGTAAAGACTATTGTATTGTACTACTGAGGTGTTAAAAAGGACAAAACATGAAGACATTTATTGTTTCTTCCAATTTTGTGAATATATTTTATATATCAATGACAGCCTGGTCATTTTATTTATTTATTTATTCAATTATTATGTTTTTTATTGTTAGATATTCTCATACATCTCATATCTGGAAAGAGAAGTTGTTACTGTTGGGAGGAGTGAACATTTTCTCGGAATTGTCTCCCGGAGTGGCCGTGGTGGACCTTCTTTCCCTAAACGTACGCGAACTGAGACTTCCGGTAAGTTTTAATTAAATGTTAGCAATTTAAGCAGAACTGAAAATTGCATATTGTCACACACGGTAAGTTACTTTGGTGCTGTTTCATAAAAGCATAATTTGTTGCAGTTTCCGGAAGAGTGAATCTAACCTATAGCTGCTTTCACACAATCCAGGTGTTTGCCCATTTGGGTATTTATCTGGACAGGCAGTGCCCGTATGTTGTTTTCAGACGGCATTTAGATTTCATCCAGGTGTCTCTCCGACAGAGAATTATCTTCTTTCCTCATTGAAAGTGAGCAATCTCTGGTTCCAATACAATAGATAACATGCATAAGAAAAATGATGATCAACAGAGAAATTTGTATGACATCTCCACATTTTATTACTTCCAAAATAAAATTTTTAGTAAGTCTACAGTGGTAGGTGGAGCATCATTCACTTTCAGTACAGGGGGTAATTAATAGTTGTGTTTGCTAGAGAATAAATTGTTAGGGACAAGCAATATTAAGGGAACTGAATTTGTTTTAATTGACACTCAAGATGATCGAGACACTTGCTGCTCCAAGGAATCCTAGCAGATTCAGATGTGATCTCAGAATTATTTTAGAAACAATGAATTTTTTATATTGTTGGAGCATTGACAATCTCTTTTATTTCAGATTCAAGATCCGGAGAATCCAGTTCTCTTGCACAAACACGTCAGCGAACTGGTTGAAGAAACTGGAGAAATCGTCGTACTGGGTGGCGGAGGAAACTGCTTCTCTTTTGGGACCCATCTGAACAACGGTCCAATTATTCTTCCCATAGAACAATTTTTATGAGTTAATTTTGAAGGGACCAACAAATTATTCTGTTTTGTAACATTAGGAGAAACATTACTTGAATCATCTCATTGATTTCATCACCAATTGTACATTCAATAAAGAAATTCTCAAAAAGTAAGTTCGTTTATCACATTAACATGAAAATTCATTGAGGATCCCTCAGGGGTAGAATCAAGAATAGTTATGGTACTGTACTCTTAGTTAATAATTCTTGAAAACTCACTAGTTTATGATCAATACAAATTTTTAGAAAGGAAAGCATATAAAACAATTTTGTTCTAGTTGTGAGCACAGAATATATTCTATCATCAATAATATGAGAAGGTACAAACAATATATTGCAAATTAATCTTAATATTTGAAAATTTAAAGTTTCTTAGCTTTCAAACTACAGAGTTTTATAAGATTAGAATTGTCATAATTAATGTTAAGTTTGCACTGCCGAGAATAACGATTTAGATTTGGCCAAAACATTTACATTGGGCTTGGTATTATCCCATGAATTTTTGCATTTTAACACTAAAATGTTCTTAGTTTTGAAAATGGATTTGCAGACGAAATGTTAATTTTTGATGTCATTTCTACACAGGCTTGCTACTTTTAATAATTCTCTTCCAAGTTGTCTTATCTCTTGATCATTCTTCCTTTGACTTTTCTCTAATGTCTTCTTTCACACCTATCTTCAACCTGCACTTTGGCCTTTACTTTCCAAAAAACTCTGTTATGTGCCACTTAACGTATGGAGGTGCCATAAGATTATAATAGAGCTGAGAAATTCATGTTCACCTGTACCTTTTTCTATGTGTAGATGCAAATATATATTACATATAACTTATAATACTGTACACTATAACATTCACTTAACATCATATTTCTCGAAACACACTTCCGTCATTAAAGTGCATACCTGTAGTTGGTCTCTTGCACGACAGTTTATAGTGCTTCAATTAACATAGTAGGTTTATTCTACTGAGAGAGTCAATGATTTTCTTCAATCAGTAATAGTCATTTTATAATTTAGAGAAAACTGGAATAAAATGACTAAAAATAGTGTTAAAATTTTCCAGATTATCTTATAAAATAAATTAATTACCAGACTCTAGATATAAATGGGAAGACCATGTAGAGAGAATGCAGAAAAAGTCTCAAAAGTGGGAAGTTTGATATCATCCAACCGGTAAGAGAGAGGCAGGTCATAAGTGTCAGATAGACAAATTTTGAACAGCATCTTGCCCAAATCAGTTTTACAGATGAATTTTCTTGATGTGAGGTGTTAACACTGTTACATGGCCTGCCTTTGCTCGATACTAACTTACCAGGTCTGCCAGATGACATATAAGATCTGACACAGCAAGATTAAATTGTCTATTGATGCTACAACTCTAAAACCCAAGTTGCAAAGTGGCAGGTAGATGTTTTACTACCTCATCCGTCCAGTTGGTCAGTTTATGAGATTATAAAACTCTCCCAATGTAATATAGGTTATCTAAACTACAATGATACATGTGAAGTGTGTAAGTTGAAAGTTAAAAATGTCCTGAGAGACTCTCCTTCACTACGGTCTCAAGTTATGGAGTCCGATCTAGAAATGTCAAGTCTCTTCCCACACTACTCTGTCGCTCCATTTTGGGTTGGCCGACTACTCGACGATCGAAAAGGTTTCTTACTAGTGCCCTCGACGAAAAAATTAGTGTTGCACCTTACATGTTGACCATCACTAATCTGGAATCTTTGGGACCTGTAGAGTGCTGGATTACCAATGGTTAGGTTACAATAGACAACCCAACCATCTCAGCTTATCTTTAAAATATCCTGTAAATTAGTACAAGTTGGTTAATAAAGAAAAACAAACACAAATGAAAATTCTTGTCAAATTATAATACATTTGGCAACATTGAGCACTCCTAAATTTGGAATTACATTAGCCAAAATTAGTAGACCTGGATATGTGATGCCAGATTAGTGATGATTGACCTGTATATGCATTTTTGAAGACATCCAATTTCTTTCCATTGTCATCCTTATGAATCGTTTATGGAAATCATCATTAAGCAGAAATCTGAATATCACTGTCACCACCGCATCTTTCTGTATTGCTATCTATTGTTAGTGGTAACACAGAACACTTGTATACACATTTTAGTATTATAAATGTACTTAAAATCGATAACAGGTGAGAGATTTGACCTCAAGAATAGGGTGTTGAGGGTCACTCAAAGCCAATTTGAGTTTGCAACAACCTGCAAAATTCTATAGAAGATTGCAAATTGGTGTTGTCATTTAACTCCCTACCAAAATTTTTTGCACAAGATCAGTCTTTGACCAGGGTTTTCTCTTACATGTAACACCTTCAGTAGTGTGGCAAAACTTTAGTTTTGCCACACTACTGAAGATTTTGGAGGTTTTGTATGCATTTCTAGAAGAAACGTTCCCGAAAAATGGCCGCCGTTTAGAGGTGTCCGAAGAAAGAGTTAACACAATACACATTTTATGTTTTATTAATTAATTAAAACAGAAAAAAACAGACAAATGATCGATGCAAATTTACAGTTTTTATAACCACAAATTTCAATAAATTGATGAGTCTAAATTTTTTAGTATTTTCTATGATGTAACAACGTGACGATAGCTGCCAAGATTTAAATCTTGTACAATTTCCACATCTTGTTTAACAATAATTACGTCGAAGGGAAGCTGAATAACATCGAAATCGACTAAATTTGTAGCTGGTTTTCTTTTGGAATTTTACACTCGAAACCCGTGTAAAAAAAGTTGGATTTTTTGGGTCCTGGTACGTAGAATAAACAAAAGATTTTTTTAAAAAATTTCTCGACGTACAAGTTTGTACTTTTATTTGTTTATTTTTTTTGCATAAGGCACAATACTTTCAACTCGTAAGTACTTTTTTCCATTTTTAAAATAGGACGAAACTTAAAAAAAATATACAAACAAATGCAAGGTCTCGTGTTTAAGTTGCAATTTTTTAAGTGTTTAGAACTATTCTGGGTATTTTTGGACCATTTTTATGAGTTCTAGCACCCTAAGTTTTCTTGTATTTTTTAATTTTTTTTCTTCTTAAATTTTGATTCTAACCTAACGATTTCACGTTTCTTCATTACGACATTCGTAAAAATGCGATTTGGCTTCATCAAAATGTCATTTTCGAGCTTCAAAAAATTGATTTTGAATGGAATAATTTAAAAGTAAGGGTGCCAAAATCCGGAATGTGCCCAACTTTAACCATAGAAGTAGCAATTTGGCAAAGTAAACAAGCCAGTAGCAAGGAATCTCCATGGCTAACGCAGCAAGAATCCATCATGAATCCCACAATTTACCGAAAATTTTGCCAAAAAGATAGAAATAATCCTGCATAAAATTCATTTTGGAACGTTTTCTTCCGAAGATTTTAGCCACGGATTCCGGATTTTGGAGATTTCAACAGAGGGACTTTCAGGAGAAATCTCGTAACAATTGGCCATGATGCTCATGGGCAAAGTTATTTTTTTTACCGTGATTATTCTGTATATTCTAGAGCTGTAAATATACAGCCGAACCCGTAAAACCATAAACTATGCAATAAATAAATGCTATGACTAGTTTAAAATTAAAAGGGGTGTGTAAAATTATGGGTGACGATGATTAAAAATAATGCAATTAAGGACAGCGGAATGAACGATGAGTTGTGTGCTCGATTTTTAATAAATAAGCGAATAAATTAAATCACGTGACGAGCCTTTATAACGCTTTGCAATGTGGGTAAACTGCACCTTAATGATGAAACAAAGTTGGTGTAAACAGAAATTTTGCCCCCTATTGCGGTTTTTGTACTATGAATTGTGCTAACTCAAACCTGGAATTTTAGGCTGCTTAACTTAAGATTGATTTGAACGCAAGTGTGGGCAAACACTTGAAATTATTCACGTGTAAAAAGGTGGGAAATATACGAAAGGGGGAGCCGATCAAGAGATACAGATCTAACATAAGGCCTTGATACATAACCTTTCTTTGGGGCCTTCAACGATTGAGCCGAACACTCGCAATGCAACAAAGTTCGTTAAAAAAAGGGGGCAAGAATTAAAATTACCCCCCGCAGAAGATGGAATTTCGTGTTTCCAAATGCAAAACTAAAGATAAAATGAATACGAACCTGTAAAAAATTCTTTGGTTATCGTTCAATCTAAACCTTTCTTCGAGGACAAAACGTGGAAGGTTTTAATAATCAGGCACTACATCGTTCGGTACTACATGGCCTCGTGTCTACCCCCGCACACGCCATAACTGGAGCAGCAAGAATGGCAGGCACGAAGAGGCAAATAGCACCACAAACAAGGTACGAAAATGGAAAGGAGCGTCAAACCAATCCAGTGTCTGTGGCAGTGTTGATCCGATCCGTTGCATGAACACGGATGATGATGATTGAAGTCCCCCTCCGCATCAGAAAGACAGTGATATAGCATACACTGAGCACAAGATATGCAGGTGCTTGTACTGATACAAGCTAGCACCTCGTCGGGGGCGTACTCGCAGCTACCCCTTTGGTTCTCCTCTTCGCTGAACATCTCCAAACAGTGTCGACACTGTAAGCGGGTCAGCGGCGAATGGAGTTCTCTTTGGCATTCTTTCTTCTTTTTGGTGGGTAGCAGAGGGGGTTGAGTGGTGATCACTTGCAAATGGTGCTTTGTAATACTGCTCAACGTGTCCTGCTTATGAGGCTTAAGCGAATCCATGACGGGATAGGAGTACTCGTGCTCCATCCTACCCTTATCTTTGGCAAATTGAACGTAGGAGTAAGATTCCCCCGACATCACCTCGATCTTATCGATGTCGGGATTGACATAGGCTTTGTCTTTAGTCCACAGTTCCTCGTTAGTTACTCTCGAGGGTGCCTCCCCGGTTTGAGAATTGTTTTCGTTACTGACGTCACTGCTGCTCACCCCGTTGCCGGTGCATATGGATGGGATGAAATGCATGCGATGATGAGGATGATGATGATAATTTGAACGAGAGCGAGCGTACGGAGACGAGGAAGACGACGTGGCATCTTTGGGTACGTTAAGTGCCGTCGAAGAGGGACAACCGACCACACCACTGCCGTTACTGGACGACGAAGAACGTGAATCGACTGGTAAGTCTAGAGTCTACGAAGAGATTTAACATAAAAGCATCATTTAACATAGTAACATACGAGAAATATATGACATAATTACCATAAACACTTCTTCGTCCTTGTAGTGATTATGGAGGTAATCACCCGTTCCTGCAAAGAGGCAAACAATAAATTTTATACTGCTTCAAGTTTAAGGACAAAGTAAGAATACAAAGAAACAGGTTTAACATAAACAGGGGCATTTGTAAATGACACGATCTATGTAAAATATCCTACGTCAAGAGAAAAGCATTAAGAAGGTACTGTACATAGAATAAGGATTGGATTAAGGGATAAAGTAACGAAACATACGGATGATCTGCCAAGGGATGCCTCTCGAGAGGACTTTCTATAGGAAATGGGACTGTTTAGGTGTTGGACACGTGAAGATCCATGGGAAACGCGCCTATTTAGGAGCATGTCCACGCAAAGTAAACCCGAAAAACTCCACACGGTCAGCACGTTGGTCGGGCGCAAACCCGCGACTAACTACGTTCTTTGGTTTCATCCGCTCGGCCACCGGTTTTCGAAGGGCCGAAACACCAAAATTCGTTATGTTGCGAATTTTTAGAGTTTTAAGTCTCCAAACATCGTAAACTGTTTCGTACGTCCACATTCTAAATTTAGGCCTTAAAATGCGGAGCAAACGTGTCGACTACTTCGATTTCGGATCACCAGATGGCGATGCGAGCGGGCCGTAACTGAATGAACGGAAAGGAGGTCACACCACGCGGCGCGCTGATCAATGAAAGGAGGGAGAAAACGACTCACGCGCCATCCGGCGCCATAAAAAAAAACGAAAAAACACAATTGAACGTCACTTACCGTCCGTAATATCGTCGATGGCCGACCTAACCACTTTATCAAAGGCTCGTGCATCGGCAGCCGTCTGGAAAGTCAGACCGAATTTCTTGTCACCGCTCCTCCAGTGGTGAAAGGTGGGCATCACTTTGTTATACTGAAAGTCCCTGTTGATGCTGCAGCACAGCACGACCTGCAAACACCGAAAAAATCATTCCCGAACGGCAGCGGAAGGACCAGATGGTGCGCGTCCGGATCTGGACCCGTTTCTATATTTGGAATGCAGACTAAACAGGGTGCGGGTCAACGTCCCCCCCTTTCACTTACCGTTTGATCCGTGATCCTCCGACCGTAGATGACGTATTCGCGTCGACTGGACTCGTCCACGTTCCTCTTGCCCACGCATACGTTGCTGAGTCCACCAGTGCCCATGGGCACCCATCCTCCGGACGAATCGTCCCTGGCCATGACCTGAGCTCTGACACGAACCAAATAGGTAGCACTGCAACACAAAACCTCACCCTCAGACACACGAATAATTTACACTCCCCGGCAATAGAACCCCCCAATTATGAAACCGGCAACTGTACTCCACACCTATACACTAGAGGTGTTTATGGCAATCGGATCGTGGTGTGACGTATTTCTACCCCCCCGCAACCAGTCACTCGCATTAATTCGAGGGAGGACCCACCCACCGACGAATTTTATAGAAAAATCCCGATTTAACGCACGCAACGACCGGTAAACCCATTCGAGTCGAGTGCATTCATTGAGGAGTGGTGTCGTAATGGAGCCAATCTCCAGCATCCGGATGTGGTTTCGGTACCACCCCAGCTAACTCGTACTACGATTTAACGCATTTAGAAGCTTTCGAAGGGGGGTTTAAACCGTTACGTCAGTAGCGTAACTTGCGTAACCCATTCCACACGCTACTATAGTAACAAATGGGTGTACTTACTCATCAACATTACCGTCCGTCATTATTCTGTCGATAGATATTCATTTTTAGAGGTTAAACTGTTTAATAAGCGTTTAGTAAGAAGCTAGTGTGATACGACTGCACTTCCTCGTCTCAACTCCACTAAAAATGAAAACTTTGTCGGCCTGCTGCCACTTCCTGTAATACTACTCCGCCGACGTTAAGTAGTTCCTACGTCACCCCCTCTTTACCACCCATTTTGGGGTCCTGACCCCGTCCCCCCGCTTCCGGGGCTTATCGAAAACGGTCACGTGCCGGGTTGACCCGACAATTAAGCACGTGAGACGTGATTTTCTTAATTGTTAATTCGCCCTATTGCGCATGACTAGTAAAGACAAAATGGCGGCAAAGTTCTTCACTCGATTAATAAAACCCAAAAGGAATTTTAAAAAAAAATTTACACACAAAAAAAAGCAGAAATTTACTATTGTATTTTTCGTGTTTCTGCCCCTGTTACGTCATCTTTTCGGTGTTTTCGACCATGGCCGACGGCCTGTATATATTTAATATTTTTTAAAATAATTTTAAAAAAAACATATATATATTATATATTCCCTTAAAAGTGTGATTAATTCGGCGCGGAATGGGGAATATTTTCGCGATTTTATACCCTATTTTAGGGGGTTTACACGCGAAATATTCTATAACCTTCGTCAATCATCGATTGAAAGTGGAACGAATCCAAAGAAGGTAAAGGGATCGAGTAAGGTAAGTGTGGGAATTAAATAGGCCTCTTGCGTTTCGCACACGGGCCACCCTAAATCACAATACAACTGTTTTAAGGTAGAAGGAACAACACACGCCCGAATTTCTGGATAAAAAGCCCAGTTAATGGGCCAAAGACCTTCTAAATGCCCCAATAGCAACACAGGGTTTATGAGTAAACTTTAGGGTTTATAAGCTAAAAAATTAAATTATAACTTTAATTATACGTTAAGACAAGTAGTTTATCTAATATTTTAGGGATATTTTCCCGTTAACCTCCTGTATAGGTCCCTACCCGCAATTGTATGCTTAGGGAATTTATAAGTGATAAAAAGTCCTACAAAGATCCTTCGAAACTTAATTTTTTAACTTAATAAATAGGATTCGTATCAATTTAGGGTAATGTTTCCTTATAAAAGAGGTTGATAGAAGGCTTAAACGTCCCCTTGTTGATGCCATTTATGTCTCTACAAAGGGGGTTTTTTTCCTTGTTATGAAGATTTTATAGAAGGTTTAAGGATCTCCTTAGATGTTTTATAGAAAATTTAAGTGTCTTCTTATTAAAAGGCCTTCTAGAAGATGTAAACATTTCACTACGGGGGGTTTAAGTCCCTGTAAAACCCTCTATAAGAAGGTATTTACAGGGCATAAACGTCTCCTTACAAAATTTTTTATACAAAATCCATATCCTTATAGAGAGTTTTTTAGAGTAAATATTTTTTAAAATAAGGTTTTAAAGGGTATTTTTAATTACAGAAGGTTGAATTTTTTTAATTTAGGGCCCTAATTAAGAATTTTAAAGCCAATTTTAAAGCTAAAATTTCATTACAAGAGGGGTCGTTAGAAAGTTTTATGCATAAAAAATGCTTAAATAACATGGAAATTTTAAGACGAATTATACATAAATTGAATTTAGATACCCTAAAATCCCTAACTGGAGCGTAATTTTTATGAAAATAATAAGGATTTAAGCATAAAAATTGAGTTTAAATCAATTCAGCTTAATGACAATTAAGGGGCAGTATGAGAATTTAAGATTAATTTTAACTTATTAATCGCAATTAATTTTAATCATAGTAAAAAGTATTATAATTCGGAAATAAATTATTAAAATTAACAAAATTAAATTTAGAATTTAGGCCCTAATCGAGTAATACAGTTACACAATTAAAGAAAATGAATTTATCCCCGTTTTTCTGAAGCATAGAACCATAAATATGATAACTAATTAGTTAAATTGCAATTAAGCATAGTTAATAATTGATCATAATTAAAACGTTTTAATAATTTATTAATTTTCTCATAAAAAACCCATTTAAATAGTCACCTTAAGTCGTCACTTAGCGTAAGTTACTGACTTGCAATGTATACAGTTACGTTACATATGTTGTAGAAAGTTTCGTTAATTATACTGTAGTATGAGTACACTATAATTACGTTATGAGAAGTGTAGAAAGTTACATTAGTTGTGGTGTAGCAAAGTTACATTACCAGGAACGTAGTAAGTTACCTTACTCGTAGCGTGGAAAAATCATGAAAATACTGGCAACGGATTATGAAGGCCCCTTCGATAGAATTAATAAGGAGAAACTTTAGTTTCAAGTTTCGTAAGAAATTTCCACTAGAAAATATAGATCAGTGGGAAAAAATAAGTAGGTTACACTACGAGTTAATATTTTAAGCCATTCACTAAATGTAAGCCACGTTTGGTGTAGCGAGACGCGTTACTCATAGTGTAGCGAGCCATGTTACTTATGTATAGCGAGACACGTTACTTATCGTGTAGCGAGCCATGTTACCTATAGCGTAGAGAGTCATGGTATAGCGAGCCACGTTACTTATGTGTTGCGAGACACACTACTTATGATGTAACGAGACACTTATGTGTAGCGAGACACGTTACTTATGTATAGCGAGACGTGTTACTCATGGTGTAACAAGCCACGTTACTTATCGTGTAGCGAGCCATGTTACCTATAGTGTAGAGTCATGGTATAGCGAGCTACGTTACTAGTAATATAGAATGTTACGAATACTTTTAGTTTTAAATATTCTCTTACGGTAAACCTTCTCCACTTACAACAACGAGCTTTTCTATACCTCAAAACCTCAAAATGTGTAATGTAACTTCGTTACAAAATGGATATGTATTTTCGTTCATAATTTCTAGATTTTTATATTATATACTTTAATTTTTATACACAATAAACTGTATACCGAAGTTTCTTTATACGTCTACAACGTAAAAAAATATATAAAATAAAGTACGGACACTAACTTCTACCTTATTTCATACGACTGGACTCTCGTAAGAAGTCAAAATTTACGCCGTTATCATCTCTGTAACTATAAAACTGGATACAATCCAACATAACAGTGAAGTTCCTTCTATAGGAACAGTTACGCTCTCGTAGAAAGAACATTACAACACGTCGATTCTTACGGTTTTGGCATCCGAAACAATGCTAAAAATATCGAAAAATTACTCAATACGTTACGCTAAAACACGCAACTAACGATTTAAATGTTACGCTACAATTTCTCTGCGTGTATTTTGTCACAAAACATTTAAAAAATGTATTTTTCTTTTTCTTTTTTTTTTTAAAAAGAAACGACTAGTTTTACGTTTTCATTCTTTAATTCCTGATTTACAACTTCCCGTTTTTATGAATGGAGTTACAAGAACACGAGCCGCGCGCGACTGCTTTCCTCATTCAAAGAGCATTTCATTCACGCCTACCATTCATAAAACTTAAATCGCCTTTTTACTATTCATAACCAAGCCGATTGTACGAACGGACCAATAGTAACGCTTCATTTCGTAATCAACTTATGAATGAACGTTCATTCATTTCACTCGATTGTTGAAACTGAGTAATTTTTTTAAACCAACGAACGTGCACATTCGTTTGATTATTGAAATCGAGTGATTTTTTTTTCGAATGAATGAACGTGCACGTTTTCGATTGTTGAAATCGAGTATTTTCTGTTTCTAGCCACGTAAAACTTCATTCATAA
The DNA here is from genome assembly GCF_030686945.1 of Centruroides vittatus. Lineage (NCBI taxonomy): Eukaryota > Metazoa > Arthropoda > Arachnida > Scorpiones > Buthidae > Centruroides > Centruroides vittatus. Next base: position 514,527 of record NW_027122705.1, read on the forward strand.
GTAATATTTTTTATGAATGAACGATATCTACGCGTAATTTTAACGTTATTTCGATGCAGGGAAAGTGTAAATAATTAAAAAGGTAATCGAATGAAAGTATGAATGAATGATTTAAAGGTAAAAATACTACGATTTACGGTTATAAAATATATTTTTACAAGCTTTTCTCGCTTCCGTACTAATGTGCCACATGCTATAATCGTAAAAGGAAGCGAAAATGTAGTTGTAGTAAGCTTCAATTTTGTTTGATTGATAGGAAAAACAGTAACGTACGAGCATAAAAATCCAATTCTACGTCTACTATAGACATTATTTAGTAGTTTTATACTCAAATTTTGAGTCTCAACGTGGTCTTACTTAAGAAATTTAAACAGATTTCGAATATGTTCCTATCCATTTTAAAACGTTAATAATTCTAAAAATTTATAGAATTTACATCCAAAAACACAACTTTAACAGTTTTTTCGAAGAAAACTCGTATATTTTAACAGTTTAATCGAATAAAAACCTTGAATTTAGTCGTATTTTGGAGTTAAATTTTACTATTTCGACTTGATTTTTATCAATATTTTTACATTTTATAATAATATATATATATATTTAAAAAATACAAATTTCTTACTTGTTCAATTAGAGCCGTTTGCAGCCTTCTTTATTCGATTTAGTGGTTGATATAAACCGTTGAAAACTGTAAAAAAAATGCAAAAAATTCTATTATTATAATAAAATTTAATTGCTTCTTTTATTCTTAGCATCCTAAAAACGTCTTAAAACACACTTTTATCATCGGTAACATCAAAGTTTTTGAGTTTTTGACGAGTAAACGTGTTCATTTTTAAGTTTTCATGTTTAATTTAGGTTGAAAAATACGTTTCCTGAACATAATTTTATGTTAATATAATTTTTCGAGAGGAATTAAAGCTCTAGAACATTATATTTTGTTATTTTTAAAAGAAATTTTGGTATTTTTTTGATCTTACATAATTCAAATTCTTACTTTTATACGACGGCGATCCACTTTCTTTAGCTCCTACCACAGAAATTTTTGCTGTTTTTTTCTATTTTTATACGGAAAATTAAATAAAACAGCATTAAGAAATTAAATATAAAGGTATTTTAAGTAATATTAATTCATTTATCATGTCCTTTTACTATGTTTCACCATCGTTTTATCTCTCATACTTTTACTGATCTTAGTAGAAAACAAGTGGAAATTTCTTCAAATATTCAAAAATCTACTATAAAAATAAGAGTAAAAAGCAAAAATTTAAAATATTTTCATTGTTTTTCAGAAGAATTTTCTATTATTTCGGTAAAATCAGCAGGAAAAAAAAAAAAACGTTAAATAGCATGTTAAATGTACAATTTTATTTGCCAGAAATGCAAAATTTACGATGGATCTTTTTCAGTAACAGTTTAATTATAATGTAATTTCAGTAAATAAGATTCATAGAATTAATTTTTCTAGAATAATTTAAATCTAGAATTAAGTTAGCTATATATCAGAGGTTTCGTTAAGATATCTGTAACTAGCGTACAGTGGATCCAGGCTGGACCTAAGCTATAATATAGTATATAACAGGCCTTTCCCTTCTAACAAATAACGATACGTAAAAATGTAGGCCCTAAGTTGCAGCATGTTTAGCATATGAGCAAATCTTGATCGGAATACCGATTTTTATACAAATTTAACCATGAAATTATAGAATAATTATCTTAAATATTTTCTAGAATCGAAAGGATCCATCGCTTTATAAAAAGTACAGATTTAGATAGAATTATTCGCAGAGTTTATTGATAAAATCTTAATTTATTTAATTGATTTTGGTGACTTAAGAGTACAATTTTGTGTTTAAGATCATAGATTTTCTCGTAGAAGGTCACATTTTCTTCATATTTATAGCTTAAAGTTACAGATAAAGTCGGTTCCATACAGCCAAACATCCATTGAAAAAGCACAGAAGACAAATTTCATTGTTGGCACTCTTCCATTACTATTGTTGATTATATTTTTGTATCAGTAATTCATGAATGAACCGCGTACACGTAGATTTATGTTACGAGTAAAGTAACTTTTATAACATCGAAACTCATTCATTTCTAAAAAATTCTATTTTTTTTATGACATGAGAAACATTCCACTTTTTTCACGTGTAAGTCGTACAAATTTCGTAATGTTTACGTTCATTAATGACGTTTAATTGATGAACTTGTGCTACGAACGAATAATTGTTTAAACAGTAAATTTATTGATAATAAGGGGAGTTTTGAGATTTATTTTTGCGGTAATTTATAAGCTACTGTTCTTATGCTAATCATCTTCACTTCGCCCATATTTATGCTATTCACCTTTATGTTTCTCATATTCATGCTCTTCTTTATGATATGCACCTTCATACCATTCACATTCATGCTCTTATTTACGCTGTCCATATTCATACTCTTCTTCACACCTTCACCTTTAAGTCGTTGAAATTCGTCCATTAAAATGAACCCAGGACCTGTAAAAAGCTGCAGGATGACATCCATGTAAACGTGGCCTGTTACCGTACCACATTCGAACACGTGCAGCGACATGAGACCCTATCATGACACCACCCTTGTCTCCTCCATCTCCAGAACGATGACATTCGATGATGTGGGCAGGATTATAACGTGTCTCCAGGTCTTTCTTTCCTCTTATTTATCCAAAAAAAATCTGGTTAAAAAGTGAAAATACGTCAAATATATTTCATATATTGTGACGTTTTATAAGTATAATAATTGAAAAATCCTTAATTTCGTCTCTTTTTACGTGTTAAACATCCTTTTATTCACTGAAGTGCTGTTGTAGATTGTCGTATCGTGCATTGTTACAAGTAAAATACACCAGTTACTGTATGATATGCTATACATAAGGTCTTATATTCTTATTCTTTAGCTAAAATTTGATAATTGAGGAGGTGAAAACACATCTACAGTATGTTTTTCTAATCTTTTTCCTTTGCTTTCTATGCTAAAGCTTAAGTAGAAGCTGTAATATTCAACGTTACGGACTCATTTGTGACGACTTTTAACAATTAAGAATGTTTACAAACGTTGAAAATTGCATCGAACAGGTGCATACATTTTGAGAATTTCCAGTAAGTAGGCTTTCCGAGATTAAAATTGAGACTGTAAACGTTAAAAATAACATCTAAGTAGCTTTTTAAGGCTGAAAACGTCTAGTAAATTGATTTAAAAACGTTGAAAATGCATTAAACAGCTCTATTAACATTGAATTTTTCCATTAAAGAGGAATGGAAATGTTGAAAATTGCATCTAAGTGGCTTTTCAAAACTGAAGACTGTCATTAAATTAGTTCACAAACGTTAGTGAGTCTGCTTAATGGATTTTCAAAGTTGAAAATTGTCAGAATAGAAACGTTGAAAACTAAATTAGATACATATACAAACGTCAAAAATTGACATTAATTAGGACGCCGAGTTAAAATGAGTGATTTCATTCATAAAAATGAAAGAATTTTTACGCTAAAAATCCACTTTGAAGTCGATCAAGTTGAAGATTTCGTATTAAGTAAAGACGAAAATCATCCTTGCTGATTAAAATTGCGTGTAATTAATTGAAAGATTAGTATAAGAATAAAATATTCTTGCGATACAAACTGCCAAAAATCAAATTTGTACCCAAAAATTAGTAGAAAAACCTTCCAAAGTATGAGTTTTTATTCATTTATTCTGCTTAAAGATGAAGTGTTTGATCGCGACTGACTTTGATCGTGGTTTAGAACAGGATTTAAATCGGGAACAGGAAGTGAGGTCATGATCAATTCTCGAAATATCTCCCTCCGTACGAGATAAATAAACATTTTAGAAATAAAATGGAGAAAGAAAAGCGAGACTTTCGAGTTGCAGAATGAATGACAAAGTCATGAATGAAGTCATTCACGTAGTAATTTGATATCCATTCAATTGGTTGGTATAGTAAAATAAAAACGAATTTTAGAAATTAATTAACTATAAACCAGTCAAAAGGAAAATCGGGTTATGTTTTTCGTTCCTCTAAGTCTATAAACGTTGAAAACTTTCTTTTAAAACGTTGAAAATTGCTTGACAAACGTCGTAAACTGTCACTACACAGGTCTACAAACGTTGAAAATCTCACTAAATAGGTCTAAAAATGTTTAAGATGGTTATTAAATAGCTCTATAATCTTGAAAACAGTCACTAAACTGGTTTAAAAACGTTGAAAACCCGTATTAAACAGAACTATAAAGGTTGAAAATCGCCCTAGGCAGGTTTATAAATGTTGAAAACGGCAATTAAATTAATGTGTAGTGTTGAAAATAGTCACTGTATAAGTCTGTATCATCGAAAACTACGATCTAGCTGTTGAAATCCAATTAAACGGATATACTGACGTTGAAAACAGGAACAAGTTTACTGTCATTACAGGTATAAATGCATAAATGTAGTACAACACATCCCATACTCAGGCAGGCAACACACTAAGTTAGACGTGATATAAATCACACGTGTTAATGTATACGTGTAAAAAGTTGACGAATACGTAACAGTAAAGAAGCTTTAACGTGAAATAAACGTAAATTTAAATAAAACATGTATAAATTTTACGGTATAAATGAATGAGGTGAATGAATTCTACACGTTTCTATACTGTACATATACTTTTATTTTATACTGATTTTTACAGAAAATTAAGGCATTTTTAAAATATATTTAGTGTATTACTATACAGAAAAGACGGATTACTATAAATAACAGTATAGGAGGAGATAAATATACAGTAAGAAAGAGGAATGCTTCAGCATAAGTACAGTACAGTATAGCGTGATAAATACGGCATAATTCACAAGAATAAACTATTAAAACAACTCCAAAACGTGTATTTTTAATGAAAATTAATGCATTTTTTCAGAATTCTCTATAAAATTCCTTAAATAATTGAATTTTTTCTTATCTTTTTAAACCCATTTTCCTAATAAAATGCTGTTTGTAAGCAGTAAAAATAGAGCATTATTCTATAAGACCGTGTTGAAAAATCAGGAAAAATTCATTAAAAACAAAATCTAGACCCCGTTCTTGTATAAAATCTCCAAAAATTGGGAAAAATTCGAGTGAACTTTATATAAAAGTCAAATCTCCATGCCATTTCGAACGAGTTTGTAACTTTTCTAGTGCTGATCCTTATTTCATAAATGAGAAAAATTGTGGTTATGTTCTATAAAAAAAAAATACGAAAAATCAAAATTATTTGCTTGAATTTCGTTACATTTAAGACACTAAATTATGAAAAAAATTCGACATAAAAGGCAAATTAAATTACGTTTCTGTAAGTAAAAGTAGAGCTTAAAGTAAATTTTTACAGAAAAATTATGTAGAATTAATTAAAATTTTGTTAAAAACATAAAATTAAATAAGTAAATTTTATAAAAAATTAAATTTTTCTTGGTAAAAATGCAGAATTAGCGTTGAAAAGAGCCTAAGAAAATCGCAAAATTACAAAGAAATAGAGCGATTCTTTGTGGAAAATTCGAATAAAATCGTAAAAATTTTAAAAATTAATTAATTAAATTGCAATTTTAATTAAATTCAAATTAAAAAAATTACGTAAAATTGCGAGTTTTTAAGATATAAATCACAATTATCCCCCCCAAAAAATCACAGAAAAATCACAATTACACAGTGCAAGATGTGGAAGGAAAGAAGTAAAATTTACAAAATAATGGAAGAAATTTTCTAATTTTTACAAAAAAGGAGAAAAATTTCACGAGAAAAACGAAGAAAAACGCAAAATCAGTATGAAATTTAACAGTTTTTTCCCAGGAAAAAAAATCAAATAAAATCAAATGGATGACGATAATGACTAAAGAAGAGAATGATAGAAAGTTAGGTTGGGAGGACCTCATTAAGGGTGCAATTTTATATCAATATTCGAGTGAAAATTAGGGTTTTAAGCCCCTTAAAGGGGCGAAAATACTCCATAAATTCCAAAATTCCACGAAATGTAAGTGTGATATTGCGTAGGCCTACGAAATTCAGGTAGCAGGAGGATGTGATTTTTGGCTGTAATGGGTACAAATTAGGGGTTCTGTAGTGAAATTTAGCAGGTATGAGGCTCTAAAGTATTAAAATGAATGATTTTATGAGGTTTACAGCAAGTAAGGGTCGAAAAAACCGACAATTTAAGCATAGTTTTTCCGTTTAAAAAAACATAAAATTGAGGGGTAAATTTTATAAAAATACAGGAAATTTAGTTTGAATTTTTTGGTATTTTTTTTTAAAATAAAAAAAAAATTAAGTAAATAAATAAATAAACAAGAAGACGAGATGTGGCGGAAGGATACGACGAGGAAGAGGAGAGAACGGCGGTTGACGTGACTCCACCTCCTCGCACACACCCGGATGTAACAGGAGCTCGGTAATCTGCTATGTCATTGGTTAATTTTCTTTCAATTTTTTGAATTTAAAAATTTAAAAAATGACGTAAACATTTCGATTTTTAATTAAGAACGATGAAGATGATGATGAATTATGCGATGACGATGCCTATAAACTTCGATTATCCGTGACGATGAGGCTAGAATAGCTTTAATTAGCGAAAAATTAATCAAGTTTTATCATCCCCCCTATATTTTTTAAGGAATAATTAAGCTGGGAGGGCTAAAATTCAAAAAATCTAAGGAGTTATCGGGGGTTTAGACGAAGAAATTAGGAAAAAATCGCACACACGGGGCCAAATTCTGCGTAAATTTAAGGTTTAGGATCCCCAAAAAAGCCTTAAGATAAACCGAAATTTGAATGTGAGTAGATTAATTTAAGGTTTGTTCAACTAAAAATAACACGCAAAATCAGAAAATTGTGATTATTTCACGCAACAGTTGCACGAAACTGCTTAAATGTTTTAAATTAAGGCTCTTAAATTGATAGAAGGCCATTAAAATGCCTCATAAGGCATCAGAATAGCCTAATGATGCTGAGATCTAAGCATTTAAGGAGTGGAAATCCTGAAAAATTTTGAATTTTTTAAAGAAAAATAACGAAAATATAAGGGGTCGTTGTCTATTTTATCCTTTAAAATTATCCTGTAGATACTTTCTACATAATTTTTAGCGAAAAAAATAACTTCAAAATATGAATTTAAACCGTTGAAAACCCTAAGTTAAGGAGGAAATTTGAAAATTTTTTTTAATAAAAAAAAATGTAAAATTACTTGTGAAATTCACTTCAAAATGGAGAAAATTCCCTGCGTCGAAAACAAAATTTGTTATATTGCAAAATATAGGTCAAGGTCTGACATTAACGGATGTATGTAGCGAGTATTTGGTTATTTCGGACGGACTATAAGAGTAAAAGTGCTAAATTTCATGCTAATAATGCAAAATTTATTAATTTTTTCAGAAAAATAATGATTCTAATTCCATCAAATCAAAAAATTCTTCGCGAAATCTTCAAAATTTGGCACGAAAACAGTGAAATTTGCGGAAGAAGAGACGTTGCAAAGTGGGATAAGGTCAAGGAAACCTTCCAAAAAACGAGAAAAATCGACTTAAAAAAGTATTTAAAATGGTTTTTAAGGATCTGGACGATTAGGGAAGGGGAAAAAGTAAGGATTTCTTCCCAAAACTTTAAAAAAAAAAATTAAGGAAGATCGAGTCAATAAACGAGATCAATGGCAAGTAAACGAGGAACCAGGTCGAACGGCCTTTCCCATTCACGAGTAGGAAGTGAATGGAGTTAGTTCGGCACCGTATCACCAGAGGGAAGCAGTTACAAGTGGCACGAGCGATCAATGAAAATGAGTTCATTCACAGAATCTGTTGATTCACTCTTTACAGCAGGGGGAGGAAAATTCGAATATTCTTCGGGCTTGGCCGGATTTTGGCCGTTAATGGCGCCGGAAAGGGTCACGCAATTGGCTACGAAAGCCCCGAAAAATCGGAATAAAAAATAAAAAAATAGTTATAATAATAAGAGGAGGAATTTTGGGGATGTCTGTAGGCGGTGGGAGGGGTAGGCAGGGGGGAAGCGGCGGTTTTAAGCGCGTGGAGGGTGCTGCAGGCCCCCCGGCCGAGCGGAAGCTGCGGTGTGAGCGTGTGTGTTGCCCTTTGATATTTCGTTTATAAAGGTCGATGTTACTAAAAATAGAAACAGGCAGTCGTGCCCGATAGATGGCGCTGCGAGGGAGGTAGGTCGGTGGCGAGGAAATGACGTCACATAGGGGACGAGGGGTTAATATCCGCTATTATTAATGGTCCGGAAGGTCAAGGTCGGGTTGCACCGGGCGGTTTGGGGTGTGGCCCACCCGCTGCCGAAAAGCGAGCGCGGGCCCACCCGCCCGACGGGGGATGTCGGGGCGGGGGGAGGAAAAAAAAACGACAAACGGCCTCTTACCTGGTGATGTTGTCGAATGTTCGTCCCGTTGCGGACTGCACCGTTCCGGACCCGACACACACACACAACCTTTGCAAGAGAACGACGTAAGTGTTTCCATGGTAACCGCTCCTCCACGTGACTGGCGTGACGTCAGTGGCGGGAGACTCCGTTTGCTCAATTGACCTTTCGAACACGCTGCGTCGAAAGGTCAAAAGGTATGCCGATGCCGAATTTCTATGCCGATTCATCTTACGCTTTCTAAATAATTAATTTCCAGCGATGATGACGATGACGGTGATGATGATACGCCATCACTTACGGATCGGAGATGAATGGGATGGCCGGAAGAAGATAATCTACGTCCCTCCGTGAACGAAAAAAATAGGAATTATGGGTTTAAAATTTAAATTTATTTCTTTACAATTTAGAAAAAAGAAAACGTTTTCGGGTCAGCAGAAAACGTAATTTATTGGAATTTTTGTGCATTTAAACGTGTAAAAATGCACTTTCGATCCGTTAAAATGTCAAAATTACTTACTCTGACGTGAAAAAAAATCGAAATATTTTAAAAATTTATTTAAAAAAAGAAATAAAACTGAAATATAAATACAATTGTGTGATTTTCATTATCTTGTAGCATCCTCACGAGGCAAATTAATTGTACGAAATGAATGCCGTCTGAACACACAACTGTTAAGGTAGTTCGGGTGTATAACGTGTTAAGGTTAACAGGGTGCTGCAAAAGGAAACGTTTTAAGCCCTGTAAGAGTGCTTCTACACCCCATTCAAGTGTGATTTTATTCAATAATTTCTGAGATTGTATCTCGGAAATTATTGAATAAAATCACACTTGAATGGGGTGTAGAAGCACTCTTACAGGGCTTAAAACGTTTCCTTTTATACAGGGAGTCACAAATGGCCACTTTATGTACGATTTTAGAGTCGTGTTTGAGCCATCTTCAGGCGCTCTTGATTTATTAAATGGCAGTTTCTGAGCCAAAGTATAGCCACAAATGACTAGTTTGAGTGCCATTTTTGGGGGAATTTAACAGACATCCAGTAATTGGTATACATTTATGCTATTAAAGTAATATTAAAAGTGTACTGTATATAATATTGTGTATTAGTAGAACACATTTATTATATAAAGAATTGTGTTCCTTGCATTTTGATGCCATAGCAGCACTAATAATTAATACTGTAATAGCGCTTACTGGCATTATGTGGGGCAACGTTAGTAGTTTTTAGTAATATTGTAGTGGGGCAGCACTAATAATTATTATTAGTGTATATTAGCACTTCATGATACCGATTTGATACAATTAATAAGCATAAATGTGAATTTTCTGTTAAAATATCAATACAAGTACGCATAAACTGCATGTGCAATCATCATCTCCCTCTTCTTCCTCATCATCTTGTCGAATAATCAAATAAATCGTAAAAAAATAACATAGTGAACGACACAATTAACGAACTTTATGCTAATTACACAGCGGGACGGCTTCAAACCCCCAAAATTAAAATTTTTTTGTAATTTTTATTTAAAAAATCACAGATGAATTGAAAAAAAACCTTTATTCATAAATACCAGCGGATTCAATTATGGTGCAGCATCTGTTTCGACTGCAGTTGCTATTTATAGAAACACCTTTGACGTCAGACTGATTCGCCCCCCTCGCGCGCGTGACGTCACCGCCACGAAGTATCGATCGATCGATTTCAAGAATAGAAATTCTCTTCCGCTCGTAAGCCCGAGGCAAAGAAAATTAAAGAGTTAAAATGCGTTCCGAAGCCTTTAAAAACGTCCCGGAAATGACGTCGTAATAAAAAACATGCAGGAGCTTTGCGATGTATTGAGAGGTGCCATCTAGTGACAGCGAAAGAATTTAAATATGAAAAATAACGAATTTGTTCGCAATTTAGAAGATAGGAAATTAATTTATTGGAAAAAATTATTATAATAATTAAATGCCAAAAAATTAATTAAAGTTTTGGAAAATTTAACTTATGCAAAATCATTTAAATAATATTTTAAATAGTAGTGGCGCCATCTACTGTCAAATTATTCATTACACTATGTATTATTTTCATTTTTTAAGGCCATTAATTGCTTATAATTAATTTTAATTTTAAAATTTTAAATACAATTGATTATTAATTAATATAAAATATTTAAAGAGATACCTTAAAATTTTAAATAATATTGCTGTATATTTACGTTTACGCGTATACTCTTAATTAATTTATTAATTATAATTAAATTAAGTCGTCCGAAGGCATTTAATTAAATTTCAAACTCAATTTACTGATGAAAATTGGCCTTAATTTAAATTCTAAATATTTAATTAATTGAAAGTACAGTACAATTAATGAGGAACAAATCAAAGTTTTTCGTAAATTAATTAAAAAAAGTTTTTTTAAAATTGAAATTAAATATTAATGATAATGAAAATTAATAATAATTAAGGAAATAAAATTAATTTAAATTCATTAATGTAATTAATTACTTAAAATGGTATGAATTAAAATCACTTAAATGTTTTGAAAAGTCTAAAAATGATTTGTATGTCCGAATTATTACAAAAAAAGGGCATAAAATTTTGAATTAATTAAAATTATTTTAATTGTTTTAATTCTCATTAAAGTTGGTGAGATGAGATCTAGATTATTCACGTGGGGCCTTACCTCCACTTAAAAGGCATAAAAGTATATAAATATAACGATTTTCATTATCTGTGTTACTTTCCTGTCATGTATATTATATAAAAAATTAAATTTTGGGGCCCTTTTGGCGAAGGCCCGCCTCCTATGTAGAGGAGGACCAGCCAATTTTTATAGGAATGAAAGAAATTAATATAATACAGTATATATCTCAGTTGCAGATAAGAGAGCTAGCGACATTTTTAAAATGGAATTTAGATGCTTAAAAATGCATGTTTGGGCCTCACAGTCCCAGATAAAGAAGTACAAAATGAATTTTTGGTGTCTAACAATCCTGAAGTAGCAACAATTTTTGTCTGGGACTGAAAGAACGAAAATAATCCGTTTAGGGCCTCCTTCAGTCTTGCATAGATAGGGCCAACAACTTTTTATGGGATTGGAAGAGGGATAAAATACATTTTCAGGGTTTCATTTAACTGAACATAGCTCGAGAGCCTCCCTCAGACTTTCGCTAGGATTGAGAAAACCCCAAAATATATTCTGTAGTTCTCATGTCTGGGATAGAAAAAGTATTCTAGAGGAAAGAATGACAATTTTTTTTAGAACAGAGACCCAAAATAAATTTAAAAGGGTTTCATTAATCTCTGGACTTGCAACATTTTCTGAAACAGTTGCATATTTTATATTTAATGTAAAAAAACAAATAGCAACATGTTTAAGAATTGCTGAACAATTAAATGATGATGAAATTAATTAAGTGTTTTAAAACAGTTAAAAGTGGCATTATATGCGTAAAAAAGAATCAAAGGGAGAGCTTTGTTTTACCACAAATTTTAATACATCCTTCTATACATCAGATATCCATTCCGATGACGTCATTTTTAAACACTACAATAATTTAGAAACAACATGTGTATACGTTCATCTGGACTTAAAATACCAACAATAAAATATATTTATATATATTATGTATATATATATATATATATATATACTGTATATTCTGAGCGTGGGCCTTCGCCACATGATATTTTTTTTTATTCTTCTGAGCTTTCGATCGGACAACAACAGAGGTCGCTGTATATCATTTACGTCATAGAAAATAACACAAAAACATCAACCATATTTGTACTTAAAAAGTTGGTCAAGTTGGTCAATTACAAAATAAAACAGAACGAGAGACCTGAGGTTATTTGGCACATTTTCACTACAGGTACACAATATATTTTTTTTTTTTTGTTTTTTCCATTTTTGACCATTTTTGATCGTCTTGGCTTAATTCTCTCCAGAAACAACTTTTAAAAATATGCGTCGTACATATGATCCAATTACACTACAGATATCTACGACGTCACGCCATAATCTAAATTTATCCAATAAAATGGCGCCTGCCGTATCAACGTCACGTTTACTTTTAGATTACACCAATGAAATGACAAACTGTCGAAGCATCATGATGGGATTTAAATTTATCCAATAAAATGGAAGAAAATCTACTGCCGCATCATCGTGTTTAAATTTGAATTCATCCAATGAGATCGCTAATTGATAAAACGCCACCTGTTACTCGATTTGAGCTCGTTCAATGAGATTCGATAACAAGATAACGTCACGGAATAAATACCGAATCGGGTATTGAATAACCCGTGACGTTTTTTGAATAGGAAAATAAATAATATAAAGTTTTCTGAGGCATTGTTGTGTTAGAAAAAATATAATTTTCTAAAACTTTTTCTGATTACCTGAAGCTCTTGTGAGGGCCGTTAATTTGCTTGCAATGACGTCACAAAATCATGCTTTGAGATGCGTGTTACAATGAGTAATGAAAAAGCTAAGGGTTGTAATTCAGTTTTCGTGCGTTAAGCCCTTTCCAGGAAGCCTTTTGGTATTGGTGCCGACAACACGAGTTACATGAACATCGACGAAAGAAAATCATGCGCATACGTCAATCTTTCTAGTGAAAGCTGAAAAATCAGCTTACATACATCAAAATATTTAGTTTTAGTGTGCACTTGTCATCAAAAGTGGCATAATTTTTCACCAAATTTAGTGCACTTAACACTGAAAAAACGTAGTGGCATGCCACCGAAACTAGTGTGCACTTGCACTTGTCAACATAGAGAAACAACATCCTGCGTCGTAACACGTGTTTGTTTCTTATAAAAATTAATGTTTCTTTTTGTTTTTAATGCACATGATGAGTTTCTGGAGAGAATAGCATCAAAATACATATAAGTTTGATCTTCTAAGAAGCTTTAAAATACTAATTTGAAGTCAATCTCTACTATATAAAGATACTTGTTTTATATATATACATATAATATACCAGTACGAACGTTCGGTCCAGAACAAGAAACTTAACAAAGAAAAGAAAACAGGTATAAAAAATACTACATGACTAGTAAGCTAGGAACTATTCCACTAAATAAATACTGTATTTTTTTGTTTGTTTGTTTTAAAATACTTCTTCCCGATTTTGTGTGTGTGTAAAATCAACAATTGACTCTCTGTTCGTTCGTCAAGTTGGAAGAAACGGCGGGATTAGTACACGAATAATTATCTAATAAATTATGATTGAGATGATTTTGATCATCCACATCCAATTGACTTTGGCTATTCGAATTGACGTCAACGTTGACGTACTGGATGGGTAATGTTGGTATTTGCCTATTGAGAGCTACGGCATCCAGCGTGGTGACGTCATTGCTATTCTTCCCCACGTGATTCAGGCTAGGAGCTAACGGTAGTGAATCCAATGATTTCAAACTGGAAACACGTTCCACGTTCGGTTTCTCGCACCACATCAGTGCATCGTCGTTATAACCATCTTTTCTCCTCCTGTTACCGTTACATACGAAACTAGTTTCCCATGTTTGGTTGTCGTTAGTTTCTTGTCGTCTAGTGTCGTTGATTTCTAGTAATTTGTCGACCGATTCGGCACTCGATGTCTGTAATTCCGTTCTTTCCGTGCTTAAACTGTAATTCGATGATGGCATGGGGATGAGATAATCCTCGGAACCTGGTGACTGCATGTCGCGATCTGGTCGTTGCACCTGGGATATTTTTATACACGGTTTTAGTGAGAATAAGGTCTAATCAATCGCCACACTCGTTATAAATGGATTCGATGTTCGTCAATGAGTGGCCATCGACAATATTAAATGTGTTCAACGTTACGCTTACCTGCAAACAGATGCTATCGGTATCGGGTGGTCTCATAACTGTCGCATCCCTCTCCATGGAAGGTGGGCGATGAAACACGGGCAACGATGCTCTTAGAACGTCCGGATCCTAAAATTAAATTTTAAAAAATTGAATTTTATGTACAGGAAACACGCAAAACTGTTGTGCAATCAACTGACCTGTAGACAATATCCAATCCTTTCTATGACTGTACTGAAACAAGGTCGTTGATCAGGCACAGGATGCCAACACTGCATCATGATGTGGTATCTGCAAGTTTATATTAATGTATATCACTGATTTCTTGACGATAATACCTTGAGTATCCGTTCAACTTATGCAAATTACTCACACAGGATTAGGGCAATTTGTTGGTGCTTCCAACCTTCCACCAGATGTTACCATTTGCATGACATCCTGGTTACCTCTACCGGGATAGGGCATGTACCCTAACGACATAACTTCCCATAAAAGAACACCGAAAGACCTGCGAGAAAAATTATTTTTAGGGTTTGATTTTTACTGTAACTTCATTTAAAAATGATGAATACTTGCCAAACATCCGTCTTGCACGTGAAAATTCCATCTAAGAATGCTTCAGGAGGCATCCATTTGACAGGCAACATAGCTTTACCTCCTTTTCTATAATAATCAGCCCTAGTAATGTAAAGAAAGTGAATTTATTTTATTGAAAATGTGTATTTTATGATGTATTTTCGCAATAATATAATAAGTTTTACCTGTATATATCTCTAGCCATTCCAAAATCTGCGATTTTGACAACTCTTTCGACTCCTTTTGTAGTCAGAAGACAATTACGAGCGGCAATATCTCTGTTAATTTAATGGGAAATTCATTAGAATTTCCTAAAAATTAAATGGTAAATGTAAATTCTTATTAACATACCTATGGATAAAATGATTTTCTTCCAAGTACTGACATCCCTTAGCTACATCGAGAGCCAAATGCAGCAAATCGCTCATGTTTAAAGGTGAAGGTTTATTCTAATTAGATAACAATATATTATTTATGAATATTATTGTTTGTATTTTATATATTTTAAACATAATTGTTAAACGTATAGGATAATGGGTATTGCCGCATAAATATGAGAAATGCAACACGTTCATAAGCGAATTTATACATTTTCAATCAGTGTTTTATTAGGTAATGCGGATTATGCTCTAAAAATGATCCTTTTACAGTGTATTATACTAGGTGAAATGAACTTCATAGCTTTGAACGTTGCTAATTCATTAATTTTAACATTTGGTAATTATTTTACGATAAAATAGGTTAGCCAAAGGCCCATTTGGTGGGATAGTGAACACTTTAACGTCAATTTGACGTCATTTAAAAATTTTTTTTTTTATTGTAAAAGTGAAGGGATGTCGTCAAAATGCCCACTTTACAGACAAAATTACCAGTTTTTAGCTATCTTCTGTAGCATTTCTCAAAATGTCTACAAAACTTACCGGTTTTGGTCGACTTTCTCTAAGAAACGACTTCAGATCTCCACCCGAGAGAAGTTCTAATACAATAAATCTTGGAAGTTTCTCAAAACACACCCCAACGAATCGAACAATGTTTGGGTGATTAAATTTGCTATAAATTTATTAATATTATGTGTTATTTATTTAGAAAATTATATTCTAGATAAAAGAAATCTCACCTCATAATTAAAGCTTCCGTGAAAAAATCCATCTCTGCTTGATTGGAAGATAATTCTGGAAGAGTCTAGAACAAGGAAGTTATTATTTGAATAATACAAATTTTGCTTGTTAAACTATTTTTTGTTGAAAGTAAACATTTATACCTTGACAGCAACTGGCATATCGCCTAACTCGCCAGATATGTCAGAAAGATAACCCTGATAAACTTCACCAAATGCTCCCTGACCGAGTGCCCTGAGGAAGTAAACTGGAAAAATGTCATTATTCTTTCATAATTTATTATATTTTGTCAAAAAATTAAAGAGTTTCATCATTTATTTTGTATTAATTGTTAAAATATGCATAAAATCCTGCTAAGTAAATAAATAATAAAATTTCTAATTTTATTATCAAACATGTATTAAATCAATATTGTTTTTCATAATTCAATATGCGATGAGTACAAGTATCAGGAAGTATTTTGGTAACTGTAATTAAAAAAGAAAGTCAAAAATCTTGCCAAAGGTAGACCGAAATAGAAAAATCCCACTAAGTGCTAACTTGACAGCAATAATTTTTTTTATAAAGTCAGCATATTATTTTCTAATCTTTAAAAAGTATATATGCAAATTTGCAATTTAAAATTGCAAAAATTTGCTTATCTGACACTATTAATTTGTATTTCCTTCGATTAAGTGTAAATAAAAGCGATGTTGCATGCATTTTAGTAATTATTAATACATAAATAAATATTTTCCACATAAATCTCTAATAATAAATGAGAAAGGAAGAGGAGAACACCTCAAAATTTTATTAAGTATCCAACTGTGAAAGAGAGATTGCGTAATTTAGTGGGATATAATAAGTGGGACATAAAAAATACGAGTCAGATGGACCTAAAGTAGGAACCTTTCATCTAGCAGCTGCTGGCGGTGACAATGTTAAAAATAAAGCTTACTCACTTGACAAGTGTGAGACTGTCTCTCGGTATCTCTCTCAAATCTTGAATAGTGCAAGCGCTTCCACCAAATTCATAATTTGGATTATATTCGGTCACCATGCCCCCTCCAGATTGTCTTAATCGACTGAGTTGCATCTCTGGATTGTTTAATGGCTCGTGGCTCAAATCACGACTTTGTTTTTTACGATATTTACTAACTGAAATCAATTTTTTGTTAGAATATATAAGAAAAAGTACGCTTGTAATAGTATTTTCATAATTAACTTACGTGCTAAGATGGAAATAAAACCAACAACAGTCAAGACAACTAAACACGACAGAATGATAACTACAAGATTTGTGATGGAGAGATGTTCCTTATGAGCTTTAAATAAAAAATTTAATATTAAAATCATTTAAGAATTCATTATAAATAAGATTCTTTGATGCTTGTTACCTTTACAGCTTGTTCCGTCGTCTTCTAGCGAACTACCCTCTGGACAAATACACTGATAAGTAATTTCTGTAATATCTATAACAATGCATAAATATTGACATCCACAATCGGACTGTGCGGGAAGAATTTGCAAAAATCCATCTCCTTCATTCATTCCCGGCTCAATAAGAGGGAGAATCGATAGAGAGGAAACGAAAGAAGTTCCACCTTGTCCATTTTTATTAGTTTCATCCACTTCGGCAGCATTCCCTCCTAGAATATTAGAGTATGTTAAATAATGTTATATACATATAAAAAATATGTGCCAGACTGTATCGACCTTTATATCCTCCCCCTCCTCCACCAGAATAACAAGCTCCACCACCACCTCCAAATCCTCCAGAAGTACTAAAGCTACTGGCCATTTGACATGGATAACCTCCAAAACCACCGGATAGAAGAGATAATCCAGAGTTTCTACTGATGTGAGTCGAGTCGTTCCATCCTCCTCCTCCACCTTGATAGTAAAATAACATTCAGAAACAGTTCTTTGACAAGATCAGCATCCGACTGACAAATTAATAACTCTAACCTGCACCACGTGGGAGAGTAAACCCATTAGACGGACCAAACTGATTATCTTCGCCTCTACCTTCTGGTATAATCGCTGTTTCTGGATTGTCATCTCTCGTATGAGCCAAGCCTCCTCCTCCAGAAGCAACCACTAAAGGAATATAATCTTTACCGCCATTTTTTATCTATAAAAGAAGAGTTTCGATTAAGATTCTCGTTTCTTAAAATAATACAATTAATATTAAATTATAAAAGTTAAATACTTTAAAAACGTATGTAGCACCTCCACCTCCTCCTCCGCCTCCATCCTTCTTTCTTTTCAGTTTTTGCAGTTCTTCAATACTTCTTATTCGTCTGTTACCATTGTCACAATCACCTGATATCTATAAAAACAAATGACACAGAAACAGATACAGGCATATTCTAAATCTGGAATGAAGATACGGAAAAAATAATTACAGAACACGCGCTCGTTCCCTTCTGTCCCACTAGTATAAAAATAACTTCTTCAGCTGTCCAATTGAAGGAGGCTCTGACGACTGCACCACGACTTTTACCTTTGTTAAACAGACCCTGTCCACCACTCGCACCGCCAGCAAAAACTCTAAAAATATAAATATGTATTTTAATATTACAAAATTCAATTAATAAACTGAGAAAATGTTAAATTGCATACAGAAAATAAACGAAAATTGCTATTAAATTGTGTTCAGTGTAAATAAAGTGTGCAGTTTTAAGTAAAACTTGAGAAAGTTAGATAAAATCGAGCATATCTTTGGCTATATTGAACACAAATACACAAACTTATTCTTCAGATAGGTTCTAATACTCAGAATTTGGAAAAATCTTCGAAACTTTAGTAAATTTTAAACAATAAATCGCAAATAAATGTGAATCGATATGAGTTATCATTATACGGAAATTTCTAAAAGTAGTTTCAGCTATTAGATTACAAATTAGCGGTAGCAAATGCATTACTTTTGTGTAAGAAACGACGTGACATTTTATGATATTTCTCAGAAACCGGATCGATAGAAAGTTCCTTAATCGATTCCAAGAACTAGACTGACTTACGTATAAATATTAGTTTGAGGAACAACCCATTGTTGGATTCCATCCATCAGATTCTTTGATTGGATACTGACACGAGTAGAAGAATTTTTGTATGATCTTCTACAATCTTGTTCCGTAGGTCCTCTGTTACCCCGTATGCCACAAGTACTAAAAACATATTCTATACACAACAAAAAGTTGATAAGTATAATGTAAGAATAAGAAAATTTAAGCTTTTATATGTTAAAAAATCGCCTACTTGTATGCACCTTCGACGAATTCTTTTCTGAAAAGTTAAAGCAGCATTTATAAAGAGGTTTAAGCGTAATTTTTTTATGTTATAATTTAATTACCTGTAAGATAATCAGTCACATTCGCAATATCTTCACGAGCTCCTGTAAATAAATAAGTAGATATTAACAAAACACTGATAGGGCAGACGATAAGATAGATAAAATCTTACCAATTTCGAAACATTCGGGTGTTAGAGATATATCATCGAGGGCCACAATTGTTTGTCCTAAAGCATTCGTTGCAGTAAATTCCAGATCGTAACTGCAAAGGTAAATCAGTTGTAGAAAATGTAATTATAAAGAATTTTTAACGAATACTCTTCGTAAGATTCTTACATATCTAAGATATCTGGCAGAGGCAAAACAACAAGATTCCAAAAATCTGTTTTCTTGCCGGAAGCACTCCATAATGGGAAAATTCTACCGTCCGGATAATTGGAATGATAAGTATTTAAGCGTAAACTCAAAACAGATGGGCTCTTTCCGTGTATATAATAGTAAAACCTAACCTGTACAGAAAATTATTTAACAACAATTGTTTAAATTCTTGTCTGCAGAATTAATTACGCTTACCTTACAACTTTGATAAAAGGAAGACGAAGGGGAACGATGATAACGTGGAGGAGGACGAAATCGCACGCTTCTTAATACAGCGTTATGACCGAAATGTTTCCTAGGAAACTTAGCAATTATATAGGTACCTGCGAAGATATCAATAAAACATCTGAAAATACTCCACTTATATTGGAATTAATTTAATAATTTATGACAAAATAAATTTAGATGCGTGTAGATCTAGCGAAAATTATGATTCCCGTTCCTTGTATATATATTATATATATATTTTATAGCCTTTAAAAAATATTTTTGCTAAGTGAAACTAAAACTTTTATTAGTTTTTCCTTATGTTTAAGAATAGAATACAAAATTTGGCAACATCAGAAATTATCCTGGCAAACATTAGTTAAAAACATTAAACTACTTATGAATATAGCTTATGAGACTCGTCATTTGTGCGAAATTAGTTTTTTGCTAAGTTTTTTTACTACTTTTTTTATTTTCTAAAAAATCTTTTATTATTTGCATAAAGTTTCGACATTTATTTATTTTTATGTTGGAGTCAAAGAGACCCAAACCTAACTACAACGTTTAACTCTTAATTACAAATGAATTAAGAGGTGTACCAATCTTTGAAATCATGATGTGAAGCCATCTTTATATTGCAAATATGTTCAATATATTTGTCCTCAACTTCATGAGTTTTGTATGATTTTCGGCATTATAATCAACTAAAAACACACAAAAATTAACAAAATGTGGTATTTTGTGATAAGAGAGTAACAGGATGTTGATTGAAGCTGAGAAAGAGAAGCGAGCACGCTTCCTTAGTAGCAAATCAAATTGACAGATCGCTGAAACACGTTTTGAGACGTAATGTCACGACCGATACGTACGAAATTTTGCACATTAATGGAAGTAATATAAATGGCGTGTTGTGACGAAGCCGAATTTTTAAATTCGATCTAGAACGGGAGATAGCGAGACTCAAAGGTCATTCCCATATTAAGTCAATGGGAAAATTTTGAATTGTATAAACGTAAACAAACGAGCGCGCGTTACCCGACATTCAAAATACGGAAAGCTCTTGCGAAATTGTTTTATGAATACCGATCTTATTTTTTCATTTTTCTCGAAAAATTGACCGTATATACCCATAACCTATACAGAGAGCCCTTAATTAAACGCGATTAATTTAACCCCTTAATCCTACCACGCATATAAAAATACGATATTTATGTTAAGTAAAGACAGCTGGTAAAGCCGCGTATATAAAGAGTTTGCCGCAATTATTTCGCGCGTTAAGCAAGGGATACTTGTATATGTTAACGTATTAAACCGTGCCTAACGTTTATTATGTACATTAAGAAGTTTTATAACAAAAGTAAGAATTCACTGCTTATGCAGAGTGATGAGTCGCTTTAATTTAGGCCCCCTAATGATCTAACTTGAGTTTGCAAGCTGTCGCTGCGCTCCAGTTAGGGACAAAGTTCTCCCAGTTTAAGAGCCGTATAGAAGTTATTGTTTCATATGAAACTGTAACTTCTATGTGGCTCTAACTATTGTATGAAGTAAAGATTATATTACAGACTAATAATATTGGAGATTCTTTGAGAAAACAACTTTCCATGAGTATAAGTGATCCTGTGACAAATAGATAAGGTTACAATGCCAAAAGCTTCATTGTACACTGGCTATCCAAGAATAGTTGGTAACAGTAACAGTGTATATATGACTTTGGACAACTTGAATTAACAATATCAGAAATATACTAATAGCACTCCTTCAGAGACATACTGAAGAGTTGCAAAGATAAAAACAATGGCTAAGTGGGGTCTAGGGAAGAAGACTAGAAGTTAAGCATTTTATACAAAATTAATGTACTGTACTTATAAATGATACAATGAAAGTTTTCAAAGAATAAAACCCTACCTGTTTCATTTTCATACGTGTGATCGTTATGAGGCCCTATTCTTCCTCCTAAAACGCTTCCATTGTTACGTGTCCATCTGCTCTGTCCATCACCGTTACTCGTCCACCCGCACATGTTCATTTCAAAATTACATCTCGAACCGAAAGGCATCAAATCTACGTCAAGAGAAAACAATTATAAACAATCAAAATATAATTAATTAAATAAATAAATATAATAAATTGAACCTACCGCAATCCTTCTTCTCGTCTTCACCATCAGGACAGTCAAAAATTAAGTCACAAAGTTTCTCCTTTTCGATACACGTCCCCTGAGAACACCTAAAGTGATGAGACTCGCAGGGAACGGTAACTGTCGACGCTGCTGTACAAAAGTTGTTTATAAATTAAAATGAAATCCCATTTATAATTGATAAATATATAATCACGTGTTCTTTACTTCGTAAGCATCCGTCAAGCTTTAGGTTATCAATGGCCACGTGAACTGGTAAAGAATTATTAGGGGGGCTGATTTCTAATAGGATATGAAACGGTTTACTGATTGTACCTATTCGTGTCGAAAAGTGTTTCCACCTGCAAATAAAGAAAAATATTCACAAATAATCAACACACTTCGAACCTAACACTAAAATTATAAGTTAAAACTTATTGATTTTGGAACCACGTTGTAGAGTTTTAAGTAACGAGAAATCTTTTATACCCCATAACCAATTTTGTGAGGGTATAAAAGATACTTTCCTTATACTATAACAGGATTGGAATACAAAATAAATTAAAGTTTATCGAAATTTTAATCATAAAACTTATAAAATCTGCAAGAATAATTCTTCCTATCCTAAATTATTACATACATTCATCCTACCTTGCTTCTACCCATAAAATTGATGTACATGTATCAGTACATTCATCATAAAATATTTTAACGTTTAGAGAAACCGTACAGGCGAGTGTTCTGTATAATAAGCTTAATTATATTAGAAAGAAGACATATTTTTATCTATTTTTTTCCCTTTCATTATATAACTCATCAATAAGTTACCGGATTAAAAATACGTTATATAATAACATTAAATTATTAAAAATTTATAAAAGAACAGTTTTAATCCTATGTGGACTTAATTATTTTAACATAAAAGTATAAGGCCCTATAAATATTCTAAAAATATCGATTAATGACAAGTAATTTATATTATTCTAATGAAGCTAATTATTAGTTACCTATCCAAATCCAAATTTAGTTTCTTTTATACTGAACAGAGGTTATAAATTTAAATTTTAGCATGAATTTCTTACTAAAAACAATTATAAGCTCCATTGTTGCCAATTTAACTATTCTTAATTATAAGCTCCATTTGCTTAGATATCTGAGAATTTTCATTAACTATGACATTAAAAACAAAAATTAATGGAGGATATTAAAAAAAAATTTACAATTTTACTCACTCAATTAGCGAATTTCCAGCAAAACGAGCAATAACCCAAGATATTCTTTCAGTCTCAACATAAACTTCCACATAACCGTCTTCCATATTTCTCATCAACATATCGAAATCAATGGTGCAGTCGTGTCCACTTCCATTCACAAACCAAGGACTAGAGATGTTTATTCTCTTAACATCTACCTCATAGTATGATTTAGCCACTCCATAATACAAAAAATGACCTGTAAGCGGTATAAATTAATATAGATTTAATCACAAAAAAGTGTTGTTTAAAAGCAAAAAAAAAAAAAAAACATGCGAATCTTAAAATTAATATTCTGACGTAAAAATTAACCCCTTGACAGAGTTTAATTCTCATTTAGCGGGGATAATTCGCGAATTCTGTACAGACTTCATCTGTGTCATTGACACGAGCGTTTGAAGCCATGCCAGATGGTCCGTGGCCAAACTTCAAAAATCCCGTTAGCCGATAAACATTATTTTCCCCCCGGTACAATAATAAAAAGCGATTTTAGCAGGAAAATAAACAACCCACTGGCGATTTTTTTTTTAATTCGCAGGCGGAGTTTGTTTCATGAGTAATCGCCAGGTGGCATTACGATCGTAAAAAAATTATTCCGGATCGTACGGGGAATTTGATTCGATATTTAACACAAAAAATGGCCGAATATTAGTTAAATCTCTCATTAAATCACTAGAATATGGATCCGTTTTGGCGAATTACAACAATTTCACCAAATTAATTAAGGTTTTAGATTTTTTATAAGGCATTGAAACTCACCATAGGTGTCATTCAGGGAGCGATTCTGGATAAAGTTATCGTCTGTTAAATTTAAGGCCGATACGATGGAAATCGGATCGTTCATGTGCCATTTCCAGCTGCAGCTCGTTTCAAAATCACAATCGAATGCCAAACAAGACGAAAAACACGAAAGAACTAACAGAATCGTCTTCATCTTCTCGCATCAGCTTCCATCGCACCAACATCCGACTGTCATGGCAACCGACTGTTGTGTTATCGACGTCGACGCCGCCATCTACCGGACGAATACGCTCAGGCGAAATTATCGTCTGGTTTTCGAAATATTATTTATTTATTTTATTTTTTTATTTTTTTTCGATATTCCCATTCGCGCCTCGTATTTTATTTTATAACTATTATAATCGTGTCGATAATTTATAGTGGTTACTAATGTTTCCCAGTTGTATGTAGACCCGATCGATATTCGCGTGCCTATGCTTATCTGCGTCATATCCAAGCTCGAAGGTGAAGCGGGATTTAAGTGAATGAGAGCGCGTATATTGTTAGGAATTTAATATATATTATTCGTATTTTTTTTTCTCTAATTATGTCGCTCTGATATTGTATTAACGCCTACTCCATTATTACGTAATTTTTTTTCTGTAAATAAAAATAAACCGTTCGATGTCTATGAAGCAACAACCGTGTCGTTTCTGAACGTCTTGTTTATTTAACAAGTAGTTTAACGGTTTATTTATTTTTTCTCTTCCTCTAACTCGCGATTATGCTAAATTAATATTATAAATCTTACTATCGAAAATAACTGATTTTAAAATTATACCTTTTTACCGTTATTTTACTTTTATTATAAATATATTTTTAAAATTTTAAATATTTAAATGCAACGTCATCACGCGCATGCGCCCGATATGAATAATTAAACGTAATTAAATATCATCGAGTAATCCTAAAAGCCAAGTTCTTTTTAAAATCATTAAAAATGAAACAAAAGTTTATGATTTATTAATATAAATATTAAAATTAATAACGGGAGAAGTATTCTTAAGCCGTTTTATAGGAATGACACCGAGAGAAAATTGGAAAATTGTGATTTGTTTGCTTAGATACCGTTGCTAAGCGACTCGAAATGGAGGTCACGTGACACGTCCGAAATTGATCCTTCTTATTTTTATCAAGACGAAATATCATTTTTTATTAGATTGTAATTGGAAATTTGAGAAATTATATATTTTATATTTCCAAATTTATATTGAATTTTAAAAATATTTGAAATTAAAAACTAACAGATTAAACTTTAATAATAGGTAACTATGCAAACACTAAATCGTTTTAGTTTTTAACAAGAAGAAAAAAAATTTTAACGAGTTTTTTTAAAATAAATTATTATTATTTTTGCTTTAAAAATAAAATATTTAATAGTTAAATACAAAAAAAAATATTATTAGAAAGTGATTTATTTATTTAAAAAAATAAAAAAATAAAATAAACGAAAGTGGCGCTCTCTGAACGAAGCGGAAAACAAAGAAACTATTATTAATGTTAACGAGTAGAAACTTTAATTATTCTGAATTAAAAAGTATTCGTAAAATTTAAAAAAATATAATAAAGTAAAAGTAAGTTAAAAAGTTAAAACGAAGAGAAAGTTTTCTGATTTTTTTTTTTTTGAAAAATAAATCAGAGACACGTTAACTGCAGTTCTTTCTTTCAGTCAAAATTTATTTTTAAGGAAAATATCCCTAAATTAAAGCGAAAATTAGGGTATTTTCATAAAGATTTCGAGGAGTTACTATTATTTTTTATTTATTTTTCAAAATAAATTGTATGCGATCTTATTTGCAAAGAACTTGCCGATAATCGTCACTTTGCTGCCTCAGAAATCCGATTTTATCCTAATTAAAGTAATTATTTTTTATTGCAGGCTGCAGTTTGAGACCTATATATTTCCACTATTGTCCGTCTGTTTGCGTGTCTGTCTGTCTGGCTTTCCTTAATCTCGGGAAAGGTGTTAGATAAATAAACTTTGAAACTAGATTTGGAAAGCTTAGAGGCAGGAGGCCCCGATTAACTATATACGAATTTCCCGTACAAACCGGATGTCACGTTATTTAAATTCATATATTCCCCTTCTCCCCGAAAGGAGTTAGATGACCGGCACGACTCTATTGCTAACGGAAAAGTATGATGTACGGGGGCAAGACACTACAACACCTCATTTAATTGAGGTCCTAAGCTGTAATACGTAGAAGGCTCCACTCACGAAAATACAATAAACTTGATAGCGTGAGCCCCTACACTGTCCCAGAATTATTCGGGGAAAACCTCATCACTCCACCACTCCATCGTGGGCCTAGACAAATCCACAATGGACTCGAAAAAAAACGTCCTGTTAGTGCCAACTTTGCTCTAAAATCAGAAATTTTCATAAATTTTTCAGTCATGTTATTTTAAAGAAACGTACGACCTTTTAACGAATGAGCACATTCGTTTCTCTGATTGGTCGAAAGTGCAATGACTTAACAATTAAATAGGCTATGTATATCAAGTCGTAATTGGTTGAATCAAAAATTAAACATTAGATTAAAGTGAAAGTAATATTTGTAGAGGTCAACGGCCACACATGACACTATTTTCTGTGTAAAATATACATATTTTAATGGCCACAAATGGCGTATGTCGAGTTCACAGGTTGCTGTTCTCACACAAGACAGCCAACACTTCTGTTTTGATATATTTGTATATTGCTAATTGGGTTCATATTATTTTTAAGCATTCCCCCGCTTCTGTTTATTTACATTACGGTAAAAATATCATTTATTTTATTATAAAAAAAGGCAAGCAACACGTAAAAATATTTGGAAAGTCATCAAAGACTCCCAATTCTCTCAAGCAATGATTTATAATATTTTTTGCAGAAACTGGTTTATTTTTACTAACCGAATATATATATATATATATATTTCTTTCCATGTTGGAAATGAATATCGATCGAGCAAACAAATTCTCGAATTTCATTAATTCTTAAAGTAATTTCAACTTAAACGTATACGAAAATAAGAAAATTTTTCAGGAATCAAGCGGTTACTTCCTGTCATTCACCCCTCGATAACGTAAACATTTAATATTATATTAATGTAAGGATAATATAATAAAACGGTAATAATTTACTGCTATTATATCACTATTATTCTAATATATTACAATAATAACTTCTCTTACCGTTTCTATTCTTACTTGTTAGTATGAATTAATTGTTAGTCAATGTGACCTTTGACATCTGTCATTTGATAACTCTGTGATCGTTTATTCTCTAGCGCATCTCTTTACTAAGATGCCGCTATCACATTTCGTTATTACAATTATTAAACAATAATTAAGGAAAATATTAATATAGTCACGTGTCATTATAAAATTTTTCTATATTTTTTTATTTGTTTATTATCATATTTACTAATTACAAAATAAAAGAGTAGACAATAATGAAAGAAAAAGGTTTAATTTAATTTAAAAATCATTGTTTCGCGATGTTTACACAATAAAATAAATTATCTGTGCATTGTGATCACGCAAATATTCAATAAATTACGTAATATTTACGTAATAGAATAAACTTAATTTATATTAGTGAGCAATAACGTGTATTTAATTTATATTATTACGTAATAGAACGTAACATTTTAATGTAAACGTAGGAGGCGCTCACTACTGTTTTACATTATTACGTTTGTAAATTATTCCAGATACGCAATAATACGAACTGTTTTATATTGTTACGTAAGCATAGTTTTGAGCAGGCTTTTCTCTATCAATATATGAATTTTTTTTTCATTTCTTAAATGAAATATTAATGAATTACATCTCAAATAATTAAAATGAAGAGATTAATTTTAACTTAGTTCACAGAAAATAAATTGATTGTAATAAAATGCGTCATTTATAATTTAGTCTCAAGACAAATAAAGAAATAATTTATGTATTTTCTAAAAAATGGTCGATTTAAAAATAAAATTTATCGCCAAGGAATTATCTTTTGGATCGTTTTGGCAGTGAAGATAGCATTTCTTGGAATAACCAGAAGAATATAAATCAACCGAATAAATTGTTCTCTGGGGTAAGAGAAGGAAAGATGGCTGTAGTACCGATTTTAAATGCGTATTATATGAGATTAAAAGCTTTAAATTTGCGATTAAAATTGAATTAAAAGCTCTGTCGTTGTATAAAATATCAAATTATTTTATAAACGGAGTCAAGTAATGGTTTTGGGGTGGAGACGACATCCTCCCCAAAACCATTATGTTCCTTTTTGCTTGTACTGCATCTGGAAAGCTCGAGTTACGTCCGGTTAAATACACTGTATTGTATAACGCGCAAAAAATCGAATTATGTTAGAAGTATTTAAAGAATTTTTGTTTGTACAGATAAATATTACAGATAAATTTGTGTTTGTATAATGACGTGGTACAGCATAACGGGTGTGGAAACGAGCACTTGACGTAATGTCGCCAAATGTAAAATAATCGATAAAATTACAATTGACAATCAATAAGCAATGTTAGGCGAGTTGCAATTATTTATGATGATCTTTTAAAAATAAAAATAAATTTTATTTTAATAGCGACGTCATTTTAATAAATATAACAAAAAAGTTGTCCTTATTGTCAAAAGATGGCGCGACGCAACTTTTTATATCTCTTTTTATAATAATTTTTTCGATGCTAAACAATAAGAATATACAACAATAAAAAATAAATATTTTAAAATATTCTAAACCCAATAAAATAACTTTTAACAACTGCTGAAAGTTCAAAGTTCTTTAACCTGGCTGTAAATGATTTTAAGTGAGGAATTTTAAATGGTTTTTGTAAACACGAGACATATAGCTACCCGACTGTCAAATATCCAGGTGAGCAGCAACAATCAATAATACATCTCGAATTTATTTGTTTACTTGCAAACGCATTAGACAGCCATATGATACTAAATGAAGTAGTTTTCAGGGGAAAAAGGAATGCAGAAATCTAATTTATTCGGGCACGTGTTCCAGTTTATTACAGTTCAATATCCATTAAATTGCAATCAATCGGGCGAAGAGGTATTTTATGTAGTAGAGCGCTTACCTTGCATGTCGGGAGTAGTGCAATCGATACTTGGCATCTACAAGAATTGCTTTATATTCTTCTTTTACAACCACTTCATAGGCTAGTTTTTCTCTCAACCCTGGTATTATCTAACACATCAATGTCTAGGTTATTTTGATTTTATTTTAAAGAAGGGTGCGTAAATCGCCACGTGTCAGCTCTCCGTATCACTTTATTGACATTACAGAAAAATAATAAATAATACCTTCAGCATGGGAGTTGAACTGAGATTCATTTTTGTATAATTGTAAATCTGATAAGGCAGCCAAATTCTATATTTCTGTGTTTTGTTATTACCGATTAAAGTATTACGTAAAAAATTATATCTTTTGTATTTTTAATAAAAAGTATTTTTAAAAGTTATATTATGAAAAGAATTGTAGCCGAAAATTGTTTTTAATACTTTAAAAGTCGTGCGAGATTTTAAAATAATTTAAATAACGTCACGAAACACGAATCGCGCGGATGGCAATAGCGAAACGTGTCAAGTTTCCATCAAAATGGACCAGAATTCTATTCCCATTTGGGGCAGTTTTCTTATTAATTTATAATACTTAAAGTAATTACTCAATTTAAAAGTTTAGTTAATAAATTAAGAAATAAACCCTTTATATGGATTTTGAAAATATTCATGTTTGAAAATTAATTGTAATTATGTAAAATGTTTTTAATTAAAATTAATAGATTAATCGCTATATTAGATCACAATACATGATGATAATTTTAATTTGTATATTGGGTTTAATGATGATAATTTCAATATTAGGAAGTCCTGGGTAAACTTTAGTAAGCCCACCCCAAGAATTCCTAAATTGGACCTCTTAGGAGTGAATCTAAGAGGCACTCAAGTTCTCTTAGTGCTCTGTGAGCACTAAGAAAAATCTTTAATCATACCATAGTGAATTTGGCCAAGCTCACAATGGGGACAAGTGACTGGTGAGGGACATGGCTTAAAGTATCCAGGACGAACCGTGTGTGAATATTACTATAAGTTTTTGACTGCTCAGATGTGATCTCAGCTTCCAGAGCAGCAGGCTAACGTCTTTACCACATATCACCAAGGACATCCTGTTGCTAGGCAATTATTATTAAATTCTTGAAAATAAACTAAATAATGATTCTATTCCTATGGTATGTGTTATGTAAAGACATACAATATATTTTTAACCATTATAACATTAAAGCACTCTTGTGAAAAGAGAATATGCAGTAAGAGTTTGTAGAATAAATATGAATTTTCTCCTTTCATTTAAAACAGTAGAATCGCTCCTAGGAGTGCAAAACACTCACCCATTTAATTAAAATTTACATTCATCTAACTTAATAACTGAATTTAATGGTTCTTCAATAATAGAAAGTAGGTTTATTTAATTTTTGCATAGAAATCTATTGTTATTAATTTGTTATAACTAATATTTTCAATTATTTCTCTCTGAATAGGGATAAGATTTAATTTTTAGACAAACTGTAAATGCACATTAAATTTTCATGTTGCATGAGATATAACACATGCCTACCCTTTACGTCACACCTCTTCTCCTGTAAGTACGGAAATACAATAGCATCAATGGAGAGAATTGGGCTTATAAATTATTTTCTACCCAACTGAATTAAAATTCTGTGAAAATATAATAACCGCAACAACGAAAAATTTTAAACTTTTAAAATGTGTGTAGTGCAATCTATTATGACATTATATTAGATAATTTTATATTAACTGTATTATTATAAAGGCTTATTTTTCAATTAAGAATTTGTTTTTAAATAAATTGTAAATGCTAATAAAGTGTAAAATTTTCATGTGTTTAATCGACATATGACACAAGACCCATCTTTGTCCTCACCCCTTTTACTTTTAACTACGAAAGTTTAATAGCATCAATGCCGTTTACGAAGAAATAAACTTGCCGATTGTTTTTGTGTATGTCATACAAATAAGTAAAAAATTCTGAAAAATATCAATACAGTAATTTTAAAAATTATGAAATTCGAAATGTTCCATTAGCAACGTTCAATGTAGTAAATATTGAACATTGCTAATGGAATAGCTTTTACTATAATTGCCAATTCATTAAGTTTAATAACATATGAAGAATTTATAGCCAATTACTCCGTTTTAACTAGCACAAGTGCTATTGATGATGCTTTTAAAATATTCAAATTGAAATTTTGTGATATTAAAGTAATTTGCCTATACACATTCGATGAGAAATCAAAAAAGTAAATTCATTGTCTAATGTCTTAGATGCCATAAAAGATGCATTTACCTTGCATATGCAGAAAATCCATCTTAACATTATAATATTCTTCACAGTACCGATTATATCGAGTCCAATAGAGGGCTACCTGAAGGAGAACCACTGAGTCCTATCCTTTTTATTCTGTTTTTGAACGATCTTTCTAGCCTTCTGAGAAGTCAAAGATCTATGATAGCATTGTCTTCTCATGTCGAAATCGACTGTCTTCTTTATGCTGATGATATTCTTCTCTTGGCTAATTCAACTTCTTCGCTTAGGGAAATACTTAATCTTACTAAGAGATATTGCGAGGATAATTGATTGACAATTAATTTGGAAAAGACAAAGCTTACGATTTTTCGTCGAAGTGGAAAACTTAAAAAAACGGATAATTTCAGTTTAGAAAATCATAAACTGTAAACTGTTTCAAATTTTAAATATCTAGGTATCTATTTTTCTTAACATGGCACATTCTCCTATCATTTAAATAAAGAATTACTTGCTGCAAAATCCAAAATCTCCAATCTCATCAAGTTATTTATTAAAATTAAAGCATTTTCATTAAATAATTATTTTAAATTATTTGTTTCCTTGATTGGACCAAGTATGTTTTATGCTTTTCCGGTTTGGGAGGGTCTTTTAGTAAACAAATTTGAATCAATATAGTTATTCTACATTTTTAAGCAGGTGTTCCATATTAATAGATCTGTTTCATGATCTGCAGTGAGAATGGAATTGGGAAGACCTACGGATTCCGAATTGACGGATTGTCGAAAAAATTGTTTAGATTTTGGAGAAAACTTATTGACCTACTAGAAGATGACTATCGGAAATTGGTTAATGTTACCTATTGTTCCAAAATGGCGGCTCGTCTCTGATTCCAGCAAATAGAAGAATGGAAACAGTGGGGACTTACGTTCTAACCTAATCTAACCTAACCTATTCTAATAAATTACCATAATTATTACCAACAAAATTATTAGAATAGGTTAGGTTAGGTTAGAACGTGCGTCCCCACTGTTTCCTTTCTTCTATTTGCTGGAATCAGGGACGAGACACCATTTTGTAACCATAGGTAACATTAACCTGGAAATTAATATATACAAGACTTTCAAAAATAAATGTTAATTTTTTTTTGAAGCCTTGGCTTGCTATTGCTGAAGGATTACTAAATAATATTGGATTGTCCTATAGTTGTATGTATTTAAGTAAAAGTTTGTTCTTTCTGGACTGTAATGAACGACTAAGAGACTTATATTGGTTAAAAAATGTACATTATTTGAGTGAAAGAGGTTGGAACAGTGAAATTTTTCTTAATGAAATGTGGAGTCCAGCGCCTTATTTATTGTCTAATTTGAGTTATAAAATAAACTCATTTTCTGCACTATACCTGACACAAACCGACAAAAAAGAATTATAAAATAAACATATACTACGTACAAAATAGTTTGTTTTAGGACAATCAGCCGTTCGGACATCCTGGGCGTCGATGTGGACGACCACCTTCGATGGTCGATCGAAGGTGGCTCCGGGACAGTGGCGTTGAGAGGTCTGTAGGGCACGGGGAGACTTTTTCTGTTGGCGTCGGAGAGACGGTCTAAATCCGAAGTGGACGGGTTACAGGTTGGCACAATAGACGAGAGACTGTTTTTTTTTTTTTTTTTTTTTTTTTTTTTGCGCGTTGACACACGGCGTTTTGGTTATTCGGAACGTTAACCGAGTGCCAGGTGTCCTCGATTATCGGGGATTATATCAATCTCCGTTCTTTCTTTTGTCCATTTGATTGGTCGTTCTCCCTCAATCACGCTTCCCGAGTGGTTGGTCCCTGGTTACTGAACGTAACGAGACTCTTACCCGGAGCGCGAGAAAAGTCAAAATCGAAGACGAATTCGATCTTTCACCGATCGTAGGACTACTTCCTTCCGCGATTTATAGTTTCTGCCTGGCAGTTTGATATAAACAATGGGTGTCCGACCACAAACGACTTTTACCTATGTTTTTTTAAACTAATAAATATTTCTCTAAATTAACCGTTTTTTCGCGTCTTTCGTGACGGGTCAGACCTGTTCGGTACATCACATTTCCATAAAAGTTTTAAACAAATACTAGAAATGACAAAAATAAACAATTTATGTATTTTAGTTCTAAAATACAAATAATACATACATAATACAAATTGATACGATACAAAAAATGATAGAAAAACTTGTTTTTAATTTTTTATAAACTAACTTTATTTGGCGATTTTTTCCGCCAAGTTGTTAATTACTTTATCATAAAAGTCGCTGGTCGTCGACTCCATCGACGTATTTAAAAGCTCTCTTTCTATCAAAAGCAATGCTAGCTACCACAATTTTCCTCAGTAAGAGTGTTCCTGGCCAATGTATGAATTTGCTTCGTGGTCGAAAAACTGCGCTCAACAGACGCACTGGTAGATGGTACAATAAAAATTAATGATATTAAATCATATAATTCTTTTAGTACGTCTTTGTTCGGATCGACATTAATTATAATATGTTTTATATTTAAGAGTTACTTGTCAATATATAATAGTCCGGACACGAATATAAATATTGCGATTCGCTACGTAATTTAGATAAATCAAAAAATTTCCCATGAAATTTACTTAATTTATAGAATTAAAACACGCTTGAAAAATTGTTTTTCCTAATATTAAGATTATTAACATCTAAAAGTGATAAAAATTCTAAAGATTTCATGTCTGAAAATCTGTTAATATAATTACAGTATAATTAAAAGAAAATTATAATTAAATATAACACTGCAAAGAAACGTACATAAAAATAACATTAGATACTCTTTACTTTTTAAATCTTAAACAATTCACTTAGTCAGATAGCTCCCTCCCCAGTAGCTAAGGGATAGAATCGTTGGAAGCGTTACATGTGTGTAGCTTCCACCAGCTAAACCGGCTGAGATTGGTGCTCTGTAAAGCGCATGCGCAAATGTCCTCTGGCTGCTTTACACCATTCAATTATTCTCGCCGTAGGAAGCTGTCTCGTAAGCGCTTCTATTCCGCCACTGATATTCGAATATACAATAGCAATCTTATCGTTTTTTTCACATGTAGTATAGAAATTTGTAATAAGATACATAAAATTAATATTTTATTATAACTGCATTAATTAATTCAAAGTAAATACGTTAAAATATGAGAATTTATATTTTAGAAACTACAAGGAAAGGTCATTGGAAGGTGGAAGCGCCGCTTCCACCCCTTTCAATGACGGCACGCCATTAAATTAATTATAAATAAATAAAATCAGTCAAGAAAATAATTAAATTAATACTTTGTTGCTTTAATGACAGCTTTAATTTTTTCACACATGGATTTTCCAATGAAACACAATATTATTTATCAATGGCTTTCTAGCTTTTCTTAATAACGATGTGAAGAGGTGTTTGGGAGCAAGAAGATTTATCCTGGACCAATTTATTTAATTTTGGTCATGTGTTTTCTAATAATGTAGAAGCAATGTTTCCTTTTAATAACATTCCTGCTCCAAATTTTAGTTGCCGCAGAATATGAAAAACTAACGTCTTTAACAAGTCTTTGATGGATTGTCATCTTAAGGAGTTTTTACAATCCTTTCAATTGTGTCGATTAATTATATCTTACTAGATGCCATGATTAGTAGTACAGCAAGCATTGTCTTAAGTGTGCTAAGTGTAACATAATTCCTAAATTTCTTCCTCTATGTGATGTTTAATTTATGTATTTAATTTACATAATGTTATGGTGATTATTTAAATTTTTTTAATATAGAAAAATTTCTACTTATCAGAAGTTTTGCCAATTATTTTAATGTAACATTCAAATAACCGAATTGTAACTACAGAACTTTAAAATTTCCATACGTGTTCGAACATAACTTTGTTTTACATGAAATATTTTAATCGCGAATAGATAAACTCTACAAATCATTTGATAATTACGAGAAATGGAAAAGTAAATTTTCCTTGCAGCACAAAATAATGCTAAGACCTAATGAAACAGTGCTTCTTCTATAAGTAAAGCAGATGCTCTTTAAAAGTTTCAAAAAATTAAAACTGTACTCATTTCAGACATACGTCACACAAATCAAAATAAATTGACATCGCGTCTAACAAATTACTCTATTAGTTACATCTGCACAGTAACTAAAATTTTGAAAAATTCAATTACAATGATTTACTCGTCATAAATAGGATCAGTAAGGTTATAAATCAACATTCTATCACAACTTCTTCTGTTACTTGATGCCTTCTTCAGTTTTAAAAGTCCCGAGAACACAGAATGTAGTGTACTGGCCATCTAAAAATATAACATAGTTATTACTAAATAAGTATAATTCTGTCTCTATACGATATAAATTTCTACGTATGTCCTATATTCTGATAATAGTCGTTATGACAGGATGTCACGTGAAACTACCTTTAGAGGAGGGTGTCCAAACCGCGGCCCGCGGGCCGCATGCGGCCCAACGCAAGTTGCAATGCGGCCCAATGAACGTGTAAACAAAACTGACAAGTTTATTTTATTTATTTATTTATTTATTTCAACGGCATCAACCACAAAAAAGAAGTTTCACAAAGCCGTAAAACTTTATATATATACTGTTGAGATGGCTATTTTTGGGCTACTTTTTAGAAAATTTTGCTACTTTTTTTTTGCTCTTTAGCTAACTCCGGCCCATAAATCCATGATTTCGTCCAATGTGGCCCAGAGAATCTGAAAGGTTGGACACCCCTGCTTTAGAGGAATCTTCTTTTTGACGTCGAAGAAACCACCTATCGAGAGACACAAGGAGACTTTTCCGAATCTTTTCATAAAATTTAATAACTGAAAAAAATAATAATTATTCACTATCAAATCAAATTTCGTCAGTAATAAAATTATAATTATGCGAAATTTACACCTTAATTTTAAATGGCAGGTCTAAATCGCATACTTCAAACTGCCGTATCTCTTGAAAGCCATTCTGCATCTGAGAAATAATAAAAACATATGAGAAATTTAAAATAAAATGTCGTATTTTACATAATTTATGTAATGATAAAAAGTGATTTATTATATATTTCTAATAACTGCAATTAGTAATAACTCATTTCAATAAGTATTATAATAAGAAATGAAAAATTAATGGAAGCATTTGCGTAAATTATAAAAGGATTGACTGAATATTAACGTGTATATTTTTATAAAATTATTATGGAAAGAAGCGTTTTATTTCATCTCTTCCTAAACTAATTCTCTTGAAATAATAATAATAATAATAATAAAATTACTATTATTTTGAAAGTTTTTCGTTAAGGATTTTTCTGTTTAAGTGTATTGGATACACCAGTTAAACGAATTTAGAAAAAACATCATAATATTCAGTACAGTGTTTAATGAGACTATATGAACTGCATTGTAGACTTTTATTCATCAGAAATAACAAATAGTAGACAAAAACATAATTACTGTAAATGCCACGCAACACAGCAAACGCCCACAAATAATGCAGATGAATGTAAGACCAACCATCGTAACAAAGATCCATAAGCGTACAAACCCATGCGAGTCATTAAAGAAGAACGCATAATATATGAAACTCGTTCCCCACAATATACCAAAATACGCAGCAACGAAGGCAAACTTCATCTTCGTGTTCAACTGATTTACATAAATCCACAATTCTTCATGGTAAGTCATTACGTTTCGTAATTCAATTTTCAAGTTACAGGCTTTTCTTTTTATCGCGGTCAGTTCGTCTAAAAGTTCTTCGAACTCTTTATGCGCGACAAGTATTATTAAAGCGCCTAACAATAAGCCGTGAGCAATTCCCCCAATAATTAAACTGCTAATAATGCCAACGTCAATACAGCAGAAAAGGGCCTCCAATGGAAACTTCGCTGTTTTTTCCAAATTAGGATAATACGAAATCACATTGACAAGTTGAAAAGTAATAATTATTACCATAACAATTAAAGCAATGAAGAGAGAAATATTACTCATTAACATATTATTTTCAATATACATCTTTTCATAGAAATATCTGTTTCTTAGACGTGCAAGGAGTCTAATCTTCATGCGATTAACGAAAGTTAAAGCAAATGAGTAAACGAAGTATAAAATTGCAAACGCAACGTTCGTAATTTTAGCGTCATCTTTGAATGTGTCAAACCAACCGATACAAATTGCGCCTTCACCTACACCTGGTAATGCTTGCCATATCATAAGAATGGTAAAGTGCCATAATAGCAACTGAACAAATTTAACATATTTGTTTCTTCTGTTATCGTTATCTAATATGAAACTTTTATGTTTATGTTTGCAAACATCGAACAGTTCTACGCCGTATATAAGAGCAAGCATCCAAAAAGGTCTTAGAAAACAATTCATGCAAACGCTTTTCATGTTATTTGAATTTATCTTACAAAATGCTTCGAAACCAAAACGTGTCGTAATTAATAAAACACGAGTACAAAATATTAGTGAAGCTGGACATTACAGTCCGATACAAGACAATGTTACAACCGTTAAGCCAATAGAAAGAGTGTTTTGTAATATCTTTAAAAGGTATAACGTGCATTTCGTGTTTGAACGACTAATGGAATTTAATTAAAAATTTTTGGGTACCTGAAAATCCATTTAGTTTCAGAAATATTTTGAATTTTAGAAAAATGTTAGAATCTTAATGACTATCGATTTTAGAATCTTAATGACTATCGAACAGACAAACATTATACGGGTATATGTTATATAATATGTAATATGGTAATATTGATGAAAATTTCGATAATGTCATATAACTTAATTTTGAAGGAGCGATTCTGAATGGTCTGCGGTGTTTCCTTTATAATAGCACAATATGCTTAAGTGCTTATTGTGGCTTTTCGAGAAATTCAATCAACTTTCTTATAACTTACAGGAGTTTATAATTAGACAGTATTTTGAGTGAATATAAGTTTACTCAAACACCATACATTATGTTTTCAGCTTTTACACATCTATTATTTTTATTATGTTTCTTAATACACTTAAATTTTCAGAACTTTAATTTTTATCAATACATAATATATTTATTTATATATTTATTTATTTAGTACATAAAACAAAAGAACTTAAATTGCTTTTTATTTGAGGTGATTTATGCAAATTTTATGAAGTAACTTAACGGACTATTAAATTCTACAGCAACTTCTTTGCCAAGACTGTGAAAACAATGAAATGGAGGTACTACCAACAAAGAGTTGCATTTATTTTAATTTCATTTTTCAAAATATTTGCAATAGATTCAAGCCTTCTTTAATTATTCTAGCATATAAACAAATATTTTTTTACAATACAATAGAGTTATAATTTTCATAATTACAACAACACTTTTTGGCTTAACCTGCATTTGAGTTTTTACTGTATTTATACAATCGGCTGTTTGAAAACAAATAACTCCATGGTTTTCATTATTAAACTGTGTTAAAGATCGTTTTTCTCTGTTTAATCGAATATTGATTTTATTCTATCGGATATTTTCTAGGATCTGACAAAAATTTATAAATGTCATAAATTTAAAATTTCATATGTTTAATAAAGATTTAGTTTTTAATTTTTTACACCATATCGCTTCGTTAGAGTAGTTAGAAAATACATTGAATTGCATACATAATTATGTTTTTAAACGTAATTTTTGTATAATCAGATAATAAAGTATTTACTTTTTGTCTAATAAGATTATTAGTTCATGAAAAATATCGTACGTTTTCGTAAATTTAATTTTTTGTTGTTCGAATATCAATCGTGTTGCCACGTTTCTTACGTTTAATATTACATTAAAGTAAATTGTTTTATTTAACAGAATAGTTAATATAACTTCATGATGAAACCAAGAAATTTTCTTTATACCGTTAAATTTAATATTTATTGCGTATGTAAACGCATTTCTATTTAATGGGTTCACGTCGCTCATTAAAGTCCATTTAAATGTTTCCAATATGCCAAAAATTTATATATTTTAGTTCAAATTTTAGTAATGTAAATCAGTTTATAAAGTATTTTAAAAGATTTTCGATTAGAAGTATCTTGTTTCTGAATAGAATCTCAGAGAAATCATTGGAGAATTTATGTAAGACTCGTAACAATCGAATACCCATTGTCAGAAATCTCTGAAATTTTGCAGGGAGCTTTGTTTATTAGGGGGATTGACGCTAAAAAATTTTGGTAATTAAAGGTCGACGAGGTGTTTTCCGGGTTTTCTTCATCGTTAGTAACACCAAAATAGAGATCATTTTCCCATATAATACCTCTCGGAAAGCATTTCTGCTCGGCAGATCGTCCATGTGTCGCATTGTCGTAAACGAATAAAACTAAAACCAAAATATATTCTTTAGTGAATCGAATTTTTGTACGTTTAATGGAGATTCGGATTCTGTCCAGAACCTCACATGACAGACAACTTTCAAAATATTTTTTAGTGGTTTTTAGCAAATATATTACAGAGGCTACGCTAAAATTTTTACATTGCATTAATTTACGTCTTCTTCTTTGTTTGTGCTTTTTCACAGCATTTCTCTAATGCTGACCCCCTAAACCACAAACCTCCCTGCAATATTTCAGAAATATTCGACTAAAAATACAGGAGCTATTAAGCTTAAAACAGGGTGAACAACATCGTATCCCCCCACACACTAACATACATACAGAAAAAAACGCCAACCTTTTGCATTTCTCGACGTTTCATGGTCCTCTCACTTAAAAAATGTAAAAATCATGGAGGGGTCATTTTTCTGTCTGATCGCTATACTGTTTTTTTCTTTTGTTATAGGCCTAGATAACAGCCGAAAAAGTAACAGCACGAAATATTTCCGTAATAAAAACTAAACTCGTTCACATTATTGAACGAGTTTAGTTATCTGATTTCTAAATACATAAATTGGCAGTTTCCTGGATCAGGTTCCGAATGAATTCACATCACGATGCAACACAGAGTTTGAGCAAACAACTTATGAAAATTTTTTATCTGACATTCCAATTCTAATTACTGTGTTTTCGATAATCATGTGAGTAGAAGTAAATAGAAATATGTTCAAAATTGAAATATATATCGTCAATTTAATTCGTATCTTCTATAAAAAGAATACACGCATAAACAGGCGAGTCTTTTCTAAATGCCAACATAAAGTACTCTTTGTTTTCTCTTCGAATATGCATTAACGAAATAATGAAGTTGCTAATTAATTTATATCACACTCCGTTGCAGCATTTACACAAAAGATTCCACGAAAACTTTTCCTTCATTCTTGCGCATTGTTCGCGAATTCCTAAACTTTTAATCGTCAATCGTGAAATTCGTGAATTTTTTCTGTTACTAATTGCTAATTTAAGATTTTATGTTAATTTGTAAAACACTGTGATCGATCTTAATTATTCCTCAGAATAGCAAACAAATTAGAGTTTAATCAATTATTATTATTCCAACTAAAATTTTCGTTTGTTGTTATATAAAATAAGAGTGAAAATTTCATTGTTCTAATGGAAATCGAAGACGTGTCTAGTGCAAATGAAATGGCACGTATGTCTGTTACTCGATACATTCTTCAACTTCAAAAACCCCGAAAACACAGAATGTAATGTACTCGCAATCTGAAATCAAACAAAATGAAATTTACTATTTCGTATTATCAATTCTTCAAATGGTATGTAAAACTTAAGGTAAAACTACCTTCAGAGAGATCCTTTTATTGACACAAAAGAACCCTCCAATCCACAGACACAGAGACGTTTTTCCAAATCTTTTCACGAAATTCAATATCAAAAACAAGATTTCCAGTCAAAGTTCAATTTATAAATCAAACTTAATTTATAATGAGATTACGATTACGATAAACTTTACTTTTAGCTTTTGTTGAAGCTCCAAATTACAAATTGCAAATTGCCGAACGTCTTGAAATCCATTCTGCATCTAAAATCGAAAAATAAATTAATTTAAAAGTTAAAAATTTAAGCTTTTTCAGCTTAGTAAATAAATACCGTGAAGGTGATGCGGCATAGCAAACAGCCACATATAATGCAGGTAAACGAAAAGGTAATCATCATAGCAAAAATACATATTTTGTAAGATTCGGGCATATTCACATACAAATAGGCATAAATACAAGAAACTCGTTCCCCAAATTATCCTGAAATAAATAACTAATAAAGGAAATTTAACCCTTTACATCGACATCTTGTTTACGTTTATTTTGAGATCCCTTCTAAGGCAATATAGGTCAGTCAGGAGATATTATTTTAAAAATTCACCAAAAATGAGATTATCATTATATCTATATGAAAAAAATCACGTACATTTATTAATATCTATAGTTTTAAATACGATATTTTTCAATACATTTTATTTAAAAAATTTATAAAAAAAAAATAATATATATCAGAACTGACACATAAACTTGATAATTTGTAACTTTTTGTGAAAATTAACCTCTTAACAGTGGAACAGTCGTACTCGGCTCTACCAGTTAGTTGTGGAGATAAACCGTGGGAATTTTTTTAAGAATTTTCCCACGCGTTTTTCTCGTTTCCGTTTAGGAAAAAAAATTTTTAAACAGTTACGTCTTGTAAAGAAAAAATCGTTCTTTATTGTCACATAATTTTTTTATATATGAATTTTTTTCGCGGTAATTTTTTGCTAAAATTTTTTTTTTCAAATTTATATTAAATTCTTTTTTGATTTTCCATCCGATACGATTTTTTCAAAACTTTTGAATTTATTTTCAATTTTATAAAATTTTTTAAAGTTTTAGGCATTTAAGTAATGACGATTTTTTCCAACCTGCGAATCAAATTCAAGAAAATGTAATTGACAGTTAACGAATTTCATCCACAACAATAGAAGACGTAAAGGTTGTTATGACTACAACTGGCGGCCTTTCCCCCCAGACTGAAATGTGGGTGAAGGTCGTCTCGTGTTCTACTTTCTGTAGAAGTGACGTAATCATTGTAAATAAAAGAAAATTTCAGTATATCTTTTATTTAAAATTTTAAAATTCGTTGTTCAAATTTACACCGAAATATTAAAGCGAATTAAAATATTAGCATTTTGTAAATAAACTTACTTCACATATAATAAATTTAAATGAATTAATCTATAAGAAACAACAAAACAATAAAGAAATGTAGAAATATTTTTATATTCATTTTCACATTTATAACATATGTTATCGTCATTGATCGATATTTAATTTTAAAAACAATTTTCATCATTGGCATGCATCAGAAAAAAAATGCATAACTTCCCTAAAACACACTTCATTGAGAAGGTCCGCTTCACTCTGAAAAAGCCGACAGTTTTATGTCAGAAATCCAATGTGTGACCTACTTTCTCTAACATAGTAAAACAAAGTAAGTTACAGTACAACAATACACATAAACATAAATAAATTAGTAGCCCAAT
Organism: Centruroides vittatus; assembly: GCF_030686945.1. Taxonomy (NCBI): domain Eukaryota; kingdom Metazoa; phylum Arthropoda; class Arachnida; order Scorpiones; family Buthidae; genus Centruroides; species Centruroides vittatus. The sequence continues at coordinate 557,195 of NW_027122705.1, forward strand.
AATACATACTTTCATGTAAATCCATATGTTATATCCAAAAGTCAGTTTTCCCAAATTGTTGAAAAATAAATTATTTTCAACTTTTCTTTTTGTAAAGTAGCATATTCTGAAAAACAAGTTCTATATTCAGAGTAAAATTTCCACCTTTTATCCGTTAAAAACAACGCAAAATGTACGAATCCACGTAATAAAAAATTATCGCAGTGAACTTCGAAAAAACCAGAAACAGATACACCAGACTGCACTGTACAAAATTTTCCCACGAACTGATTCATATTTTAATGCACCTGTGAATAATTTCATCACATGACGAAAAGTTTTTGAATAAAAGCTAAAAGTTTTTAAAAATTCTTTCCTAAAATCCGATGAATTTAATTAATACACAATAACTAGATCTGTTTAATAAAGATTAATAATTTTCCATTATAATTATGCAAATTAGATCTAAAAAAGATCATCGCGCAAATTCTCCCGCGAACCATGGATGACTCTTACGTCATCTGGATTGAAGTTTCCTGCAAAATACTGAAAATTTTTATATAATTATTTTACTAATTCAGCCAAATTTAAATAATATAAAATGTCTAGATCTGTTTAATAAAGATTAGTAATGTACTATCATTAATATGCAAATTAGATATGACAAAGATCACTGTGGAAAAATTCCCGCCAAGATAAAAATAGCTTTCGGTCACGTGATCACCAAGAAATACGCCTTAAATTTAATGTTTGTGTACAAATTAATACATTTTAACTAATGTCATCGTTTAAAATTTAATGTTTCTGTAAAAATTAGTAAATTGTAACAAATTTCATCAAAGACAACAGAATAATTTTCAACTCATAAAAACTACAATAAATGATTATTTCTTCGAAAGACGTCGATATGCACGAATAAATAATAAATATACAATAATGCTTTTATCCATTTTAAGTGGATATTGTAAAAATTAAGCTATTTAATTTGTTTGGCTTTTATAATTTAGTTTCCAAATATTTTACTGTGAAATTCCATTTAGTAAACAGAAACGAAGACAAGCTATTAATTATAAACAGGACAATAGAATAATTTTTACGTAAATTGAGTGAAAATACAGAAAAAAACAAATTATATCAAAGATGGGGACAAACAAGCTTACATCCCCAGAACAGAGCTTATAATTCGTTGTTATTTTCAGCCTGTTTCTACTTCGACTGTTTTTTGTTGGTAAAAAGTTAATGTTTTAAGATGTTCTTAGTGAAGAAACATAAAAGTATCGAAATATAATATTCACACACACAAAAATATTCATGTATGTCGACATTAGAAATTTGAAATCAATTATAGAATGTCCTGGATAGAGATATCGTGTGATTGTCTGTTTCTTCTGTCTTATTTTGTTTTTCTACGTGAAAATAAGATATCTTTTATAACTATTGATAATATAAACATTTTGTTTCTTTATATATTACCTTCAATTACAGCTGCAAACTTTAACACATGGAGCATGTGAGAAAGTATTATTGTATAGATTATTACATTTTTATGAATACACCTGAGACTCGTGACAATATAGGCCTATATTAACCTACTTTAAGTGTCAATATTTTATTTAGAATCATTTTAAACGTTATTATTACATCAAATTATGAAATGGAATGTTCCAAGTATAGGAGTAAGAGGGAGGGGAAAGAAGCCATGCGTGGGGAAAAAATGAGTTTTTATCTAAATTATAATAAAATTTACTTATATTTACGATAAATATCGATAATTTTCTTTTGGAGAAATGTATCTTGATAAAATTAATTATCTATATGAATGAAACTTTCAATAATACATTAGTTACAATGACTGACGTTCCTTTCTTACCCTTTCTGTAGTATGTCTTATTATTAAACATAGTTTTCTAGATTATAGCATAATAATGTGTAAAGAAAAAGGAAAATTCTGTTAATTTGTAAACGCAAATACTATCACATAACAAGCATACTGTATCCTCTGTATATTTAAAGTCAGTTATTCGCGATTGAATTTTTCTAGATAAGCCTGTTTAATCCGTAATTTATTTGACAGAAAGAAATTGTTTATGGCCGTATTTCATTTATATAATGTTTTTCTCGTGATATTATTTCTAATATCGGAAAAAAATATACATTTCTAATATGGACATACATCAATATTTTTAATTCTGAATATTATATTTCGATACTTTTATCTTTCTTCACTAACAACAAAGTACTTTTATTTTAAAAAAATAAGTTTTTACCAACATAAAACAGTCAAAGTAGGAACAGGCTGGAATTGACAACAAATTATAAGCTCTGTTCTGGGGATGTAAGCTTGTTTGTCCCCATCTTTGATATAATTCGTTTTTTTCTGTATTTTCACTCAATTTACGTAAAAATTATTCTATTGTCCTGTTTATAATTAATAGCTTGTCTTTGTTTCTGTTTACTAAATGGAATTTCACAGTAAAATATTCGGAAACTAAATTATAAAAGCCAAACAAATTAAATAGCTTAATGTTTACAATATCCACTTAAAATGGATAAAAGCATTATTGCATATTTATTATTTATTCGTGCATATCGACGTCTTTCGAAGAAATAATCATTTATTGTAGAGTTTTTATAAGCTGAAAATTATTCTGTTGTCTTTGATGAAATTTGTTACAATTTACTAATTTTTACAGAAACGTTAAATTTTAAACGATGACATTAGTTAAAATGTATTAATTTGTACACAAACATTAAATTTAAGGCATATTTCTTCGTATTTCTTGGTGATCACGTGACCGAAAGCTATTTTTATCTTGGCGGGAATTTTTCCACAGTGATCTTTGTCATATCTAATTTGCATATTAATGATAGTACATTACTAATCTTTATTAAACAGATCTAGACATTTTATATTATTTAAATTTGACTGGATTAGTAAAAGAATTATATAAAAATTTTCAGTATTTTGCAGGAAACTTCAATCCAGATGACGTAAGAGTCATCCATGGTTCGCGGGAGAATTTGCGCGATGATCTTTTTTATATCTAATTTGCATAATTATAATGGAAAATTATTAACCTTTATTAAACAGATTTAGTTATTGTGTATTAATTAAATTCATCGGTTTTTGTGAAAGAATTCTTTAAAACTTTTAGCGTTTATTTAGAAACTTTTTGTCACCTGATGACATTGGACAAGAGCATTTTCGTTTTGTTTATTGTATACGACAGTTCGCGCCAGATTTCGTAAAGTGCGGTTTAATAATTCTGTGTTTCTCGTTTTTTCGAAGTTCACTGCGATAATTTTTTATTACGTGGATTCATACATTTTGCGTTGATTGCAATGGATATTTTAAGGCATAAAGTTTACTGTGAATTAGTTCTAAATTCAGAAAGAAAAGTTGAAAATAATTTATTTTTCGACAATTTGGGAGAACTGATCTTTGTTTGGATGTAAATGAAGGCATGTAAATTTATTTGTGCATATAATTATCTAGTTCTAATTTCGAAACATTTATGGCATTTAGTGTTTATAAGCGTGTTATTTAGACATGTCTACGAATTTAGTGCTAAAACGTAGAACTACGTCAAAGAAGAATACAAACTTTAATTAGCAAGTAGTATCTTTATTAGAAAACTTATTTGTTGGTAGATTTTTTTACATTTAAAGTGTAATTAGATGAAACTAAATGGATGTGAACATAGAAAGTTGAATATGGCAAGAGTAATAGATAAAACTATTATTACATATTACTCGATCAGAAAAATTTATACTTGAAGAATTTTGTTTTGATAATTATTGCCTAGGGTTTATGTCGAAAATATTTTTCAGTTATATTTGTAATTACAGTTAATTCGAATAGTAATGGCGCTTAAATATTTATAGAATTAATTGAAGTTTTCGAATTTTGTTTTGAGGAAACTGAGGAAGGCAAGAGTATCTACAGTTGTATAATGAACTGAATTTAAGTAAATTAGGTGACTTTGTATGTTTCGATGTAGTTTTTTTATAATATTACGATATACGAACTTTCGATTTTGTAAATTGTATTATACTAAAAAATAAAGTTTTTCGTTATTCTCCTACTTAATGATGTATTTATAATGTTTCTGAACTAAATAATACTTATTAAATTGAAATCCAAGCTTTACAAAGTACTATGAATATTAGAGAAGACCGTTTTACTATAAACTACTACGTTTTACTACAGCTTACTCCAATGTTGATTCTACGAAAAGTAGGTCAGACAAGGACCGTTAGACTAATGACGTAGGCTGTTTACTTTTTCCGGTCGCATCGGTGCACTCCCGATAGCGTCATTTACAGAAGTCACACCTACTTTTTTCTGACGCGAGCCAATTAGGAATATTAATTTTTTTAACCAATCAGATGACGGCGGGAGATTTAAATTCGATTTATGTCGATAGATGGCCGTCTAAAATTTCATATTTATTTTAATTTTCTTTCTTTTATTGTAATTTCTCGAGAACTAAAGGATATTCCAAAACAAAGTTGGAGAACCCAACTACTCGTGAAAATTCTACGACTTCACGAAATGGTCCAGGTATTTTATAAGAATTTTTTAACGGCTATTGACGTCCCTCACCACTGCCACTCGATCGCCTTGGACGGCTATTTCCGTCCCTCACTGTTAAGAGGTTAACATTGTCTAGTTACCTAGTTGTTTCCTGGCACTGAGCCAGGAAGACATAGAATATCGTTTTGTACAATTCGATATAAAATTTATGCATGCACGTTTATTCGTTGTAAAATTATCGCACATTATATCAAACATGTGTTTGAAATCAAAATTTTATTCTGCTATCAACTAATATAATGAACTAATTCACTTTATTCACTTCACATCGAACAAAATTATATATTTTTGTAATAAACATATGATTTTCAGTAGCAATACATGTAACATTTGCAGATATTTTCGATTAAAATAAAAAATAAAAAAATATATAAAATATCAAAACTGAAGACCACAACTTGAATATTTATAACACGTTGACTTGACGGCCGGATGGCCGAGCGGTAAAGGTGGCAGCCTACCGCTCTGGGGGACCCGGGATCGAATCCGATCGGGTCGAATAATCCCCAGGAATTTTTCGGGGGATGGTCCGTTCGGATATGTCGGGCCCCGTCCCTCACCACCCGGTCGCCCCATTGTGGGTCTGGCCGAACCCATAATGGGCCTACTAAAAGAGGCCCTCTTAGTGCCCACAGGGCGGAAAGAGTTTAAAAAAAAACACGTTGACTTATTATAGCTAAATAAACTTATTATAGCATAAATGAACTTATTATAGTAATATTATTGCATGAATATGCTATAAATGAAATAAAAAATTACCAGAAAAAAAGCATTAATTAAAATTTTTTAAGTCAACAAAACACCACCTGGACAAAAATATGTAAAACAGACGATAGACAAGACGATGCCGTCAAGATCTGTTGTTGATAAATTTTACAAAAATCGATAATTACCGAGGTAACGGTGAATGGGTACCCTCGAAGTTTTGCTAAATAAGCCAGGGTAACGATCGATCGGTACCTTCGGGGGCAAAGGGTTAAAATGGACTGCGCCGTTGTATGATTTATTGGGGGTGATAGGAATGATTCAGGTAAGATTTTGTTGAGCAGTAAGCTTAAAAATCGTAATCACAGCTTTTAAAAAAAACGCGATTATATTAATAAAAATTTGGCATTACTGCCATCAGAAAATACGATTATATCGTTTATTTATGTAATTTTTCTCCCTTCTAACATTTCTTATGTTTACATTAGTGTAATTTGATCCGAAAAACGCAAAACAAACATATCTAGTTTCACTTCCCTTTAAATTGTCTCAGGTTTCACCGCCTGACACCGGACTTTCTTTGTAATCGGAGAGAAGTGGATTGGAAGTCAAGGTCAAAATAGTAAATGTTTATTACCTTTACAGAAGGGTATCAATTACACTCATTTTTAACGTAAACAAACCGATAAGTGCTATATTACAGTTACAACTATCTCAAGTTTCAACGATTAACATCGGCTTTCTTTATAACTGGAGAAGGGCTATAATTTGGTGTCAAAATCACAGTAGTAACCATTTATTCCTTTCATTGAAGAGATTCGTTTTATCTACCCCATTGCTAATACTATCAACGTTCTATTACCCCAATTTCCAACGACAACTTTGATTCTGTCGTCTGCTCTTTGTTTCTGTTTTTCTCCGTTAAGTGTCGCCTCTCCGTTCTCTTAACATTTAACGAAACATTTATTCGTTTAAATAACGTCAATGAGTATGAAAATTTGCTAAATTAGAGCTGAAAAACGACCAAAGCAACGATTATGTAACGTTTGTTTACATTTTTATCTTGATTTACGTGAAGGAGTAGTTCTTATCGCAATCAATTTTCCATCAGACAATTTTGTGAAGATACTTACTCGTTCAAACAGAATCAAACAACTAGAAGTTAACTAATTAGACCCTAAACATTATGAAATTACATATAATAAAATAATGATAACTACGCGACAATCGTTCTTTTATACTGTAATTTAATAATTTAAATTAATCTTCTAAAGATAATAAATGCAGATTATAATAAAAATTATCTATTTATTTCCCATTGCTGCACAACAAAACAAACCTAAAAGACAGCATGATCTAAATTCCAAGTAACATTACGGTAACATTACGGGTGGGCTACAATTTAGGCAAACATGCTTTTAAAAAAGTAAAACAAATACAAAATGAATAAGATTTTATTGTTATACCAAGAGTTCGTACTCGCACTTGCGCATTATAAAAATTATTAAAAATAAAATAATAATTTACAAAGTTTAAGGCTATATTTAAGAATATTTGTCTGAATATATATTTTTAGTTTGGTTATGTAGAGCGTAACAGTATGCTAAGTAAGAAACTCCCCATTTAATGTCGTATAAAGCTAAAAATATTTGATTAGTTATATTAAACTAATATAATGGTCATTTTTAATTGATCTTTTGTTCCTGGACAAATTGTATGTTATATTTTTATTAACCTGTTGATGATTATCTTGTGCATAATTTTGCGTTTGAGCTTGATTTTTCCTTATTTATCATCAATATTTAATACATTTTTTTTTGTTTTCAGGCGTGTGGGGATGGATGAATGCCGCAGGGCCCGGTGAACTGATCCGTATTGATGGACGTTTAACTGCAATTAAATATATAGATATTTTAGAGAATGGGCTAATACCATCGTTACAAGCGATGTTTGGTAGTGATGTTGTTGGGCCCTTTGTCCATGGTAGATCACCGATCCATATGGCAAAGGCCACACAACAATGGCTAAATGAACAACAACAGATCTCGGTGATGAAGTGGCCAGGGAGGGGTGCAGACTTGAATCCTATAGAAAATCTATGGGCTAAACTAACAGATGCACCCGTAAAAGCGTCTTTCCCGGACGAATTATGGAAAATTGTTTATGAAAGGTGGGAGAAACTCCGGAAAGATGGGGTGTGTGCGACTCTAGTAGATAGCATGCCAGAGCGCATGCAGCTAGTAATACAGAACGAAGGGCTGTGGACTCGATTCCGACACTCCTCTTTGGCATACCATCATAGAACCATCATACATCACCTTTTATTACTCCTGTGATAAAAGTAGACCTTAGCTTAAAGCACTTTCCCGAAGAACGCACTCCAGTTTACGTGTAGACAGCACTTTGCAGAAATTGAACACTGTCACAGGAATTTAATCACCATTTTACACTGATGGCTCAAATCGGATAACTACATTGGCTTAGCCTTTGTCTGCTACGATTTCATCCTGGAAAAACAAATAGCACAGAATTCGTCCATCATCATCACTGCAGAGCTGCAAGCTAGCTACCTGGCCATAAAGTATGTGATCAGAAAAGGTCATCGTTGCTGCTTGATTTACATTGACTCAGTTAGTGCACTTCAGACTTTGATCTCGTCTGAACCTAGTTTTCACTATAGTGATTAAAATTCGTGGATGATTTAAAACGTTGTCTTTTTTGGTGTTTTTCAAATTTGTGTTTTCTCCGTTTTACGTTTTAATAAATTTCTAACTAGTAGTCTATTGAGTTGAGTGACTTTTTTCAAATGAATCGCGTCATTTTGTTCTCATTCTATTACCCCTATTTTTCTATACAAGGCCACGTCAAGGCTTTCGAAACTCTGCAGAACCAGTAATAGGAGTAATCTACTTGACAGAAGAAATTCGGAGGTAAGTATAGAAAGTCCCTGAAACCTCCAGAGTCTGTGTTGTTTAACTTGAATTATTAATGGTCATTATTCATATGTAATTTCTGTCTTTTTTTTAAAACAAACAAAACGTAGCACATAAAGTTGCAGTAAGTTGACAGTTTTTCAGCTCTATTTAGCTAATTTTCATATTCATTGACTTTATTTAAACGAATAAGTGTTTTGTTAAATATTGGAAGAAAGGTGACACTTACCGAGAAAAAGAAATAGCAGATGACAGAATCAAAGTTGTCAGAAATCGGGATAATAGAACGTTGTTGATATAACAATGGGGTGGATGAAATGAATTTTTTTAGTGAAAGGAATAAACAGTAGTAATGTAACGAATAGTATATTCGGCCTCAGCCGAATACCGAATATTCGGCCAAACTATTCGGCTTGATTAATGCACGTACGAAAATTGGCGCGCAAACCGCATTATCGCGCACCCTGTTCTCTATTGGCCCGCTGTCACTACGATTTTTTCTTCCAGTAGCTCTAAATTATTTTAATTAATTAATTAAATTATAATTATTAAAGTTAATATGAGATGGAGCCTAACATCTACCTCTAGTCCCAAACTGGTTTGTAATTTATGTAATAGCCGTAAATAGTTCCGATATGATTCGACAGTTGTTGGTATTTAAATGTAAGTTATAACTTTTAAGTTATTTTATTTGCAATCGATCTTTTTAACTTTTTAATTAAGCACTAAAATTTTGTTTTTACTACGTATTTGTATACTGAATAGTACCCTAAGGATATACTTTAGTGGGGACATATGGTCTAGTTTTTCCCCAGTTGTGGAACAGTTCAAATATATTATTGAAATACTATTTGTGAAGTTTTGTGATATTTTGTTGCCATTGTTTTTGTCAATATTTTTAAAATTTAACAAGATTTTAAAATTTAACATGAAAAATTGAACATGATGAGAATTTAACATGATTTTCAAATGTTATCTTTTGTATATAATGAGAAATGCTCATTCTTTGCTTTATATATAAAATAAATTATATATTAGTTACTCATCTTCTAGAAATAGATAAATAATTCTTTCATTAAATACGATACGTTTCAATAAAACGTTTCGTAAATCATTTTAAAATATCTTAAAAAATATAAAAATATACGCGAATACGAATATAACATTAATGCCCGATACATTCTAACCTACACGCCATCAATTCCATAAGATATCGGGCTAGATAAAGGCTATAATATTATTTAATTACGAAATAATTTAATACTAGAGTTAGATACTATTTCTTATTAACTTTAATAATTATAATTTAATGTTCAGCATTAATAAAAGTTACCAAAATGATTAATTTACTGTGTTTTTGTAATTTCTTACTCCTGTTTTTAAGTATTCGGTATTCGGCCGAATAGCGAAAAATAGGCCGAATACCGGATAGTAACCGAATATTCGTTACATCACTAATAAACAGTTATTACTGTGACCTTGACACCCAACTCTACCTTTTCTCCAGTTACAAAGAAGCAGATGTGAATTGTTAAAACTTGAGATAATTGACACTGTAATAAAGCACTTATTTGTTTGTTTACGATAAAAATAAGTGTGATTCCCAAACTTCTGTAAGAATAATAAACATTTACTATTGTGACCTTGACTTCCAACCCCGCTTTTCAAGCGGATTTCACTGCCTGACACCGATGACAGTCAGTGAAACCCGCTTCTTGCCAACCTGAGATAATCTAAAAGGAATTGAAACTAGATATGTTTATAATTTGCATTTTTTGGATCAAATTGAAGTAATATGAACATAAGAAACGTTAGAAGGAAGAAAAATTACATAAACAAACGATATAATCTATTTTCTGATGGAAGTAATGCCAGATTTTTATTAAAAAAAACGTGATTAAAAAAAAGCTGTGATAACGATTTTTAAGCTTAGTGCTCAACATAACCCCTCCTGAATCATTGCTATCAACCCCCAATAAATCATACAACGGCGCAGTCCATTTTAAACCAATGGGAGCACAGGTAGAAATGATTGACAGGTCAAACACGTCACTTACGTTACGTGACGTCACGTTGGTGAAAACCATTTTCACTGGACTGTACGTCTCTTCCGCTACCACGCACGTACGAATGGACCCTAGACCATCACTGACGCGCAATTAACTGATTGCCCCTGGAAGTCGGCTTCTTACAGAAACACAGCTTCCCTATCATCAAATGCAGGCCTAGCCAACCCAAATTGTTTCGCGGACCACTTTGATCACGCGTAACATTACGGTGGGCTACAATTTAGGCAAACATGCTTTTAAAAATAAAACGAATACAAAATGAATAAGATTTTATTGTTATACCAAGAGTTCGTACTCGCACTTGCGCATTATAACAACGACACATGCAAATTTTCATTTATTTACAGTAGTGAACCGAAAATCGGAATCAATTGGGGACTGGGGTTGTTCAGATTAGGGATTTGTTCCGATTACGGTTTATGTACGAAAAAATATATTAACCTGTCCGACGTTCAAATTTTTCTCCGTTGCGTGTCGCTTCCTGTTGAATTTTTCTGTTGCGTGTCGCTTCGTGTTGAATTTTCGTCGATTTTAAGCCTAACGAAAATTTTTATAATAATAATCGAGGCTATCGTATCGTTAAAAATTATTTCTGCATTTTGTACAAACAAAATAAATATATTGAAGAATATAAAAACATGAAAATTATACTTTAGAAGTAAATTTAGTATCAAAAACGTTCGATTCAGCACGACACAGTCCGACTGAAAATCGTGCCGATTACCGGCGATTCTGATTACCTGGGTGCCGATTTACGAGTCTCTACTGTAATTATTTTGGTATACACATAACGGGAAACAAAAGTTGTAATAGATATATAATATCGCTTAGCGGCCACACAATTTAACGTGACGGCCGCGGGTTGGCCAGGCCTGATCAAATGTCACGGCACGCCACTAATGATTGTTTTTATTTAAAACTAAGCATCAAATGTTGTGACGATGCCAAAGGCCTTTACGCAGAATACGAATATTCTCTTAATACATCTGCCATTTTTTTGCTTAATCCTAAACCACCGAGCGCATACCCCCTAGGGGTACGCGTACCTCTGGTGAAGAATCGCTGCTCTAGCTGAAAACAGTGCATACAGAAAGCCAATATTTTAATTCCAGAAGGCACAGGTATAAAAAGCTGGCAACTATTCTTGCACGACGTTTTCTGCACTAAAAGTCCACAAAGTTGTGTTTAGTGCAATCTATGGTAGCATTTTACTAGATAATAATTTTATATTATTGTATTATTATAAAAATGTGAAATGCTTATTTTTCGGTTAAGAATTTGTTTTTAAATAAATTGTAAATGCTAATAAAATGTAAAATTTTCATGTGTTTAGTCGACATATAACACAAGACCCATCGTTGCCCTAAACCCCTTTATTTTTTACTACGAAAATTTAATAGCATCAATGCCGTTTACGAAGAAATAAACTTTCCAATTGTTTTTGTGTATGTCATACAAATAAGTAAAAAATTCTGAAAAATATCAATACAGAAATTTTAAAAATTATGAAATATAAAATTATGAAATTCGAAATGTTCCATTAGCAACGTTCAATATAGTAAATATTGAACATTGCTAATGGAATAGCTTTTACTATAATTGCCAATTCATTAAGTTTAATAATACATAAAGTATAGCTAATAAATTCGATTTAACTAGGACAAGTATTATTGATTTTGCTTTTAAAATATTCAAATTAATTCTAATAATAATAAAAATTAAAATTGAAATTTTCTAATATTAAAGTAATTTGCCTATACACATTCGATCAAAAATCAAAGAAGAAAATTCATTGTCTAGTGTCTTAGATGCCATGAAAGATGCATTTACCTTGCATATGCGTTTACAGAAAGTCCGTCTTAACATTATAATATTCTTCACAGTACCAACAAAACAAATTCGAATATGAAAGATCCAAATTGCATGAATTGTTTCCTCAGACCCTGTTGGACAACAGCTCTTATTTATGGTGTGGACGTATTAGAGATTTGTTCCTGCAGACAGCCAACTTATTTATTTAAAATTCAGAAATTAAGAAAGATCTACATTCAGTTCGTTCAAATTATATTATGGCAATTCACCTTGCTTTTGCTATGGCAGTCGTTGCCAGGTATAGGAGAATAAGCATTGTGTCTCGGATGGTATGACATATTCGAGAGTGATGCTAAAATAATGAATATTACGGCATTAATCCTATTCACGAGTTATTCAAGTTTACTGACTTCAATGAACAAGAGAAAATTCCATCGACTTAAGACTCTTCGAAACAGTTATTTTCATCAGAAAAATATAATAGAAAATAATGCTCGGATAATAATGGTCTCCCTTCCCTTTTCGTTGAATGCCATATTATTAATTATGATTTTTGAAGTTATTGCTCTGACTGTTTACTATCCTGCGTTGAAGAATAGACAACTGTTTCGACTAGAAGCACTGTTTTGCACTGTTGATGTAGGATTTGCCGCCAGTGTAATGACGGGAGGAATAGCACGAGGTTTACTGTTAGTAGCTTCATTTGCATTTGTTTTTCATAAAGAGTTTGAAGAACTCTTAGATGAACAATCTTCAATAAGAGTAACCGACAGAAATCCGAAGACGAAATTAGAAAAATTGATGATCCATCCCCAAGAATTGTGGATATATATGAATCAATGGAATACAACATTTAAATTTCCTTTATTAGTTATTTATTTTGGGACAATTTGGGGAATATATTGTACGCCGAGTGTCTTGTATTATGCCTATTTGTATGTGAATATGCCCGAATCTTACAAAATATGTATTTTTGCTATGATGATTACCTTTTCGTTTACCTGCATTATATGTGGCTGTTTGCTATGCTGCATCGCCTTCACGGTATTTATTTACTAAGCTGAAAAAGCTTAAATTTTTAACTTTTAAATTAATTTATTTTTCGATTTTAGATGCAGAATGGATTTCAAGACGTTCGGCAATTTGCAATTTGTAATTTGGAGCTTCAACAAAAGCTAAAAGTAAAGTTTATCGTAATCGTAATCTCATTATAAATTAAGTTTGATTTATAAATTGAACTTTGACTGGAAATCTTGTTTTTGATATTGAATTTCGTGAAAAGATTTGGAAAAACGTCTCTGTGTCTGTGGATTGGAGGGTTCTTTTGTGTCAATAAAAGGATCTCTCTGAAGGTAGTTTTACCTTAAGTTTTACATACCATTTGAAGAATTGATAATACGAAATAGTAAATTTCATTTTGTTTGATTTCAGATTGCGAGTACATTACATTCTGTGTTTTCGGGGTTTTTGAAGTTGAAGAATGTATCGAGTAACAGACATACGTGCCATTTCATTTGCACTAGACACGTCTTCGATTTCCATTAGAACAATGAAATTTTCACTCTTATTTTATATAACAACAAACGAAAATTTTAGTTGGAATAATAATAATTGATTAAACTCTAATTTGTTTGCTATTCTGAGGAATAATTAAGATCGATCACAGTGTTTTACAAATTAACATAAAATCTTAAATTAGCAATTAGTAACAGAAAAAATTCACGAATTTCACGATTGACGATTAAAAGTTTAGGAATTCGCGAACAATGCGCAAGAATGAAGGAAAAGTTTTCGTGGAATCTTTTGTGTAAATGCTGCAACGGAGTGTGATATAAATTAATTAGCAACTTCATTATTTCGTTAATGCATATTCGAAGAGAAAACAAAGAGTACTTTATGTTGGCATTTAGAAAAGACTCGCCTGTTTATGCGTGTATTCTTTTTATAGAAGATCCGAATTAAATTGACGATATATATTTCAATTTTGAACATATTTCTATTTACTTCTACTCACATGATTATCGAAAACACAGTAATTAGAATTGGAATGTCAGATAAAAAATTTTCATAAGTTGTTTGCTCAAACTCTGTGTTGCATCGTGATGTGAATTCATTCGGAACCTGATCCAGGAAACTGCCAATTTATGTATTTAGAAATCAGATAACTAAACTCGTTCAATAATGTGAACGAGTTTAGTTTTTATTACGGAAATATTTCGTGCTGTTACTTTTTCGGCTGTTATCTAGGCCTATAACAAAAGAAAAAAACAGTATAGCGATCAGACAGAAAAATGACCCCTCCATGATTTTTACATTTTTTAAGTGAGAGGACCATGAAACGTCGAGAAATGCAAAAGGTTGGCGTTTTTTTCTGTATGTATGTTAGTGTGTGGGGGGATACGATGTTGTTTACCCTGTTTTAAGCTTAATAGCTCCTGTATTTTTAGTCGAACATTTCTGAAATATTGCAGGGAGGTTTGTGCTTTAGGGGGTCAGCATTGGAGAAATGCTGTGAAAAAGCACAAACAAAGAAGAAGACGTAAATTAATGCAATGTAAAAATTTTAGCGTAGCCTCTGTAATATATTTGCTAAAAACCACTAAAGAATATTTTGAAAGTTGTCTGTCATGTGAGGTTCTGGACAAAATCCGAATCCCCATTAAACGTACAAAAATTCGATTCACTAAAGAAAATATTTTGGTTTCAGTTTTATTCGTTTACGACAATGCGACACATGGACGATCTGCCGAGCAGAAATGCTTTCCGAGAGGTATTATATGGGAAAATGATCTCTGTTTTGGTGTTACTAACGTGAAAAAACCCGGAAAACACCCCGTAGACCTTTAATCACCAAAATTTTTTAGCGTCAATCCCCCTAATAAACAAAGCTCCCTGCAAAATTTCAGAGATTTCTGACAATGGGTATTCGATTGTTACGAGTCTTACATAAATTCTCCAATGATTTCTCTGAGATTCTATTCAGAAACAAGATACTTCTAATCGAAAATCTTTTAAAATACTTTATAAACTGATTTACATTACTAAAATTTTTCATTTAATATACTTACATTACTAAAAGCTGAACTAAATATTTACATTTTCGGCGTATTGTAAAAACTCAAAACGAAACTCAAACCAAAAAGTGTTATTGTAATTATGAAAATTATAACTCTATTGTATTGTAAAAAAGTATTTGTTTATATGCTGGAACAACTGAAGAACGCTTGTACCTATTGCAAATATTTTTAAAACTGAAATTAAAATAAATGCGGCTCTTTGTTAGTAGCACCTCCATTTCATTGTTTTCCCAGTCTTGGCAAGGAAGTTGCTGTGGAATTTAATAGTCCGTTAAGTTACTTCATAAAATTTGCATAAATCACTTCAAATAAAAAGCAATTTAAGTTCTTTTGTTTTATATACTAAATAAATAAATATATAAATAAATATATTATGTATTGATAAAAATTAAAGTTCTGAAAATTTAAGTGTATTAAGAAACATAATAAAAATAATAGGTGTGTAAAAGCTGAAAACATAATGTATGGTGTTTGAGTAAACTTATATTCACTTAAAATACTGTCTAATTATAAACTGTAAGTTATAAGAAAGTTGATTTAATTTCTCGAAAAGCCACAATAAACAATTAAGCATATTGTGCTACCATAATGGAAACACCAAAGACCATTCAGAGTCGCTCCTTAAAAATTAAGTTATATGACATTATCAAAATTTTCATGAATACAGTAGACCCCTATAACACGGGTTCATATAACACGGATTCGTATAACGCAGCGAAAAAATTGTGATCGTATTCGTATAACACCCTAAAAGAGACTGGTATAATATGGTAAAACGTCATCGCCGACTCGTGTCACGACAGGATTGGTCGAATCTGGACCAATAGAGGTTAATGTACAAACCGTTGAGTTGAAACGAGCACTGGACTACTAAAAAGACATTTCAACGGCTATAAAATTATATACAGTCAAACCTGTTTTTATGCGGGGGGATAGGGACCGCATTAAAAAAACGCATAAAAAAATCGCACAAAACTTCACGAGGGGCTATAAAAAATAGTTTTCGCAACACAATTAAAAAATATTTTTTTTAATGCGGTGAATAGGGCCCGCATAAAAAAAGTCTCACGTAGAAAATAACTCGAAACCGTACGAAATAGAATTTATTGACAACAGATGTCAGCACTTGACTGCATCGTCTGGTCTATCCTCTGTTTTACATATTTTTGTCCAGGTGGTGTTTTGTTGACTTAAAAAGTAAATTATTTCATTTTTCGCATATTCATGCAATAATATTACTATAATAAGTGCATTTATGCTATAATAAGTTTATTTAGCTATAATAAGTCAACGTGAGACATGACGAATCGCACGAGACTAGTCGCCAACTATACTGCACAAATAAAAAATCGCACAAAAAAACCGCACAAGTTAAAAATTCGCATTAAAAAAATCGCACAAATAAAAATCGCACATAAAAAGAGAGCATAAAAACAGGTTTGACTGTATATATTAATGATATCTCCAAAATTAAGTTATTTTTCTGCGAAAAATTCGCTGATCACGGAACACGCACCCGCCGTTCGATGAGCCGCTCCGCGACGAAAATAAGCTTAAGCAATGGTGTCGTCGACGGTGCGCACTCGGTAAGTAATCCTACAATTTTTAGTTAGTAGGGGAAACTTGCTTAATTCGTACTTGCGCCTAATTCGTACTTCGCTTATATCTCGACTCCGGTAATAGCTATTAGTGCCTTTAGTGACAAAAAAAGTAAATAACAGTCGGCCATACTACCATCTGACAGACAACACGCTGTTACGCTGCTTCCGACAAAAATATTGAAAAGGTAAGTTTTTTCAACTTTTTCTGTAATATTTTTTCACATTTCGTAAGAACGTTCTTCAATTGGATCGCGTATAAGTTTTTTTAACTATCTGTGACGTATTAATGCGTATTTTTGTGATTTCACCTGATGTGATGATATATGAGTATTTGTTGTCAAATTTCTTGGAGGCAAATGTAAAACTTGTTCGACTCTTGCGCCTATTTCGTACTCCAGGCAAGTTCTTAAAACATACTGGTACGATTTAGGAAAACCATTTTAGATGAATGTCACAATAAGCTATTACCGATTCGTAAACTGTTATTTTTTTACTAAGTTACTGATTTCAAAAATAACCGCAAAAAGTATGATCAAATGCACACGATGTGAGATATGGGTATATGAACTTTGCGCAGGAACCAATAAAAAGCAACGGATTACAACTGCAATGACTGCCAAGAATTGGCGAAGACCATCAGCCGAATCTACACACGTATTAATACATTATTGATTAAGATTTTGATTCTTAAGATGCAAACCAATGATAGGATCTCAAAGTACGATTTAAGAATATATCAGTACGATTTAAGATGAATGGTTCTAAATCGTACTTTTTTAGTGTTTTTTAAAATTATTTATTTCTCAGAAGTTTATAAGATTTATGCTAAATTTGATTATGGTAGTAATAAAATATTTCTGAAATAAAAGTTACTTAAAATGAAAAATAATTTTTTGTTTATTAATTTCGATAATATGATGGTTTTTCCTTAAGGGGTACGAATTAGGCAAGTTTACCCTAGCATAGTTTATATGGATTATTTCCAAAAATTATGCGTGATTTGGAAATGTTGAGTCAAATTAATCTAGAATCGGTTAATTTTATGGAAGAAAACCTTTCAAACAGCCGTAGCCCCTAAACTGCACACGTGCCGGGTTGTGATTGGCTCATGTATTTAAGTGACTCGTACAACACGAATTCATATAACACGGAACGTATCTACCGTGTTATAGGGGGTATCTACTGTATTACGATATTACATATAATAATGTATTATATGTAAGCTGTAAAAGCTTACTTCTTTTACAGCTTACATATTATATAACATATATAATGTTTGTCTGTTCGTAATGAAAATCGAAAGTCATTAAGATTTTAACATTTTTCTAAAATTGAAAATATTCCTGAATCTAAATGGATTCTCAGGTACTCAAATATAAACATTTTTAGAATCCATTAGTTGTTCAAACACGAAATGCAGTTATAGCTTTTAAAGTAAGATATTACAAAACAGTCTTCCTATTGGTTTAACGGTTGTAACATTGGCTTGTATCGGACTGCAATGACCAGCTTCACTAATATTCTGTACTCGTGTATTATTACTTACGACACGTTATTGGTTTCGAAGCATTTTGTAAGATAAATTCAAATAACATGAAAAGCGTTTGCATGAATTGTTTTCTAAGACCTTTTTGGATGCTTGCTCTTATATACGGCGTAGAACTGTTCGATGTTTGCAAACATAAACATAAAAGTTTCATATTAGATAACGATAACAGAAGAAACAAATATGTTAAATTTGTTCAGTTGCTATTATGGCACTTTACTATTCTTATGATATGGCAAGCATTACCAGGTGTAGGTGAAGGCGCAATTTGTATCGGTTGGTTTGACACATTCAAAGATGACGCTAAAATTACGAACGTTGCGTTTGCAATTTTATACTTCGTTTACTCATTTGCTTTAACTTTCGTTAATCGCATGAAGATTAGACTCCTTGCACGTCTAAGAAACAGATATTTCTATGAAAAGATGTATATTGAAAATAATATGTTAATGAGTAATATTTCTCTCTTCATTGCTTTAATTGTTATGGTAATAATTATTACTTTTCAACTTGTCAATGTGATTTCGTATTATCCTAATTTGGAAAAAACAGCGAAGTTTCCATTGGAGGCCCTTTTCTGCTGTATTGACGTTGGCATTATTAGCAGTTTAATTATTGGGGGAATTGCTCACGGCTTATTGTTAGGCGCTTTAATAATACTTGTCGCGCATAAAGAGTTCGAAGAACTTTTAGACGAACTGACCGCGATAAAAAGAAAAGCCTATAACTTGAAAATTGAATTACGAAACGTAATGACTTACCATGAAGAATTGTGGATTTATGTAAATCAGTTGAACACGAAGATGAAGTTTGCCTTCGTTGCTGCGTATTTTGGTATATTGTGGGGAACGAGTTTCATATATTATGCGTTCTTCTTTAATGACTCGCATGGGTTTGTACGCTTATGGATCTTTGTTACGATGGTTGGTCTTACATTCATCTGCATTATTTGTGGGTGTTTGCTGTGTTGCGTGGCATTTACAGTAATTATGTTTTTGTCTACTATTTGTTATTTCTGATGAATAAAAGTCTACAATGCAGTTCATATAGTCTCATTAAACACTGTACTGAATATTATGATGTTTTTTCTAAATTCGTTTAACTGGTGTATCCAATACACTTAAACAGAAAAATCCTTAACGAAAAACTTTCAAAATAATAGTAATTTTATTATTATTATTATTATTATTTCAAGAGAATTAGTTTAGGAAGAGATGAAATAAAACGCTTCTTTCCATAATAATTTTATAAAAATATACACGTTAATATTCAGTCAATCCTTTTATAATTTAAGCAAATGCTTCCATTAATTTTTCATTTCTTATTATAATACTTATTGAAATGAGTTATTACTAATTGCAGTTATTAGAAATATATAATAAATCACTTTTTATCATTACATAAATTATGTAAAATACGACATTTTATTTTAAATTTCTCATATGTTTTTATTATTTCTCAGATGCAGAATGGCTTTCAAGAGATACGGCAGTTTGAAGTATGCGATTTAGACCTGCCATTTAAAATTAAGGTGTAAATTTCGCATAATTATAATTTTATTACTGACGAAATTTGATTTGATAGTGAATAATTATTATTTTTTTCAGTTATTAAATTTTATGAAAAGATTCGGAAAAGTCTCCTTGTGTCTCTCGATAGGTGGTTTCTTCGACGTCAAAAAGAAGATTCCTCTAAAGGTAGTTTCACGTGACATCCTGTCATAACGACTATTATCAGAATATAGGACATACGTAGAAATTTATATCGTATAGAGACAGAATTATACTTATTTAGTAATAACTATGTTATATTTTTAGATGGCCAGTACACTACATTCTGTGTTCTCGGGACTTTTAAAACTGAAGAAGGCATCAAGTAACAGAAGAAGTTGTGATAGAATGTTGATTTATAACCTTACTGATCCTATTTATGACGAGTAAATCATTGTAATTGAATTTTTCAAAATTTTAGTTACTGTGCAGATGTAACTAATAGAGTAATTTGTTAGACGCGATGTCAATTTATTTTGATTTGTGTGACGTATGTCTGAAATGAGTACAGTTTTAATTTTTTGAAACTTTTAAAGAGCATCTGCTTTACTTATAGAAGAAGCACTGTTTCATTAGGTCTTAGCATTATTTTGTGCTGCAAGGAAAATTTACTTTTCCATTTCTCGTAATTATCAAATGATTTGTAGAGTTTATCTATTCGCGATTAAAATATTTCATGTAAAACAAAGTTATGTTCGAACACGTATGGAAATTTTAAAGTTCTGTAGTTACAATTCGGTTATTTGAATGTTACATTAAAATAATTGGCAAAACTTCTGATAAGTAGAAATTTTTCTATATTAAAAAAATTTAAATAATCACCATAACATTATGTAAATTAAATACATAAATTAAACATCACATAGAGGAAGAAATTTAGGAATTATGTTACACTTAGCACACTTAAGACAATGCTTGCTGTACTTTTCAATACGCATACAGTAAGTTGGAATAAAGTGTGATCGCTCATAAGCACTCAAAAGCTTTACTCTTCTGTTATTATAATATAATCATGGCATATAGTAAGATATAATTAATCGACACAATTGAAAGGATTGTAAAACTCCTAGAGATGACAATCCATCAAAGATTTGTTAAAGACGTTAGTTTTTCATATTCTGCTGCAACTAAAATTTGGAGCAGGAATGTTATAAAAAGGAAACATTGCTTCTACATTATTAAAAATCATATGACCAAAATTAAAGAAATTGGTCCAGGATAAATCTCCTTTCTGCAAATCAGCTGTTTATATCGCTATTCAGGAAAGCTAGAAAGCCATCGATAATTAATATTGTCTTTCATTGGAAAAATCCATGTCTGAAAGAATTAAAGCTGTCATCAAAGCAACAAAGTATTAATTTCATTATTTTCTTGACTGATTTTATTTCTTTATGATTATGTTTTTATTTAAAACTAAACGTCAAATGCTGTGACGATGCCAAAGGCCTTAACGCAGAATACAAATATTTTCTTAATACATCTGCCATTATTAATTTTTTTTGCGTAATCTTAAACACCAAGCGCATACCCCTAGGGGTACGTGTACCTCCGGCGGTGAATCGCTGCTCTAGCTAAAGACAGTGCATATAAAAAGCCAATATTTTCGAAAAGACATAGGTATAAAAAAAAGCTGGCAACTATTTGTGGATACAGGGGGGTATGACGTAATCGTACCTCCTAAGTCATTTTTTCTAATCCACCTGATTATTAAGTCCCTATTTCGAGTGGACTTGGTCTTTTTACTCGAATATGGTCTCTTCCCGCACTATCGATCGCTCGAGAAAGTCGAACCCCACTCCTGAAAAACCAATTTGTGGGTACCGGGAGGTAGGACGGGGTCGTATCTCCTTTTTCCGGTTAACAGGTCTGTGAGACCTGCCCACTGTCGAGGATGGCGGCTTGGTTTTTTTACGCGTTACTCGAGTGGAGGAAGTGGATGGGTCTGACGATAGAGCGGCGGCGATATTCGAATAATTGACATCGACTGAATAAACAACAAAAATTTTTTAACATACTAGATTAACATACACAATTGAGAGATACATCGCTTCATCTAACCTTTGTGGTGGGGTACCCGGAAAGAGAGAGAGTTCACAAAGATTGGGAATTCATACTTCGTCGTTCAAGCGAAGGTGTCCTTGATGTTCGGCAATTCGGAAGGGTGGCTCGGTATTCGTATTCGGCGTCAGTTTCCTTCGGGACGGACTCTGCGTAACGGGAACTTTTTCGGATTCTGCATAATGAGAACTTGTTATAATCGGCGTAACGGGACTCTCCTCCCTTCTCTCTCTGTTCCCCTTTTTTATATCGTTGGTCACGTTACTCCTTTTTGTCAACCACCACATTTTGGATTTAGTTCCTTGTGATTCATTTCTGAGTCTGTGGGAAAAGTGCAATAAAATATGTTATTGTTGATTTTAGTTCCGGTGACTTTTTTGGTTCCGGTGAATTCGAACTTTCCTTTCTTGCACGACGTTTTCTGCACTAAAAGTCTACAAAGTTGTGTTTAGTGCAATCTATGGCAACATTTTATTAGATAATAATTTTATATTATTGTATTATTATAAAAATAAAAAATGCTTATTTTTCGGTTAAGAATTTGTTTTTAAATAAATTGTAAATGCTAATAAAGCAGTGGCGTGCCGTCATTGGAAGCGATGGAAGCGCCGATTCCACCTTCCAGTGACTTTCCCTTGTATTTTATAAAATATAAATTTTCATTTTTTAACGTACTTTGAATTAATTAAAATTAATATTTTATTATAACTGCATTATGTATCTTTTACAAATTTCTATACTACATGTGAAAAAAACGATAAGATTGCTATTGTATATTCGAATAATTCGAAGGCGGAAGGAATGTAGAAACCGGGTCAGTTTCCAATCAGCCAGATTATATAAGCATTGGCACATGAGGTTTACAGAGCACCAACCTCACCCGGTTTAGCTGGTAGAAGCGACACACGCATAAAGCATCTAATTTTATATCCCGGACTGGTTCTGAGCTGTTAGCCGCCTGCCTGCTAGATATTCGGCCGCCCTCGCCCGATTATATGAATCACGAGTAGACTAGATCAACGGCGGGCAACCCCTGGCCCGCGGGCAGCTACGGCTCGCGAAAAGTTTCTATCCGGCCCGCGAGATCTTTAATAGATTATAAAATTGGAAAAATAACTAATTAATAATAGTTATTTTTCCAATTCTTTGTAATTTTCGAAAACGATAAGAGAAATAAATGTAGTAATTAACTTTTTATTTATTTCATATTTGCAGACTAAAAAAATTACAAGTCACAAGAAGGCGTCAATTAACTACTACGGCCCGCGGAAAAAACGTAAAATTTATTCTGGCCCATGTTATAAAAAGGTTGCCAACCCTAGACTAGATTTATAACTTAACCCAACCGACGGGAGTTTGCTGGCATGTTTTTATGATAGTTCTGTATAGTTGACAGGAGTTTTAAAAAAATCCATTAAAATATTTGATATATTTATTCTGCGCTTATTCCGCTCTCTCATCTTATAATACTTACGGATTTCAATGTTAAACCGGTGATATTACGATTTAGTATGTCCCATCTGTAAGAGGATGCAGAAAAAACGTGTACAATTCTAGTACAGTGTTAAAAAATTAACTGTTACTTTGGCAGCATCATTTACAACCAAATTTAATGAATGAGACGTACAATGGTACAAAAAAAGCTCTAGAATTTATTTTCTTTAAATTTACGATTTATGTATCGGTTGTCAAAAAATTTCTTTTCACTTCTTTCCCAAGACTACAGATATTCAAATACAAAGTAACCGGTTTCAACCTATTTCTACTTAAGAAGTAGTTAAATAATTAAGCGATTAGGGAATTAGAAACATAAATAAAACCCTGATGAAAGAGCCGAAATTTTACTTAAACTGAAGCTTAATCGAACCAATTTCTTCGTAATATTAGATGTAATAAGGACAGAAATTTTTCCAGTTCAATGAGAGTGACCGAAAAGTTGTAAATTTTGGAAATTTCCGCGAACACTTGGTCCTAAAACGAATTAGTTAGAAAACGAATGACGGACAATTTGTTAAGTTTAACATATTTAGATTTTTACAGCTATGGTGAGAAACGTTTAAAATCTACAACAACCCTGTCGCGTCCTATGAGATATACTAGTGATGCGACAAAAGAGACATTTGACATTGACCGGTATCGGCACCCTCGGGATTTGGCACGCACACGCCTACCTGGACCGTCTCCGATTCCATTCATTAGCCACTCGTAGGGAGCTATTTCACTAAGTGGACTGTTTTAAGATTTAAAAAGTAAAGAATATTTTATTTTTATGTACGTTTCTTCAGAAAGTTATATTTAATTATAAGTTTCATTAAAAGTATATTCATACAATTGAAGAATTTTTTGTACTAGGTATGCGTATTCGTCACACATTTTGTTTTTCCAAGTAAGTTTCTTTTTATAATTTTAATTTTAGCCCTTATATCGTGGCTAGTGATTCAAAAATTTATTTTAAAAAAGTTTAGGCTCGAGACCATATAATGAAAAAAAAAAAACATTATTAAAAGAGAAAGACCAATGCCTAAATGAAATATAAATACGTCAACAAAAAATATAGACATTTTGACGATAAAATTTATGACGAATGACGATTCTTTCGTAAAATTGAAGCAATTCGGAAATCAAAATAGAATAGAATTTAACATTGGTAGACAATATAAAATAAATATTGAAAATTATAACAAGATAATTACGATTAATAGATATATCTAAATTAATAGATGTTACAGTATATGTTTTTTCTCAAAGCAAGAATTGGCATTTAGAGGGCGTAGGGAATTTATTGAATCTAATAAGAAAGTTTGATATAATTACCTTTGTTATTTATTAAGTACGTCAGATAATCTATTAAAAATACATTTAAAGAAGTATACGGTTTTTACTGGCTTATCGAACGGGCCCTGACGCGCAATTAATTGATTGCCCCTGTAAGTCGGCTTCTTACAGAAACACAGCTTCCCTATCATCAAATGTCACGACACGCCACTGTAATAAAGTGTAAAATTTTCATGTGTTTAATCGACACATGATACAAGACGCATCTTTGTCCTCAACCCCTTTACTTTGAAATACGAAAATTTAATAGCATCAATGCCGTTTACGAAGAAATAAACTTTCCAATTGTTTTTGTGTATGTCATACAAATAAGTAAAAAATTCTGAAAAATATCAATACAAAAATTTTAAAAATTATGAAATATAAAATTATGAAATTCGAAACGTTCCATCTAGGGATTGCAATCCAGCAGTGTTTTCAATCCAGCTGGATTTTTGCTGGACCAACATCATTCCAGCTGAATCCAGCGCGGATGCATTTTTGGTGTAATAAAGTGTTATCTATCTATCTATCCAGAAATTTATGGTATTTTTTAAAGAAATAAAACATTTTAAAAAAATACTTAAGAAACTTTTATTATTTAGACTGGTCACTATCAGTAAAACTTCTTACACATTTAGGTAGTAAACTTAACTTTCGTTCGGTTTAACACTTGAGATAGAGATAATTAACTTTAAATGTTTAGTTAGATTATAATTATAATGTAATCTTTAAGTTAAATAATAGCAAAGGTAATACTACTAATTAATTTATATTAATATATTATAATAATGTAAGGATGAATAATCAGTGGCTAAGTGGCTATCAGTCTTACCAGTTTTCTTATATAGGCTCTACATATCAGTCTATTATTATTTATACGTAATTTAACTATTAGTGTTAGTAAAGTAGTGAGTAAGTAATTAGTAGTAGTCTACTAGTTGATTATCACAATCATCAATCACATACATTCATATTATCATATATCTAGGATACTGATACTCATTAATTTAATTAACAATTTAACTAACTATAGTCTCAGTTTCTCACTAATTTTCACAATAAAATTGCCTAGCCTAGCCCACTAACCACTTACAGAATAAAAGTTAAAAACTCTTATTTAATAGAATTAGAGTAGAAGTTATAAAATATTAGTGTTGTCTTGAATAAAATATTTTAAAGGATTAAATAAAATTAAATCAATCACTTCTGTTATTTTTTTGACTTTTCTGAAAGTAGGATCTCAAGAAACAAATGGTATTGATGATGTTGTCTCTCAACCTACTTCTTAATCAATTGCACATATATCCCGATGCGGAAAAGGCACTTTCTGCCTCTACGCTAGTTGGTTTCAGGGTCATCAAATAATCATAAATCGTTTCGTCACGTGATTCATTGACGTCACAACCGACCGTAAATTAGAATTATGCACCAGGGGCCGTATTCTGGTCACTGTCTCTGGCCGTTCCTCTCACAAACCGGTCGCTAATTGGCTAATCATAAGCTTGTGAGAGACGAGAGACGGTGATCAGAATACGGCCCCAGGACTAGTAGAGAAGTTACTTATTTTATTTAGCGCGAAGAGACGTTATTTAGCGAGAGCGGAAAGTCAACTGGCAATTAGATCAGTAGAGGTAAAAGGGCGGGCGGTGCAGTGTAAGGAGGGGGTGTAGCATATGCTGCACTGAACGGCAACGTCACTCTCGCCGCTGAATGATAGCGCATGCAGTAAAGCGGAAACGCCGACAACGTAGACTTTTGCGCCATTATTTAGAAAGTTAATTGAGTATTTGCGAATACGCAGTGCTGAAGAAGAAAGCGCTGACCGAAGAATGCGCTGGATCCAGCAATTGCAATCTCTAGTTCCATTAGCAACGTTCAATATAGTAAATATTGAACATTGCTAATGGAATAGCTTTTACTATAATTACCAATTCATTAAGTTTAATAATGCATGAAGAATTTATAGCTAATAAATTCGATTTAACTAGGACAAGTATTATTGATTTTGCTTTTAAAATATTCAAATTAATTCTAATAATAATAAAAATTAAAATTGAAATTTTGTAATGTTAAAGTAATTTGCCTATACACATTCGATTGAAAATCAAAGAAGAAAATTCATTGTCTAGTGTCTTAGATGCCATGAAAGATGCATTTACCTTGCATATGCGTTTACAGAAAGTCCGTCTTAACATTATAATATTCTTCACAGTACCAACAAAACAAATTCGAATATGAAAGATCCAAATTGCATGAATTGTTTCCTCAGACCCTGTTGGACAACAGCTCTTATTTATGGTGTGGACGTATTAGAGATTTGTTCCTGCAGACAGCCAACTTATTTATTTAAAATTCAGAAATTAAGAAAGATCTACATTCAGTTCGTTCAAATTATATTATGGCAATTCACCTTGCTTTTGCTATGGCAGTCGTTGCCAGGTATAGGAGAATATGCATTGTGTCTCGGATGGTATGACATATTCGAGAGTGATGCTAAAATAATGAATATTACGGCATTAATCCTATTCACGAGTTATTCAAGTTTACTGACTTCAATGAATAAAAGAAAATTCCATCGACTTAAGACTCTTCGAAACAGTTATTTTCATCAGAAAAATATAATAGAAAATAATGCTCGGATAATAATGGTCTCCCTTCCCTTTTCGTTGAATGCCATATTATTAATTATGATTTTTGAAGTTATTGCTCTGACTGTTTACTATCCTGCGTTGAAGAATAGACAACTGTTTCGACTAGAAGCACTGTTTTGCACTGTTGATGTAGGATTTGCCGCCAGTGTAATGACGGGAGGAATAGCACAAGGTTTACTGTTAGTAGCTTCATTTGCATTTGTTTTTCATAAAGAGTTTGAAGAACTCTTAGATGAACAATCTTCAATAAGAGTAACCGACAGAAATCCGAAGACGAAATTAGAAAAATTGATGATCCATCACCAAGAATTGTGGATATATATGAATCAATGGAATACAACATTTAAATTTCCTTTATTAGTTATTTATTTCGGAATAATTTGGGGAACGAGTTTCTTGTATTATGCCTATTTGTATGTGAATATGCCCGAATTTTACAAAATATGGATTTTTGCTATGATGATTACCTTTTCGTTTACCTGCATTATATGTGGCTGTTTGCTATGCTGCATCGCCTTCACGGTATTTATTTACTAAGCTGAAAAAGCTTACATTTTTAACTTTTGAATTAATTTATTTTTCGATTTTAGATGCAGAATGGATTTCAAGACGTTCGGCAATTTGCAATTTGTAATTTGGAGCTTCAACAAAAGCTAAAAGTAAAGTTTATCGTAATCGTAATCTCATTATAAATTAAGTTTGATTTATAAATTGAACTTTGACTGGAAATCTTGTTTTAGATATTGAATTTCATGAAAAGATTTGGAAAAACGTCTCTGTGCCTGTGGATTGGAGGGTTCTTTTGTGTCAATAAAAGGATCCCTCTAAAGGTAGTTTTAGTTTAAGTTTTACATACCATTTGAAGAATTGGTAATATGAAATAGTAAATTTTATTTTGTTTGATTTCAGATGGCAAGTACTTTACATTCTGTGTTTTCCGGACTTTTGAAGTTGAAGAATGTATCGAGTAATAGATATATATGCGATTTCATTTCCACTGGAAACGTCTCTGATTTAAATTAGAACAATGAAATTTTCACTCTTTTTGTATTACTAGAGATGTGTCCCTGTCGTTGATCAGGTTTTTGAGAAGTTGGTAAAAACAATGGTTCTATCAACTAAAACGTAAATTTGTTGACCCAAATAATTAAAACAATAAAACTGCAAAAATAAAAATTGCTCGGAAATGAGAGACCAAGAAAAACGATTATTTTTGTCTGATTGTAAAACTTTGGTAATTCGAAATTTTTGCAAAATTCACTACTGGGACACGAACCCATAGCTCTAGGTTATGAGGTGATGTTTCAGGTCATTTCAAGGAGTTTAAAAACTCCACTGGTTACTTTTCTGTCATCTGCCGTGGAAAGGAAACCAATGGATTTGTACATTGCGTAACGTTGTGTAAGTTGTGCTTCGATTTGCACATTCAGTTCGGCAATGCATTTCTTTTTAGATGCCAATATTGCTCTCTTCTATATCTATTTGTAGTTTATGTAGTAAATGTTATCAAATTATAATTTGGATCTTCAGTGAATTTACCATCACAGAGACGCAAAAGTTGATTAGCAACATTCTGTGCAGATCTGTCTCCCAATAGATGGACTTTTATATTTGTTGAAAGAGGCAACTTTTTAACCTGATTTTACAGTGAGGATGCCTTTGGGCAGGCATTAAACTACTGGGCAGTTGTCGGCAGGCGAACCAGCAATGTTTTATCAACAATCCAAAAATCAACAAATCAACAACAATTTGCTTTTGCTAATAGATTGTGCAACATGTAAAGGATGCAGAATCTCTATCCTACCTTATTGCTTTGGAGTAATATATAGCTTAGTATCGATTCCAGGGTCTAAGTAATACTCATACATAATTTTGTCCAGATCGGTTAAAGAACAAAGATTTGCATAAAGCATAAACTAACAAACCAACAAGAATTGATTTTTTTATCTATAGATAACAACATAGGAAATGTAATTTCATACAATAATAATTGATTAAACTTTAATTTGTTTAATCAATTATCTGTTCTGATGGATAATTAGAAATACGTCATAGTTCTTTTTATGCTAGTAGAATTAATGTTAATTTAATTACTTTTAATGTTATCAAACTTATATATTGACATCTAGCCTGAGAGCTTAGTACATATTACATATTTTAAGACATAATGTTACCAGTAGGTATCCATTAGTATTCCTGTTTTCAAATTCATTTTCCAATAAGTCCAGCTGTGGGTCCAGCGACAAATTAAGATACTTTATATAAAGGTAGGCCGTATCCTTAGTTTTTCTTGTAAATTCAACAGATTTCTTGATTTCAATACAACATCAATAAGGACAATACTCATATTTTCTCTTGATGAATCATGTTCACTGTCTTTTCACATCAGCAACCATTTTGCTGGAATGTGGACTACGAGCAGAAGCGGCAATGGCACAAGGGCACTTGAAGGGTCCTAGATTACAAAATATTTAATAATCTCCGAATATTAAAAAAGAATGTTTTTTAGATTTATTTTATTGATTTATTTAATGTAACATTTAACTTTCATTTTACAATAAAATATTAGAGAAAACAACATAAATACACCTATCCCTCGATTTACACGGAAGATAGGTTCCTGAGAAAAACGTGTAAATCGAATTTGTAACTTTTTGAATGTAAAACCGTGTAAATCGAAAAGTATGCAAAAAACTCATAATTTCGTTGTTTATTAATTATGAATTTTTTTCAATTTTTTAAAAGTACATAAATCAAACAAAAATATTGAAAGGCAAAAAAAATATATATATTCTTTTATTAATTAAATACAAAGTACAAAGAAACAAAAAATAAAATCTGAAAGATTCATAAAAATGTAATGTAATTGTGTAATGTAAATGTAATGTAATGTAAAAAATGTAATTAAAAATAATGTAATCGTTTGTTACTTATGAATAGGAGAAATTAAAATTTTCTGGTTTAAAACTATGTGCAATGAATGCAATTTCGTGCGTATGGGGAAGTACCCTATATCGGTTTATCGGTTACTATTTGACGGATTAAAATAAAACTGTCACCTTGTATCCTAAATATCAACTATAACATATAATTAAGGTGGATTGGAATATAGATGTAGATTAGAGTTAAAAATTGTTCCTTTTGATCATAGCCAGTTTATTTTCTACATTTATTTTTTTAAACCGTGTAAAAGCGAAAACGTGTAAAAAAAGTACCGTGTAAAACGAGGGATAGGTGTAATTTTGTATTACTTTTCCGCCTGTTATATTATAACACAGTATGGCAATCAGTCAAAAAATGCCCCCCCCCAGATTTTTATATTTTTGGACTTAGGACACCTTGAAACATCGAAAAAATGCAACAACATTCGGGGCAATTCCTATGCGTATAGATGTTAGTGTGTGTATGGAGCACGATTTTGTCTACCCTCTTTGAAGCACTGGAGTTATCAAAACTCCAGTGCTTTTTGTCGAAAAATTCTGAAATTTTGCCGGGAGGTTTATGTATTAGGGGATTGATGATATTGAATGTTGGTGATTAGAGGTCGAGGAGGTAGAGAGATAATCGGGTGGTCGGGTGTATTTCCGGTAGGGTCGAACTTAATGACGATTTTACTCGTTATTAGCATTTACAATTTTTTTATAGAACTCCATTCCTACCCTCAAAATTAAGCTATTCATTGCCAATATTAGTAGGCTTAATATGTTATTTATCTGACCACCTAAAAGGGGTTTGTGGACTAATAAACAAAAATTGTTATGTCCATCTAATCCAACTGTTCACCAGAGTTCAAGAATTACCAGAAGCAATTTTAATTTCTATAAGTTTTATTTAAATGCATTTCGGATCCAACTTTTTCGCGACGATCCCTCCTCAGTAATGTTTACACAAATATTTTACAGTAGGTACTGTCTACAACAAAGACCTCGTCAAGTACTCACAATTACTGAAAAGAGATCGACGAAACAGTTGGACTCGAAATGCATTTAAATAAAACTTATGGAAATTAAAATTACTTCTGGGTAATTCTTGAACTCTGGAGAACAGTCAGATTACGACATAGTACAAACAAAACTTCTGGAACTAGTTTTCCAATCCCTTCTTACACAAGTATCACTAGGGCTGCCGTGACCAACACAAAGACCACAGAGAAAACTGTTCAACCCAGTAATGGTGCTGGTACTCACGCTTTTCTTGTTTATCCCAAGGAAAACATTAGCTTTTTATTAACTGCTATTAGATAGACCCTCATAGACAACGTTAAACCAAGTCATCTATGGATATTAGTTAAGTCTCTGCACCCAGTCAGGAACAATGGAGTTTGCATGCAGGTAAATACAAAGCTAGAATGTCTTATTTTCCAGTTCTTTGCTTGTCTCAACATTTCGAGAAAAAAGTGATCTGTTTCCCAGGATTCCGGGAAATCTCGGGATATAATTAATTATTTATAAGATATAAAATAAATCTTGAAATCGAATCATACAATTATTTTAGAATAATTATATTATATCTAAAATATTTATATCATTAATAAATTATAAGTACATCATAATTATTTCATGATATAATTATAGCTCGCTAGTTCGGCAGTTCGTTTGACTTTAATAATCAGGTTTATGAAGAAAAACTTTATACAGTAGAGCATCGATTATCCGACCCCCGATCAACCGTCACATCGGTTAACCGACCGCGTTCTAGTTGGCAAATTCAAATGTCCGCTAGTGATGTGGCGCTACAATATTTGGCTATGTCTTGGCTACTTTATTTTTGTTAAATTTTTGCGTGTCTAAGCTGGCAACACTGAGTCGACAATGAAAGGGAGGCCAGTATTTAAACCAGGCTTAATGTTTAAAATTTATTTTGTATACTAGTACTTTCTATATATTAACAGGACTTATTATACTGGAAATTATGGATGCAGATATTTAGTCTTACAGATCAAAAATAATGTTCTTTATTTAGTTCACCTGGTGAACTAAATAAAGAATAATATTATAGTTTTTGAAATCAGGCAAAAATAATTTATGCTCTCAATTTAGCAGAAGTTCAAATTATTTGTAATTATAGATTTATATTTTTGTAATAAAATCTTAATAATTATGTTCGTTAACCAATCACCCACTGTATATCTTAATAATACATGTATATATACATGTATTATTAAGATATACAGTGGATGATCGGTTAATCTGCAGCTAAAGACCAATTCTACCGTTGAACAGAGAGAAACAGCCCATTAAATGTACTGTACGCTACAGGATCTCTCACACCATCTAGAAATATTCCTAGGGCCGCCTCTCGTGGTAGTACTGATGTATGGTTATGATTTATTTTCTAAATCTAAAGTTATACGTCGCGACATCGCATATTCGATATAGCGTTCAAGTTGCTCGAGTGCGAAGATATTACAATTCAATAGTGTTTTATAAAAGAGTTAAAAAGGGTGACACTACGGTGTGACTTGGGGTGACACTAAGATATCCGCACCAGGTGTCACCCATGCTAGCTACGCTATCACATTATATAAGATTTGTTTAGAAGCAACTTATTTAAATGGGGCCCCAATTTAAATTTTGTCTAGGGCCCGCTAGATGCTTAATCCGGCGCTGTTAAAAATACATCATTAAGTAGGAGAATAACATAAAACTTTATTTTATAGTATAATACAATTTACAAAATCAAAAATTCGTAATATATCGTAATGTTACGAGAAAACTAGATCGAAACATAGAAAGCCAACAAATGTACTTAAATTCAGTTCATTATACAACTGTCGATATACTTGCCTTCATCAGTTTGCTCAAAAAAATTCGAAAAAATCCTGTAAATATTGTAAGCGCCATTACTATTCGAATGATATATTATATGAAGCCTGAGTTTTTACATAATTTGTAACTGTGATTACAAATATAACTAAGAATATTTTCCATATAAACACTGAGCCATAATAATCAAAACAAAATTGTTAAAGTATAAATTTTTCTAACATTTTCTGATCGAGTAATACGTAATAATACTTTTTTATATTAATCTTGCCATATTCTACATATACTTTCTATATTCACATTCATTTAGTTTCATCTAATTGCATTTAGAAAGTAAAAAATCTACTAACAAATTAATTTGCTAATAATGAAACTACTTGCTAATTGAACATTGTATTCTTCTTTGACATTCTTTTACATAATAGCACTAAATCAGTAGACATGTCTAAATAATAGGCTTATAAACACTAAAAAATATAATGTTTAGAAATTAGGACTAGATAATTATATGTGCAAATAAATTAGTAGTCTAATAATACATACTTTCACTTATATCCCAGTATTATATTCAAAGATCAGTTCTCCTTAATTGTCGAAAATAAATTACTTTTCAAGTTTTCTTTCTATAAACTATCATATTCTTAAAAAGTTCTAAATTCAAAGTAAAATTTTCACCTTTTATCCGTTAAATATAAAGCAAAATGTAACAATGCACATAATAAAAATTTATCACAGTAAACTTCGAAGAAACGACAAACACCAAACCATACACTACGAAATCTGGTGCTAAGTGATGCCTATGGGATAGACTGAGAATGCGCCTGTTTAATGTCACCTGACCAAAAGTTTCAGTGTTTTTCCAAAAAAATTTAAGTTTCGAAAAATTTTCTTCCATGAAACCAGCTGAATTTAATTAATACAGAATAACTAAATCTGTTTAATAAAGATTAGTAATTTACCATTACAATTATGTAAATTAGATATGAAAAAGATCACTGCACCAAATCTCCTGCCAACGATAGCCTCATGGGATGACTGTAAATGTCACATGGCATTTAAACTTTCCTGCAAAACACTAAAAATTTTATATAATCTTTATTATTAATCCAGTCAAATTTAAATAATATAAAATGTCTATAACTATTTAATAAAGAATAGTAATGTACTATCACAAATATGCAAATTAGATATGAAAAAGTTCACTGGGAAATCTCCAGCCAAAATGATAAATATAGAACGATCACGGGATGGAAAAGTAACACCAAGGAATATGAAGAAATATGTTTAAAATTTAATGTTTGTGTACAAATTAATAAATTTTAACAAATTTCATCAAAGACAACAGAATAATTTTTAGCCTTACATAAACTGTACAATAAATGATTATTTCTTCGAAAGAAGTCGATATATACAAATAAATAATAATTATTTAATAATGCTTTTATCCATTTTAAGTTGACATTGTAAAAATTAAGCTATTTAATTTGTTTTTGGCTTTTATAGTTTAGAGATTCCGAGTATTTTAATGTAAAATTCAATTTAATCTTTAATCTTTAATCTGAAAAAGACACTGTGGCCATTTTGCAAGTGCCACGAAAATACAAAATAAACAACATTAGAAAATTAACAAAAAAAGAAAGTGAAGAAAGTAATTTCCTGCATTAAAATAGAAAAGGCATAAGTTATAGGTTGTAGCCAAAAACCTTTTGCCTTTTTTCCTTCATTCCTTTTTTGGAGTATATCAATTATCATCTTTAGATATTGAGTATGCAGGAAAAGTCTTTGATGAGCAGAATCGTCGGTTTTTCTTTTTTTCTTTTCTGTTAGAACATTCTTACTCTGAAGATCGAAGAGGGTTTTATCTTATGTTTGAGTTAAATTTGTTTTGTTAGTTATTTCTTGAAAATCTCTATGTAACAGGTTCTAGTATTTTATCATTCGAAAGGCACAATTTAGAAAACAGAAACAAAGATAAGGTATTAAATATAAACAGAAGAATACAATAATTTTTACGTAATTGAGTGTAAATACAGAAAAAACAAATTATATCAAAGATGGGACGAATCAGCTGACATCTCTGGAACGGAAGTTATAGTTCATTGTCATTTTCAGCCTGGATCTTACTTTGACTGTTTTTTGCTGGTAAAAAGTTAATGTTTTAGGACAAAAGTACATCTTCTTAGTGAAGAAAAATAAAAGTAAAGTGCTCCTAAGGTGGTGATCTTCAGTCATCAAAGAGAAACTCTTATTACTGGCATGCTAGCAAAAATAAAACATTTGTCGAATAAAGACATTATGGGTTCTTTGTTAATGACATGTGCAAGTTTAAAAAATTTACAATTGTCGTCAGAAGACAAGAAGAAACTTGAAGATTACTTGAGCTACTTAACTTAAATGGAGCAGTCCATCCTTCCTGACAGTTCGTCAGGAGGTTGGTACTCCAACTTTATTCACGACCTTGCTTCGCATCTTGCTTTGCAAGGGTTTAAATACATACATGCGGACGTAGCCGCTATATTATTATCCCGACATTGTTATCTAATTTATAATTTATTTGTATCCGGATAATGTTGATGAGTTCGAAAGTTCACTCATGTTAGAATGTTTGTTAAGTTTTTGAGTAGTGACAGTTTGTCTTTTCCTTGTCTAAGCTCCTATGAACTCCCCTAACATATTGTGCACAATACTCACTTCGGTATTAAGAGGATCCTTATGTCTTATTGTGTTGTTCTATGGTATTAGTGTGTATTTCTTCTTCCTCCCCGTTGTGTTTTATCGCTGTTTTCCTGTCCTCCGTTTCGTTGTATTCCATCCTTTCTCATCGTACTGTTCTGTCGTTCCCATTGACATATTCTGTCGCACGTTCTCGATACTTACTTTGGTGAGGATAGGGGTTTCCCGTCTTTATCGTTGTGTGCTATCATAGTATTCTGTGATTATTCCTCCTAGTTGTTGTGTTATATCTTTCTGCTGACATTGTATTCTATCATGGAGTTTTATTGGTATTTTCCCTTCGTTGTTAATCTTGTAAATGTGTTTGCAGTTAGTATTTCATATGAAACCATTTCTTGTTTCAGCGCGTTTTCTCAGAACGCACTGGTTGAGTTCTTACATGTATTCCATTATATATTAGTTGTCGGTTATTATGGTTATAGAAACAATAATAATATTAATTGCTTTATAATACAGTGGAGGGTGTATCACTATAATCTATGGTCGGCTACGAAAGTTTATTTCACAAACTATTCCAATAGTTGATAGGAATATGTTAGATAAGGCACCTATGTGGTGCAGGTGGTTTTGATGATTTAATTTACTTAAGTGAGCAGTGCAGAGTATATCACTATAGTCTAAAGTCTGCTATGAAATATATTAGCACCGTCTCATACTATTGATGTTGAAGAGGTGAACAATTTGGCATTTATGTCGTTCAAATGATTTAGTTATGTACATTTGCGGAAAGTATCCTAGGCAATTTGAATTAGTGTAGAAATCACCTATGTGTTACGGTAGAGAGGCGAAAGTCCCATTGCAGATTTTATGTATTTCACCGAACTTTTGGACCTATTTTATATATAGAGTTCAGCAATCCCAAGGAAAGCACTGAGAATTAACTTATAAAGAGGATGGAGGTGAAATGGAATGTCCTAAACTCAGCATTGAATGTGAACACTAAAGACCTGTTACCAATTTGTACTACCCTAACTGCTACAACAGAAACATTCACAGACTGTATTCATCCCTTAGGAAGAGCTAGTTTTTATCGAGATAATTTCGATTATAGAGGTTTCCCAGCATAAATTAGCTAACTGTTATTTACTTATGTGAATATATTTTTTTTTCTATATTTTTTTCTATATTCTATTTTTATAGCTTATTTTAATAAATTCATTAAAATGATAGTAGATATGCTCATTATTGATCAAGATTCGTTTTCGTACTGGCCATTGATATCCTTCTTTATTGCATATCAGCATTAAATTATGTCTTGGTAATTCATATCTGATACAGTCCATTAGTATGTGTGTTGGGGTTTCCTCAGTTCCGCAGTTTTCGCAAAGACCGTCACTCCCATGATTAAATCTTCTGTGGTAGTCTGCAAAATCTCCGTGTCCTGTCAGAAATCTTGTATTTTTATGGTGTATAATAAAGTAACTATTCGTAACTCTTTGGTTTATATCCGGTAGATATTCAAATAGTTCTCTGCCTGTTCTTGACTCTTCCCATCTTCTTTGCCAAATGATTAAATATTTATTTTTTATTTCTCTTTTTATATATTGCTCTGACAGCTTACTGTATATTTCCTTTAGTGTTAAATCACTGGCCTCCTTTGCCAAGTTATCCGCCTTCTCGTTGCCAATGTTTCCCATATGGGCTTTAACCCAACTAAGTTGTATCTTATTTATTCCAATTATGATGTTTTGTCTAATACTGTTTATAAGTTCATGCGTATTGTTTGGGTCATTAAGTGCCTTTAGTATTGATTCACTATCCGTGCATACTAGTATTTGTAGATTCTTCTTGTTTGTATTGATCCACTTTATTGCCTGGTGGATTGCAACCAACTCTGCTTGGTAATTATTACATCTGTTATCTAGTTTAAATTTTTTGTGATATTGCTCACGTGTTCTTGTAAAATAGATGAAGGCGGCACCCACTCCCGTTGAACTTCTTGAACCGTCCGTATATACTCTGTGAGGGTGTGATTCATTGTATTGTGTGATTTTGATATGTTTCCATTCGAATCTTTTCAGATGTTGATGCACTTTTAGTTTCTGTTCTATTATGTCTCCGTTTCTGAGGATATCATGGGAATTTATATTCTGTTTAATTATATTTCTGGTGTCTCTTCTTTTATTCACTTCCAGATCCAACGGTAGCAGTCCGGCCATTACACATAAAGCGTCGTTAGATGTAGTGCTATATGCACCTGTAATTCTTAGTAAAATTTTTCTTTGGAGACTAATTATTTTTCTTTTTGTGTGTATTAGATTTACTCTTTTCCCCCATACTTGTGCACCATACGTGACAATTGGTATGATGACACCTTTATAAATTTGTATTAATGCTTTCCCACTCCTGCCCCATTCTCTTTTCGCTACCTTGGCAATCTCTTGGAATAAGTTACCTACTTTATTCTTTATTTGTTCTATCTGTGGTGTCCAGAGGAGTTTATTATCTATTGTTATTCCAAGATATTTTATTTGAGTTGTGCATCTGATTACCTTTCCATTCATTTTTATGGTTGGTTGTCTACGTTCAATTTGACATTTTGTAAAGGCAATGGCGTTTGTTTTGTCCGGGTTGAATTTTAATTTGTTCCTTTTCCCCCAATTAACTATTTTTTCTAAGGTCCTATTGCATTCCTCCTCTACTCTTAATCTGCTACCTGCCGAACAAACTACCATTATATCGTCTGCGAAGGCTGTAATTTTGTTATCTTTTAGAGAATTATCATTTAAGAGATCGTTTAATATTATAGACCAGAATAGCGGGCCCGAACACGAACCCTGCGGGCATCCCATAGTCATGTCTTTTTCTATTATAATATTTGAGTATTCTATGAAGGCCTTCCTGTTTGTTAAGTAGTCACATATGAGTGCGTAGAGATTACGTGGGCAATTTAGTTCTTCTAGTTTTGTATGGAGGAGAGGCCACCATGCATTATCAAATGCGCCCTCTATATCTAAGCTTAAAGCTATGACCCATTTGTATTTTTGTTTGTCTGTTTCAATTTCGTCTATAACTTTTGATATGGCGTCTTCGGCTGAACAGCCTTCTCGAAACCCGTATTGATTTTTATTTATCCATTTCATTGAACCTAGCCATGCTGTAAGACGATAGACTATCATTTTGTCTAGAATTTTCCCCATTACCGGTAGAAGGGAAATTGGTCGATAACTTCTCGGATCCCGTTTGTCTTTGTTTTTCTGTTTATATATTGGTATGATTTTTGCTTGTTTCCATTCTGATGGAAATATTGCGTATTGTAGGCATTTATTATATAGAGTGTGTAATAGCGATGGAATCTTATTATTTATGATATTCACCATTTCTATTGTTATTAAATCGTGACCGGGAGCCTTTCCTTTCTTAAAATTAGATATGGTCCATGAGATTTCTTCTTTTGTAAATTCTGGTATATCTGGTCCATTTGTTTTATAGTTAAGTTGTTCTCTTATTCTCTTTTGTTCTATGGTGTCCAATATGGGATTGTCTTCTTTGACAAATTCATTGATTAGTAATTTTATACATTCGTCCTGATCACTTATAAGATCACCATTTTTGCTCTTCATTTCTGTTAATTGAAAATGTTGTCTTAATTTCCCCGCAGCGATTTTATATATTAACCCCCATGGATCACTTTCACTTTTTTGACACAATTTATCCCAACTCCTCTGTTTAGACTCTTTTATTTGTTGTTTGTAGTTCCGTTGTTCTACTAAAAACTTTTCCTTAAGGTATGTCCTTTGAAGTGGGTCTCTACATTTGTTGTATTTTCTTCGTTTAGCCCGTACTTTACTTTTAAGAATTGTCAGGTCAGATGTCCACCATTTTGCGGTGTTATTTTTCATTTCATTGCATATCGGGATATGTGCACGTAGTGCTTTATTTAGGTTATCTATAAGTTTCTTTATATCGCGCTCAGCTGTAACTTTGTTTGTTGCTGTTCCCAGATGTGTTAGTGTTGGTTTTATATCCTGTATAATATTTTTCCATTGTGCTTTTCGTAGATTATATTTCTTAGTCGTTACTGTGCTTAGGTCGTGGGTGATGTCATATTCTATATATCGATGTTCAGATAAGCTTATTTCGTCATTTACTATCCAGTTACTGATTTCATTTAGGGCTAGGCTGTTTACTATGGAAAGATCTATGTTTGATGTGCCATTTGTACTTTCAAATGTACTAACCATACCTGGTTCATTCAATATAAATAGGTTTCGTCTATTGACAAATTCCTCTACCTCTTCACCTCTAATATCAGAATTATCATCAAACCAAACGTACGAGTGGGCGTTACTATCCCCTCCAAGGATCATTGCATGACTTTGTTGGTATTTATCGCAGAGCCTGTCTAGTTTTTCTAGGTATTCTGTTATATTTGAGTCCATTGGAATATAAAATGTGCAAATTATCCAGTTTTTGCTCTTGTGGTTGATTGCTATTGTTGTCATGTTATTGTCACTGTATTCTGTGAGTAACATACATTGTATGTTCTTGTTGTTGATGGCAATGATAGTCCAAGGGGTTTGTTCAATACAGTGATAGAGAATTTTTGTTGGAAGTGGCCAGCCCATCGGTCTCTTATCTTTACAGTAAGGTTCTTGGATCAATAATATGTCAAAATGTTGGAGTTTGTTCCCTACTAGTTGGGACACTGCTTGAATTCCTCTTCCTAAATTAATTTGCAGTATTTTTAAGCCTTTATTTCCTGTTATATTCCCATTCTGTCGACAATGGTTAGTTTCCATAGTCGGTTCTTTCTTTTATATATTTTAATACTCTTTGCCTTTCTGGGCATTCGTCGCTAATCGCCTTATGTGTGTGGTGTATGTGTTTAAATTTGATGCAATTTGTACATGTTGGGGTTTTTTCCTTGTTTATACATTCTTGATATTTATGATCCCCTGCGCAGTGTGTACAGTAGTTACGTTCACTATGACACTGATTTGCTGTATGACCGTATCTGCAACATTTATAGCATTGAATTATTCCATAGTATTCTTTTATTTGACATCGAATCCACCCCATATTTATCTTGTTTTGCTTTAATAGTACTTTTCGTAGACTTGGTGATACTTCAATTACCCAATTATTTTGTGGAGAATAAACTCATTGGTAACTACTTGAGCTACTACTAGAAGCAAACCAAAACGTTTGAGCATGCAACAGTTGAACAAACCCTGTCATAAAATATACAAACATAAATTCATTCAAAAAGGCATTGTATGATTATTCTTGCAACGACCGAGAGTTTATAAATGCAAAGGTTAGGAAAAAAGAATAGCAAGTTGCAGTGTGAAGAAACAAATATGCATATCCCTCTTCTGTAGTGTTAATACACCAACTATTTCATCCTGCAACTCCATGTTTGTGTGAGCTGTAAAGTTAAGGCTTTGTTTGCGAAGTGTGGATAGTTTTCCGAAGAAAATGTATTAGTCATGGCAGACTGTGATAATTTTGTAATTTATTGTAATTTGTT
This sequence comes from Centruroides vittatus, assembly GCF_030686945.1. Lineage (NCBI taxonomy): Eukaryota > Metazoa > Arthropoda > Arachnida > Scorpiones > Buthidae > Centruroides > Centruroides vittatus. The sequence continues at coordinate 598,561 of NW_027122705.1, forward strand.
AAGTCGTATGTTTTCGAATATTAGAGAGCGTCAAAAGATAAAAAAACTGGAAGGAGTTTTGTCTGAAATAACGATCTTATTAAATGTTATACCTGATTTTTAAAAAAAATTAAACTAGCGTTTTATGTATTCTACAAGGACTCCACACAAATATAAACGTTTTTCAAAACTTTTTCATAAAATTAATGAAATTTCTCTGGTCTGTGTGACATTATATTAAATCAATTAGGTAATAATGTTAGTTATTATTATATGGTTAAGTAGTATTTAACAATATTCGTTCAAATAATTTTGTTTGAATGAGATTTGATTTTAACTCAAATAATGAGTGAGAAATTATTAAATTTTTCCAATACGCCGTTCTATTTGTTTACTTATATTTATCGAATATTAACCTTAGATAATGTAAATAAACTGTAGACTAATCAGAAACCGTATCATGCCATACAATAAAGTAGAATTTTCACTTAGGTCACGATTTGTTGAAATTTATTATCTTATATTTAGAATTTCAATGTATTAATTTATTATAAGAACAAAAGTCGTACCATGATTAATATTTTCACTAATTAAATAAGTAGTTTCGATATTGTCTATGCGCGTGTGTCTTAACGTAATTAGTATTCTACGTTAAGAATTTTGTTGTGAATAATTAATAAATTTTGGAAAAGTATTTTAAAAACTATTTTTATTAATAAAAATTAAATAGCTGCGTGAATAAATAATTTTTTTTTAAATAATAAGGTGCACACCAGTGGCCGAATGGACGAAACTACTGAACACATGTAGTCATGTTGCCAGGCCATTAGCGATGAATTCGACATCGCAAATGGCCTGGCAACATAAAATGTTAAGCGGGCTTGCAAAACGTTCGTAATATCTAAATAGGGATAGTCCTCTTAGCAGGATTCACCATTTGCTGAATTGCCCGCGAGTTGCGTTATCAATATTTAAACAAACTCAATTTAAACTAAATTTATGTAAGAATTATTGAAATTTCGTGCATAATTAACTAATGTATACATGCTTCCATAGTCTTGCTTGGATTGCAAAGTTATACACATTTTCTGTAAAGATTTAGAGAGTGTCATATTGTTTCTCCAACCCTAAATTGTTAAAGAAGATCACAAATTATATTTGTTATTATATTTGAATTTAATATTTCAGCATTAATGAATTTCCAAAGTCATGAAATGATGTCAAGTGTATTCCCTGATAACAAAGTGTATACCAAGAATCGTTTTATGGTATTTTTTGCTGCCTTTTGCAGGTAAGAATATTCAGAAAGAAAAACATTTCTTGCTAGTCTTTTCGGTATTTTTTCGGCTATTCAACATAAAGTTTCAAGCGTATTGTCTTCATTTATTTCATTCCATTATAATTCCATATTTGACATTCTACCAGCTTCATTTAAAATATTTGATATATAAGAATTTTTCAATCCCACACTAATATATTTTAGTTTACTAAACAGATCTTTAATTCATTTTTAAAACGATTTACTTTTACAGCTTTTTTCCAAAGAAATTATTACATTGTGTAAAAGTCTGTATAACTTTCTGTACCATTATTAATTAATATCTGATTACAGTGCTTTCTTCGATACGACACTTCTCTCATTTTTAACAGTGCTGAAAACATAGAATGCAACGTGCTTGCCATCTGCAAATACATATATTATCTTAATATAGACTTCTTCATTAATAATTAATTTAATTCAGACTTACTCTCAGGGGAAATCTTTTAGTTATGTTGAAGAATTCTCCTATCGAAATAGCCAAAGGGATTTTTCCAAATCTCTTCATAAAGTTCAAAATCTGGTTTTAGATAAGAAATTTTATTTATCTCATTAATTAATATGAAACTATATAAAAATGACATTTAACACATACGTTCAATTTTCTTTCCACACTGATTCGACAAATAGAGAACCGACGAATATCTTGAAATGTGTTTTCCATCTGTACAATTAAAAAAATTATAAATTGGCCAAAACATACGACGAAAAGTAAATTCAAACTTACCGCAAATGCAAAAGCGGACAGAAGAAAACCACAGAGTATTGTTAGAAAAGTGTAAATTGCGACATAAGAAAAAAATGCATATCTGATTGTTTGGCTCACTTCAATAAACAGATATATGTAATAGCAGAAACTCGTTCCTGTTGTCAGGAAAATATAAGTAAGACTGAACAAGTAATTTGATTTATTGTTAATCTGTTTTATGAAATTCCATAATTTTTTGTGATGCATCATGTGTCCTTTCAATGATGATTTCAGATTCGGGTCATTTATATTAATCAATGTCAGTTCTGTCGAAAGTTCGTGAAATTCCCCTATCGATAGAAGTATAACAAATGCTGCCAAAAGTAAAAAATATGCAAATCCACCAATAACGAAAATCGTCCACATGCCCAATTCCAAACTGCAGAAGAGAGGCTCGTATTCTAACTTTCTATTGTTTTGCCAGCTCGGATATAGGAGAAAGAGTAGTAACATTTCTACCCAGACAGCAAGGAAAATGACAAAAATAGCCGTCAGCAAAGATAATTAATAATATCGTTACCGTGTTTCATAACGTGAAGACGGACATCGACATTTCGCAGTTTAATTGTTAATTCGCTCTTGTTTCTCTTAATAAATGTCAATAAGAATGCGTAAATGAGAGCAACCGACATAATTCCCATTTTGAAAACTTTAACTCCACTCCGGAGTACGGCATAACTTTGCAAACAAGGAGCTGTTTCGTTGATACCTGGAATAGTTTGCCATGTTACAAGGAACACATATCCCCATGCAAAACATTCCAAGAACCGAAAGTAAATTGGTTGAATTAATTTTTGCAAGAAATTCGAATTGTTCCTTTTCTGGCAATTACATAAAATGAACGGTTCTATTCCATAGATTGAAGCCATATTTAGACATGGTTTTAAAAAACAGCTCAAACATATCTCTTCTGGTATATTCGATAGCATTTCTTTCGTAAAGTACAAGCCTATTGTTATCCTGTGACGTAGAACGAATGAAGGAAATGCTGAAACAAACAATATTCAATTTCTATTGATTATCTCAGTCAATCTATATTCTGTACGTGTTCATTTTCTGTATGAAGGGATGGAAATGTTTAGAGGATTGTAATAAAAGTAAATAAGTTAGAAGATAGAAGTTATAATAAATAAAGGAAATCTTAATCATCAACTGTCGTCTCGTATTTTCCACAGTAAATCTGTTTTAAGTTATTTTAAATAATTGGAACTATTCAATACAACAATTTTACTTCCACCCCTGTGAGAGGAAATATACAGATCAATCTGATCGATTATTGGATTGGAATGCTAAATTTATGTTTATGAATAAGACGTTAGAAATATAAAATATTTTCGTTATTTCCTACAATTCAATAAGAAAAATAATTTATATGGAGTAATTAACCTAATTAAATAAATAACCAACCACTGCCGAATTATCGGGCTAGCAAATGGCTATAGTAATATTAAAAATTTAAGATAATTTGGTACTAGAGTTAGGCGCCATCTCTTGCTAAATTTAATAATTAGAGTTTTAATTAAATAATTTAAATAAAATTAGGCCTAACTGGAAGAAAGGAATCGGCCCGAAGCGGGTCTCGAACCCGCAACTCCTGCTATTCGTGCAGACACGTTACCAGTTACGCTACCCAGGCCTTTGGTCCGATCTCACCTTCCAGTTGATATAAGATTACCGTACGACCATCGACGGTCATTACAATGCCGGCTGGGGACACATTAATTGCCCACGTCCTCCCGAAAGCACTCAACCGGCCATCGCAACCCCGGCTATAGCCATTTGCTAGCCCGATAATTCGGCAGTGGTTGGTCTTTATGTATAACGGGTTAGTTGTTGTTTATTTATAAATTAATAACATTGTTACTGTTATGTAATTTATAGTTTCAGATGGAAATTATAAAAAAATTTTTTATAATTTATATTTATTTTAAAAATAATTATTGTGTTTGACGTACAGTGAACTTTCTATCGTTTCTATAACCCTAGCCACAAATACCAGCTGTTAAAATTTAAAAAAGTTAAAGCAACCTTTATGTAATTGTTCAGTTATTCATATGTAAATATACATTTATAATTTACAGTTTGATATGGCTCTATGAGGTGTCTATGTCAGATTTAACTCATATGGAGTTTCTAAGCGACCTCTTTATTCCAAACATGTCGTCTTTTTCAATGAATAATTTTTATGATTAAATTAATTAGCCTAAGAAATACGGCTATAATAAAGTGGAGCGCTTATCACATACGGCACTGACTGCAGCAAAACAGACTAAATTGTTAAAAAAAATAACTTTTAATTATACCACAATCGAATTTAAATAAAATGCATTTCAGGCACACAGACTCCTCATCAGCCTACGTACATACATCTATACAGTATAAACACAGATATTTGTGAAGTCCGTAATAACGTAAATTGAAATTCCAGACTAAAACATTCGCCGTATATACACAGTGCAATTAATTATCGAAGAACATTTATATGTTTGGTACTTATTAACCTCTTAACAGTGGAACAGTCAGCCGTAGCACTTCCACTTAGTTGTGGAGCTAAAGCGTGGGAAATTTTTTAAGAATTTTCCCACGCGTTTTTCTCGTTTCCGTTTAGGAAAAAAAATTTTAAACAGTTACGTCTAGTAAAGAAAAAATCGTTCTTTATTGTCATATAATATTTTTATATATGAATTTTTTTCGCGGTAATTTTTTGCAAAATTTTTTAAAAAAAATTTATAATAAATTCTTTTTTGATTTTCCATCCGTTACGATTTTTCCAAAAGTTTTGAATTTATTTTCAATTTTATATAATTTTTTAAAGTTTTAGGCATTTAAGTAATGACGATTTTTTCCAACTTGCGAATCAAATTCAAGAAAATGTAATTGACAGTTAACGAATTTCATCCACAACAATAGATGACGTAAAGGTTGTTACGTTTACAACTACGACGACTGGCGGCCTTTCCCCCCAGACTGAAATGTGGGTGAAGGTCGTCTCGTGTTCTACATTCTGTAGAAGTGACGTAATCATTGTAAATAAAAGAAAATTTCAGTATATCTTTTATTTAAAATTTTAAAATTCGTTGTTCAAATTTACACCGAAATATTAAAGCGGATTAAAATATTAGCATTTTGTAAATAAACTTACTTGACATATAATAAATTTGAATAAATTAATTTTTAAGAAACAACAAAAAATGTAGAAATATTTTTATATTCATCTTCACATTTATAACATATGTTATCGTCATTGACCGATATTTAATTTTAAAAACAATTTTCATCATTGGCATGCATCAGAAATAAAAGCATAACTTCCCTAAAACACACTTCACTGAGAGGGTCCGCTTCACTCTGAAAAAGCAGACAGTTTTATGTCAGAAATCCAATGTGTGACCTACTTTCTCTAACATAGTAAAACAAACTAAGTTACAGTACAACAATACACATAAACACAAATAAATTAGTAGCCCAATAATACATACCTTCATTTATATCCATATGTAATATCCAAAGGTCAGTTCTCGCAAATTGTCGAAAAAATAAATTATTTTCAACTTTCTTTCTGAATTTAGAACTAATTCACAGTAAACTTTACGCCTTTAAATATCCATTGCAATCAACGCAAAATGTATGAATCCACGTAATAAAAAATTATCGCAGTGAACTTCGAAAAAACGAGAAACACAGAAGCATTAAACCGCACTTCACGAAACTGATTCATATACAATAGACAAAACGAAAATGCTCTTGTCCAATGTCATCAGGTGACAAAAAGTTTCTAAATAAACGCTAAAAGTTTTAAAGAATTCTTCCACAAAAACCGATGAATTTAATTAATACACAATAACTAAATCTGTTTAATAAAGATTAATAATTTTCCATTATAATTATGCAAATTAGATATAAAAAAGATCATTGCGCAAATTCTCCCGCGAACCATGGATGACTCTTACGTCATCCTGGATTGAAGTTTTCCTGAAAAATACTAAAAATTTTATATAATTATTTTACTAATCCAGTCAAATTTAAATAATATAAAATGTCTAGATCTGTTTAATAAAGATTAGTAATGTACTATCACTAATATGCAAATTAGATATGACAAAGATCAATGTGGGAAAACTCCCGCCAAAATAAAAATAGCTTTCGGTCACGTGATCACCAAGAAATACGAAGAAATATGTCAAAAAGTTTAATGTTTGTGTACAAATTAATAAATTTTAACTAATGTCCTCGTTTAAAATTTAATGTTTCTGTAAAAATTAGTAAACTGTAACAAATTTCATCAAAGACAACAGAATAATTTTCAGCTTATAAAAACTTTACAATAAATGATTATTTCTTCGAAAGAAGTCGATATGCACGAATAAATAATAAATATGTAATAATGCTTTTATCCATTTTAAGTGGATATTGTAAAAATTAAGCTATTTAATTTGTTTGGCTTTTATAATTTAGTTTCCGAATATTTTACTGTGAAATTCCATTCAGTAAACAGAAACAAAGACAAGCTATTAATTATAAACAGGACAATAGAATAATTTTTACGTGAATTGAGTGTAAATACAGAAAAAAACGAATTATATCAAAGATGGGACGAATAAGCTGACATCCCTCGAACAGAGCTCATATACTCATTGTCATTTTCAGCCTGGTTCCCACTTCGACTGTTTTATCTTGGGAAAAAGTTAATTTTTCAAAATAAAAGTACTTTGTTCTTAGTGAAGAAAGATAAAAGTATCGAAATATAATATTCAGAATTAAAAATATTGATGTATGTCCATATTAGAAATGTATATTTTATTCCGATATTAGAAATAATATCACGAGAAAAACATTAGATATATGAAATACGGCCATAAACAATTTCTTTCTGTCAAATAAATTACGGATTAAACAGGCTTATTTAGAAAAATTCAATCGCGAATAACTGACTTTAAATATACAGAGGATACAGTATGCTTGTTATGTGATAGTATCTGCGTTTACAAATTAACAGAATTTTCCTTTTTTTTACACATTATTATGCTATAATCTAGGAAACTATGTTTAATAATAAGACATACTACAGAAAGGGTAAGAAAGGAACGTCAGTCATTGTAACTAATGTATTATTGAAAGTTTCATTCATATAGATAATTAATTTTATCAAGATACATTTCTCCAAAAGAAAATTATCGATATTTATCGTAAATATAAGTAAATTTTATTATAATTTAGATAAAAACTCATTTTTTCCCCACGCATGGCTTCTTTCCCCTCCCTCTTACTCCTATACTTGGAACATTCCATTTCATAATTTGATGTAATAATAACGTTTAAAATGATTCTAAATAAAATATTGACACTTAAAGTAGGTTAATATAGGCCTATATTGTCACGAGTCTCAGGTGTATTCATAAAAATGTAATAATCTATACAATAATACTTTCTCACATGCTCCATGTGTTAAAGTTTGCAGCTGTAATTGAAGGTAATATATAAAGAAACAAAATGTTTATATTATCAATAGTTATAAAAGATATCTTATTTTCACGTAGAAAAACAAAATAAGACAGAAGAAACAGACAATCACACGATATCTCTATCCAGGACATTCTATAATTGATTTCAAATTTCTAATGTCGACATACATGAATATTTTTGTGTGTGTGAATATTATATTTCGATACTTTTATGTTTCTTCACTAAGAACATCTTAAAACATTAACTTTTTACCAACAAAAAACAGTCGAAGTAGAAACAGGCTGAAAATAACAACGAATTATAAGCTCTGTTCTGGGGATGTAAGCTTGTTTCTCCCATCTTTGATATAATTCGATTTTTTTCTGTATTTACACTCAACTTACGTATAAATTATTGTATTGTGCTGTTTATACTTAATAACCTAACTTTGTTTCTGTTTACTAAATTGAATTTCACAGTAAAATACTCGGAAACTCTAAATTATAAAAGCCACACAGATTAAATGGCTTAATTTTTACAATATCAACTTAAAATGGATAAAAGCATTATTAAATAATTATTATTTATTCGTGTATATCGACTTCTTTCGAAGAAATACTCATTTATTGTACGGTTTATGTAAGCTGAAAAATTAAATTTTAAACATATTTCTTGGTGAACACGTGACCGAAAGCTATTTTTATCTTGGCGGGAGATTTCCTAGTGACCTATCTCATATCTAATTTGCATATTTGTAATAATATTTGTGATAATCTTTATTAAACAGATCTAGACATTTTATATTATTTAAATTTGACTGGATTAATTAAATAATTATATAAAATTGTCAGTGTTTAGTGGGAAAGCTTCAATCGCATTGACATCGTAAGTTTTTCCATGACGTATAGTTGGCGGGAGAATTTGCGCAGCGATCTTTTTTATATCTAATTTGCATAATTATAGTGGTAAATTATTAACCTTTATTAAACAGATTTAGTTATTGTGTATTAATTAAATTCATCGAATTTCATGAAATAATTTTTTAAAACTTTTAGCATTTATTCTAAAACTTTTCGTCATGTGATAAAATTTTTACAGGAGCATCACTATATTAATCAATTGGCGGGAAAATTTAATAGCGTGCGGTTTGGTGTTTCTGTGTTTCTCGTTTTTTCGAAGTTCACTGCGATAAATTTTTATTACGTGGATTCATAGATTTTGCGTTGTTTTTAACGGATAAAAGGTGGAAATTTTACTCTGAATATAGAACTTGTTTTTCAGAATATGCTACTTTACAGAAAGAAAAGTTGAAAATAATTTATTTTTTGACAATTTGCGAGAACTGATCTTTGTTTGGATGTAAATGAAGGCATGTATTATAGGTTTACTAATTTATTTGTGCATATAATTATCTAGTTCTAGTTTCGAAACATTTATGGTTTTTAGTGTTTATAAGCGTGTTATTTAGACATGTCTACCAATTTAGTGCTAAAACGTAGAACTACGTCAAAGAAGAATACAAACTTTAATTAGCAAGTAGTCCCTTTATTAGCAAACTAATTTGTTGGTAGATTTTTTTACATTTAAAGTGTAATTACATGAAACTAAATGGATGTGAACATAGAAAGTAGAATATGGCAAGACTAATAGATAAAACTATTATTACATATTACTCGATCAGAAAAATTTATACTTGAAGAATTTTGTTTTGATAATTATTGCCTAGGGTTTATGTCGAAAATATTTTTCAGTTATATTTGTAATTACAGTTAATTCGAATAGTAATGGCGCTTAAATATTTATAGAATTAATTGAAGTTTTCGAATTTTGTTTTGAGGAAACTGAGGAAGGCAAGAGTATCTACAGTTGTATAATGAACTGAATTTAAGTAAATTAGGTGACTTTGTATGTTTCGATGTAGTTTTTTATAATATTACGATATACGAACTTTCGATTTTGTAAATTGTATTATACTAAAAAATAAAGTTTTTCGTTATTCTCCTACTTAATGATGTATTTATAATGTTTCTGAACTAAATAATACTTATTAAATTGAAATCCGAGCTTTACAAAGTACTATGAATATTAGAGAAGACCGTTTTACTATAAACTACTACGTTTTACTACAGCTTACTCCAATGTTGATTCTACGAAAAGTAGGTCAGACAAGGACCGTTAGACTAATGACGTAGGCTGTTTACTTTTTCCGGTTGCATCGGTGCACTCCCGATAGCGTCATTTACAGAAGTCACACCTACTTTTTTCTGACGCGAGCCAATTAGGAATATTAATTTTTTTAACCAATCAGATGACGGCGGGAGATTTAAATTCGATTTATGTCGATAGATGGCCGTCTAAAATTTCATATTTATTTTAATTTTCTTTCTTTTATTGTAATTTCTCGAGAACTAAAGGATATTCCAAAACAAAGTTGGAGAACCCAACTACTCGTGAAAATTCTACGACTTCACGAAATGGTCCAGGTATTTTATAAGAATTTTTTAACGACTATAGTCGTCCTTCACCACTGCCACTCGATCGCCTTGGACGACTATTCTCGTCCTTCACTGTTAAGAGGTTAATGTTTAAATTGACCGAAGAGAAGCATATTAGCCCGAAACAAGCTACATTCGCATGTAATGATTGTCTCAACTAAATAACAGGAAGAAGGAAAGCCAAGTGATCGTCGTGAGCAGAATATTGTGTTCATAGTAAACAAGAATCAAGCACGACACGGTTTCAAGTCATAAATCAAGCTATTGAAATAGAAACAGCTGGCTTTAACCTTGGGAAAACGTGACCTATGTAAAGAAGATACAAGGTGTGATCACTATAACTTTAACAGATTTAACCTTTTAACAGTGAGGGACGTAAATAGACGTTCAAGGCGATCGAGTGGCAGTGGTGAGGGACGTCAATAGACCTTAAAAAATTCTTATAAAATACCTGGACCCTTTCGTGAAGTCGTAGAATTTTCACGAGTATTTGGGTTCTCCAACTTTGTTTTGGAATATCCTTTAGTTCTCGAGAAATTACAATAAAAGAAAGAAAATTAAAATAAATATGAAATTTTAGACGGCCATCTATCGACATAAATCGAATTTAAATCTCCCGCCGTCATCTGATTGGTTAAAAAAATTAATATTCCTAATTGGCTCGCGTCAGAAAAAAGTAGGTGTGACTTCTGTAAATGACGCTATCGGAGATGCACCGATGCAACCGGAAAAATGTAAACAGCCTACGTCATTAGTCTAACGGTCCTTGTCTGACCTACTTTTCGTAGAATCAACATTGGAGTAAGCTGTAGTAAAACGTAGTAGTTTATAGTAAAACGGTCTTCTCTAATATTCATAGTACTTTGTAAAGCTCGGATTTCAATTTAATAAGTATTATTTAGTTCAGAAACATTATAAATACATCATTAAGTAGGAGAATAACGAAAAACTTTATTTTTTAGTATAATACAATTTACAAAATCGAAAGTTCGTATATCGTAATATTATAAAAAACTACATCGATACATACAAAGTCACCTAATTTACTTAAATTCAGTTCATTATACAACTGTAGATACTCTTGCCTTCCTCAGATTCCTCAAAACAAAATTCGAAAACTTCAATTAATTCTATAAATATTTAAGCGCCATTACTATTCGAATTAACTGTAATTACAAATATAACTGAAAAATATTTTTCAACATAAACCCTAGGCAAAAATTATCAAAACAAAATTCTTCAAGTATGAATTTTTCTGATCGAGTAATATGTAATAATAGTTTTATCTATTAGTCTTGCCATATTCTACTTTCTATATTCACATCCATTTAGTTTCATGTAATTACACTTTAAATGTAAAAAAATCTACCAACAAATTAGTTTGCTAATAAAGGGACTACTTGCTAATTAAAGTTTGTATTCTTCTTTGACGTAGTTCTACGTTTTAGCACTAAATTGGTAGACATGTCTAAATAACACGCTTATAAACACTAAAAACCATAAATGTCTCGAAACTAGAACTACATAATTATATGCACAAATAAATTAGTAAACCTATAATACATGCCTTCATTTACATCCAAACAAAGATCAGTTCTCGCAAATTGTCAAAAAATAAATTATTTTCAACTTTTCTTTCTGTAAAGTAGCATATTCTGAAAAACAAGTTCTATATTCAGAGTAAAATTTCCACCTTTTATCCGTTAAAAACAACGCAAAATCTATGAATCCACGTAAAAAAAATTTATCGCAGTGAATTTCGAAAAAACAAGAAACACAGAAACACCAAACCGCACGCTATTAAATTTTCCTGCCAATTGATTAATATAGTCATGCTCCTGTAAAAATTTTATCACATGACGAAAAGTTTTAGAATAAATGCTAAAAGTATCACAAAGCACTCAGCAAAATATACATATGCATACACTTAACACCTTATTCTTGCCGAGAAATATAAATTTAAATTTATTTAAAACAAACAAACGTTTTCAGCCTGATTCACAGGCCATCTTCAGGTTTAGAATACATTTGAATTAAAAATTCTATCATTGGAACACAAAATTCAAATTCAAAAATAATAAGATACATTTAAACAAAAAAATTAATTAAATAGACAACATAAATGCCAATAAAATTAAAATATATAAACATGCAAGAAACGAATATATAAGTATTAATAAATGCAATATTAAGACATTCAATAAAATTGCTATAACTATTGGTTAGAGCCCTTATTAAACTTTCTCAACCATGAACTTCCACGCAGAGGGTAGACTTTCTGCGTCCCTCGCATTTAGACAGCCTTCTTGTAATCTACTCCTATAAATCTGCAACTTTTCTGCTGTCAATGCCAAAGATGGAGAAGATAAAGGGTTTATGATGGTCGCCTCATTCCATTTAACTATAGCTCCTGGCGCTTGCGCCATTTGGGACAAAATTGTTGCATTAGACTTCTTTCTGATGTTATAACTATGCTCCTTGATTCTAAGCCCTAAACTTCTAGTGGTTACTCCAATGTAGTCTCTTTTAACGCCCAATTGCATGTTCTCATATGGAATTTTATAAACTCCTGCTTTCTCCTCTGATTTTATACTATCCTTATCATTCCTGAGGATTTTGTATAAATTAGGCGCCCTTTTTAAAAGCATTCTCGAACCTTTTTTGTGTGCAATCTCCTTCATGACTGCATTCATACTTTCATTATACGTAAATTTTACGTTTCTATTAGGAGCATTTTTAAAAAACCTTTTTTCGATGTTGGCTTCATATTTTCTAATTATTCCCAGAATCGTACTTTTTTGGTAACCTAGGGCCTTGGCTACGTCTATTATTCTATTTAATTCTTTCCTCCTGTCTTGTACTCTTTCACAATACAAAAATGCTCTTCTTATTAAAGCTCTGAAAGCCGCAATTTTATATTTATACGGATCCTTGGATTGGGAGGGAATATACAAAGGGCTGTGTGATGGTTTAATAAAAACGTTAGTGGACAGGTGGCCTTTTTTGAATGTAATATCAATGTCGAGAAAATGCAGATTCAAGGAACTCTTCTGTTCCAATCTTAAAGTAAGGCCATCACTGTTATCGTTGATCTTATCCAAAAAATCCTTGATTCTGCTGTTATTTCTCCATAATATAAATAAGTCATCAACGTATCTGCTAAAATACATGATATCATCCTTAAAAACATGGAGAAATAATATTATGGAGAAATATAATTTATATGGAGAAATATAATATATATTATGGAGAAATAAAGAAGTAGGGAGTTTGGCTAGTTTGGTCTGCCGTGAATCTTGCTTCGCTTTTAATGGACAGGTCTACAGACAGAGAAGAGGGGTCTCTATGGGAAGCCCGCTTTCAGGGATCCTATGTGAATTGGTGGTTCGAAGGCTGGAAAGAAGAATTTTTCATGTTTTTAAGGATGATATCATGTATTTTAGCAGATACGTTGATGACTTATTTATATTATGGAGAAATAACAGCAGAATCAAGGATTTTTTGGATAAGATCAACGATAACAGTGATGGCCTTACTTTAAGATTGGAACAGAAGAGTTCCTTGAATCTGCATTTTCTCGACATTGATATTACATTCAAAAAAGGCCACCTGTCCACTAACGTTTTTATTAAACCATCACACAGCCCTTTGTATATTCCCTCCCAATCCAAGGATCCGTATAAATATAAAATTGCGGCTTTCAGAGCTTTAATAAGAAGAGCATTTTTGTATTGTGAAAGAGTACAAGACAGGAGGAAAGAATTAAATAGAATAATAGACGTAGCCAAGGCCCTAGGTTACCAAAAAAGTACGATTCTGGGAATAATTAGAAAATATGAAGCCAACATCGAAAAAAGGTTTTTTAAAAATGCTCCTAATAGAAACGTAAAATTTACGTATAATGAAAGTATGAATGCAGTCATGAAGGAGATTGCACACAAAAAAGGTTCGAGAATGCTTTTAAAAAGGGCGCCTAATTTATACAAAATCCTCAGGAATGATAAGGATGGTATAAAATCAGAGGAGAAAGCAGGAGTTTATAAAATTCCATATGAGAACATGCAATTGGGCGTTAAAAAAGACTACATTGGAGTAACCACTAGAAGTTTAGGGCTTAGAATCAAGGAGCATAGTTATAACATCAGAAAGAGGTCTAATGCAACAATTTTGTCCCAAATGGCGCAAGCGCCAGGAGCTATAGTTAAATGGAATGAGGCGACCATCATAAACCCTTTATCTTCTCCATCTTTGGCATTGACAGCAGAAAAGTTGCAGATTTATAGGAGTAGATTACAAGAAGGCTGTCTAAATGCGAGGGACGCAGAAAGTCTACCCTCTGCGTGGAAGTTCATGGTTGAGAAAGTTTAATAAGGGCTCTAACCAATAGTTATAGCAGTTTTATTGAATGTCTTAATATTGCATTTATTAATACTTATATATTCGTTTCTTGCATGTTTATATATTTTAGTTTTATTGGTATTTATGTTGTCTATTTAATTAATTTTTTTGTTTAAATGTATCTTATTATTTTTGAATTTGAATTTTGTGTTCCAATGATAGAATTTTTAATTCAAATGTATTCTAAACCTGAAGATGGCCTGTGAATCAGGCTGAAAACGTTTGTTTGTTTTAAATAAATTTAAATTTATATTTCTCGGCAAGAATAAGGTGTTAAGTGTATGCATAAATGCTAAAAGTTTTAAAAAATTATTTCATGAAATTAGATGAATTTAATTAATACACAATAACTAAATCTGTTTAATAAAGGTTAATAATTTACCACTATAATTATGCAAATTAGATATAAAAAAGATCGCTGCGCAAATTCTCCCGCCAACTATACGTCATGGAAAAACTTACGATGTCAATGCGATTGAAAGTTTCCCACTAAACACTGACAATTTTATATAATTATTTAACTAATCCAGTCAAATTTAAATAATATAAAATGTCTAGATCTGTTTAATAAAGATTATCACAAATATTATTACAAATATGCAAATTAGATATGAGATAGGTCACTAGGAAATCTCCCGCCAAGATATAAATAGCTTTCGGTCACGTGTTCACCAAGAAATATGTTTAAAATTTAATTTTTCAGCTTACATAAACTCGTACAATAAATGAGTATTTCTTCGAAAGAAGTCGATATACACGAACAAATAATAATTATTTAATAATGCTTTTATCCATTTTAAGTTGATATTTTAAAAATTAAGCAATTTAATTTGTGTGGCTTTTATAATTTAGAGTTTCCGAGTATTTTACTGTGAAATTCAATTTAGTAAACAGAAACAAAGTTAGGTTATTAAGTATAAACAGCACAATACAATAATTTATACGTAAAGTTGAGTGTAAATACAGAAAAAAATCGAATTATATCAAAGATGGGAGAAACAAGCTTACATCCCCAGAACAGAGCTTATAATTCGTTGTTATTTTCAGCCTGTTTCTACTTCGACTGTTTTTTGTTTGTAAAAAGTTAATGTTTTAAGATGTTCTTAGTGAAGAAACATAAAAGTATCGAAATATAATATTCACACACACAAAAATATTCATGTATGTCGACATTAGAAATTTGAAATCAATTATAGAATGTCCTGGATAGAGATATCGTGTGATTGTCTGTTTCTTCTGTCTTATTTTGTTTTTCTACGTGAAAATAAGATATCTTTTATAACTATTGATAATATAAACATTTTGTTTCTTTATATATCACCTTCAATTACAGCTGCAAACTTTAACACATGGAGCATGTGAGAAAGTATTATTGTATAGATTATTACATTTTTATGAATACACCTGAGACTCGTGACAATATAGGCCTATATTAACCTACTTTAAGTGTCAATATTTTATTTAGAATCATTTTAAACGTTATTATTACATCAAATTATGAAATGGAATGTTCCAAGTATAGGAGTAAGAGGGAGGGGAAAGAAGCCATGCGTGGGGAAAAAATGAGTTTTTATCTAAATTATAATAAAATTTACTTATATTTACGATAAATATCGATAATTTTCTTTTGGAGAAATGTATCTTGATAAAATTAATTATCTATATGAATGAAACTTTCAATAATACATTAGTTACAATGACTGACGTTCCTTTCTTACCCTTTCTGTAGTATGTCTTGTGTATTAAACATAGTTTCCTAGATTATAGCATAATAATGTGTAAAAAAACTAAAAATTCGTTAATTTGTAAACGCAGATACTATCACATAAAAAGCATACTGTATCCTCTGTATATTTAAAGTCAGTTATTCGCGATTGAATTTTTCTAAATAAACCTGTTTAATCCGTAATTTATTTGACAGAAAGAAATTGTTTATGGCCGTATTTCATATATCTAATGTTTTTCTCGTGATATTATTTTTAATATCGGAAAAAAATATACATTTCTAATATGGACATACATCAATATTTTTAATTCTGAATATTATATTTCGATACTTTTATCTTTCTTCACTAAGAACAAAGTACTTTTATTTTAAAAAATTAACTTTTTCCCAAGATAAAACAGTCGAAGTGGGAACCAGGCTGAAAATGACAATGAGTATATGAGCTCTGTTCGAGGGATGTCAGCTAATTCGTCACATCTTTGATATAATTCGTTTTTTTTCTGTATTTACACTCAATTCACGTAAAAATTATTCTATTGTCCTGTTTATAATTAATAGCTTGTCTTTGTTTCTGTTTACTGAATGGAATTTCACAGTAAAATATTCGGAAACTAAATTATAAAAGCCAAACAAATTAAATAGCTTAATTTTTACAATATCCACTTAAAATGGATAAAAGCATTATTACATATTTATTATTTATTCGTGCATATCGACTTCTTTCGAAGAAATAATCATTTATTGTAAAGTTTTTATAAGCTGAAAATTATTCTGTTGTCTTTGATGAAATTTGTTACAGTTTACTAATTTTTACAGAAACATTAAATTTTAAACCAGGACATAGTTAAAATTTATTAATTTGTACACAAACATTAAACTTTTTGACATATTTCTTCGTATTTCTTGGTGATCACGTGACCGAAAGCTATTTTTATTTTGGCGGGAGTTTTCCCACATTGATCTTTGTCCTATCTAATTTGCATATTAGTGATAGTACATTACTAATCTTTATTAAACAGATCTAGACATTTTATATTATTTAAATTTGACTGGATTAGTAAAATAATTATATAAAATTTTTAGTATTTTTAGGAAAACTTCAATTCAGGATGATGTAAGAGTCATCCATGGTTCGCGGGAGAATTTGCGCAATGATCTTTTTTATATTTAATTTGCATAATTATAATGGAAAATTATTAATCTTTATTAAACAGATTTAGTTATTGTGTATTAATTAAATTCATCGGATTTTGATGAAGAACTCTTTAAAACTTTTAGCGTTTATTTAGAAACTTTTTGTCACCTGATGACATTGGACAAGAGCATTTTCGTTTTTGTCTATTGTATATGATCAGTTCGTGAAGTGCGGTTTAATGATTCTTTGTTTCTCGTTTTTTCGAAGTTCACTGCGATAATTTTTTATTACGTGGATTCATACATTTTGCGTTGATTGCAATGGATATTTAAAGGCGTAAAGTTTACTGTGAATTAGTTCTAAATTCAGAAAGAAAGTTGAAAATAATTTATTTTTTCGACAATTTGCGAGAACTGATTTTTGGATATTACATATGGATATAAATGAAGGTATGTATTATTGGACTACTAATTTATTTGTGTTTATGTGTATTGTTGTACTGTAACTTAGTTTGTTTTACTATGTTAGAGAAAGTAGGTCACACATTGGATTTCTGACATAAAACTGTCTGCTTTTTCAGAGTGAAGCAGACCCTCTCAGTGAAGTGTGTTTTAGGGAAGTTATGCTTTTATTTCTGATGCATGCCAATGATGAAAATTGTTTTTAAAATTAAATATCGGTCAATGACGATAACATATGTTATAAATGTGAAGATGAATATAAAAATATTTCTACATTTTTTGTTGTTTCTTAAAAATTAATTTATTTAAATTTATTATATGTCAAGTAAGTTTATTTACAAAATGCTAATATTTTAATTCGCTTTAATATTTCGGTGTAAATTTGAACAACGAATTTTAAACTTTTAAATAAAAGATAAACTGAAATTTTCTTTTATTTACAATGATTACGTCACTTCTACAGAATGTAGAACACGAGACGACCTTCACCCACATTTCAGTCTGGGGGGAAAGGCCGCCAGTCGTCGTAGTTGTAAACGTAACAACCTTTACGTCATCTATTGTTGTGGATGAAATTCGTTAACTGTCAATTACATTTTCTTGAATTTGATTCGCAAGGTTGGAAAAAATCGTCATTACTTAAATGCCTAAAACTTTAAAAAATTATATAAAATTGAAAATAAATTCAAAACTTTTGGAAAAATCGTAACGGATGGAAAATCAAAAAAGAATTTATTATAAATTTTTTTTGAAAAATTTTGCAAAAAATTACCGCGAAAAAAATTCATATATAAAAATATTATATGACAATAAAGAACGATTTTTTCTTTACTAGACGTAACTGTTTAAAATTTTTTTTTCCTAACGGAAACGAGAAAAACGCGTGGGAAAATTCTTAAAAAATTTCCCACGCTTTAGCTCCACAACTAAGTGGAAGTGCTACGGCTGACTGTTCCACTGTTAAGAGGTTAAGATACCTTAAAATACATCTTAAAGAGAAAACAATTTTGAGAACACTCTTTCTACCAAAATCAATTTCAGAAGTTATACCCCCAAGAGATAGAATAAATATTAATTTTAAAATACTAAGATCTGCCATAAAGTTTAAGTACTTAAAAATTAGAAGATTAAAACGAACCTTAAGAAAATCTTTAAAAGAATCTAGTACACAAAGCAACGACATACAAATTGAGGATAACAAGAATCATAAAAGAAACATAAAGAGGTACGCTGTTAACAAACATAAAAAACTAATAGAAAAGTTTGAATATCTGACAATAGAAGAAATGCAGGAATGGAAAAAATCACTAATTTTGAATAAAACACAAGTTACAATACCTGAAGAAATAGACGAAATATTAGAGGAAGGACTCGATTTCTACGGCCCTAACAAATGGGAAGTAATAGACATACTCCCTAATCTAGATCACATACTCACCGGCATGCCTGAAACAGAATCGAACTCTTTTAAGATAAATTTTAGTAATAAGATAAAGAAATATGTGACAAGAAGTAAAGGGAAGACAGTTATAAGAGACAAAAATTATTTACAATATAAAACCAAAATAGATAAATTATATAATTTTTTAAATAATAATAATTTGGATATAATTAAAGCTGATAAATCTAAACAACTAATTATAGTAACCAAGGAATGGATTAAAACAAAAAAATTAGAAATAGTAGAAAATTCGAAATTTAGAGAATTGCCTATAGATCCGAAAAAAGTCATTTTTCTGGAATTAAAGAAAAGAGTTACGCTGCTACAAAAGCAAAAAGAATTAGATAATAAACAAAAATGGTTCATACTCAGCGAGGATAATGAACGCACGCCTAAACTGAATATCCAATTAAAGACTTACAAGATTGGTGAGAAAGTCAGGCCAATTGTTGACTTTAGGAATTCCACATTGTATAACCTAAAAAAATTTCTTAAACATGAACTGAGCCAATATCAAAATTCGTATTACTCCGTTAAAAACACTGATAAACTGTTGCATGAACTGAAAAAACTGAACATTGAAGAAATATATAAAATTGCCAGCTTAGATATAGTGGACATGTACCCGTCGATAACATGGGATACGATCGAAAATAAACTCACACAACTTAACATGAAAAAAGAAAAAATAGATTTAATAGAATTTTGTTACCGTAGTAATTATTTTCAAATAAACGACAAATACTACACACAAGTCGAAGGTATCAGCATGGGGTCGGTTATAAGACCTAAATTGGCCGAGCTGATAATGATCGACATTCATAAACTGATTGATAATATAAACGGAATAAAATTTTACAGGAGATACGTCAATGACATCTTGATTATATATAATGAAACACAAGTAAAAATAGAAGAAATAATTAAACTGGCAAATAATATAAGCGAAACTATACAATTTAAAGTGGAAGAAGAAGACAACATAGAGCACAAGTTGAGTTATTTAGATATTACGATAAAACGCAGAAAAAATGAACTCGAGTTTGAAGTTTATAAAAAACCGTGCGCAATAAACACAACCATAAAATACAGCTCAAATATCCCTTTACATATAAAAAGGAACATTTTTACCATGGAATACAAAAAAATCATAAACAAAACAAGTAAAATAATTAATACGCAAAAAAGTATATTGGATCTAAAGAAAAAATTCTTCTTAGATGGTTATCCGAGACGACTACTTGACGCATGGGAAAAAAAGCTTAACAATCCGGATATCACTATAAGTAAAAAAGAAAAATTAAAACCTAAATACGTTGCGTTCCCATACATTAAAGGGTTATACGAAAAAAAATAAAGAAACTCAAAAAATTAGTATCAAATTAGCACCCAAGTATGACAAGCTATCCGCCAGAATCAAAGCTAGGCAGACCGTTAAAAAAGAAGCACAACCAATAGAGGAAATGCGGAATATAGTTTACCAAATCCCATGTACAAGCAGTACTAAAAACGTTTATATAGGTGAAACAAAGAGAAAAATGAAAATAAGACTCAAAGAGCACGTAGCAGATCTTAAATATCGTAGAATTAATTCAGCGTTCCTCGAGCATTGCACGATAAACAGCTGTAACATCGATCAAAATAACGTAAAAATTTTACATAAAGAACCTAAAGAATATAATAGGAAGTTTAAAGAAAGTGTGGAAATTTTCAAGAGTCAGAACAGCATCAATAAATATCCAAGCGTTAAGATTAATGGAAATTGGTTAAAAATATTATAAAACATATTATAAGAATTAATATACACTAAAATCTTCATTCTTAGTTACGAAAATCCAACTCCGCATCAGTTAACCTCGGACACGAAAGAATATGCTAATGAGCACGACAGTTGAAGTGCCGAGAAGCAACAGTGTGATTGTAGTCGAAGTTTTAAAGTTAAAAAGTTTGTAAAGTTAAATAGTTTTAAAGTTAAAATGTCTGTAAAGTTAAAGTTTTAAAAACAATGTTCTTAACATCAGTAGCAAGCGTCATCGTCTTAATGTTTAGTTGACTGAAGAGGGGCATATTAGGCCCGAAACGAGCTACATTCGCATGTAATGCTTGTCTCAACTAAATAACAGGGAGAAAGAAAGCCAAGTGATCGTCGTAAGCACTATATTGTGTTCATAGTCAACAAGAATCAAGCACGACACGGTTTCAAGTCATTAATATCTACGGAATTCAAAGTGTTCTTGAGAAAATTGTGTCCTCGTATTAGTAATATAACAATTTCAATATCAAAATATTTTCTGATCCAGTAAACAAGTAAATTCATTTCAATTAACAATGTAAACACATTAAATGGGAATGCGTATACACACAAAATGACCATTAACTTTCAAGGTACAGAGAAAATTTATTGATTCCATTCTAAATTAGCATAATTCGCATTATTCCATCATAAATTAACATTATAGGTACTAGCTATCCGAGCAAATGTCATTATATAACTTGCAGTTTTCAGTAATTTTGCAGTATGATTAGTTTCATACAAAGAACAGCAGCATGAATCTAAATAGCGAACAAGAAGTTTGCATGAATTGTTTCCTCGAACCCTGCTGGAGAACAAATCTCATTTTCGGTTTGGATCCTTTACAAATTTGCACCTGTATAAACCCAATTTCCGAACAGAAATATTTAAAGTTGAAAAATATCTACATTCAATTCGTACAATTTACATCCTGGCAATTCACTGCACTTTTCTTGTGGCAATCATTGCCAAGTTTAGGAGAATATGCATTGTGTCTTGGATGGTATGATGTTTTCAGAGGTGACGCTGCTATAATGAAGACTGCATTTCTATCTCTATTTCTCACGTGGTCAATCACTGTAACTTTTCTGAGCAGCAACAAGTTCAATCTGATTACCAGACTAAAAAACAGATTCTTCTATGAAAAAATGATTCTCGAGAATAACGTTCTAGTAAGAAATGCCTCCCTTTGTGTATCGTTTATTGTCATAACATTAATAATCACTTTTCATATTTTGAATCTGACTGTTTATTATCCTGCTGTTGTAAATAAGCAACACTTTCAACTTGAATCCCTGCTATGCACTGTCAATACTGGATTTACAACAAGTTTAACTATAGGCGGAATAGCACATTTTTTACTGTTAGCTGCGTTTCTGATTCTTGTACCTCATAAAGAATTCGAAGAACTTTTTTGCGAATTATCTTCGACAAGAAGAACTGATAGAAATGCGAAAATAAAATTACAAAATGTGATGATTCATCACCAAGAATTGTGGAATTTTATGAATCAGTTCAACACAAAATTTAACTTAATTAGCATAATTCTATACTTTGGAATAACTTGGAGCACAAGCTTCCTGTATTACGCCTATTTGCATATTGATATGCATGAGTATTTTAAAATTTCGATCTTTACGTTGGCGATTATTTTTTCGTTCATTTGCATTATTTGTGGTTGTATTCTCTGTAGCATCGCTTTTACGGTACTTACATTAGATTAAGTGGCGCTTTATATTCATTAAATTAATATAATTTTAAATTTATAGATGCAAAATGGATTTCAAGACATTCGGCAATTTGCAACTTGTGATTTAGAACTACAAGAAAAGCTTAAAGTATCTCATGATTTTGTTTTTATAATAAATGAGATCTGGTTTGGTTAATTTAATATTAAATACTGTTTCTTTTTAGATATTGAACTTTATGAAGAGATTTGGTAAAGTTTCCTTGTGTCTATCGGTTGGCGGTTTCTTCTTCATCAATAAGAAAATTCCTGTCAAGGTAAGTTTACTGACTGTAGTTGTTCGATATTTTAGGCACAATAATATTCAAGCACTTCTCAAATTACGCCTGATTAACACATAATTTTAAATGAAGACGATAAAAAAATAAATACACATTCATGACTCATAATTTTGTGTTTGCACGTTTACCTTTCCGTTGTTAGTGGTGTATGGTACATAATGTTGGATAGAGAATTTTCAAACATTTTGTAGAAACACAGTAAACGTAAAAAGTTTTTTAACTATTATATATTTGGACTTCCAATAAAGTTTTACAGTGCAATTGATTTTTGCAGAACTTTTGTCAAATTTACTTATTTCGATTTCAGGTAAATATTTTGTTATAAATAAACAGCTGCTCAACAGTAAATTGCTAAAATAAAGTAACAGTAAAATTTACAATGTTCTTTTTTAACTTGAAATTGTAACTTACCCAAGTTGTTAGTATTTTCTTTGTATTACATGTTTCTGTAAATTGATTATTATAATTACATCTTATCATTCAAACAGTATTTATTGTGTAGCTGTTGAATTAAATTCACTTGCATAGACCACAACTATAGTGCGTTGATTAGTTTAAATCACAAAAATGTGCATAAAATACGTGGAATTTAAAATACTCGTGACTCATAACGAACTGTCGTTAATTTTAAAAATAGTAATAATATCACTATTTTAATTAATATTTTAAAATATATTTCCATTTTCAGATGGCCACAACTTTGCATTCTGTGTTTTCTGGATTAGTGAAATTGAAGATGTCATCAAAATTCCGTGAAACATGTAATGAGGTCTTTGGAAATATTTCACTTGCGAATGAGAAGAATTAATTTTATTTCGTTTTAACAGATTTTTCACAAATTTACAATAATTGATTTATTAGAGAAATGAACAGAATAAAGTTTGTATCGCAGCTCTGGGTAAATAATGAGAAAAAAGTTAAAAATATTAACAAAATCAACAAATTAAAATCAGCCAATTCATTTTTGTTTTTAAATATATGATTACAACGAAAATTACACTGAAGCAGATTTCGTATGAAAATTATTTTCGATTACTTGATTTTTATTATTATAATTTATTAATGACTTGAAACCGTGTCGCGCTTAATTCTTCTTAATTACGAAACACAATATAGTGCTTTGACGATCACTTGGCTTTCTTTTATCTTTTATTTAGTTGATACGGAATCACGTGATCACCAGTTCGTGAAGTGCGGTTTAATGATTCTTTGTTTCTCGTTTTTTCGAAGTTCACTGCGATAATTTTTTATTACGTGGATTCATACATTTTGCGTTGATTGCAATGGATATTTAAAGGCGTAAAGTTTACTGTGAATTAGTTCTAAATTCAGAAAGAAAGTTGAAAATAATTTATTTTTTCGACAATTTGCGAGAACTGATTTTTGGATATTACATATGGATATAAATGAAGGTATGTATTATTGGACTACTAATTTATTTGTGTTTATGTGTATTGTTGTACTGTAACTTAGTTTGTTTTACTATGTTAGAGAAAGTAGGTCACACATTGGATTTCTGACATAAAACTGTCTGCTTTTTCAGAGTGAAGCAGACCCTCTCAGTGAAGTGTGTTTTAGGGAAGTTATGCTTTTATTTCTGATGCATGCCAATGATGAAAATTGTTTTTAAAATTAAATATCGGTCAATGACGATAACATATGTTATAAATGTGAAGATGAATATAAAAATATTTCTACATTTTTTGTTGTTTCTTAAAAATTAATTTATTCAAATTTATTATATGTCAAGTAAGTTTATTTACAAAATGCTAATATTTTAATTCGCTTTAATATTTCGGTGTAAATTTGAACAACGAATTTTAAACTTTTAAATAAAAGATAAACTGAAATTTTCTTTTATTTACAATGATTACGTCACTTCTACAGAATGTAGAACACGAGACGACCTTCACCCACATTTCAGTCTGGTGGGAAAGGCCGCCAGTCGTCGTAGTTGTAAACGTAACAACCTTTACGTCATCTATTGTTGTGGATGAAATTCGTTAACTGTCAATTACATTTTCTTGAATTTGATTTGCAAGTTGGAAAAAATCGTCATTACTTAAATGCCTAAAACTTTAAAAAATTATATAAAATTGAAAATAAATTCAAAACTTTTGGAAAAATCGTAACGGATGGAAAATCAAAAAAGAATTTATTATAAATTTTTTTTGAAAAATTTTGCAAAAAATTACCGCGAAAAAATTTATATATAAAAATATTATATGACAATAAAGAACGATTTTTTCTTTACTAGACGTAACTGTTTAAAATTTTTTTTTTCTTAACGGAAACGAGAAAAACGCGTGGGAAAATTCTTTAAAAATTTCCCACGCTTTAGCTCCACAACTAAGTGGAAGTGCTACGGCTGACTGTTCCACTGTTAAGAGGTTAAGATACCTTAAAATACATCTTAAAGAGAAAACAATTTTGAGAACACTCTTTCTACCAAAATCAATTTCAGAAGTTATACCCCCAAGAGATAGAATAAATATTAATTTTAAAATACTAAGATCTGCCATAAAGTTTAAGTACTTAAAAATTAGAAGATTAAAACGAACCTTAAGAAAATCTTTAAAAGAATCTAGTACACAAAGCAACGACATACAAATTGAGGATAACAAGAATCATAAAAGAAACATAAAGAGGTACGCTGTTAACAAACATAAAAAACTAATAGAAAAGTTTGAATATCTGACAATAGAAGAAATGCAGGAATGGAAAAAATCACTAATTTTGAATAAAACACAAGTTACAATACCTGAAGAAATAGACGAAATATTAGAGGAAGGACTCGATTTCTACGGCCCTAACAAATGGGAAGTAATAGACATACTCCCTAATCTAGATCACATACTCACCGGCATGCCTGAAACAGAATCGAACTCTTTTAAGATAAATTTTAGTAATAAGATAAAGAAATATGTGACAAGAAGTAAAGGGAAGACAGTTATAAGAGACAAAAATTATTTACAATATAAAACCAAAATAGATAAATTATATAATTTTTTAAATAATAATAATTTGGATATAATTAAAGCTGATAAATCTAAACAACTAATTATAGTAACCAAGGAATGGATTAAAACAAAAAAATTAGAAATAGTAGAAAATTCGAAATTTAGAGAATTGCCTATAGATCCGAAAAAAGTCATTTTTCTGGAATTAAAGAAAAGAGTTACGCTGCTACAAAAGCAAAAAGAATTAGATAATAAACAAAAATGGTTCATACTCAGCGAGGATAATGAACGCACGCCTAAACTGAATATCCAATTAAAGACTTACAAGATTGGTGAGAAAGTCAGGCCAATTGTTGACTTTAGGAATTCCACATTGTATAACCTAAAAAAATTTCTTAAACATGAACTGAGCCAATATCAAAATTCGTATTACTCCGTTAAAAACACTGATAAACTGTTGCATGAACTGAAAAAACTGAACATTGAAGAAATATATAAAATTGCCAGCTTAGATATAGTGGACATGTACCCGTCGATAACATGGGATACGATCGAAAATAAACTCACACAACTTAACATGAAAAAAGAAAAAATAGATTTAATAGAATTTTGTTACCGTAGTAATTATTTTCAAATAAACGACAAATACTACACACAAGTCGAAGGTATCAGCATGGGGTCGGTTATAAGACCTAAATTGGCCGAGCTGATAATGATCGACATTCATAAACTGATTGATAATATAAACGGAATAAAATTTTACAGGAGATACGTCAATGACATCTTGATTATATATAATGAAACACAAGTAAAAATAGAAGAAATAATTAAACTGGCAAATAATATAAGCGAAACTATACAATTTAAAGTGGAAGAAGAAGACAACATAGAGCACAAGTTGAGTTATTTAGATATTACGATAAAACGCAGAAAAAATGAACTCGAGTTTGAAGTTTATAAAAAACCGTGCGCAATAAACACAACCATAAAATACAGCTCAAATATCCCTTTACATATAAAAAGGAACATTTTTACCATGGAATACAAAAAAATCATAAACAAAACAAGTAAAATAATTAATACGCAAAAAAGTATATTGGATCTAAAGAAAAAATTCTTCTTAGATGGTTATCCGAGACGACTACTTGACGCATGGGAAAAAAAGCTTAACAATCCGGATATCACTATAAGTAAAAAAGAAAAATTAAAACCTAAATACGTTGCGTTCCCATACATTAAAGGGTTATACGAAAAAAAATAAAGAAACTCAAAAAATTAGTATCAAATTAGCACCCAAGTATGACAAGCTATCCGCCAGAATCAAAGCTAGGCAGACCGTTAAAAAAGAAGCACAACCAATAGAGGAAATGCGGAATATAGTTTACCAAATCCCATGTACAAGCAGTACTAAAAACGTTTATATAGGTGAAACAAAGAGAAAAATGAAAATAAGACTCAAAGAGCACGTAGCAGATCTTAAATATCGTAGAATTAATTCAGCGTTCCTCGAGCATTGCACGATAAACAGCTGTAACATCGATCAAAATAACGTAAAAATTTTACATAAAGAACCTAAAGAATATAATAGGAAGTTTAAAGAAAGTGTGGAAATTTTCAAGAGTCAGAACAGCATCAATAAATATCCAAGCGTTAAGATTAATGGAAATTGGTTAAAAATATTATAAAACATATTATAAGAATTAATATACACTAAAATCTTCATTCTTAGTTACGAAAATCCAACTCCGCATCAGTTAACCTCGGACACGAAAGAATATGCTAATGAGCACGACAGTTGAAGTGCCGAGAAGCAACAGTGTGATTGTAGTCGAAGTTTTAAAGTTAAAAAGTTTGTAAAGTTAAATAGTTTTAAAGTTAAAATGTCTGTAAAGTTAAAGTTTTAAAAACAATGTTCTTAACATCAGTAGCAAGCGTCATCGTCTTAATGTTTAGTTGACTGAAGAGGGGCATATTAGGCCCGAAACGAGCTACATTCGCATGTAATGCTTGTCTCAACTAAATAACAGGGAGAAAGAAAGCCAAGTGATCGTCGTAAGCACTATATTGTGTTCATAGTCAACAAGAATCAAGCACGACACGGTTTCAAGTCATTAATATCTACGGAATTCAAAGTGTTCTTGAGAAAATTGTGTCCTCGTATTAGTAATATAACAATTTCAATATCAAAATATTTTCTGATCCAGTAAACAAGTAAATTCATTTCAATTAACAATGTAAACACATTAAATGGGAATGCGTATACACACAAAATGACCATTAACTTTCAAGGTACAGAGAAAATTTATTGATTCCATTCTAAATTAGCATAATTCGCATTATTCCATCATAAATTAACATTATAGGTACTAGCTATCCGAGCAAATGTCATTATATAACTTGCAGTTTTCAGTAATTTTGCAGTATGATTAGTTTCATACAAAGAACAGCAGCATGAATCTAAATAGCGAACAAGAAGTTTGCATGAATTGTTTCCTCGAACCCTGCTGGAGAACAAATCTCATTTTCGGTTTGGATCCTTTACAAATTTGCACCTGTATAAACCCAATTTCCGAACAGAAATATTTAAAGTTGAAAAATATCTACATTCAATTCGTACAATTTACATCCTGGCAATTCACTGCACTTTTCTTGTGGCAATCATTGCCAAGTTTAGGAGAATATGCATTGTGTCTTGGATGGTATGATGTTTTCAGAGGTGACGCTGCTATAATGAAGACTGCATTTCTATCTCTATTTCTCACGTGGTCAATCACTGTAACTTTTCTGAGCAGCAACAAGTTCAATCTGATTACCAGACTAAAAAACAGATTCTTCTATGAAAAAATGATTCTCGAGAATAACGTTCTAGTAAGAAATGCCTCCCTTTGTGTATCGTTTATTGTCATAACATTAATAATCACTTTTCATATTTTGAATCTGACTGTTTATTATCCTGCTGTTGTAAATAAGCAACACTTTCAACTTGAATCCCTGCTATGCACTGTCAATACTGGATTTACAACAAGTTTAACTATAGGCGGAATAGCACATTTTTTACTGTTAGCTGCGTTTCTGATTCTTGTACCTCATAAAGAATTCGAAGAACTTTTTTGCGAATTATCTTCGACAAGAAGAACTGATAGAAATGCGAAAATAAAATTACAAAATGTGATGATTCATCACCAAGAATTGTGGAATTTTATGAATCAGTTCAACACAAAATTTAACTTAATTAGCATAATTCTATACTTTGGAATAACTTGGAGCACAAGCTTCCTGTATTACGCCTATTTGCATATTGATATGCATGAGTATTTTAAAATTTCGATCTTTACGTTGGCGATTATTTTTTCGTTCATTTGCATTATTTGTGGTTGTATTCTCTGTAGCATCGCTTTTACGGTACTTACATTAGATTAAGTGGCGCTTTATATTCATTAAATTAATATAATTTTAAATTTATAGATGCAAAATGGATTTCAAGACATTCGGCAATTTGCAACTTGTGATTTAGAACTACAAGAAAAGCTTAAAGTATCTCATGATTTTGTTTTTATAATAAATGAGATCTGGTTTGGTTAATTTAATATTAAATACTGTTTCTTTTTAGATATTGAACTTTATGAAGAGATTTGGTAAAGTTTCCTTGTGTCTATCGGTTGGCGGTTTCTTCTTCATCAATAAGAAAATTCCTGTCAAGGTAAGTTTACTGACTGTAGTTGTTCGATATTTTAGGCACAATAATATTCAAGCACTTCTCAAATTACGCCTGATTAACACATAATTTTAAATGAAGACGATAAAAAAATAAATACACATTCATGACTCATAATTTTGTGTTTGCACGTTTACCTTTCCGTTGTTAGTGGTGTATGGTACATAATGTTGGATAGAGAATTTTCAAACATTTTGTAGAAACACAGTAAACGTAAAAAGTTTTTTAACTATTATATATTTGGACTTCCAATAAAGTTTTACAGTGCAATTGATTTTTGCAGAACTTTTGTCAAATTTACTTATTTCGATTTCAGGTAAATATTTTGTTATAAATAAACAGCTGCTCAACAGTAAATTGCTAAAATAAAGTAACAGTAAAATTTACAATGTTCTTTTTTAACTTGAAATTGTAACTTACCCAAGTTGTTAGTATTTTCTTTGTATTACATGTTTCTGTAAATTGATTATTATAATTACATCTTATCATTCAAACAGTATTTATTGTGTAGCTGTTGAATTAAATTCACTTGCATAGACCACAACTATAGTGCGTTGATTAGTTTAAATCACAAAAATGTGCATAAAATACGTGGAATTTAAAATACTCGTGACTCATAACGAACTGTCGTTAATTTTAAAAATAGTAATAATATCACTATTTTAATTAATATTTTAAAATATATTTCCATTTTCAGATGGCCACAACTTTGCATTCTGTGTTTTCTGGATTAGTGAAATTGAAGATGTCATCAAAATTCCGTGAAACATGTAATGAGGTCTTTGGAAATATTTCACTTGCGAATGAGAAGAATTAATTTTATTTCGTTTTAACAGATTTTTCACAAATTTACAATAATTGATTTATTAGAGAAATGAACAGAATAAAGTTTGTATCGCAGCTCTGGGTAAATAATGAGAAAAAAGTTAAAAATATTAACAAAATCAACAAATTAAAATCAGCCAATTCATTTTTGTTTTTAAATATATGATTACAACGAAAATTACACTGAAGCAGATTTCGTATGAAAATTATTTTCGATTACTTGATTTTTATTATTATAATTTATTAATGACTTGAAACCGTGTCGCGCTTAATTCTTCTTAATTACGAAACACAATATAGTGCTTTGACGATCACTTGGCTTTCTTTTATCTTTTATTTAGTTGATACGGAATCACGTGATCACCAGTTCGTGAAGTGCGGTTTAATGATTCTTTGTTTCTCGTTTTTTCGAAGTTCACTGCGATAATTTTTTATTACGTGGATTCATACATTTTGCGTTGATTGCAATGGATATTTAAAGGCGTAAAGTTTACTGTGAATTAGTTCTAAATTCAGAAAGAAAGTTGAAAATAATTTATTTTTTCGACAATTTGCGAGAACTGATTTTTGGATATTACATATGGATATAAATGAAGGTATGTATTATTGGACTACTAATTTATTTGTGTTTATGTGTATTGTTGTACTGTAACTTAGTTTGTTTTACTATGTTAGAGAAAGTAGGTCACACATTGGATTTCTGACATAAAACTGTCTGCTTTTTCAGAGTGAAGCAGACCCTCTCAGTGAAGTGTGTTTTAGGGAAGTTATGCTTTTATTTCTGATGCATGCCAATGATGAAAATTGTTTTTAAAATTAAATATCGGTCAATGACGATAACATATGTTATAAATGTGAAGATGAATATAAAAATATTTCTACATTTTTTGTTGTTTCTTAAAAATTAATTTATTCAAATTTATTATATGTCAAGTAAGTTTATTTACAAAATGCTAATATTTTAATTCGCTTTAATATTTCGGTGTAAATTTGAACAACGAATTTTAAACTTTTAAATAAAAGATAAACTGAAATTTTCTTTTATTTACAATGATTACGTCACTTCTACAGAATGTAGAACACGAGACGACCTTCACCCACATTTCAGTCTGGTGGGAAAGGCCGCCAGTCGTCGTAGTTGTAAACGTAACAACCTTTACGTCATCTATTGTTGTGGATGAAATTCGTTAACTGTCAATTACATTTTCTTGAATTTGATTTGCAAGTTGGAAAAAATCGTCATTACTTAAATGCCTAAAACTTTAAAAAATTATATAAAATTGAAAATAAATTCAAAACTTTTGGAAAAATCGTAACGGATGGAAAATCAAAAAAGAATTTATTATAAATTTTTTTTGAAAAATTTTGCAAAAAATTACCGCGAAAAAATTTATATATAAAAATATTATATGACAATAAAGAACGATTTTTTCTTTACTAGACGTAACTGTTTAAAATTTTTTTTTTCTTAACGGAAACGAGAAAAACGCGTGGGAAAATTCTTTAAAAATTTCCCACGCTTTAGCTCCACAACTAAGTGGAAGTGCTACGGCTGACTGTTCCACTGTTAAGAGGTTAAGATACCTTAAAATACATCTTAAAGAGAAAACAATTTTGAGAACACTCTTTCTACCAAAATCAATTTCAGAAGTTATACCCCCAAGAGATAGAATAAATATTAATTTTAAAATACTAAGATCTGCCATAAAGTTTAAGTACTTAAAAATTAGAAGATTAAAACGAACCTTAAGAAAATCTTTAAAAGAATCTAGTACACAAAGCAACGACATACAAATTGAGGATAACAAGAATCATAAAAGAAACATAAAGAGGTACGCTGTTAACAAACATAAAAAACTAATAGAAAAGTTTGAATATCTGACAATAGAAGAAATGCAGGAATGGAAAAAATCACTAATTTTGAATAAAACACAAGTTACAATACCTGAAGAAATAGACGAAATATTAGAGGAAGGACTCGATTTCTACGGCCCTAACAAATGGGAAGTAATAGACATACTCCCTAATCTAGATCACATACTCACCGGCATGCCTGAAACAGAATCGAACTCTTTTAAGATAAATTTTAGTAATAAGATAAAGAAATATGTGACAAGAAGTAAAGGGAAGACAGTTATAAGAGACAAAAATTATTTACAATATAAAACCAAAATAGATAAATTATATAATTTTTTAAATAATAATAATTTGGATATAATTAAAGCTGATAAATCTAAACAACTAATTATAGTAACCAAGGAATGGATTAAAACAAAAAAATTAGAAATAGTAGAAAATTCGAAATTTAGAGAATTGCCTATAGATCCGAAAAAAGTCATTTTTCTGGAATTAAAGAAAAGAGTTACGCTGCTACAAAAGCAAAAAGAATTAGATAATAAACAAAAATGGTTCATACTCAGCGAGGATAATGAACGCACGCCTAAACTGAATATCCAATTAAAGACTTACAAGATTGGTGAGAAAGTCAGGCCAATTGTTGACTTTAGGAATTCCACATTGTATAACCTAAAAAAATTTCTTAAACATGAACTGAGCCAATATCAAAATTCGTATTACTCCGTTAAAAACACTGATAAACTGTTGCATGAACTGAAAAAACTGAACATTGAAGAAATATATAAAATTGCCAGCTTAGATATAGTGGACATGTACCCGTCGATAACATGGGATACGATCGAAAATAAACTCACACAACTTAACATGAAAAAAGAAAAAATAGATTTAATAGAATTTTGTTACCGTAGTAATTATTTTCAAATAAACGACAAATACTACACACAAGTCGAAGGTATCAGCATGGGGTCGGTTATAAGACCTAAATTGGCCGAGCTGATAATGATCGACATTCATAAACTGATTGATAATATAAACGGAATAAAATTTTACAGGAGATACGTCAATGACATCTTGATTATATATAATGAAACACAAGTAAAAATAGAAGAAATAATTAAACTGGCAAATAATATAAGCGAAACTATACAATTTAAAGTGGAAGAAGAAGACAACATAGAGCACAAGTTGAGTTATTTAGATATTACGATAAAACGCAGAAAAAATGAACTCGAGTTTGAAGTTTATAAAAAACCGTGCGCAATAAACACAACCATAAAATACAGCTCAAATATCCCTTTACATATAAAAAGGAACATTTTTACCATGGAATACAAAAAAATCATAAACAAAACAAGTAAAATAATTAATACGCAAAAAAGTATATTGGATCTAAAGAAAAAATTCTTCTTAGATGGTTATCCGAGACGACTACTTGACGCATGGGAAAAAAAGCTTAACAATCCGGATATCACTATAAGTAAAAAAGAAAAATTAAAACCTAAATACGTTGCGTTCCCATACATTAAAGGGTTATACGAAAAAAAATAAAGAAACTCAAAAAATTAGTATCAAATTAGCACCCAAGTATGACAAGCTATCCGCCAGAATCAAAGCTAGGCAGACCGTTAAAAAAGAAGCACAACCAATAGAGGAAATGCGGAATATAGTTTACCAAATCCCATGTACAAGCAGTACTAAAAACGTTTATATAGGTGA
Organism: Centruroides vittatus; assembly: GCF_030686945.1. NCBI lineage: Eukaryota > Metazoa > Arthropoda > Arachnida > Scorpiones > Buthidae > Centruroides > Centruroides vittatus. The sequence continues at coordinate 632,597 of NW_027122705.1, forward strand.
AACAAAGAGAAAAATGAAAATAAGACTCAAAGAGCACGTAGCAGATCTTAAATATCGTAGAATTAATTCAGCGTTCCTCGAGCATTGCACGATAAACAGCTGTAACATCGATCAAAATAACGTAAAAATTTTACATAAAGAACCTAAAGAATATAATAGGAAGTTTAAAGAAAGTGTGGAAATTTTCAAGAGTCAGAACAGCATCAATAAATATCCAAGCGTTAAGATTAATGGAAATTGGTTAAAAATATTATAAAACATATTATAAGAATTAATATACACTAAAATCTTCATTCTTAGTTACGAAAATCCAACTCCGCATCAGTTAACCTCGGACACGAAAGAATATGCTAATGAGCACGACAGTTGAAGTGCCGAGAAGCAACAGTGTGATTGTAGTCGAAGTTTTAAAGTTAAAAAGTTTGTAAAGTTAAATAGTTTTAAAGTTAAAATGTCTGTAAAGTTAAAGTTTTAAAAACAATGTTCTTAACATCAGTAGCAAGCGTCATCGTCTTAATGTTTAGTTGACTGAAGAGGGGCATATTAGGCCCGAAACGAGCTACATTCGCATGTAATGCTTGTCTCAACTAAATAACAGGGAGAAAGAAAGCCAAGTGATCGTCGTAAGCACTATATTGTGTTCATAGTCAACAAGAATCAAGCACGACACGGTTTCAAGTCATTAATATCTACGGAATTCAAAGTGTTCTTGAGAAAATTGTGTCCTCGTATTAGTAATATAACAATTTCAATATCAAAATATTTTCTGATCCAGTAAACAAGTAAATTCATTTCAATTAACAATGTAAACACATTAAATGGGAATGCGTATACACACAAAATGACCATTAACTTTCAAGGTACAGAGAAAATTTATTGATTCCATTCTAAATTAGCATAATTCGCATTATTCCATCATAAATTAACATTATAGGTACTAGCTATCCGAGCAAATGTCATTATATAACTTGCAGTTTTCAGTAATTTTGCAGTATGATTAGTTTCATACAAAGAACAGCAGCATGAATCTAAATAGCGAACAAGAAGTTTGCATGAATTGTTTCCTCGAACCCTGCTGGAGAACAAATCTCATTTTCGGTTTGGATCCTTTACAAATTTGCACCTGTATAAACCCAATTTCCGAACAGAAATATTTAAAGTTGAAAAATATCTACATTCAATTCGTACAATTTACATCCTGGCAATTCACTGCACTTTTCTTGTGGCAATCATTGCCAAGTTTAGGAGAATATGCATTGTGTCTTGGATGGTATGATGTTTTCAGAGGTGACGCTGCTATAATGAAGACTGCATTTCTATCTCTATTTCTCACGTGGTCAATCACTGTAACTTTTCTGAGCAGCAACAAGTTCAATCTGATTACCAGACTAAAAAACAGATTCTTCTATGAAAAAATGATTCTCGAGAATAACGTTCTAGTAAGAAATGCCTCCCTTTGTGTATCGTTTATTGTCATAACATTAATAATCACTTTTCATATTTTGAATCTGACTGTTTATTATCCTGCTGTTGTAAATAAGCAACACTTTCAACTTGAATCCCTGCTATGCACTGTCAATACTGGATTTACAACAAGTTTAACTATAGGCGGAATAGCACATTTTTTACTGTTAGCTGCGTTTCTGATTCTTGTACCTCATAAAGAATTCGAAGAACTTTTTTGCGAATTATCTTCGACAAGAAGAACTGATAGAAATGCGAAAATAAAATTACAAAATGTGATGATTCATCACCAAGAATTGTGGAATTTTATGAATCAGTTCAACACAAAATTTAACTTAATTAGCATAATTCTATACTTTGGAATAACTTGGAGCACAAGCTTCCTGTATTACGCCTATTTGCATATTGATATGCATGAGTATTTTAAAATTTCGATCTTTACGTTGGCGATTATTTTTTCGTTCATTTGCATTATTTGTGGTTGTATTCTCTGTAGCATCGCTTTTACGGTACTTACATTAGATTAAGTGGCGCTTTATATTCATTAAATTAATATAATTTTAAATTTATAGATGCAAAATGGATTTCAAGACATTCGGCAATTTGCAACTTGTGATTTAGAACTACAAGAAAAGCTTAAAGTATCTCATGATTTTGTTTTTATAATAAATGAGATCTGGTTTGGTTAATTTAATATTAAATACTGTTTCTTTTTAGATATTGAACTTTATGAAGAGATTTGGTAAAGTTTCCTTGTGTCTATCGGTTGGCGGTTTCTTCTTCATCAATAAGAAAATTCCTGTCAAGGTAAGTTTACTGACTGTAGTTGTTCGATATTTTAGGCACAATAATATTCAAGCACTTCTCAAATTACGCCTGATTAACACATAATTTTAAATGAAGACGATAAAAAAATAAATACACATTCATGACTCATAATTTTGTGTTTGCACGTTTACCTTTCCGTTGTTAGTGGTGTATGGTACATAATGTTGGATAGAGAATTTTCAAACATTTTGTAGAAACACAGTAAACGTAAAAAGTTTTTTAACTATTATATATTTGGACTTCCAATAAAGTTTTACAGTGCAATTGATTTTTGCAGAACTTTTGTCAAATTTACTTATTTCGATTTCAGGTAAATATTTTGTTATAAATAAACAGCTGCTCAACAGTAAATTGCTAAAATAAAGTAACAGTAAAATTTACAATGTTCTTTTTTAACTTGAAATTGTAACTTACCCAAGTTGTTAGTATTTTCTTTGTATTACATGTTTCTGTAAATTGATTATTATAATTACATCTTATCATTCAAACAGTATTTATTGTGTAGCTGTTGAATTAAATTCACTTGCATAGACCACAACTATAGTGCGTTGATTAGTTTAAATCACAAAAATGTGCATAAAATACGTGGAATTTAAAATACTCGTGACTCATAACGAACTGTCGTTAATTTTAAAAATAGTAATAATATCACTATTTTAATTAATATTTTAAAATATATTTCCATTTTCAGATGGCCACAACTTTGCATTCTGTGTTTTCTGGATTAGTGAAATTGAAGATGTCATCAAAATTCCGTGAAACATGTAATGAGGTCTTTGGAAATATTTCACTTGCGAATGAGAAGAATTAATTTTATTTCGTTTTAACAGATTTTTCACAAATTTACAATAATTGATTTATTAGAGAAATGAACAGAATAAAGTTTGTATCGCAGCTCTGGGTAAATAATGAGAAAAAAGTTAAAAATATTAACAAAATCAACAAATTAAAATCAGCCAATTCATTTTTGTTTTTAAATATATGATTACAACGAAAATTACACTGAAGCAGATTTCGTATGAAAATTATTTTCGATTACTTGATTTTTATTATTATAATTTATTAATGACTTGAAACCGTGTCGCGCTTAATTCTTCTTAATTACGAAACACAATATAGTGCTTTGACGATCACTTGGCTTTCTTTTATCTTTTATTTAGTTGATACGGAATCACGTGATCACCAGTTCGTGAAGTGCGGTTTAATGATTCTTTGTTTCTCGTTTTTTCGAAGTTCACTGCGATAATTTTTTATTACGTGGATTCATACATTTTGCGTTGATTGCAATGGATATTTAAAGGCGTAAAGTTTACTGTGAATTAGTTCTAAATTCAGAAAGAAAGTTGAAAATAATTTATTTTTTCGACAATTTGCGAGAACTGATTTTTGGATATTACATATGGATATAAATGAAGGTATGTATTATTGGACTACTAATTTATTTGTGTTTATGTGTATTGTTGTACTGTAACTTAGTTTGTTTTACTATGTTAGAGAAAGTAGGTCACACATTGGATTTCTGACATAAAACTGTCTGCTTTTTCAGAGTGAAGCAGACCCTCTCAGTGAAGTGTGTTTTAGGGAAGTTATGCTTTTATTTCTGATGCATGCCAATGATGAAAATTGTTTTTAAAATTAAATATCGGTCAATGACGATAACATATGTTATAAATGTGAAGATGAATATAAAAATATTTCTACATTTTTTGTTGTTTCTTAAAAATTAATTTATTCAAATTTATTATATGTCAAGTAAGTTTATTTACAAAATGCTAATATTTTAATTCGCTTTAATATTTCGGTGTAAATTTGAACAACGAATTTTAAACTTTTAAATAAAAGATAAACTGAAATTTTCTTTTATTTACAATGATTACGTCACTTCTACAGAATGTAGAACACGAGACGACCTTCACCCACATTTCAGTCTGGTGGGAAAGGCCGCCAGTCGTCGTAGTTGTAAACGTAACAACCTTTACGTCATCTATTGTTGTGGATGAAATTCGTTAACTGTCAATTACATTTTCTTGAATTTGATTTGCAAGTTGGAAAAAATCGTCATTACTTAAATGCCTAAAACTTTAAAAAATTATATAAAATTGAAAATAAATTCAAAACTTTTGGAAAAATCGTAACGGATGGAAAATCAAAAAAGAATTTATTATAAATTTTTTTTGAAAAATTTTGCAAAAAATTACCGCGAAAAAATTTATATATAAAAATATTATATGACAATAAAGAACGATTTTTTCTTTACTAGACGTAACTGTTTAAAATTTTTTTTTTCTTAACGGAAACGAGAAAAACGCGTGGGAAAATTCTTTAAAAATTTCCCACGCTTTAGCTCCACAACTAAGTGGAAGTGCTACGGCTGACTGTTCCACTGTTAAGAGGTTAAGATACCTTAAAATACATCTTAAAGAGAAAACAATTTTGAGAACACTCTTTCTACCAAAATCAATTTCAGAAGTTATACCCCCAAGAGATAGAATAAATATTAATTTTAAAATACTAAGATCTGCCATAAAGTTTAAGTACTTAAAAATTAGAAGATTAAAACGAACCTTAAGAAAATCTTTAAAAGAATCTAGTACACAAAGCAACGACATACAAATTGAGGATAACAAGAATCATAAAAGAAACATAAAGAGGTACGCTGTTAACAAACATAAAAAACTAATAGAAAAGTTTGAATATCTGACAATAGAAGAAATGCAGGAATGGAAAAAATCACTAATTTTGAATAAAACACAAGTTACAATACCTGAAGAAATAGACGAAATATTAGAGGAAGGACTCGATTTCTACGGCCCTAACAAATGGGAAGTAATAGACATACTCCCTAATCTAGATCACATACTCACCGGCATGCCTGAAACAGAATCGAACTCTTTTAAGATAAATTTTAGTAATAAGATAAAGAAATATGTGACAAGAAGTAAAGGGAAGACAGTTATAAGAGACAAAAATTATTTACAATATAAAACCAAAATAGATAAATTATATAATTTTTTAAATAATAATAATTTGGATATAATTAAAGCTGATAAATCTAAACAACTAATTATAGTAACCAAGGAATGGATTAAAACAAAAAAATTAGAAATAGTAGAAAATTCGAAATTTAGAGAATTGCCTATAGATCCGAAAAAAGTCATTTTTCTGGAATTAAAGAAAAGAGTTACGCTGCTACAAAAGCAAAAAGAATTAGATAATAAACAAAAATGGTTCATACTCAGCGAGGATAATGAACGCACGCCTAAACTGAATATCCAATTAAAGACTTACAAGATTGGTGAGAAAGTCAGGCCAATTGTTGACTTTAGGAATTCCACATTGTATAACCTAAAAAAATTTCTTAAACATGAACTGAGCCAATATCAAAATTCGTATTACTCCGTTAAAAACACTGATAAACTGTTGCATGAACTGAAAAAACTGAACATTGAAGAAATATATAAAATTGCCAGCTTAGATATAGTGGACATGTACCCGTCGATAACATGGGATACGATCGAAAATAAACTCACACAACTTAACATGAAAAAAGAAAAAATAGATTTAATAGAATTTTGTTACCGTAGTAATTATTTTCAAATAAACGACAAATACTACACACAAGTCGAAGGTATCAGCATGGGGTCGGTTATAAGACCTAAATTGGCCGAGCTGATAATGATCGACATTCATAAACTGATTGATAATATAAACGGAATAAAATTTTACAGGAGATACGTCAATGACATCTTGATTATATATAATGAAACACAAGTAAAAATAGAAGAAATAATTAAACTGGCAAATAATATAAGCGAAACTATACAATTTAAAGTGGAAGAAGAAGACAACATAGAGCACAAGTTGAGTTATTTAGATATTACGATAAAACGCAGAAAAAATGAACTCGAGTTTGAAGTTTATAAAAAACCGTGCGCAATAAACACAACCATAAAATACAGCTCAAATATCCCTTTACATATAAAAAGGAACATTTTTACCATGGAATACAAAAAAATCATAAACAAAACAAGTAAAATAATTAATACGCAAAAAAGTATATTGGATCTAAAGAAAAAATTCTTCTTAGATGGTTATCCGAGACGACTACTTGACGCATGGGAAAAAAAGCTTAACAATCCGGATATCACTATAAGTAAAAAAGAAAAATTAAAACCTAAATACGTTGCGTTCCCATACATTAAAGGGTTATACGAAAAAAAATAAAGAAACTCAAAAAATTAGTATCAAATTAGCACCCAAGTATGACAAGCTATCCGCCAGAATCAAAGCTAGGCAGACCGTTAAAAAAGAAGCACAACCAATAGAGGAAATGCGGAATATAGTTTACCAAATCCCATGTACAAGCAGTACTAAAAACGTTTATATAGGTGAAACAAAGAGAAAAATGAAAATAAGACTCAAAGAGCACGTAGCAGATCTTAAATATCGTAGAATTAATTCAGCGTTCCTCGAGCATTGCACGATAAACAGCTGTAACATCGATCAAAATAACGTAAAAATTTTACATAAAGAACCTAAAGAATATAATAGGAAGTTTAAAGAAAGTGTGGAAATTTTCAAGAGTCAGAACAGCATCAATAAATATCCAAGCGTTAAGATTAATGGAAATTGGTTAAAAATATTATAAAACATATTATAAGAATTAATATACACTAAAATCTTCATTCTTAGTTACGAAAATCCAACTCCGCATCAGTTAACCTCGGACACGAAAGAATATGCTAATGAGCACGACAGTTGAAGTGCCGAGAAGCAACAGTGTGATTGTAGTCGAAGTTTTAAAGTTAAAAAGTTTGTAAAGTTAAATAGTTTTAAAGTTAAAATGTCTGTAAAGTTAAAGTTTTAAAAACAATGTTCTTAACATCAGTAGCAAGCGTCATCGTCTTAATGTTTAGTTGACTGAAGAGGGGCATATTAGGCCCGAAACGAGCTACATTCGCATGTAATGCTTGTCTCAACTAAATAACAGGGAGAAAGAAAGCCAAGTGATCGTCGTAAGCACTATATTGTGTTCATAGTCAACAAGAATCAAGCACGACACGGTTTCAAGTCATTAATATCTACGGAATTCAAAGTGTTCTTGAGAAAATTGTGTCCTCGTATTAGTAATATAACAATTTCAATATCAAAATATTTTCTGATCCAG